>NC_133386.1:188062866-188690691 GCF_047511655.1 Castor canadensis | reverse complement strand
ATGTGTGTTACCTTCTAGGTTAATTCTTTTTAATCTAACCTTTTCTGTAGTTCCTGGTCCCCTTTTCCTATTGGCCTCAGTTGCTTTTAAGGTATCTGCTGTTTTGAAGTGTACTACACATAATTGTTATCAGTCTCACCATAATTGCAAATTATGCCAGAACATCTTGCCCCTATTTTACTCTAACTCACTACTTACTTATCGAAAATTTCCCATCCTCACACACATTCCTATTCTCTGGCGGCCATCATTCTACTCTCAACTTCTATGGGATCACCTTTTTTAGATTATACACATGCGTGAAATTATGTGATGCTTGTCTTTCTTTGCCTGACTTTTTTCACATAATATAATGATCTGTTGCATCCAAGTTATGATAAATTACAAGATTTCACTATTTTATGGATGCATATTAGCCCTTGTACCACATTTTCTTTGTGTTTTTACTAATTGATGGACATTTAGATTGTTTTTATCTCCTTTTAAAAACATTTTTATTCATTTTTAATAGCTATACAGGGGATTTTGTTGTGATATTTTCATATATGCATACAATATATTCCAGTTTGATTCATCCCCATCATTATTCTCCCTCTTCCCCCTCTCCCTTCTTAAAATGGCTTCAACAGGTTTTAGGTTCCATACTCATACATGTATAGAGAATATATTGACCATATTCACCCTCTTTATCCTTTTCTTTTACCACCCCCTCCTGTTGTTATCCTCCCCTTATCATGAACTGTGTTACATTCCTGTCCTTTAATTGTTCAGTGGAGGTTTGCTTTGGTATTTTACTTGTAAATATATCGTACTGGCTATCATAAATAGGAGGAAGGGCAGATATTTCTTTGACATACTTACAGTTCCTTTGGATATATACTCATCAGTGGTATTGCTAGGTCATATAGTGATTTGATTTTTGGTGTTTTGAGGAACTCTTGTACTCTATTCCATAATGGCTGTACTAATTTATATCCCTACTAACAATATGCAAGTGGTTCCTTTCTCTGTATCTTTGGCAGCACTTGTTAACTTTGGTCTTTTTGATATCAACTATTCTTACCAGTGTGAAGTGACTTGTCATTGTTGTTCTGATATGAATTCCAATGATTATTAGTGATGCTGAACATTTTTTCAAGTACATATTGCCCAGGTGTATCCCTTCTTTAAAAAAAAAATCTGTTTAGATCTATTTACAGTTTTTTATCAAGTTGTTTTTTGCTATTGAGTTTTGGAGTTCCATGTATGTTCTGGATATAAAAATCTCATGGGATGTATACATTTCAAATATTTTCTCCCATTCTGTGGGTTTCTCTGCATTCTGTTACCTGTTTCCTTTGATGTGGAGGAGTAATGTGTGCGAGTTCTGTGTCCATCACCATGTGGTACTAAAGGCTGTCTTCCCTGTGTTCACATCTTAGGTCTCATTGTGTTTTGAGGGTGCTTGAGGCAGAGAGAGTGAGCAGACCCAGAAACCCTGCCAAGAAACAAGCTCCTTAGTGTTAATTGGCATCTGCAAAACACCCAAGACCAGAAGGCAGGGTCCCAAACCTCCAACTCACACCTCCCTCCTTGTGACAATTCAGAGAAGATATCATCCATAGCATGTCTGTAGAGCAGACACAGAGCACTTCCCACACAGCCTCATGGAAGAGGCCCTGAGCTCCCAGTTTGTAGCGCTCAGAGGTGCCTTGTCTTCCAACAAGCAAGTTGTGGGGTAAGATCCAAGCCTGTGCGTGGTGCCCCAGAACACCCTCCCAGTGCACTTGTCAGGAAGATCCTAGAGAAGACATGGGGACTGATCCTTCTGACTCCTGGGGATTCTTATGTCCACAGGCAGCAGGCACAGGTGCTCAGGGGTACACTGGCAACTGGGCATTTGTGGTGTGTGTGTGTGTGTGTGTGTGTGTGTGTGTGTGTGTTTGTGTGTTTGCTATTCAACTACAAAAGTCTTTCCAGCCAGATCCAGTTATATTACTGACTACAAGGAACTTTATCTTTACTGAAGCCAGGAGGAACTTTTAGCCTGTGGAGAGCACACCTATTTTGTTACCAGGAAGTGGAAAGAAAGAAAGAAAGAAATGACCTCTCATTTTAGGATAATAAAAAATAACCTGAAACTTAGGGATATGGACCAATTTTCAGGCTGTTTTCAGTTTCTTTAACTATTTATTAAATCTGCTTAATGGGTAGACTTCGTGGATCCTAGTGTGTTACTTCTGGTCCACCACAGTTTCAGTCCTAGGAACTGGACTCTCCCAAATGCCCATGGATAGTTAGACAAGTGAGAAATTCACAGCAACTTCTTGCAATGGACTATCACACAATGAGAGTACCAACCTGGATTGCAGGTACACCTCAGATGAAGGCTGGATTTGACAGCTGTTGGGTGAAGGAAACCAGATAAGGACACAGATGCTACAGTCTTAACTGTGGAGCAAAAGTTATGATAGGGTATCAGAAGTCAGGATCATGGCCAGCTTTGCAGAGGTATTGGGTGGGGACCAGTTGTCTTGGTTGCTGGTGGCATCTGTGTTTTGATCCCTATAAATACCACATCAGCAGCTGGTAGGCCTTGTAGTTGATCTGCTAGCTATGTGGAATGGACTTGAGTAAAACCCATAAGCTCCCACTGCTAGTGGACTCTGCACCTTTCTGCCTGTGTGTCTTACGCTTTAAAATTTTTTAAGTGAATGTTAAAACCAAGCAAAGAAGATCACAGTGTGAGTCAATAGTGGTAGACAGCCTAGAAGATCATATGTACCCGTTGTAACTGGTCTCCAGCCCCAGATTCTTTGGTGTGGTTTTTGTTCTCAACTGAGCAAGGCAGATGATGGTGGGAGGCTGTTCTGAGAACTGGAAGGAGCAACTGCAGGGAATGGGAGCCAAGGTCTAGCATGGTGGAAGGCTCTCTCAGGCTAGTGTTTGTTTTTAGGCTGGACAGTGGACTTCTCTCTCAGTTCTTGAGTTCTGGGCACCTGAGGAGATGAGTATAGCTGGCAAAATAATGTTTATACCTCCCACAGATGTCCACTTCTTAATTCTCCCCATCTTTGCATGAACAGTCTTACATACCCAAAGGGACTTTTGTAGATGTGCTATAGTTAAGGATGCTGCAATGGGAGATTATCTAGATTATCTGGGGGAACAAATGTGAACACAGGAGGTATGTGTAAGAAAGAAAGAGAGGATCAGTCAGAGAGAAAGAGATGTGACTATGGAAACAGAAGTTGGAGTAAGTTAGGGATGTGAGCCTACGAACACAAAAGCCTCTAGTAGTTGAAAATACATGGAACCAATTCTCCCCAGAGCCTTCTGGAGGGCCAGTCCTGCCCATACCTTGACATTAATGCAGTGATCCAGCTCAGATCTCTCATATCCAACCTGTGAGAGAAGACATTTGTGTTATTTAAGCCAGTACTTCATAATTATTTATAAAAGCAGCCCCAGGAGACACAAGCTGAGCATGCTACATCTTTACCTCCAGGAGCCTCTATCCTGCCTACCAGGACTTCCAACAGCATGCTGAATGAAAGTAGTCAAAGTGAGTATCCTTGTCTTGCTCCAGGTTTAGAGAAAAGACCTTCAGGTTTTTCCCATTCAATATACTATTAGGCATTGTCTCATAAATGTCCTTTATTATGTTGAGGTATGATCCTTATTTGCCCAATTTGTTCAGTGTTTTTGTCAAAAATGAATGTTGACTTTTATCAAATGCCTTTTATGGATCAATTGAGATGGTCATATATTTTTGACATTCATTCTGTTGATATGGTGCATAATATTTATTGATTTGCATATATTGAACTATGCTTTCATCTCTGGGATGAATCCTAGTTGGTCATAATGAATAATCTTTTTAATTTTCTGTTGGATTTAACTTGATTATAATTAGTTGAAGCATTTTGTGCTTGTGTTCATCAAGAATATTGGCCACTGGTTTTCCTTTTCTTATATCTTACCTGGTTTTGGTAGTTTTTTTATTGTTGTATCCTTATGTGTTTTTGGTATCAACATAATACAGGCCTCATAGAATTTCCTTGGAAGAATTCCTTCCTATTTTAGTTTTTGGAATTAATTAAGTAGAATTTGTATTAGTTCTTCTTTAAATATTTGGTAGAATTTTAAAGTGAAGTCATCCAGCTTGGGCTTTTCTTTGATGGAGGTTTTTTAATTACTGACTCAATCTCATTATCTGTTATTGGTCTGTTCAGTTCTTCATGATTCATTCTGGGTAAGTTGTATGTGTTTATTTCAATTTCTCTTATATAATTCAATTTTCTAGCCTGTAGCTATTCACATAACTTTAGTATGTCTATGGTTCAGTTGCAATGTTTCTTTTTTCATCTTTGCTTTTTGTTTGAGTTTTCTCCCTCTTCTTAGTCTAGATAGGGGTTTGTTTACTTTAAAAAATCTTATTCAGCACAATATATACAGGCCTCTCATACCAAGGTGAAACCCCTTGGACTGTCATTATACACTTAAAAAAATAAAGAACAGGAGGGTACAATATATCTTTTTTTGGCCGTGGGTACCAGTGCAAGGGGAATGGGCATAAGGAAAGGGTGAAAGAGGGTAAACATGGTGGATGTATGTTGTTCTTAGATGAAAATAAGGAAGTGAAACCTGTTGAAATTGTTCTAAGAATGGAAAGAGGGGGGAAGAGGGAGAATAATGGAAGGGGTTATTCAGTATATTCTAAAATATACTGTAAACACATGTGTAAATATCACAGTGTATCCCCCTGTACAACTATTCTATGCAAATAAGTCAAAAATATGCTTTGAAGAACTTGAATAACTTGCTCTTTTTCTATTGATCAATAGTATTTTTAAATTTCTGCTCTGATTGTCATTACTTTTTTTCTGCTTATTTTGGGTTTTATTTTCTCTTGTTTTATGCTGGTTTCTTTTAATACAAAATGGTTTATTTTAGATATCTCTATTTTTTTGATTGCTATAAACTTCTCTCTTAATACTGATTTTGCTTTATTCCATAGATATTGGTATGATAGCTCTCCATTTTCACTTGTTTAAATATTTTTCATTTCCTTAATTGGTTATTCAAAAATAAGTTGTTTAATCTTTGTATGTTTGTACATTTTCCAAGAGTTTTCTTGGTATCAACTAACTAGCTTTCTTCTTTGTGGCCAGAAAATGTACTTTACGTGATTTCAATTTTTGAAAATTTGTCTTTTCTTGTTTCATAGTCTATGATATGATCTATCTTAGAATAATGTTCCCTGTTTTGGTAAGAAAAATGTGTATTCGACTTCTATTGGATGAAAAGTTCTGTTACTATAGGATAGGCCATTTTTGTCCAGATTTAAAATTAACTCTGATATTTCTTTAATGAATTGCTAGTGGATAGCATTTTCATGCTGAAAGTGGTTATTAAAATCACCAGGTATTATTGCATTAATGTCTTCCTCCACTTTTAGACCTATTAATACTAGTTTTATATATGTTGGTGGTCCAATATTGAGTACATCTATATTCAGACTTGTTATTTCCTCTTCACAAAATAATCCCTTCATCAGAGCATAATGACTTCCATTCTACATTCCTGTGATTTCCATTCACATGGGATATCTTATTCTATCTTTTACTCTACCCCATTACTTTCATTCTGTCTGTGTCCCTAGAGATGAAGTATATTTTTTGTAAGCAACACACATTGGATCTTTTTTTGTCTATTCAGTCATTCCACATCCTTTAACTGGAAAATTTAATTCATTTATATACACAGCTATCATTGAAACATAAGGTCTTACTGAAGTCATTATCTAACTTGTTTTCTAGTTTCATTGTGGTTTCTCTCTCCATTTCATTCTCTCTCTCCTTTGTATTCTGTCTCTTATTTTTTGTTTATGGCTAAGCAAATTATGTTCATAATATGCTTTGAGTCTTTGATTCATATTTTTGTGTTTTCTATTGTAAATTATTACTTTGCATTAACATGAGGCTTATAATGTTATTTGATTGTAGTAAGTTATTCTGGAATGATTGCAACTTAACGTGATCATAAAGATAAGAACACAAACAGATGAACAAAAGAGAAAGAGAAAATATATTTGTAAGAATTCTTTCCAATTGCATTTTATTTCTCCTCACATTTTTTTTTTCTTACTGAGTGAACCAAAGACTATTTCTTGAAAGCAGATAACACCAAAGTACTATGTGGTATTCATAATTCACTTCCAAAATAATGACTGGCCTTTTAGAAAAATGAAAGTTATAGTTGAATCAATGGCTATAAAATACACAGACTTTCATTCAAGGTAGGGATTTGATTTCTATACAGTATAATTCACAGAAATTAACTGTGTTGATTTAGGATGGAAATGGGGTCCCCTGAGAGGCAAACTAGGCTCTCTCTTCATTTCAAAGATGACTTAACAGCCACTGTAGAACACTGGCTTGTCACTGGGGTCCTAGAAATCATGTTGATGTCATATAATGAACTTCACCTCTGAAAAATAGAATCAGACTTTAGATTTCTTTGAGACAAGAACCAGCACCATGCCACCCCATCAGGCTCAACTGGGGTTTCTTCATCTCTCTGCTCATGCCGCCAGAACTGCAAAAGTTTTTAAAAAACACACCAAATCCATATTAAAGCCATGGATGAAGAGTTCAAGGCCAAGGTGGGTAACATAGCACACTGGCAAATTGGAAGGAAAGTGATATCCATTATATCCTTACAGAAAATGATTGTATAAATCCCTCCTTTCAAAGGAGGTCATATGAACTGTGAATACAATTATTGTATGGTAAAAAAATCTCTTCATGTAAAATGATGGTGTCAAGCAAGAAGGGTTGGCCAAATAATAAGAAAACCCAGCACTATTTTTATTTTATTTTACATTATGACCTCACAGATGTGCATGGTGAGTGTTAATATACCTTCCATGCACTTAAAAAATATTAAGAAATTATTGTCTTCTCAGATTTGAGATGCCTACCAGGAAGATCCACTAAAGCAGAAAAAGAAGCCAGTCAATGGAAATCACTTATGATATGCAAATTGGAAGTCTGGATGACTCTGGGGTCACAGGTAGGCAACGGGAAACTCTTAAAACAACACTCTGGGTCAATGTTTTTGCATGTCCCATGAGTGACTTCAAGCAGCAATTTCTGGATTTTGGAGATGTGTTACTGTTGTGACATTTTCCCTCCAAAAGAAGACATGAAGGTGGAACCCCTGGAGAGACAAGGTCACCAGAGTGGAGCCTTTCTGGGATGGCTGGGTGATGGTTGGGTGACCACCTGCAGTGCAAGCCTCAGCATGTGTCTGATTCCTATAAGCCTTGTAGGTGCCCAGTAGAGCTTTACAATTGGGGCAGTATTGGTCCATGTCCTGCAGAAGGCGATGAAGCAGCAGCCCACGATGCACTCCGGAGGCACAGTTTCCAACTGGACATCCAGTGAGGGTGCTGGCATTTTAAGACAGCTGGGTCACCATCATCTTGTTGCAGGAAGGGCAACACATCTGAACCAGACCCTGGCACAAGGGTATAATACCCTTGGGTATAATACACAGGTGGACTCATACCTTTCCCATCTGGACCTCTCTCCAGCCCAGTGGCTGGCTTGGCATAGGTGCAGGGGGCATTGGGTAGTAACTGCTAATGCCCACCTTCTCTGTATAGGACAGGCCCTGTAGCTGCCTGGTAAGGTCTAGGAAGTGACATTTTATCTCAGCCTGTCAAGCTAGAAGGTCTTACATTCCTATCACTAAATATATTGACATAACTGTAATTATTTTACTTATCATGTTCAATTTGCATTCTGAAATTACAAATGGTTTATGCACCACACCTATGATATCACTGCATTATGAATTTGTGTAAAGTATAATTTGCTTGTTTTCTTTTTATTCAAAAAAGTGTCTTTCTTTTAGTTTGAAAAAAAAGACCTTTAACATTTCTTGTACAACAGGTCTGGTAGAGATACATTCTTTCAGCTCATGCATGTGTGCAAAGTCTTTTTCTCTCCCTCATTTCTAATAAGCAGTTTTGGTCAGTACACTGTTCTCAGTTGGCAGCATTTGTTGTTGCTTACCTCTCAATACTGACAAAATCTCATGCTACTCTGTTCTTGCTTGTAAAGTTTCTACTGAGAAATTGACTATCACAGCCAAGATGCCCCACTTCCAACAAATGGATTAATAAAATGATGTATTTATATACAATGGAATTTTACTCAGCCACAAAGAAGAATGAAATTTTGTCATTTGCATGTAATGACAGAATTGGAGAATATCATCTTAAGTGAAGTTAGCCAGGTTCAGAGGCCAAAGGCTGCATGTTTTTTCTCATATATAGAGGGTGGACCTAATACAAATATAAGCAATATTACAAAAAGCAGGTCATGCTAAGAGGAGGTCACATACGAGAGGGGTAGTGTAAAAGAAAGAAGTTAAGAAGATGAATATAGTTGATGTACTCTGTATACAAGAATGAATTTTTAAACCTGTTGAAATCACCATAAGATGGGGACTAAGATAAAAAGAAAAGTACAGGAGATGAAACAAGTCAGGTTTTAATATATATGGAAATGTCAAAAGGAAACTCCCTGTATAGCTAACTATCTTAAACAAACAGAAATGTTATTTTTTCTCTTTTACAAAATAGAAAAAAGAAGGGCAAAATAGGTCCTGACTGGGGGATTGGTACCAGGCGAGATGGGATGATGTGAGGAACAGGTTTATGAGGGTGAATATAGTGCAAATACTATGTATACAAGTATGTAAAAGGAAAAATGATACCTGTTGGAAGTATTCCAGGAATCAGGGGAAGAAGGATAAAGGAGAATGATAGAGGAGGTGAATACCTTATGGTATGTGTGATATATTGTAAGAACTTTTGTAAACGTCACAATGTACTCCCAGCACAATAACAAAAAGTATTTTAGAAAAAGAATAGAGACAACTTATGTATTATTTATTTCCCTTGCAGATTGAAAATATTTTCTGTATCTTTCATTTAAGGGAGCTTGAATATAAGATTTATTATTGCAGACTTAGTTTAGTTACATTTGACTGGTGACCCTTGGTCTTCCTCTACATGAATATTTACATTCTTCTGTAGGTTTAGGAGCTATTATGCTATTATTTCTTTGGACAAACTTTCTACCCCTTTGGTATTTTGAATACATTCTTGAATCCTAAAAACCCAAGTATTTGTTTTTTAAATATTGTCCCAAATTACCAGTATGCTTCTTTCATTCCTTGTCATTTCATTCTCCTCCAAAAACTATTTTCAAATACACTGTATCCAAGCTTGTTAATTTTATCTTCTGTGTAATTTATTTTGCTAGAGATGCCTTTTTTTGTGTTTTTAATTTCACCATGTGTCTTTTTTAGTTCCAGAATTTAAGTTTAATATTTTAATTGTTTTTATTTATATTGAATTTCTCTGAATATTGAAATATTTCTGTTTTTTTTTAAATTTCATTTAATTTCCATAAAACACCTGTTTTAAATTCTCTGAGAGCTCTTTCACATTGATTACTTCCTTGTGTGTTTCTGACACTTTATTTTGACTACTGTGGAATCTTGTGGTTTCCTAAAACCTATTATTACTTATTCACATGAAATGATGTCTGCATATTGAGGAATCAGTTATTTATTGAAGTCTTACTATTCTGTCTCCACAGGCCTCTCTCTGGGGTTAGGGAGGTCTTGAAGGCCAAATCCACAGTCACCATCCTTAGTCAGACACTGCAGGATTCTGCCCTGCTCTGGGTAAGCTAACCATGAATGAAAAACCCCAGGTTTCTATGTCAAACTAGTGGCTACCAAAGACAACACATTGTACTACACCCTTAGCCCACAGCCCATCATGATCAGCATAGCACTGGGTTAGGACCAATGTCTACACTTGCCTATGGCAAGTTGGTCTTATGACAAAGGGTTGTGCAACCAGATGACTCTGAATTACTGGGGCCAGGTATTTTCTTCTCTCTGTGGAGCTAAATATGGGGGTGATTCAGATTTGGTAAGTATCAGTTTTGTCAACTGAAGGTCTGTGAAGGAGCCACACTTGTGTTAAAATTCATGCAGGTTGATTGACTGGAACTTCTTGATGAGGGAGAGATTCAATGGTGAAGATTAAGAATCAGAATTATCTTGTGTTATCTTCAGTTACTTTAGTAGCCATTTATTACCAATCTCTGTAACTGACCTAAAATCTTTGTGTCTACTAGGTAAATCTTTTATAATTTATTGTTGAACTGAGCAACCACTAACTTCCAATGACTCTAAAGCTATCAACAGTAGAAGCTGACATCTGAAACCTAGAGATGCTGTGTTATAACCTAACTGATACATCCCACAATGCATTTGGTAATTCCATTGAGTTATGACCTTCTTTTGTTCTATGACTATACAATTTCATATAACCCTTTCTACAAAGAACATGAAAAGGTCTTAATAGGTACAGAGATTATGCTTTTTGAGTTAATTCTGACCGTATTTGAAAACAATCTTGCTTAGAGTAACCATAAAATTCAAATGGTGGTAATTTCTAACCTACCTATAACTGCCTTTAAGACAATCCCCACTAAATTCCAAGTAGGAGAAACTTTAGGGTAACATTATTTTTCTAATGGTATTCAGTTCTCCTACTTATTTATTGGGATGTGACTTTTGGAAGCACAGAATGTTAATTTATCCTTCCTTCAAAAAGAACAGATGATTTTTTTAAAACATATGTGATACTTAAAACCTCCAATGAGCCATCTATTCTGTGTCCCTTAGAAAGGAGTTGTAAGAGACCCCACAGGAGGAAACTGACAGCCTTCTTTCACAAGCACAAGAATAACTATGAGCTAGGTACTGTGTCTCATGTCTGTAATTCCCGTGGAGAGTGAGTAGAAGAACCTCGGGAGGATTGCAATTCAAGTACAGCCAGAGAATAAAGCTAGGGAGAAGCTCCCATCTCAACAAAACAGCTTAGCATGGTAGAACATGCCTGTCAGTCCAACTATGAGTTAGGTATCAGTAAGAGGATTTTGGTCCACAAGTGTAAAGTGTAAATTCCACATTTTCTTCAAATTCTAAAAGTTGACTTACAAATTTTTATGAGTCTGCTTTAATTCAGTTTGTAGATAATCTACTTTTGTCCTTTCATATGATGATTTTTCAGAGAGATGATTTTCTTATTACAATAACTATCCAAGAACGGTATAAAGTATCCAGAGATGAACTGCAACCTTGCTTTCAGGCATCAAATATCTAAGTCATATAGTGACTCCTCCAGGATTACTTATGAATCATGTATATACTTTTGCTACTAGAAATATTTGTAAGACCCCACCAAAAAAAAAAAAATACAAAACCAAACACCAGAGGGATTGCTAAATATAAATGTCTCTTGTTGAAATTGAATTCCAAATTATTTATTAATTGCCACCCACTGTATAAGAAACTAAAAGAATGACCAAGCAGATGTCATAATACTAGGCCTAGAGGAAGACTCAGCAGTTAAGGCTTGAAGACAGCATAAACTTCAGCTCATTATTTAGGGCAGCCAAATTACATTCTCCTTTTATTTTTTTCCTTTTTGGTTCATGAGAAGGAAGGAAATTTGCTGACAGCATTGACTAAAAAACGTAAAGAAAGGAATAGGCTCCTATGGTATTTTAGTCAGAGACTAGACCCAGTGGCTACAAGACATCCGCCCTTGCATGAGGGCCATGTCTGTCACTACTGTGCTATTAAGAACAGCAGACCAACTCACCTTAGGATCTTCTCTCAACACTTGCCCTCCCCACTGCAGAGAAATTTTGGCAAATTCACATGACACTCAACATTACTCAGTAAACTCTATGACTTCTCATGATGTACTTTCGCTTTCATTTCTAATTCTCCCCCTGGTTTGATGCAACTCTTAATCCTGTCTCTACAATTTTTAAAAAGCAGAAGGAAAAATAAAAATAAATGACTGTTGTCAAATAACAAATATACAACTCTTTTACCCTAGAAGAGACCTATTGGAAACAAAATTATCTTTTTACTCAGGGTTCTTATTTATGGGATAACCAAGGACATTTTCAGACAGGGTCATTCTACTCTTGAGTTAATCAAGATTCTTTATTTCACCAGTAAGAAATCTATTTGAATGGATGATTTCATAGACTTAACTAAAATATCATTCAGTCAAAAATGCAGCTAATATTTACACAGGTAGTCAGTATGCATTTGGAGTAGCGCATGACTATGGTGTGTTATGAAAACAAAGTGGATTTCTAATTTGGGAAACCTATTCAAAATAGTCAACAGATAACCAGATTGTAAGATGCCATACATTTGTCCAAATAATTAAACACCATTAAAATCTCAGTGCATTCTAAAACAAATACTGAAAAAAAAGGTAATAAATTTTCTGATGAACCAGACCAAAAAAAAAAAAAAAAAGAAAAATTGCATTACATGGTACTGCATGCCCTGAAAGGATCTGTCGTGTTCACTGTACCAATTCTGTCACTAACCTCTTTCTTTAGCCCCTATGGATAGCATTATATGAGTAAAATTGTCTAGCAACAAAAGTTGTAATTTCACTTTCTAATGTCATAAAGACATTTCCCTATACTGAATAGGCCACTTGAAACTTGGAACTTAGACTTTTATTCAGTTGTCTCCAACACAAGGATATAAATATGTCTTGGTGTTAGTTTGCATATTTTTCCATTGAGTTATGTGTTTCCTCATTGGAAAGTCACTATATGAGTGAAAGGAAAAATTCTATTAGAAATAATTATACCTACTTGGGGCATTTGTGCTAAATAGTGATTATAAAATTAATTTTACTGAGTAAATTTTCAAATCTATTTATAAAATTTGGGCTTTCTTGCCAAAGGCATTCCCTAAAGTCCTTCTAAATCTAAGATCTACCCTTTTTAGAAAATATTTTCTCCTCATGAAATAATTGCTGAGCATCCTATAGGAGTGGATGAAAGCCTGTACAAACCAACTCTGTCAAAGGGAGACATTATATGCTATTATAAGGGACTTTTGAAAATGACAACTAAAAATTCAAATTAGTTGTAAGTTCTTTCCACAGTAAGTTCATATGAAAGGAAAAACAAAATGAACAAGGGTTAAAAACAGATTATTTTGCGTATTGGAAAAGACATTGCCTCAAATTCTATCTTCAGCTTCAATGAAAAGAATCCTATCAGGCATTTCTTATTGCCTCCTGTGACACAAAATTCAGGATATAAAATTTTATATTCAGATTTCTCACTTCCAATGTGTACTAATTCCTAGAATACATCCATGTGGAAGACAAAAAACCTGGAAGTCACTCATCTACAACTAGTCAGACTATTGAGAACCCCAAGTAAATGAGCTCAAAACCCCTCTAACAACTTTTAAATGCTTTATAAGTTATTTGAAACACCTGGAATTGTCTTTAGTATATTTTCTTAAGTGACAACAGTAATGCTGCTCTTGATGATTTTAGTGAAACTACAAGTAGTGATGGTCTTTCATCCTCTCATTTATCATGTTTTGGTTATGACTGTTTGTTTACCTAAACCTCCTACCTTACTTAAATTGAGTCTTCATGATTGGAGAGATCCAAGATGGTGACTAGGGTACAGAAGAAGACAGACTAACCTCTGTGGCTCCAAAACCTCCCTGAGAAGTTGGAGCCACACTGACTCCATCAAAAGACCAAATTTGAGAATCATGGGCATCAAAGAAGGAGAAGAGGTGCAAGCGAAGGGAATGCGTAATATATTCAACAAAATAATAACGGAAAATTTCCCAAACCTAGAGAAAGATATTCCCATACAAATGCAAGAGGCCTCCAGGACACCAAACAGACCAGGTCAAAATAGAACTACTCCACGACATATCATCATTAAAACAACAAGTTCAGAAACTAAGGAAAGAATATTGAAGGCTGTAAGAGAGAAAAAACAAGTAACATACAAAGGTAAACCCATCAAAATAACAGCAGACTTCTCAACGGAAACATTAAAAGCAAGAAGAGCGTGGGGTGAGATCTTCCGGGCACTGAATGAAAATAACTTCAACCCCAGGATACTCTACCCAGCAAAGATATCATTCAAAATAGATGGAGCAATAAAAGTCTTCCATGATAAGCAGAAACTAAAACAATATGTGACCACAAAGCCACCATTACAAAAGATTCTGCAAGGGATCCTGCACACAGAAAGTGACACCCAACTTAACCATGAAAAGGCAGGCAGCACCAAACCACAGGATAAGAAAAAGCAAGACAGTAGAGAGTAACATCAAGTTAGGTACACACAATCAAACCTTCAAACAACTCAGATAACTAAATGGCAGGAATCACCACATACCTATCAGTACTAACACTTAATGTTAATGGACTTAATTCACCCATCAAAAGACACCCTTTGACAAAATGGATTAAAAAAGAAGATCCAACAATTTGTTGCTTACAGGAGACTCATCTCACTGACAGAAATAAGCATATGCTTAGGATGAAAGGCTGGAAGAAGATTTACCAAGCCAATGGCCCCCGAAAACAAGCAGGAGTAGCAATACTTATCTCTGACAAAGTAGACTTCAAACCTACATTGATCAAACGAGATAAAGAAGGACATTCCATACTAATAAAAGGGGAAATAGACCAAAAGGAAATAATAATCATCAATCTGTATGCACCCAATGTCAACGCACCCAATTTCATCAAACATACCCTGAAAGACCTAAAGGCATATATAAACGCCAACACAGTGGTTGTGGGAGACTTTAACACTCCATTATCATCAATAGACAGGTCATCCAAACAAAAACTCAATAAAGAAATCCAAGATCTAAAATATGCAATAGATCAAGTGGACCTAGTAGATGTCTACAGAACATTTCATCCAACCTCTACACAATATACATTCTTCTCAGCAGCCCATGGAACCTTCTCCAAAATAGATCATATCCTAGGGCACAAAGCAAGCCTCAGCAAATATAAGAAAATAGAAATAATACCATGCATACTATCTGATCACAATGCAGTAAAAGTAGAACTCAACAACAAAAGTAAAGACAAAAAACATGCAAACAGCTGGAAACTAAATAACTCATTACTTAATGAAGAATGGATCATTGATGCAATAAAAGAGGAAATTAAAAAGTTCCTAGAAGTCAATGAAAATGAAAACACAACCTACCGGAACCTATGGGACACAGTTAAGGCAGTCTTGAGAGGAAAGTTTATAGCCATGAGTGCATATATTAAAAAGATTGAAAGATCCCAAATCAATGACCTAATGATACATCTCAAACTCCTAGAAAAACAAGAACAAGCAAATCCCAAAACAAATAGAAGGAGAGAAATAATAAAAATAAGAGCTGAAATCAACGAAATAGAAACCAAAAAAACCATACAAAGAATTAATGAAACAAAAAGTTGGTTCTTTGAAAAAATAAACAAGATCGATAGACCCCTGGCAAACCTGACTAAAATGAGGAGAGAAAAAACCCAAATTAGTAGAATTAGGAATGCAAAAGGGGAGATAACAACAAACACCGTGGAAGTCCAGGAAATCATCAGAGACTACTTTGAGAACCTATATTCAAATAAATTTGAAAATCTAAAAGAAATGGACAGATTTCTAGATACATATGATCATCCAAAACTGAACCAAGAGGAAATTAATCACCTGAATAGACCTATAACACAAAATGAAATTGAAGCAGCAATCAAGAGTCTCCCCAAAAAGAAAAGTCCAGGACCTGATGGATTCTCTGCTGAATTCTATCAGACCTTTAAAGAAGAACTGATACCAACCCTCCTTAAACTGTTCCATGAAATAGAAAGGGAAGGAAAACTGCCAAACACATTTTATGAAGCCAGTATTACACTTATCCCAAAACCAGGCAAAGACACCTCCAAAAAGGAGAACTATAGGCCAATCTCCTTAATGAACATTGATGCAAAAATCCTCAACAAAATAATGGCAAATCGAATTCAGCAACACATCAAAAAGATTATTCACCAAGACCAGGTAGGCTTCATCCCAGGGATGCAGGGGTGGTTCAACATATGAAAATCAATAAACGTAATAAAGCACATTAACAGAAGCAAAGACAAAAACCACTTGATCATCTCAATAGATGCAGAAAAAGCCTTTGATAAGATCCAACATCATTTCATGATAAAAGCTCTAAGAAAACTAGGAATAGAAGGAAGGTTTCTCAACATTATAAAAGCTATATATGACAAACCTACAGCCAGCATTATACTTAACGGAGAAAAATTAAAACCATTCCCTCTAAAATCAGGAACCAGACAAGGATGCCCACTATCTCCACTCCTATTCCACATAGTACTGGAATTCCTAGCCAGAGCAATTAGGCAAGAAGAAGGAATAAAAGGAATACAAATAGGTAAAGAAACTGTCAAAATATCCCTATTTGCAGACAACATGATCCTATACCTTAAAGACCCAAAAAACTCTACTCACAAGCTTCTAGACATCATCAATAGCTATAGCAAGGTAGCAGGATATAAAATCAACATAGAAAAATCATTAGCATTTCTATACACTAACAATGAGCAAATGGAAAAAGAATGTATGAAAACAATTCCATTTACAATAGCCTCAAACAAAATCAAATACCTAGGTGTAAACCTAACAAAAGATGTGAAAGACCTCTACAAGGAAAACTATACACTTCTGAAGAAAGAGATTGAGGAAGACTATAGAAAGTGGAGAGATCTCCCATGCTCATGGATTGGTAGAATCAACATAGTAAAAATGTCGATACTCCCCAAAGTAATCTACATGTTTAATGCAATTCCCATCAAAATTCCAATGACATTCATTAAAGAGATTGAAAAATCTACTGTGAAATTTATATGGAAACACAAGAGGCCACGAATAGCCAAGGCAATACTCAGTCAAAAGAACAATGCAGGAGGTATCACAATACCTGACTTCAAACTATATTACAAAGCAGTAGCAATAAAAACAGCATGGTACTGGCACAAAAACAGACATGAAGACCAGTGGAACAGAATAGAGGACCCAGATATGAAGCCACACAACTATGAGCAACTTATCTTTGACAAAGGAGCTAAAAATATACGATGGAGAAATAGCAGCCTCTTCAACAAAAACTGCTGGGAAAACTGGTTAGCAGTCTGCAAAAAACTGAAACTAGATCCATGTATATCACCCTATACCAAGATTAACTCAAAATGGATCAAGGATCTTAATATCAGACCCCAAACTCTTAAGTTGATACAAGAAAGAGTAGGAAATACTCTGGAGTTAGTAGGTATAGGTAAGAACTTTCTCAATGAAACCCCAGCAGCATAGCAACTAAGAGATAGCATAGATAAATGGGACCTCATAAAACTAAAAAGCTTCTGTTCATCAAAAGAAATGGTCTCTAAACTGAAGAGAACACCCACAGAGTGGGAGAAAATATTTGCCAATTATACATCAGACAAAGGACTGATAACCAGAATATACAGGGAACTTAAAAAACTAAATTCTCCCAAAACTAATGAACCAATAAAGAAATGGGCAAGTGAACTAAACAGAACTTTCTCAAAAGAAGAAATTCAAATGGCCAGAAAACACATGAAAAAATGCTCACCATCTCTAGCAATAAAGGAAATGCAAATTAAAACCACACTAAGATTCCACCTCACCCCTGTTAGAATAGCCATCATCAGCAACACCACCAACAACAGGTGTTGGCGAGGATGCGGGGAAAAAGGAACCCTCTTACACTGTTGGTGTGAATGTAGACTAGTACAACCACTCTGGAAAAAAATTTGGAGGCTACTTAAAAAGCTGGACATCGATCTACCATTTGATCCAGCAATACCACTCTTGGGGATATACCGAAAAGACTGTTACTCCAGAGGCACCTGCACATCCATGTTTATTGCGGCACTATTCACAATTGCCAAGTTATGGAAACAGCCAAGATGCCCCAGCACTGATGAATGGATTAAGAAAATGTGGTATCTATACACAATGGAATGTTATGCAGCCATGAAGAAGAACGAAATGTTATCATTCGCTGGTAAATGGATGGAATTGGAGAACATCATTCTGAGTGAGGTTAGCCTGGCCCAAAAGACCAAAAGTCGTATGTTCTCCCTCATATGTGGACATTAGATCAAGGGCAAACACAACAAGGGGATTGGACTATGAGCACATGATAAAAGTGAGAGCACACAAGGAAGGGGTGAGGATAGGTAAGGCACCTAAAAACTAGCTAGCATTTGTTGCCCTTAATGCACAGAAACCAAAGCAGATACCTTAAAGCAACTGAGGCCAATAGGAAAAGGGGACCAGGACCTAGAGAAAAGGTTAGATCAAAAAGAATTAACCTAGAAGGTAACACCCACGCACAGAAATCAATGTGAGTCAATGCCCTGTATAGCTATCCTTATCTCAACCAGCAAAACCCCTTGTTCCTTCCTATTATTGCTTATACTCTCTCTACAACAAAATTAGAAATAAGGGCAAAATAGTTTCTGCTGGGTATTGAGTGGGGGGAGCAGGAGGAGGTGGAGTGGGTGGTAAGGGAGGGGGTGGGGGCAGGGGGGAGAAATGAACCAAGCCTTGTATGCACATATGAATAATAAAAGAAAAATGAAAAAATAAAAAAGAAACCACTGTAAGAAAACATAGGGAAAATTCTGAAAGATATAGGCATAGATAATTAGTTTCTGAATAAGACTCCCGGGCGGGGGGGGGGAAAGATTGAGAATTGACAAATGGGACAGCATCAAATTAAAAAGTTTCTGCACATCAAAAGACACAATTAGCAGAATCAAGAGACAGCCCACAGAATGGGAAAAAACCTTCACTAGCTACTCAAAGGCAAAGGAATTAATATGCAGAATATAAGAAGAACAAACAAATTAAGCAACAAATGTACAAATAATCCATTTAATAAATAAATGGATAAATGAATTGAATGGATGGTTCTCAGAAGAAGAAATGCAAATGGCTAATAAACACGTGAAGAAATGTTCAGCACCCTTGGCCATAAAAGAAATGCATTTTGAAACTACACTAAGATTCCATTTCACCCATCAGAATGGCCATCATCAAGCAAACAAACAAAAACAAATACTGGCTAGGATGCGGGGGAAATAAAGGAACCCTCATACCTCGTTGGTGGGAATGCAAACTTGTGCAACCACTACGGAAATCAGTATGGAGTTTCCTTAAAAAACAAAAAATAGGATTACCTCATGACCTTGCCATACCATTCTCAGTATATACCCAGAGTGTAAACCAATATAGAAGAGAGATATTTGGATATCTATGTGTATTACTGCTCTGTTCACAATAGCTCAACTGTGGAATTAGTTGAGGTGTCCAACAAAGAGTGAATGGAAAAAGAAAATATGATATATGCATACTATGGAGTATTATTCAGCCATAAAGAAAAATGAAATTATGTTGTTTACAGAAAAATGGATGGAACTAGTGATCATCATGTTGAGCAAGATACACCAAGCACAAAAAAGCCAAATCTTTCGTATTGTCTTTCATTTGTGAAATCTAGACCTGAAATGATAATGATGAGAATAATATTAATAATAATAATTATTATGGGACATGAATGTAAAAGGGGACTATCAGCAAGAGTGGAGAGGGTAAAAGGAAAGAACACTGAGGGGTGAAGACAAAGTACATTTTATATATACTTTTTTTATATATACATATATATACAGCATAATCAAACACTTTGAAAAGGGGGGAGGAGGAAGGGTGGGTACTGGAAAATAATAGAGGGGGTGAACTTATTCAAAGTATACTGTATGCATGAGTGTAATTATCACAATGAAACTCCCCCTTGTGTTACTATTTTATGCTAATTCAAAAATAAATAAAATTTAAAGAAAGAACATAGAAAAAAAAAAAGAATTTGGAGACACACTTGGGTAACTCTAACTGTTTCTAGCTAAAATAACTTCTGTTACAATAGGTGCTGGAAAAAATTCAAAGAATGACTCACAAATCAGCCTTTAATTGCACCTAACATCTGTGACCTGCTGCACAGCCAGCAAGGCAGGTCTAGCCCTGCGGAATCCCTCCTTCCTCTTGGTGATTATTTTTCTTCTTTTCTTTTTTCTTTCTTTCTCTTCTACTTCCTGCATCAAGTGAAAATAAAACACCAACCAGAATCAAACTTTTGACACCCTGAGCCCCTAGCCCATGGAGAGCCTCCTCATGTGATGTCACACAGAAAATTTGGAGCCATTTCTCAGTGCTGTCACCATGACTGCTGCTGCCACTGCTGCCACTGCCACCACAACCACTGCCTCAGCTGGCTCCAAACCTGCCTGGTGATCATTTGACAGAACAAAAAGGTGAACACCACACACCATGCAGAACTTCCCCAGCCACCCCCAGGAATATATACCAGTTCAGAACCTGGGCAGACTGGTCCCCCTCAACAAAACTGAATAGCAAACAGTGGACTATAATCTAACACAACAGCAGAGGGTTAAGTGGAACACTGAAAGTGCACCAGAGAAAGTGCACCAAGGAGCTAATCTCACCACGAACTATCAGTAAACAAACACTGGAAAGGTAGTGAAGACTGAGACTGGGGGAGCAGGGTAATAAATCATTCCCTGAAGCAAGGCATGTAGTGGGTCACAGAGTTCATCTCCTGAGCCAGAGAACAGCATCCACAACCTAATTACCCTAGCTCGCTGGAGGTAACTGTGTTAACCCAAACAGCTGCAGCTGAAGTGTAACACAGCTATGAGCTGGTGAAATCAATAGCTCTGATTACCCTGCATGATCACCTCACAATTTCAATTATACTATTAAACAGAAGAACAAAGCACTACTCACAGCCAATCACCTGGTGAGACCACATCAGGCTTCTGCTTATATGCCAATACCAGGACTGAATGCCGGAAGAGTAACCCCAGAACATAAATGAAGATTAAAATTCAATTGTTCCTGAACCTGGCCTTTTGTTTGTTTATTTCTTTGTCTCCTGTTTTTTGTTTGTTTGTTTTGCTATTGTGGGTTTTCTGTTTTTATTTCTACTCCTATTATCTTTTTTTCTTTCTATACCACAAAAATCAGCAGCCCTCACACTGTTTCCTCACTCAACCATCCCACTTCCCACCTCCCCTTTTAGTGCCACCCTATCCAACGCCCCAAAATTTTATAGCTAGCCTAATAAACATTAACCTGCCAACTCCCACAGTTTATAGATACTACCACCATGGGGTCATCTATATAATTATAAATGTATGGTTGCATATTGAACCTGTTAATTAGTTATTGCTAAATTACACACAGACCAGGGACACAAATAGCACACCAACCTAGCTAAAAACCAAGACAGCACAAAACAAAAATAAAGGGAAAGAAAACAGGTGACTAAAACTATGAACTAGCCTATCGAGAACATAGTTGCACAGCACCAAGTAGAGTGATGGAAAGAAGATAAAGGGATGGAAATTACTCTCCTCAAAACAAAAAAAAATTAGAATAGGAGAAGGGGACCAGGAACTAGAGAAAAGTTTAGATCAAAAAGAATTAACCTAGAAGGTAACAATTCACTGTATTGCTAACCTTATCTCAACCAGCAAAAGCACTTGCTCCTTCCTATTATTGCTTATACTTTCTCTTCAACAAAATTAGAGGTAAGGGCAAAACAGTTTCTGCCAGGTATTGAGGGGGTGGAGGAGACAGAGAGGAGGTACAGTGGGTGGTAAGGGAGGGGGTGGGGACAGGAGGGAGAAATGACCCAAGCCTTGTATGGACATATGAATAATAAAACAATAAAAAAAATTAATACAAGATTCAGAGGGAAATGAAGAAAATGGATACGCAGTTCCTAATCCCAATAAAACAAAGATAAACAACACTAAGGAACTTAGCAATGCCCACAAAAACATCCTTAAAAAAGAAATCCTGTAAGTAAACACTGAGAATTTCATGGAGAAGATATGAGACACAGTTAACCAAATGTACAAGATTCACTCAAGAAATTTCAAGACACCAAAAGTAAAGAATATGAGAAGACACAGTAACAAATGAGTAAACTAATAGGAGCCCTAAATAAACACCAAAGTGAAACAGAGAATACTATAAATAGAGAGGTAAATGAATTAAAGATGAAAATAGAAAATTATAAAGAAGAAGTGACCCAAGATATGGAAAAACTTGGAAGAAAGAATCAAACAGAAACACAAAACAGTTGAAATCCACTCCAGCTGACTAGAAGAAGTGGTAGACAGACTCACAGAACTCAAAGATAAAATAGAAATTAAAGAAAAAAACTAAAGAACTGTTAGTCAAACAACTCAAGACCTGTGAAAGGACTATACAAGAATTCACTGACTCCATCAAAAGACCAAATCTGAGAATCATAGGCAATGAAGAAGGAGAAGAGGTCCAAGCAAAAGGTATTCATAATATATTCAATAGAATAATAATAGAAAATTTCCCAAATATTGAGAAAGTTATGCCCATTCAAGTACAGGATGCCTCCAGGACACCAAAGAGACTTGACCAAAATAGAGCCTACACATGATATATTATCATAAAAAAACAAGCACAGAGAATACAGAAAGAATATTGAACATGTAAGAGAGAAAAAACAAATAACATAAAGGTAAGCCCACCAAATCACACCAGATTTCTCAACAGAAACCTTAAAAGCAAGAAGAACATGGACTGAGGTATCTGGGGCACTGAATGAAAGTAACTTCAACCTTAGGAAACTCTACCCAGAAAAACTATGTTTCAAAATAGATAGAGCAATATAAGTCTTCCATGATAAGCAGAAACTAAAACAATATATGACCACCAAGCCACCACTACAAATGATCCTCCAAGGAAATCTGCACATAGAAGATGAAAGCAAACAAAACCACAAGAGGATGGGCAGTATCCAACCACAGGATAAGAAAAGACAAGGAATCAGAGAGTAGCACTGATTCAGCTACACACAATCAAATCATTAACAAAAACAACTAAATGGCAGAAATCATCACATATCTGTCAATATTAACACTGAATGTCAATGAACTCAACTCCCAAATCAAAAGACACTATTTGCCAAATTGTGTTAAAAAAGGATGATCCTACCATATGTTGTTTACAGGGACCCATCTCATTGACAGAAACAAACACTGGATTAAGGTGAAAGGCTGGAAGAAGATTTACCAAACCAGTGGCCCCTGAAAACAGGCAGGCATAGCAATAATTGCATCAGAGAACATAGACTCAAATGTACATTGGTTAAACAATATGAAGAAAGACACTTCATACTAATAAAAGGGGAGATACACCAAAAGGAAATAATTATCAACCTATATGCACCCAATGCCAATGCATCCAATTTCATCAAACATACCTTAAATGACTTTAAAGCACATATAGACTCCAACATAGTGAGTGAGAGGCTTCCAGGATTTCTTCTTTCAGGGTGTTCTTGTGGGCTTTGTTGGGTTCCTTGGTGTAGGTTATCTTTGTTTTGTTGGAGTCTGGGTCTGGGTATCTGTTTTCTTCATTTTGCTCTAAATCCTGTAGTACTTTATTTTTTGGGGGAGAATGGTTTCCATTCCTTTTTCAACTACCCATATTTCCACTAGGAACTGTTTCTGTCACTGGACTATGTGTAATTTAGTATTAGCTGGCTTACAATATTAATACTAACAAAACCAAGAGATGAGAAAAAAGAAAAAGAGAAGGAAAGATAAAAGAAAGAAAGAAGAGAAAAAAAAAAGTGAAAAAATGGGAGAGATTGTGGGTGATCAAACAGCAAACTGGACAGCTAAACCCTTAAAGAAGGGGAAAAAAACTCACCAGTTCTGGAACAGTAGAACTGCAGTCTCAGTTGTTCCGATGTTATTCCTTTAGCATCCAGTCCTGTCTGTCTATGTCTCTTAGGCAGGTTTGGAGCCCTCCTGTGGCAGCCTGAGCAGGAGCCTGGTGGAGAGGTTATCTGGAAAGCATGTAGAGCTGGGGCCCGGGTCAGCTTGAGGGGCGGGGAACCTGGCAGGGCATGGATCTGGTCATCCCATGTAGAGCTGGGGTAGCAGGGCCTGAGCGGTGGGGGGAAGCAAGGGGTGGGGATCCTGGCAGAGCATGGATCTGGTGTGGATCTGGGGCCTGGTGTGGCTTGAGGGGCAGAGAGCCTAGCAGAGTGGAGCAGTGGCTCCACAGGCCTATAGGGAGGGGACTTGGCAGGTTGGTTTTTCTTTTAGTAGATCATCGTGGTGAAGCCTTCCATGATCTAGGGGCTTAGAGTGCCATGCTTTCAGCTCTCCCTTGTGATTTACCTCAGCCAAGTGTGTCTCGAGCATCTCAGCAAAGTCCCTGGTTCATGGAGCTCATGCAGATTGCAGCTGTGTCCCAGTCGCCATCTTGTTTCTGAGTGGAGACTTAAATACCCCCCTATCACCAATAGATAGGCCATCCAAACAAAAAATTAATAAAAAAATTCTAAAACTAAATCACACCAAGAACGAATGGACCTAGCTGATGTCTACAGAATATTTCACCCAACATCTGCACAATATATATTCTTCTCAGTAGCCCATGGATCTTTCCCCAAAATTGATCATATCTTTGGGCAAAAAGCAAGCCTCAGAAAATATAAGAAAACAGAAATGATCCCCTGCATGCTATCTGATCACAATGCATTAAAAATAGAACTCAACAACAAAAACAACAGCAAAAAATATACAATCAATTGGAGGCTGAACAACACATTGCTCAATGATCAATGGGTCACTCATGAAATAAAAGAGGAAATTAAAAGTTTCCTGGAAGTTAATGAAAATGAGAACATGACCTACTGGAACCAATGGGACACATCAAAGTCAGTCCTAAGAGGAAAGATTATAGCCATGAGGCCAAAACAAGCAGAAAAGGAGAACTAATAAAAATAAGGGCCAAAATTAATGAAATAGAAACAAACAAAAAAATCTATACAAAAATCAATGAAACAAAAAGGTGGTTCTTTGAAAAAATAGACAAGATTGACAGACTCCTGGCAAATCTGACTAAAATGAGGAGGGAAAAAACCCAAATCAGCAATATCAGAAATAAAAAAGGTATATAACAACAAACACCAAAGCGACCCAGGAAATCTTCAGGGGCTACTTTGAGAACCTATCTTCCAATAAATTTGGAATCTATAGCACAAAATGAAATCAAAACAGCAATAGTCTCCCAAAAAAAGAAATGTCTAGGGCCTGACACATTCTCTGCTGAATTCTCTCAGAACCTTAAAGAAGAACTAATACCAACTCTCCTTAAACTTTTTTGTGAAATAGAAAAGAAAGGAATACTGCCTAACTCATTCTATGAAGCCAGTATTACACTCATCTCCAAACTCATTCAATGAAGCCAGTATTACACTCATCTCCAAATTCATTCTATGAAGCCAGTATTATACTTATCTCCAAACAGGATAAAGACATATCCAAAAAAGAAAACTATAGGCCAATCTCCTTAATGAACATTGATGCAAAAATCCTTAATAAAATAATGGCAAACTGAATCCAACAACATATCAGAAAAAAATCATTCACAATGATCAAGTCAGCTTCATCTCAGGGTTATAGGGTCATTTGACATATGAAAATCTGTAAATGTAATAAAGCACATTAATAGAAAGAAAGACAAAAAAAATCATCTCAATAGATGCAGAAAAAGCCTATGAAAAAGTTCAATACCACTTAATGATAAAAGCTCTGAGAAAACTAGGAATAGAAGGAATGTACCTCAACATTATAAAGGCTATATGACAAACCTATAACTAACATCATACTTAATGGAGAAAAACATTTTCCCTAAAATCAGGAAAGAAACAAGGGTGCCCACTTTCCCCACTCCTATTCAATATAGTCCTGGAATTCCTAGCCATAGCAATAAGGCAAGAAGGAGAAATAAAAGGAATACAAATAGGTAAAGAAACTGTCAGAGTATCCCTATTTGCAGACAACATGATTGTATACCTCAAAGACCCAAAAAACTCTTCCCCCAAACTCCTGGATACCATAAACAGCTTTAGTAATGTGGCAGAATACGAAATCAACTTACAAAAATCATTAGCTTTTCTATACACCAACAATGAACAAACTGAGAAAGAATATATGAAAACAATTCCATTTACAATAGCCTCAAAAAAAAATACCTAGGAGTAAAATTAAAAATGTATGTGAATGACCTCTACAAAGTAAACTACAAACCTCTGAAGAAAGAGACTGAGGAAGACTACAGAAGGTGCAAAGATCTCCCATGCTCATAGATTGGTAGAATCAACATAGTAAAAATGGCTACCAAAAGCAGTCTACATGTTCAACACACTACTCATCAAAATCCCAATGACATTCATCACAGAGATTGAAAAATCTACCCTAAAGTTCATTTGGAAACACAGAGACCATGAATAGCCAAAAAGTGCAATGCTGGAAGTATCACAATACCCAACATCAAATGATATTATAGAGCCACAACAATAAAAACAGTATGGTACTGGCACAAAAACAGACATGAAGACAAGTGGAACAGAATAGAGGACCTGGATATGAATCCACACAGCTATGCCCACCTTATAATGGACAAAGGTGCCAAAAACATCCGATGGAGAATAGACAGCATCTTTAATAAATGTTGCTGAGAAATGTGGTTATCTGCCAGCAGAAACTGGAGCTAGATCTATGTCTATCACCTTGTAGTAGTATCAACTCAAAGTGGATTAAAGACTTAACATAGACCCAAAACTCTGAAGTTAGTACAGGAAAGAGCAAGGAATACTCTGGAAGCAATAGGTGTAGGCAAGGAATTCCTAATAGAACTCCAGTAGCCCAGCAAGTAAGAGAAAGGATGGACAAATGGGATTACATGAAATTAAAAAGCTTTTGCAGAAAAAAAGAAATGGTCTCTAAACTGAAGAGACCACCTACAGAGTGGGAGAAAATATTCACTGGCTATACATCAGATAAAGGACTTATAACCTGAATATAGAGGGAGCTCAAAAAACTAAACTCCTCCAAAATCAATGAACCAATAAAGAAGTAGGCACCTGAACTAAACAGAACTTTTTCAAAGGAAGAACTCCAAATGGCAAAAAAACACATGAAAAAATGCTCACCATCCTGGGGCATAAAGGAAATGCAAATCAAAACCACACTAAGATTCCACCTCACTCTTGTTAGAATAGTTATCATCAAAAACACCACCAGCAGTAATTGTTGGTGAGGATGTGGGGAAAAACGAACCCTCATACACTGCTGATGGGAATATAAGCTAGCATAACCAATTTGGAAAATAATACGGAGGCTTCTTAAAAAACTAAACATAGATCTCCCATGTGATTCAACAATACCATTTCTAGGGAGATACCCAAATGAATGTGACTCAGGTTATTCCATAGGCACCTGCATACCCATGTTTATTGAGCACTATTCACAATAGTCAAGCTATGGAAACAGCCAAGATGACCCACTACCAAAGACTGGGTTAAGAAAATGTGGTATTTATACACAGTGGAATTTTACTCAGCCATAAAGAAGAATAAAATCTTGGCATTTGCAAGGAAATGGATGGAACTGGAGAACATCATCTTAAGTGAAATTAGCCAGGCTCAGAAGGCCAAAAATTGTAAGTTCTACCTCATGTGTGGACTTTAGACCTAAAACAAATGTAGTAATATTGAACATGGGTCACATGTTAAGGGGAGAAGGTATATAGGAGGAACAGGGAAAGGTAGGAAACCCAAAACTTGAAAGTGTTTGGTGTTCCCACTGTGGAGAAGCTAATATAGTAATCTTAAACTGACAGAGGCCACTATGGAAAGGTGACCAGGAAGTAGTGAACAGGTCTGGAATAGACGAACCAATTTGGGTTGTAATACATATGTGCATAGAAGCAATGCTGGGAATCTCTCTGTATCGCTATCCTTATCTCAACTAGCAAAAATGCCATGTCTTTCTTGTTATTGCTTATGTCATCTCCTCAACAAAATTGGAAAAGAGGGCAGAATAGGCTCTGCATGGAAGCAAGGGGGTGGGGGGAGTCAGAGGGGATGGGGAGGGGGGAGAGATGGCCCAAATGATGTATGCATCAAAATTAAAAAAAGAAATAAAAATAACTTCATGATTGAAAAGTTTCAAATTTTACTCTATATCCTTAAAAGAATTATCTTCTATTCAGTAAAATTAGAATAAAGAAAAATTCTGGGTTGTAGTTGACCGAACAAAGAGGGTACATGTACAAAATAACTGAAATAAGAAACACAAATAAATGTTTGTACTCCCAGGGTCATTTTAGTGATGGTCACAGTAGCCAAGATGTAGAAATTAGCTAAATGTTCATAGATAAACGAATACATTCAGAAAATGTGATCTGTACATGAAACATAATACTAGTCACAGCTACAAAAAGTTAATTCTACAATGAAAAATAATAGGAATGAAACTTAAAGACATTATTCTAGGTGAAATAAGATATTCACAGAACAAATATTGCATGATTGTGCTAATATGATGCATCTAAAATAGTTTCATAAATGATGTGTGGGCTGGTATTTGCCAGGGACTGAGGGAAGTGGGCAATGGACAGTTACTAATCAATGAACATACATTTTCAATTAATCAAGATATATAAACCCTAGAGATCTGTTGTAAAACATTGAACATTTAGTCAACACTATATTTTACTTAGAAATCTTTTCAATGCACACATCTTAACTGTTCTCTCAAAAAGAAAGAGTTAAGAAACATTAGTATATTATTATCAGTACAGTGAGCAGTGAAGACTTTATTTGCATTTGAATGCTCTTTGGTTTTTTTGGTTGTTATTTTGTTTGCCTTCTCCCCTCTTCTTCCTCATTAGCACCCTCTTTCTGTTCAGGATCCAATCAGAGTAACAGATTACATCTAGTAGTCATGTTTGCCCAACCTTCTTTGGTGTGTGATACTTTTCCCCTTCTTTTCTTTTTTGTCATGTTTTAGGCAGTATTAGGGAATACTGGCTAGGTATCCTAAAGAATATTTCTCAATCTGAATTGTCAGGTGATTTTCTCTTTTCTTAAGGTAGTCGTTGCCACAATTCTCCACTAAAAATTTAAATGTGAAATTTGAAATGCAGCTAAAACAAACCATTTCTGGATTTTTCTTATTATTTTTTTTCCTGCTTTTGAACTGTAATGTTCATATTTTCTTCAGTAAGGGAAGATGTAATATTTCAATAATTCAATATATAAAGACAGTTAATGTAAGGAATGTGGTAATGTAACCATATCTAATGCTCCAGAAGAAAACACATCTTCAACAGCAACACAAGTGACAGAGTTTCAACTAATTGTACATTGTAGAGCCCACTGAGGAAAACTCTAATTATAATTCTCTGATGTTTATGTTTCCATAGTGACAGTTACATAAATAAGGCCCGGACTTTAATGGATTTCAAACAGCTTTCAGATTTTTCTTTGTGCTCTAGGAGATTTCCTATGTTCCGGGAAAAAAAATCCCACTTTACTGGCATAAATATTGAAACACACTTCCACTTTTGTTCCAAACCTTAGTCCTATTTTATTTAAAAAAAATTGATTATAATGAATAAAAATGACTAAGGCTTATTAATGTGAAGAAGAAATTCACAGTAAATTAATCAAGAGGTTCTGGTTTCAGGTCAGTTAATTTATCTTTCATTGTCCTTTAGTTCAGGCGTAAGTCATGGGGTCCTGTTCATAGAGATTATTCTAAAAATCAAAAAGTCTCTTTTTATAGTCAGGGACATTTTGATTGTCACTAACAGGGCCTGAAGTTTTTTTTTAAATAAAAATTTTCATAATGTAGAAACTGGCATCAGTGCAACTACCAAGTAACAATGAAGAAAAGGCACAGAAAACTTATGGGCTATTTGTTGATTTTGAACTTTTCTAGACAAATTTTTAATTTGAGTAAAATACTAATTCTAACTCACTGCTATTTATAAAATTCATTGAATATTCATAGGACTGTAACACTAACTCTTTTTTTCTGAATATTTTTTTGTTACTGGTCTAGTAAATGTGCCACATTGGCAGAACAGATCTAATGAGTGTGGCTAGTAGTAGACTTTACCAGTAAGTTCAAATGTTGAAGGCAAATTCATGTATTGAAATAATGTCAATAGTAATGGATAAAGTGTGTCCACCCAGGTCTACTTCCTGTTGAAAATTATACATTAATAATGGATGCTCTACATCTGAAGTTGTTTGAAGTTCATGTAAAGGGCAGGGACTCACAGGGCTGGGTCTAGAGCTTGGCCCCTTTTCTAGGTAAAACTGAAAAAATGGAAAAAACTCAGAGATGCATTTCTATTAGATCCTCATATATTTCGTGATCTTATAGTTTTCATTTTCATGACTTTTCCAATTCTGTCTCATCATAAATCACGGATTATATTTTTGGTTAAGACAATGTGTCATTTTCATGACATAATTATCACAAAGTATATTTTATGTACAGAAATATTGCTGTTGATCAGAAGATTTTTCTATTCTCTACTATCTATATCTATCTATCTACCTATCTATCATCTATCTATCTATCTATATCTATCATCTATCTATTTCAAGTGAGATGACCTAAATAACATTAATAAGCAGATAATTAAAATGCAATTTTAAAACTATTTAATAAAACAATGAAACATGAACAACATTTCTATAATAGACCAATAAAATACTCCAAGAAGCAGTGTACATTGTTAGAAGTATGAGTGGAGGATGTGTGAACATCCCATAAATGAGATCCTAATGCAAAGTTTTTAAAATTAGGTAGAAGACATGGAGCATATACATTGTAGGAGTTTTTTAAACTTTAAAATTCTTTGATCAATTAATTGTGCACTATTCATAGAAAGGTGAAAAAATGCAATAAAAATTAATAATAATATTTTAGTTTCACCAATTGCAATGTCAAGCCATCTCTACGATCCTTAGTGTATTGTTCAAGCCATACAGTAGAAGGTACTCTGTGCTTCTGGTCTGCATTCCTTATTTCTCTTCATATAACTACCAAGTATCATAAATTCATATTTCACTACTAAAGCTGAATTTTAAATAAAATTGATAATTATATGTTTTTTCACGGTGACTTCACATTTTAGCATGTGACAAAATCCAAGAGAGGCTTAGTAAAATCACAAATTGTGGGTTTCATCCACATCTTTGATTAAGAAGGTTGAGGGTGGGGCAATATAAGAAATTCCCAGGTCTTATTGGTTGGTACCACACTTTGAGAAATGAAGTTCTATGTCATTCTTCATGGAAACATATGGTAAATTTTTGTCTGTTTTTCCTTTATTTTCATTCTGTTTTTCATAATAACTTTCTTTTATATCCATCAGGAATCACGATGTCATCTGAAGGAAATCAAAGCAGTGTACCCACTTTTATTCTCTTGGGTTTTTCAGAATATCCAGAACTCCAGGTTCCACTCTTTTTGGTTTTCTTGTCCATTTATACTGTCACTGTAGTGGGAAATTTGGGGATGATATTTATCATCCACATCAATCCAAAACTCCACATCATCATGCACTTTTTGCTTAGACACTTGTCCTGTGTAGATTTATGTTTTTCTACTGTAGTTCCACTGAAATTGTTGGAGAACTTGATTGTGGAAGACAGAACCATCTCTTTCTTTGGTTGTGTCATGCAATTTTCTTGTGCTTGCATTTTTGGAGTGACAGAAACTTTCATGTTAGCAGCAATGGCCTTTGACCATTTTGCAGCGGTTTGCAACCTTCTGCTCCACAACACTGTTATGTCTCAGCAGCTTTGTGCTGGTTTGGTGGTTGGATCTTACACCTGGAGCATAGTGTGTTCCCTGACACTCACATATTTTCTTCTTTCCCTGTCCTATTGTGAATCCAGCATCATAAATAATTTTGTCTGTGAATTTTCTGTAATTGTTTCCATGTCTTGTTCAGACCCCTATATCAGCCAGATTCTGTGTTTTATTATTGCTGTATTCAATGAAGTGAGCAACCTTATGCTTATTCTTATGTCATATATGTTCATTTTCATCACTGTTATGAAGATACCTTCTGCAAATGGATGTCACAAAACCTTCTCCACCTGTTCCTCCCACCTGACTGCCATCACCATCTTCCATGGAACCATCCTTTTCCTTTACTGTGTTCCTAATACTAAAACTTCATGGCTCATAGTTAAAGTGGCTTCTGTGTTTTACACAGCGGTGATTCCCATGCTAAACCCATTGATTTATATAGCCTTAGGAACAAAGATGTGAAGAACACATTCAGAAAATTAGTAGTCACCAAGTGTCTTTGTCATTCAATTTCAGTATAATACTCTTAGATATATCATTTTATTTCTGAGAAATTGACATACAATAGTACAAATTCCCAAGCTCTTACAATTCAACTTATGATTCAAATTATTTAATTCATAAGGCTATTAGTTAATGCATCTATGGAAGTCCATTTTATGATAATTGGTTTTTCATGGATCCAACTTTAGGGAAGTTGCTTTAAATCATAAGTAAATCAAAAAAAATTTTAAAATACTCGAACAATCTGTTGTCATATTATAACTTATTTTAAGTACTTTGTAATGTAAAATATAATTTTATATGTATGCTTCTAAAGTAACACTAATTTCTAGCTTGTCAAATACATATGGATTCCAGTTGACTCCCTAAAATTGCAATCAGGAAAACCAAACTTCTGAGATGGCTTTAACAATGCTCTGGCTTATGGTCCTTTATAAAACAAGCGATGCATTATTTAGTGTGTGTGTTGAGTGGCAAAAATACTTTTTTACTAATAAAAAAATTTGATAAACAAATGAAACAATGTGTTGTTTATACATCTCAAGACACACACAGGATACAAAGCCAAAGACAGTACAGTGAATGCTAATGGTAGTTATCTTTTCACTTGTTTATCTTTTCTCTTGACCTCTACTCTGGCCACAATTTTTTCTAAGTCCATTTGTATATTTGCTACAGGTAAAATTTCTAAGATAAACTGATATGCTTGATGAAGCATTGGCTCCATAATTTATGAGAATCTACATTTTTGAAAAATGCCACAGAAGAAGGCATTTAATCTCATTTCTGAGTTTTAACAAGAGGATTACCTAGAGTCTAAGTCCCCAATGTCATAGGAGCATACATGAGCCTTTAATTTTCATTGTAGAAATGAGAATAAACTTCCACACTTCCCCAGGTTTGATAGTCTCTCCTATTTTTCTCCCTTGAGATTTTATGGATACTTTAAGTATATTCCTGGGAGATTACTAAATTTATCATAACTCATGATATGTTTACTAAATTCTAAAGGAAAGATTGATATTCATAAGTGACAATAAACAGCATATCATAACATTTTAATGTCCTGATAATAATGCCTGTGGGTAGACCAAGAATACAGAAGGTATTCCTCTATAAAAAAGGACCATTCCTTGATGATAACAATTTTCATCTAATTCCTTACATGGTACAAATGCTTCAATTAATGAGAAAAAAGAAACTATTCAAGTAAAAGATAAAGAAGATGAAGTAAACAAAGAGAAAGCTGAAAATATTTACATAATTTAAAAAATTGAATCCTGGGAATAGGATTTATATTTGCATTTGATAAATTTAGTAAGGGAGAGCAATTGAAGTTTTGAAGCCATCAACTTCCGTAAGCAGCACAGGATGAAGAATTAGGATGACATCATAGGCGTAGGAGCATTACAGGGAAGTTGGTTATGTCTCTGCTCCTGTTATCCACCAGAGAAATGGTTGCAGCTTGATAAATCTTCTACAGACACAAACCTGAAAGGAGAAAGAGAGAATCAGAAAGAACTATGTAATGACATGAAAGTAAAGCAGAAAATAGTGAAAATTTATTGAAGTATGTTTATTAATCAGTTTGGACTGAGAAGGAGAGGGAGCAAAAGAAGAGCATGATACAACACATGATAATCACATAAGTGATTATTATATTGTCAAAGGATTCACTCTTTGACAATATCTAGTGGCCAATCTTCCTGCCATAAGAAACTCTTAGGATAATTATCTAACCATTCATGACTAGTATTACATATCCCTACACAGTTGCAGGGCTGGGCAACCCGGGTCTAATCATGATCACCAGAGTCAATCCAAATTCCATACCACTGTGTGCTTTTTTCTGAGCCATTTGTCCCTTATTGACTTTTATTATTTCACTACAGTTCACTCAATCTGCTGAAAAGCTTGATTGTAGAAAAGATATTACCTCTTTCAGAGGATGTACCATGTAGCTCCTCTTGATTTGTGTATTTCCAATGGCAGAACTATGTATTAATGACCTATGAGCTACTTGTGGCAATTTATAACTCTCTTTTCTGCATATTTATCATGTCCACAAAGCTTTGAGCATCATTCTTTGCTGGTCACTACACCTGGGTAAAGTCTATTCCTTTGTATTCATTTATTTTCTCTTGGCATGATCCATCATGTGTCTAACAACATCAGTCATTTGGCCTGTGAGCAATCTGTCATTTTCAGTGGTTCTTCCTCAGATCCCCCAATAGTCAAGTGCTTTGTTTTTCATCACCATATTCAGTTATGTGAACAGCCTGGTCATCATCCTCACTGCTCATATATTTGCTAGTGTCATAAAATGCCTTCTACTTGTGTTAAAAAGTTTTCTAGGTCTGTGTCTCCCACCTGACAACCATCACCATTTTCTACTGCACTGTCTGGTTCCTCTTCTGTGTTCCCAGCTCCAGATAGTCAAAGGAGGTTCTTTATTTTACACAATTTTCATCCTTTTACTAAAGCTTCTGATCTATAGTCTCAAGAACAAAGATGTGAAGGAGAGTTTCAGGAAGTTAATTAATCACCCAAAACAATTCTGTTGAGGTTTTATATAAATAAATGAATTCTATTTACTAATTGAAGATATTTCAATGTTTCTAGTAGTTAGTACAAATTTTTTAGTTAATCCCTCAGACTTTTAAATTAATCATAATAAACCAGTTATTTGGTCATTTGCTCTGTGTTCACTTCAGTGCTAATCAAAACAGCTGAGAACGAAAGGTGAAGTAAGACAAGTGTTATGAGTTGAACAGTGTTATCTAAAACACACACATCCACTTAGAACCTCAGAGTGGCATTATTCGGAAATAGAATATTTGCAAACACAATTAAGATAGAGATCAAAATGTGATCATAGAAATTTTAGGGAATTTAGGATTCCCTCAATCCAGGGCGCTGTCCTTTAAAGAGAAATAAAAGGACACCCAGATACACACAGGGAGAAAGGGACATGAAGGTAGAAGCAAATTGTTTTTTTTGTTGTTGTTTCTTTGTTTTTTTTTCCTGCAATGAACTAGGAGGCAAAGAAGTATTCTCCCCTGGCACCTTTTGAGGAAACACAGTTCTGTTACTACCTTGATTTTAAACTCCTGTTCTCAAGAACTGTGAGAAAATAAATTCATGCGGTTTAAAGCCACATCAGATTTGTTGTGAATTCTTGTAGAGCCCTAGAAATTTTATGCAATAAATAAATGTCAGAGCACAAAACCTAACCTTATTGACTTACATATTGATATGATAACTCAGTTTTCTAAAGTATTCATTAATTCCATTTTATTGATGAGAATGTCAGGATTACAGAGGAAATATGAACATATGAAAGAAACCACATACAGCTGAGTAGGAGAGGGCTCATGGGAGAGTTACTGATGGAGGTATGGGCACAGTCTTTCAAATCCTATCAACTCTTTTGTTTCTTTCTCTGCAATAGATTCTTGGAATTTTATTACAGTTTGGGAAGTGGTCTTGACTCTGAATAGCAAGGAATACATTGATTTTTCTGTGATCCTCTTGAAAAATTATCAAGTGGTCAAAAAATGAAAACTTCAGTTATTCTCACAAACTTACAAATCTCACAGACTGATATGTTGAATTTGATTCTGTAAATTCTTAACACAGTGGATATCATGATCACTTTCAGAAGTACCTTGTTTAATTCTTTTTTTGGATTTTTCACGTTGACTACACATTTAACCTTCAGGGAAAAGTTTTGTTATGGCAAGGTTGTACCTATTCTTATCAAATGTCCTCTAAATTGATTATTCGTGTGTGTGGCTTAAACCAGTGACTGACAGATTTAGGAAAAAATGTCAAAGTTCTACATTTCTTTGACTCTCTTTAAGCACAGTTATGTCACATAAGGTTTCCTAGGAACTGTCCTGTGTAGACAACTAATATTACACTCCACATGATTTTAATATTTAAACATTTTTCTCAAGTGTAATTGTGTTTATCTCAAATAAATCTCTAAACCTCAACTTCTTCTATAAAAATATACCACCAAATCTAGTCTTCAAAATTTAAGTGTGTAGATATATATAAAAAAATCAACAAGTATTTTTCTTAATTTTTTTTCTTAGTGGGCATTCACAGATGACAAAATTTCACCATAATTCCGGTCAGTTACTATCATACAGGTCACACATTTTGAAGATAAACAACTGAAAATTTTTCCACTTTGATAAATAAAACAAAACTTTCTATTTTAATTATACCATGAACTATTGTGTGTCTTTGTGGGTATATGGTGATAGCAGTATATTATGAAATATTGCAAAATATGTACTCCAACTTCTAAGACATTTATGAAAAATTAAACAATACCAATTATTATCCTTGAGAATGAACCAGTGTATAACATATTTTGTGCCACATTGGTTTGTATATGGAAGAATAATGAATTTCCTTTCACCTTGTGAAGGTGATAAAGGACAGTGTAAGAAAAGGTCAGAGACAATGGCTGTGTATATTTAATTTTAATTCAAGAAAAAGTCTTAACAAATGCCCTGAATTTCTATCAGATCAAAAGTAATCATACTAGTAATTTCTGGCAAGGAGCAGTGGTACACCCTGTAATCTCAGCAACTTGGGAAGTAGACATCAGGAGGAGGCCAGCCTTTCAAAAAGTTAGTGAGACCCTATCTCAGTTAATAAGGTAGAAGTTGTGGCACATACTAGTCATCCTTGCAATATGGGATGGTTGCAGTCTGAGGCAAAATGTGAGACTCTTTCTGAAAAATAACTAAACAAACAAAAAAGGACTGGAGGCATGGCTTAAGTGGAAGAGTAACTTCCTAGCAAGTAGGATACTCTGAATTCAAACCCTAGAATTGAAAAAAAAAGTCAAATAATTTCCAAATAAATAAATCATTCATGTATTAAAAACATCTTTCTACTGTTATGAAAGAATACAATTTAGGTAAGAGAGTATGAAGGGGCTATCATGTTTTTAAGGAAAGATTCTGTTAAAATTTGATATTGAATAGAAATGTACTTTATTTCATAGAAATATATTTCTCCAATTTCATTTACTGGTATAATATTTTGAAGTCTACCACCTTCCACACAGGCTATCTAACCTTTTATACCTGTTGTTATAAGTCTGAGAGTTCAACACTGCTAAAAGCACAGTAATAAACGGAGCCAGTTTTCCCAATACCTTATGAAGTTTTGGACCTTTCACACTGAGGACAAAAAGGGTGATCATGAGGTCAGAGACATCAGTGGAGAAGACTGTATTGCCAAGAAGTAGTATATTTCTTTAAGTTAGAGTTGAAAACGAAATATGAGATGTGATGACAATGAGCTTTCTTCATTACCAAACTGGCTACTGTTACAAAATATTCACCTGAGCAATATGAACAGGATGAAAAAATTGAACAGATAATTAATAAAAACACACTAACCATGATGAATCTACAATATGCAATGAAGAGAGTATTAGATCTGAGTATCAGATGCCCAGGTGTTCCATTCAGCCAGATGGATAAATCACAGACAGTTCTAAGATGTGATAACTTAGTAAACATGAGCATAAACTGAGACATTGGCTAAGCTATCAGCTGAAGAGAATAAGAGAAGATTGCTACAGACAATCAGGAAACTTGGATGAAACAAGGAGTATCTTCTCCTCCCCGTTCCAGGACATTAGTATTTTAAAAACAACTCTGCTATCTTAGACTGACCTACCCCTAGGAAAAGTATGAAAGAATTGGAGAGTGATTACCTTGTTGCCAAGTATAATTTGTTGCTTTATAGAAAAAATGTACATTGCAACTGAGCTTATAAATGACTAGGCTAATTGAATTTACAGTGTCAAATATACTTAAATTGCTTTTTGATGAGGGAGAAAAATACACAAAACCTAGTAAGTAAAAGCAAGTTATTTCTCAGCATCCTGAGAGTGGAGTGGGAGGATCCTTTACCAGTCTTATGTGGGTTCCTTTTGCAACAATTTTAAAGAAATTAATGCTAAAGCTTCCACTCCAAGATGGCCTCACCCACTTTTTAGGTGATTTGCTTCCAGTTTTTGGCTGTGGTATTTCAATACTTTCTCAAGGAGTATCTGACTTATAAGTTTTCCTAGTTTCCTTATATAGTAGTTTTTCACACTGTTTGAAAAGAGAGAAAGTAGAGTAATGGGTAGCAGAGCCACTACCAATGACTTTGTGCCCACAAATGCTTAATCTCATAAATTACTGGGTAAACAACAATGAACATTGGTTGTAGATTCTGAACATATAGACAAAGGGGGATCAAATGTTCCCAACACACTTTATAAATATCTAAGTAGTAGTGGAAAAATTCTTATTTACTGCTGTCTTGCATGCCAACCTCAGAACAGGATTATAGTGCTACAAATATCTGCTTTTTTGTGTGACACCATATTGTAAGTAATCATCTGAAAATAAGACCTCAATGCTCTCCTCCATATTCAAGTTGTCATAGGGAATACTTCATGAGGCTCTAGGTCCAAGTTGAACAAGAGGAAGACATAAAGTAATAATATGGACCACAGACATCTGTACCCATTCTCATGTGATTTACTTGTGTGTTTAAGATAGTACTGCAGCTAACTTTTGTGCATGCCTAGTTTTATAGATTGGTTGGCTAGACAACAATTTATTCATGATGGGAAATGAAGATCCTATGGCAACTTGATGGGCTATTGCCAATCTCTAGTTTCTAGCAGACTCTTAAAATTTCAGAGACTGTTCTTCAAAATGTGTGTACTTATTTACAGAGGAAGTTATTATGTCCTAAAATCCTAAAACTTCTGTCTATAATTGAATTTATGGCTTTTCCAAAGGTCATACCCATCTCAAGGAGTGGGTTATGTGTTCCAAACAGCACAGGAATTTTCTTGGCAAACTAGAGTTGTTAACAGAATGTTTTCTCATTTTTAGATCCTCTCAAAATAGACAACTTTTGGGTAATTTTATAAATTAGTTATAATAACTTGCCTAAAATCAGTGTATGTTGACTTCAAAATCCCAAGAGACTCATTGAATTTTTGAGTACAGAGAAATTATTTGATTTTCATTTTAATGTTAATTATAGGGATAATTTTAATTATATGTTAACAAAGACTCATCATCATTTTCACACTGCAATTTTTCTGTGTAATTTAAAGGAAATTCAAATCATTAAAGATGATATGATATGGGAAGCCTGACATTTGCCTTAATTGTCTATTTTGATGCTTGCAATTTTCTGGTTATTCTCAAGAGTTTGAGTCCCCAGGGCAATAGAGTTAGTTATAAAACTGCCTTGGAATACCAGTCACACCCAGCCTACAGAGAAACAGGAGGGTGGAGGCCTGTTTCTCTGTAGCAGGTAAGTGTATTCTGATTTCCCCTGTAACTGTGAAAATACCCATTCTCCTTTTATTGTCACTAGGATTGTCTTTGATCTTTCCCTCTCTGTTAAGCCACTGTAAATGTTACCTAACTCTGTGACAAATAACGAAGTTTATATGCATAGAAATGTTTTTGTCAGGTCCTTTTACAAACAGCTCAGAAAGGAAAGAAGTAATTTAATCAAAAGTAGGCTTTTGTCCTCCACGATGGCTCGGTAACTAACACATTCAATGAAAGAAGTAAAAGTTACCAAAATGCAATTGTTACACTTTTCTTAAATTTCTCTAATATTTATTTAAGTATCTGAATGGAAAAATCATATTTTAATGATTTGAAATAATTGAGATGCATTAGCAAAATGCAGTAGCAATGTGCATTGCATTTTAGAGCAAAGATTTAATTTCTCTTTCTTTTTGTTGGTAGTGCTAGAGTTTGAATTCGTGACATAACACTTGCTAGACAGGCATTCTACCACCTAAGCCATGTTTCCAGCTCTTTTTTTTCCTTTAAAAAATTTTTTAGATAGAGTCTCATATTTTTGCCCAGGCCCTGCCACAGGCCATACGCCTACCTAAGGCTTCCCAGGAAGCTGGTACTCCAGGCATACACCACAATACATGGTTTATTGATTGCGGTGGGGTCTTGCTAACTTTTTCCTGGGCTGACCTTTAACTGTGCTACTCCCAATCTCTGCCTCCCAAATATCTGGTATTACAGATGTGAGCCACTGTATACAGTCATATTTTACATTTTTAAGAGTCTTCACTTCTTTATGTACTTATGTGCAAATAGTAGAAAGTTAACTATCACTTATGTGCCTATTATGCTCATAGAAAGTCAGGACATAATTGTCTTTTACTCCTATAAACTATTTTTTTCAGGGGTCATCTTCTTCAAGCTCATTGTCCCATTAAAAGGAATTATGCAGATGACTGCAAGAAATCTGAGTATGGAGACAACCTTCACCCTCTTAGGCTTCACAGATTACCCAGAGCTTCAGGTTCCTCTCTTCCTTGTGTTTCTGATTATGTACATTATCACTATAACAGGAAACCTTGGGATGATAGTAATCATTACGAGTAACCCAAAGTTTCACAATCCCATGTACTTTTTCCTCAGTCACCTTTCCTTTGTAGACTTTTGTTACTCTTCCATCATCACACCCAAGCTGCTTGAGAACCTGGTCATGGCAGATAAAAGCATCTTCTACTTCAGCTGCATGCTGCAGTACTTCCTGTCCTGCACAGCAGTGGTGACTGAGTCCTTCTTGCTAGCTGTTATGGCCTATGACCGCTTTGTGGCCATCTGTAATCCCCTGCTGTATACAGTGGCTATGTCACAGAGGCTATGCTCCCTGCTAGTAGCTGGATCATATCTCTGGGGTACGTTTTCTCCCTTGGTACTGCTTTGCTATGCTCTCCAGCTAAAGTTTTCTGGACATAATGTAATCAACCACTTTTTCTGTGAATACACTGCTCTCATTGCTGTCTTGACCTCTGACATTCACATCCCCCACCTGCTGCTCTTTGCCTTTGCTACCTTCAATGAGGTTATAGTCGGAGACAAGGCTCCCTTTGTGAGCCATTCTGTCTTGACCTTGCCCACGGTTGTTTGTCCCAACTTCTCCACCTCCAGCACAAGATGGCGCCGTCCCCGCTTCTCTTCCGGGAGTTTACCCTGCCGCCGGCGCGAACGTGCACCCTATCAGAAGTCCTATAGCAGAACCAGCCAACCAGCCTGCACCTCGTCGTACCCCTCACTCCCTCAGCACATAAATACCCCTGTGTGAACAATAAAATTTTGCAGCTTGATCAGAACCCTTGTCTTGCTGTCTCCTTCGTGTCTCTTGTCCCTTCATTCTTCCCCTTCTAGGTTCGCTACCCACGCTGATGTGTCCTGCAGGACGGGACTTCTGGTGCCCAACGTGGGGCTGTAGCTATTCCTGTGATTGCGGGGAGAACACCGTCCTCCGGAAAGGCTTGGCGCCAAGCAGAGTTCACGATCGGCTTGGCTAACGCAACCGAGAGACAGATCCAGGAGGAGAGTGAGGACGGTGAATGGTGAGTGACCCACCATGGGACAAGCAGTGTCGTCACATGATTTGTTTCTTTCAGGCCTCAAGGAGGCCCTCAAGACACGAGGGGCGCATGTTAGGAAAAAAGATTTGAGGTCATTTTTTTGTTACATAGGAGATTTATGTCCTTGGTTTCCTCTCGAAGGAACCATTGATGGTAAGAGATGGCTCCGGGTCGGAGACTGTTTAAAAGACTATTATGAATCTTTTGGCCCCGAAAAAGTCCCTGTGACAGCCTTTTCTTATTGGAACTTGATTAATGAAATACTCAAAAGTGCTCCCTTTGATAATGGTACCTTAAGACTTGTTAAAATCGGGCAAAATGCTATGCAGATGGATTCCCGCCCTCCTTCCAGGTGTCCTTCCATTTCTATTGATATAGATTCTTCACAATCTAACTCAAAATCTGATAACCCTGCCCCACCCCAGGACCCAAAGGATAAAGAAATTACCCACCTCTACCCAGTCCTAAACCCTGACAATGCCTTAACTGCTGAAGAACAGGCTACCCTTGAGGAAACAGCTGCCCGTTACCGTTCAGAGCAAGACCCATCCTTGACGGACCCCCCTTTATACACTCCTCCTGACTTTTGTGCTCCGGCCCTGCAAGGGCCTACTGCCCCTCCAGACATTTTCTCTCCGCTTCCCTTACCTAACTTAGCCCCCTTACGCGAGTCCCTCCAACACAGACGAGAGCAAATTAAACTTTTAAAAGAATTAAGGTCTCTTGACCTTGACCTTCGCTCATTAGCTCTAGACACAGAATCTATACGTCCCAGCCCAAAACAGTCTAAAATAAAAGCTAAGCCACACCATTGGGCTGTTCTCGCCTTTCCGGTCACTCACAGCCAAACAGAGACAGAGCTTTCCCATACGGAGAATAGGGAAAATGATGATAGGGACTCAGACTCAGATGAGGAGGAACACTACAATGCAGGAGAGGAACAAGAGGAAACAGGACAAAAACAAGGTTCAGAGGATGAGGAGCCCACCTCTAGGCAGGATGAAACCCAAAATGCCTATAAAAAATTAAGTCTACGCTTTCTCGAAAAACTTAAAAAGGCTTGTGCTCAATATGGCCCCACTGCGCCTTATACATTGGCTTTATTAGAAAATCAAAGCACACAATGGCTTACTCCAAATGATTGGAAATTTCTAGCCCGAGCTACTCTCAGTGCTGGAGATTTCCTGCTATGGAATGCAGATTTTAAAGAGCACTGTCGGGAAACTGCTCAAAAAAAATCGGACTAAAACCTCTTCTAAATCCTGGACCTATGCCAAATTGGTGGGTAACGCACCATATGACACCAACTCTAGACAAGCATGTCTCCCTGCGGGGGTTTTGGTGCAAATTCAAACAGCTGGCTTACATGCTTGGAGACGCCTCCCTCAAAAGGGCTCGGCTACCACCTCCTTGGCAAAAATTCGACAAGGGCCCGATGAGCCTTATAGTGACTTTGTTGCCCGGCTCAATTTAGCTGCAGAGCGCTTACTTGGTCCAAGCGAAAGCGAAAGTGCCTTTGTTAAACATCTTGCCTTTGAAAATGCCAACCCAGCTTGTCAGGATGTTCTTCGACCACATAAGACTAAAGGAGAACTTTCTGACTTTATTAGACTTTGTCCTGGGGTAGGTACGGCCCATGCCATGGGCCTAGCCATAGGTGCTGCCTTTACCAAGGCTCTCCATAACCCTGGCTCACGGACTTGCTTTAATTGTAATCAGCCTGGCCATTTTGCACGTAAATGCCCAAAGGCAATAACCCCCCAGATCGGGGCTCAAACCGAGGCTAAACCACCCACCACTCTCTGCCCTCGTTGCTGCAAGGGCCGTCACTGGGCTAATGAATGCAGGTCTAAGACTAATGCTCTTGGACAGCCTATTTTTCCCCGCTTGTCAGAAAACTCCTCGCGGGGCCAGCCCCTGGCCCCGATATCCCCCAGGACAAACCCAGGGGCAATAAGGTTTGTCCCTTCCCAAGCCCCCAACCTTCCTCAAAACCCTTCTCCACTGTCTCTTCCCTCCAAAGAGCCACCCCAGGCAGTGCAGGATTGGACCTCTGTGCCACCACCGATACAATATTAGATTCAATGCAGGGACCCCAGATAATACCTACTGGAGTTGTGGGTCCCCCTCCATCTCACATGTGTGCTCTTATTCTTGGAAGAGCCTCCACCACCTTACAGGGTGTACAAGTCTTCCCTGGCATTGTTGATAATGATTTTACTGGAGAGATACAAATATTAGCCACAGCTATTAATGGGGTTGCAGCCATTCCAGCAGGAACAAGGCTTGCACAATTACTTCTCCTCCCCCTACACTCAGGAGGCACCTCCACTGCCCAGAGCCTACCACGGAGGACTGCCTCCTTGGGGTCCTCTGATATCTACTGGGTACAACCCATCTCTCAGGAAAGGCCCTCCCTTACCCTAGTTATTGAAGGAAAAGAGTTTCAAGGAGTTTTAGATACCGGGGCCAACGCCACCATTATATCCCAACAATATTGGCCCCCGGGCTGGCCCCTCACCCCATCCTTAACTGACCTCAAAGGAATAGGACAATCAAAAAACCCCCTAGTCAGTTCTAAGGTTCTTCACTGGTCTGATAGGGAAGGCAACAAAGGAACTGTCACTCCCTTTGTTATCCCTGGTCTCCCAGTTAACTTATGGGGCCGAGATATCCTAAGCCAGATGGAAGTTATTTTGGCCAGCCCTAACTCCATAGTTACCCATCAAATGCTCCGTATGGACTTTGTCCCAGGCACGGGCCTTGGTAAACAGAGACAAGGAATAACTAAACCCATACTAGCCACACAAAAAACCAATACACAGGGGCTTGGGTATTTGGATTTTTAGTGTCGGCCCCTGACCCTCCTGTACCCCATGCAGATAAAATTATTTGGGAAACTCAAATTCCTGTGTGGGTGGATCAGTGGCCCCTTACCCAAGAAAAATTAAAGGCTGCTTCCATGTTAGTACAGGAACAGCTAGCAGCCGACCATGTAGAGCCCTCAACCTCACCATGGAATACTCCTATTTTTGTTATCAAAAAAAAATCAGGCAAATGGCACCTTTTACAAGATTTGCGTGCCATCAATAGAGTCATGCGCCCCATGGGAGCACTACAGCCAGGTACTCCTACACCAGTAGCTATCCCCAAAGACTATTATAAAATGGTTATTGACTTAAAAGATTGCTTTTTCACCATCCCTTTACATCCTGAGGATAGACCCTATTTTGCCTTTAGTCTCCCTCGCATCAATTTTCAGGGTCCTATGCAGAGATTTCAATGGAAGGTACTTCCCCAAGGTATGGCCAACAGCCCTAGTCTTTGTCAAAAATATGTCACACAGGCAGTTGACCCTGTGAGAAAACGATGGCCACAAATTTACATCTTACATTACATGGATGATTTGTTGATTGCTGCACCTGATACTCATAATCTTAATGGTTGCTACCTGGATCTCTATAAAACCCTCACTACCTTGGGATTACAAATAGCACCTGATAAGGTTCAAACACAAGACCCTTATACCTATTTGGGCCTTCAACTCCAAGGCAACCAAATCCAAACTCCCAAGATACAATTACGTGTAGATCATCTTCACACCCTTAATGATTTTCAAAAATTAATGGGAGACATTCAATGGCTAAGACCGTATTTAAAATTACCCACTTGTGTACTCTTACCCCTTAATGATATTTTAAAAGGTGACTCCCACCCCACCTCCCCTCGAAAACTCACCCCCGAGGCTCAACAGGCATTAAACCAAGTCACAAAAGCCATTATCCAACAGTTTGTTACACAAATTTCTTATAACCTCCCCCTGATCCTGGTCATTCTACATACTCCCCACACACCTACAGGAATTATTTTGCAAAGGGATCCACATTTTAAAAATAAAGGTTGCCCCTTGTTCTGGGTCCATTTACCCACCACATTCTCCAAGGTTATTACTGTTTATCCTGCTCAGGTAGCTTCTGTTATTGTCAAAGGTCGTTTACTCTCTCGACAACACTTTGGCAAGGACCCTGATAAAATCTTAATCCCGTACACTAAAGACCAAACCCAATTTTTATTACAGACAGAAGATGAATGGAGCATTGCTCTATCAGGGTTTTTAGGAACAATTGATAATCACCTCCCAAGTGACCCCCTTTTACATTTTGCCCAATTACATCCCTTTATTTTTCCCAAAATTACTCAAAAGGCTCCCATTCCTCAAGCCCTCACTGTTTTCACAGATGGCTCCAGTAATGGCTGTGTGGTCTTTGTTGTCAGTAATCAAACTACTACCTTCGAGACTGCCTATCAGTCAGCACAGCTTGTGGAACTGTTTGCCATAGCACAAGTTTTTATAACCTTTCTCGATAAACCTGTTAATATTTATACAGACAGTGCCTACATTGCTCATTCTGTGCCCCTGCTGGAGATTTCACCCGCCATTAAGGCCTCTTCCAATGCGGCCTTTCTGTTTCATCAGCTTCAACAGCTAATCCAGACCAGACGCCACCCATTTTTCTTAGGCCATATCAGAGCACACTCTGACCTTCCCGGTCCCCTTACACAGGGAAACGCCCAAGCTGATGCAGCTACGCGCTCTATCTTTCCAATCTTTGCCGGCTCCATCCAAAGAGCCACCGAGTTACACACTCTTCACCATCTAAATTCCCAAAGCCTTCGATTGTTTTGTAAAATTACCAGACAACAGGCACGAGAGATAGTTAAGGCATGCCCTGCCTGCACTGTCTCCCTTCCCATTCAACATTTGGGAGTCAATCCCCGAGGATTACTACCCAACCAGGTGTGGCAAATGGATGTTACTCATTTTCCCGAATTCGGAAAAACCAAATATATACATGTTACTATAGATACCTTCAGTGGCTTTATTTTTGCATCTCCACACTCTGGGGAAGCTACCAAAGATGCCCTTTCTCATCTTGTTTCAGCCTTCACCATTATGGGTAAACCTACACACATTAAGACAGATAATGGCCCTGCATATACCAGTTCTAAGTTTAAACAGTTCTGTTCTACTCTACAAATTTCCCATAGTACTGGGATTCCTTATAATCCCCAGGGTCAGGGCATCGTAGAACATGCCCACCTCACTCTGAAAACTTGGCTGACCCGTCTTAAAGCCTCTACCCTTGCCTTTACCACTCCCAGAGATCACCTAAACCATACATTATTTACCCTCAACTTTCTCACCCTAGACAGCGACGGCCACTCGGCCGCGGACAGACACTGGCACCCCTTCTCTAACACTGTCCGCCCACCCGTCATGTGGCGCGATCCTCTTATGTATAAATGGAAAGGCCCAGATCCTGTCCTCATTTGGGGCCGAGGCTCAGCTTGTGTTTTGGATCAAGAACAGGCTGCCCCTAGATGGTTACCAGAACGCCTAATAAAACAGGTTAATGACTTAACAAAACCCAGGGAGAAAGACCCTCTCCCTGAGGACGCATTATCTTCTCTTACAGATGCTGTTCACACGCTGGATGAAGATTCTACTTGCGATACTCCTGCTAAACAGGTTTGCTGATGGAGGATTTCGGGACCCTGGCTTAGCTGCTCAAGAGCTTTTTGGTGCCCCCTGTGAATGCAGGGGAGGACACTTGTCCATAGCCCCCACCAGCTATGCCCTGACCGTGGATTGCATAACTAAGGTGGCTTATCAGCGTACAGAGCAAAACTCATACACTGGGGGATTTTGGCAGCCTTCTTGGGTATGTGTTAATAAACCAAAAGTCTCCACCGCTTCAAAAGAAATTAAAAATTGTTCAGCTACCTGTCACCACACTTCAGCAGTGCATAGCTCTTGCTATGCCCAAGCCTCTCTCTGCCGCAGCAAAAACGGACAACAGTTTTTTGAGGCCATTCTTATTGCTGGCTCTGAACAAGGGGTCATAGGGGGAGGTAGCGCCGACTCTGTCGTGCAGATACCCGGCTTTCTCGGCCAAACCCAATATACTGTTCACCTCTCCGGCAAATTGGCTGGATGTGAGGGCAGCGCTGGCAAACCCTCCTGCTGGCCCCTTAAGGCCCCTACAGGGGTCTCTGACGGTGGAGGACCCACGGATGCTGTCAAACATCTTCAAGTGATTGAGCTTTTAAAACCCCAAATCCCCGAACTCACATATCACCCCTTAATGTTGCCTAAATCTCAGATTCCAGATTTAGATCCCAATACATTAGATATTTTGGGAAGTACCTTCTCCTTGCTTAACACTTCCAACCCCACCCTTGCTAAGGATTGCTGGCTTTGCATGACCACAGGAGCAGTAATGCCCATGGCAATACCTGTCAACTCCACCATAAATAATCAGGATACCTGTCAATCTGGACTTCCCTTTAAAGTACAGCCTATGGATGCACCTACAGTATGCCTTCAAGGCAGGATGCAAAATAATTCTTATGATATTGATGTTGGGGTTAGTTCTTTTGGAAATTGCTCATCAGTTCTAAATTATTCCTCACCCACCCCAATTCTTTGTCCCCCCAACGGTACAGTTTTTTTGTGTGGAGGAAACTCAGCCTTCCCCAGGCTTCCAGCAAATTGGACTGGTGGCTGTGTTGTTGCCTTATTACTCCCAGACATTACTGTTATTTCAGGAGATGAACCTTTGCCCATTCCTAGCTTAGACACCTTAATTAAAAGACATAAACGGGCAATACAAGCCTTGCCGCTCCTTGCCAGCCTTGGAATAACAGCAGCTATAGGCACAGGTACAGCTGGCTTAGGCACGGCTGTACACTCTTACCGTCGCCTATCTCAACAACTTATAGATGATGTACAAACTCTATCTGGAACCATTAAGGATTTACAGGACCAAATAGACTCACTGGCAGAAGTAGTCCTTCAGAACAGGCGAGGCTTAGACCTGCTAACAGCCAACCAGGGAGGTATCTGCTTGGTCTTAGGGGAAAGATGCTGCTTTTATGCCAATAAATCAGGCATAGTACGCACCAAAATTAAACAGCTTCAAGAAAATTTAGAAAAGAGACGAAGGGAGCTATTTGAAAACCCCCTCTGGACTGGACTTAATGGAATTCTACCCTACCTTCTTCCACTATTAGGCCCCTTGCTAGGTCTACTTTTAATTGTGATCATAGGGCCCTGCATTATAAACAGGCTGATACAATTCATTAAAGAACAAATTAACACCTTAGCCTCTAAGCCTATACAGGTCCATTATCATCGTCTGGATATGGAAGACCGTGCTCCTGAGACCCTCCTTTCAATAAGAACTCACTAAATGCTCCATCTGGGTTTCCAAATTTTCTCTCTGCCACCCCCTCTTCTTATATAACATTCTTGACCACTCATCGCCCATTGGGCCCTCCTCCACTGGGCCCCTCTGCTTGGGGGAGGCAGCACCCAGGGAGAGTGATCATAAAGGCTTTTCTAAACGAGGGTGCATGTAAGACTGCAGGAGGGTGGATCCTAGGATCCCCAGACCCAAGACCTCTGTATGACATGCCCTGGTGCATGGCGGTTGGCATGCTACTAAAAAATCCGCCTCCTCAAAAAACATGCCGAGGAGATTCTCTTGAGAACTTAGCAAGGACGCTTGCTTACAAAGCAAAATGATCTCCACCCTGAGGAACTGGGCCTCTGTCATCCCCTGTCAATAAGCCGACATATTCTGGTCATGTTTGTATAAGAATAAAGGGGAAATGTCGGAGACAAGGCTCCCTTTGTGAGCCATTCTGTCTTGACCTTGCCCATGGTTGTTTGTCCCAACTTCTCCACCTCCAGCACAAGATGGCGCCGTCCCTGCTTCTCTTCCGGGAGTTTACCTTGCCGGCGCGAACGTGCACCCTATCAGAAGTCCTACAGCAGAACCAGCCAACCAGCCTGCACCTCGTCGTACCCCTCACTCCCTCAGCACATAAATACTCCTGTGTGAACAATAAAATTTTGCAGCTTGATCAGAACCCTTGTCTTGCTGTCTCCTTCGTGTCTCTTGTCCCTTCATTCTTCCCCTTCTAGGTTCGCTACCCACGCTGATGTGTCCTGCAGGACGGGACTGTTAGTACATTGCTAATCATCCTCAACTCCTATGTGTTTATTTTTGTGACTGTATCAAAAATATGCTCTGCCAGTGGACGTCACAAAGCCTTCTCCACCTGTGCCTCCCATCTGACTGCCATCACCATCTTCCATGGGACAGTACTTTCCTTGTATTGTGTGCCCAACTCCAAAAACTCTCGGCAAGCGGTCAAAGTGTTAGGGTCCGAGAATCCTATTCCTCTGAGTGACAGAGAGTCACACGTGAATGCAATCAACAAAGCAGACTTTATTGAGCTGGCAAGCCAGGGTCAAGCTCCCACACAGACACACAGGTCTGATTGGGCAGACAAGACCCCGAGCCTCTTTAGGGAAGATCTTATATAGGCCCCTACCGGCCGTTACAGCAAAAGCCCGCACAGTACATAGCCAATGAGTTTGTAACACCACATACATTTCCAGCCTATCCATTTAAGAGTACATTACTTCTTAGCCTATAGATTCAAGGGTCAGTATTCCCGCACATGGTTACATTTAGCAAGCAAGCAGGGCACATCTTGCACGTACTTCTAGTCATCTTTCACAATCTGCTCACATTCCTCACATTCCACCTGCCCCCATCCTGTTTATCTTATCCTGCACGGGGCATCCTGTGCTGGCTTTACTGGTTTCTGCTATGGGGATCTGCTGGGGCAAAGGGCACATCCTTTCAAAAGTTGCTTCTATCTTCTACACAGTGGTCAACCCCATGCTGAACCCTCTGATCTACAGCCTGAGGAACAAGGATGTGAAAGCTGCCTTCTGGAAATTAATGAGTACAAAAGTTCTACTCCACTGAGCCAATATCTAGAGATTTTTCCTATCCTAATGAATAATAAAGACAGACTAAAATGCTGAAAATGTGTAGAATATATTTGAATGAAGTTTCTGTTGGGGTCTCTGATGTTTGAACTGGTAAATTCAAATCCCTTGAAGAAGTAAAAGAACTGACTACTGGGATGAATTCCCCAAGTTTTTTTTTTTATTTCAAAAACATTTATTTCTTTGAATGTTGTAATAACACTCACAAAGAAACACTAAAAACACAGTAGATGGTGCAGTGTTTAAAATATTGTTACTAAAAGAAGAATGGTTATCCAGCACAGAAAACACTTTTCTGATTGTTAATGTGTATGTATGACAGTGATGTCCTGGAAGTTAAAGTTATTTGCACTGGATCACTGAAGTACTGTGCCTTTCTTGGGAGATGCAAATGGTTATAATGCATGATAAAAGAGAGAAGAGCTGTTTTGTGATATCTTTGTACCTTGCATTCTATGACTTCTGTAGATAGAAATCCTTGCACTTTAAGCAGTGATTTTGGTTTGTGAAGCACACAGCATGAAGTTAATCACATCTCCTGGGTAGAAGATGACACAGACTTCTAAGGAAATAGTTGAGAGATGATTGTTAGGACTTGAGAGCTAAGCTCTACTGACTATAGATACAGCAACCTCTTTCTGCAGTACTTCTCAGGTTCTATCAGGGAAGGTCACAGAATTTAATTTTATCTTTCAGAAAGGACAAACATTGAAGTCATTTCAGTATTCGTAGATAGTAGTTGATTATTATCAGCCAAAAGTTTGTATTTCCCAAACCATCAGTTTGGAGCTGCATTTCCAGCCATTTTGCTTGTATTTTGCTTAGGAGATAGGGTCTCACTACTTTACATTGGTTGGTCTCAAATTCGTTATTCTCCTGCCTTTTTCACCTAAGGCTTAAATCACTCCTCCCAATCTTAATATATCTTTTTTTTTTCTGTCACTACTAAGGTTTGAACGTAGAGCCTCATGCTTGTTACAGGCACTTTACTATTTGAGCCACTCCTCCAGCCCTGGGATGATTTTTTTCAAGATAAAATCTCATAAACTATTTGCCCAGGCTGGCTTTGAACCTTGATCCTCCTGATCTTCTGTCTGAGTAGCTAGGATTAGGGACATGAGTCCTTTTGCTTTGTTTTCTTTTTTTTATGAATTTCATTTCAGAGTCACCTAACAATTCATGAAAGGAGGGAGTTTAGAATCTTCCCAATTTCTGGCTCCAAAATAAGCTGGGGTTGCAAAGATGGGTCACCATGCCTGGCTTTGTTTGACTCTTGATTCAAACTAACTGGAAAATGACACCTTTGAAATAACTGCAGAAATTTAATCATGGATTAGGTATTGAATGATATAAAGAGTACATTTTTTTGTCATTGGCAATATTGTTACAAGAGTTTAATCAAATTATCATTTACAAACGGTCATAAATGATCAATTTAAAAAACTGATTGAGAAATAGAATATTCTACATATGTTATTTTGTTTTAAATAACTCATTTTTATAGGAGTTGAAGTCAGGATCTCACTATCCCTATCTGTGTCCTGATACTTCAGGACCATGCACAATCCACATACATGTGTCTTTCAGGCTGTACACATGTTTATTTAGCCAATAAATATATTTAAGAAAACACATTTACAGAAAAAATGACAATGACCCAGTGCAGTTCTTGCATTTATTTGTTTTGAGGCATGCAAATTTTGCAGAAGTATTTTATTATTGTTGTTTCCTTGAAAGACTTCAAAAGCACTTAAAGATTTTAAATAACATTTATAAATCTCCTAGTTTTACAATTTCAGATTATTTCAGAACATTTGAAATTATCTATCTGTACCTCAAATGTACTCCACAAATGTCATTTTGTATTTCCTTATCATAAAAAGGAATCAAGTTAGGGGCATAAGTACAGCTTTGAATTAAATATAGATACGAGTAGACAAACTTTTTTATCTTTGTTGTTGTTTTGTTTCTTGGCAGCATTGGGGTAGGAAATTTGGGTCTCATGATTGCTACGCAGGCTCTCTTACTGTCTGAGTCAGTCCTCCAGCCCCCACTTCTTTTTTCCTTTGTACAATAACTAATGTCATTCTTTGTAATTCTTGTTACATTGTCATAAGGGGATTCAGAAAGTACATATCCCCACATATTGTGGAATTATGTAAAATAAATGTTTTTTCTCCCTTTGTGACAAACTCAACACACTTCTCCCAGTCACTTGCATGGCTCATTCCTTACTTCACAAGTGCACCTTACTGTGGCCTTACCTGACTTCTCTGCTTAAAATTACAATTCCACTTACAGCCCTTTGCTTTACTAGAAAATCATTATAACCTTAATTTTGTGTATTGTCCCCTTTAAACACAAATTTGAGCAACAAAGGAATATTCTCGCTCCTGTGTCATAACTCCTGAGGTAATACCAGGCTCAGGGTAATCCTGTTACAAATTTTTGTGAAATGAATAAATAAATGAGCAATTATGTATGCTCCTATGTATTTAATCTACTTTATGGTGTTCCAGAATTAGACAGCAATATTCATAAAGTAATAACTTTTAAAATTATGGTTACTGAGTCCTACCTTTCTTTTTTTATTGTTATGCTGGGGATACATTGTGTCATTTGCAAAAGTTCTTACAATATATCAAATATAGCATGCTTGAATTCACCCCTCCATCATTGTCTTTTATCTCCCCTCCTCCCAGAGCCTGGCCATTCTAAAAGTCTATGTTCAACATTGCTGCTTATTACAACAGAAAGATTAGGTATCTTTTTAGAGGGTTATTTTAAAGAGATTAATTTTTATAATATTATCATATTAGTAACTTTGGATGTAGTTGGCATGAAAAAATGTTTGCTCAATAAATGAGCATGATAAAACATTATGAATCTACTTTTAAGATTTTTCTAAAGGAGTTAAACATGGTGGCTTACGCCTGTAATACCAGCTACTCAGGAGCAGAGATTGGGGAGATGAAAGTTCAAGGCCAGTCCAGGCAAAAAGTTAGCAAGATTTCATGTCCTCTAACAAGCCAATACTGTTGATGTGCATCTGTAATTCTAGCTATAGGGAGGCTAGACACGGATAAAAATGTAACACCCTACCTGAAGAATAACTAAAGCAACAAGGACTCAGGGTGTGGTTCAAGGGGTAGAGCACCTGCCTAACAACACAAGGTCTGAGTTCAAACTACCCAACCCACTCCCCTCGAAAAAAAAGATTTTCTAAAGGAGGAATTGAGACATTTGTTTTCATTTATATTCAATTTTACTATGTTATAGTTTATTTTGAAAAATCCTTTTTTTAAAAAAAATTTTGAGGTGCTAAGGTTTTGAACTTGGCCTCATGCTTTCCTACATTTGATCTACTTCTCCAGCCGTTTTGAGCTTTAGTTATTTATTTTTTCAGGTAGGGTTTTATGTTTATTATGAGTCCTGGCACCAGCCTCAGACTTCAATCCTCCTTTTGTTAGCCTCCTGAATATCTGGTGTCATAGGCATGCACAACTATGCTGGGCTTCGTGATTCAGATAGGATTAAATTAGCTAGGAAACTCAGCAAGAGACTTTGTAGGGACTACATCACTTATGCATTTGAATGTTTGCTTTATCTAAAAATTTCTGTTTTAAGTGTCAGTGAATTATGGTGACCTGAAAGCTGGATATTCAACCTCCACCAGTGCAGTCAGAGTGTGTGATATGCAGGCAAAGCAATTGATTGAGAGTCAATCCATCAATATGCAATATTAGTGATCTTTATAATTGCATATATTTTTATAATTGGGGGAGTCTAAGGGGTTGAGGAAGTTGGCATTAATATACAATTTATTTTACATAAAATGTTCCTGATGTTGATATAATTTATCCCCAGGTTTTCTAGCATATTAGAATTGCATCATATTGAGGTGATTAAATTTAATTGCTTACTTTGAGACTTCTAGAGGAGAGGGTTTTAGATAGTCTCTAGGGTCCATGTCTCCAATGTTGTAGTTACAGATAAAATAACTCATGTTCTTCTCCCAACCAGGAGAGGTCCTGCCTTTGCCATCATCAGGTTTGTTTTAAAATCATAGACAGATGGGAATCAGCTTTAATCTGAAAAACATCTTTAGAGGAAGAAAACTCACCGTTTAGAACCTGATGTTTCTTGTAAAGCATTGTGAATGAGCAAGGATTAGGAAGTGCACTCTTTCAGTTAAACTTTGTATTTGGGGCTTGGCTCAGCTAAGTGTTCCATGAAAAAGCAAATACCAGTGTGAGGGAGCAGAAGATCTCTCAGGATTTGGGCTTTATATTATCTGAATTTTATATACTTTCAGGGGAGAAATAAAAATAGAATTGACAAATGTTTAAGAAAAATAAACAGAGACTGAATAGACTAGTAAAAACTGGGGGATAGCTTTAATTAAGATTATAGAAACAGGACATACATGTGACCCTTAATAGCAAATATATATATATATATATCATTGAGAGAAAAAAGCTCTCTGGGAGAATACCTCACTTATCTTTTTTTTTTTTTCTTTTTTTAACCCTGTACTCAAAAGACATAGAAACATTCACTAAGAATTTAATGTTAGCATTTAGGAGCAGTTACACAAAATGTAACATAGTAAAAATAAAAATTGAAAAAACCTTAGATATGTGAAGTGTGATGCTAAAAAAAGCATGATAGTTTTGTCTGACTTTTGATGGATTTTTGAAGTTACTTTAATGGGAAAACATGAGCTGTGGAAAAAACAGGGCCACTGAATTTTTCAGTCTTGCCTGTCATATGACATATATAATCATGGGCTATCAGAAAAGTACTTTTTTACAGAAAAAATAGGAAAAGAAATTCCTGGCATGGTAGCATGTAAATGCTATTGGGATATAATGAGCAAAATTTAAGTTTTTAGATCCTCTTTTTAAAAGTAACATCTTCATACTGCAGTACTTCCTAAAATAGCTCCTCTTTCAAAGGTAGCATTGGGACAGAACCAATATACTAGGTGTATAAAGAGATAAAAGATAGAGATACTAGTAAAGATAGAGATAAGAGATAGCAAAACAGGTGAGACAAAAGAGAGAGAAGGGGGGGAGAGAGAGAGAGAGAGAGAGGAGGAAGGGAAGTTTCTGTCAGAGTACTTGTTACAGTTACTAATTCCTGATTGAGAAAATTCCTCAAGTCCCTTTCATATGTGTTTCATCTAGATGCTGGTTTCTCATATGTATTTGCACAATATATGCTCTCACTGTATTATTTACCATACGATAAGAATCTCTAGTTTGCTCACTAATTGAAAATATAACTATTATTAACATAAAATGCTAATATCTAGACCCAGAATAAGAAACAGAGACTTGTAGTCAAGAAAAGAATATATCATTAGTTGTCAGGGTATCAGAGTTCAGTCACAGAAATGGAGGTTGGCCTTTATTTGCATATAATGGGAAGTCAAAGTTTCTCTGCTCTAGAATAATGAAGTAAATGAGAATATTTTTTATAATCTGTTGTTATTTTATTATTACTCAGACAATAAGGAAAATTTTAAATTGTTAATTTTTAAAATTTTAAAATTTTTAACATTTTTAATGTTTAATTCAAACTTGTAGAACTTACTCTGAAAAAAATTTTTTTTTGTATTACTATTATTGGTTCAGATAGTCAAATAGATTTAAGTGTTTTATGGAATTAAAAATAAAGGCACACCCCAGCACCACAAAAATAAGATAGGATTGTTAATAGTAAAAGATATAATTTGCCCTTGGGATATACCCAAAGGAATGCAACACAGGTTACTCCAGAGGCACTTGCACACCCATGTTTATCACAGTGCTATTCACAATAACCAAGTTATGGAAACAGCCAAGATGCCCCACTACTGACAAATGGATTAAGAAAATATGATATTTATATACAATGGAATTTTTCTCAGCCATGAAGAGGAATGAAATCTTAGCATTCTCAAGTAAATGGATGGAACTGGAGAACATCATTCTGAGTGAGGTTAGCCAGGCTCAGAAGACCAAAAATCATATGTTCTCCCTCATATGCAGACTTTAGATCTAAGGCAAATAGAGCAATGTTGTTGGGCTTGGGTCACATGATAAGGGGAGAGCACATGCGGGAGGTGTGGGGATAGATAAGAAACCCAAAACATGAAAGTGCTTGATGTCCCCACTGCAGAGGAACTAATACAGAAACCTTAAAGCAACAGAGGTCAACATGGGAAGGGGATCAGGAACTAGTGTAAAGATCAATTAAAGATGAATCAACTTGAGTTGTAACACATTTTTACATGAAATCATTGCTAGGAATCTCTCTGTAGAGCTATCCTTATCTCAACTAGCAAAAATGCTTTGTCTTTCTTACTATTGCTTATGTTTTCTCTTCAACAAAATGAGAGATAAGGGCAGAACAGGTTCTGCCTGGAAAGGGGGGGAGAGGGATGGGGGGCAGGGGGGCAAAACAGCCCAATCTATGCACATATGAATAAATGAATAAAATAAAAAAGAAGTTTGACCTTTCAAAAAAAAGATATAGTGTGAATATATAGTATATGATTGTATTTAATTATACATAATTAACTATACAATTGATTATTAAATAATTAATAATTTGTTTTGAAATTTCTCAATATTATTACTGATTATAGGACTGAAGTTAGCAGTCATGATATTATGTTAGGCCAATATTCTGTGAAATTTCAATGTTCAATGTGAACTTTAATATAAATATTTGATGTAAAATATTTATGAATATTTTGCTATCAATTTATAGTATTTCATGGCTATTACATATATGTAAATTTTTAATTTATATCTGTGTACATTAAAAGTATAAAGTAGTTGTTTAATTTTGATATTTCCACTATAGGAATATAATGATCAAGTTCACCTACTCTATTACTCTTTCAAATCCCCCATTTGATTTTAAAACAATTGTAATGTGTCACATTATTATTTTTTCATATTATATTTGAGAAATCATAATTTGATTCAATATTTTCTTTCTTCTTCACAAGCTTTAAAAAATGATTATGCAGGGTGCAGGGGGTAGTGGGAGAAATGACCCAAACATTGTATGAACGTATGAATAAATGAAAAAAAATGGTTATGCCTGTTAAAAAATTTAGACATGTAGTCTTTCTTGTTCAATAAAGTCCTAGGTTCTGAAAGACCTGTAAGGAGAATGAACCAAGCTTCCTTTTTTTACTCTCATTACTTTTGTTTTCAGGACTTTAAGTTTGTGACAAACAGAAACCATGCTACTCTCAGATAGAAATAAAAGTGAGGCAACGTTCACCCTTTTGGGCTTTTCAGATTATCCAGATCTGGAAATCCCACTCTTCTTGATTTTCCTGGCCATTTACAGTATCACTGTGGTAGGGAATATTGGAATGATTGTCATAATCAAAATTAACCCCAAATTGCACATCCCCATGTACTTCATCCTCAGCCATCTCTCCTTTGTGGATTTCTGCTATTCCTCCATTGTTGCTCCCAAGATGCTGGTGAACCTACTTGCAAAAGACAGAAGTATTTCACTTTCAGGATGCATGATACAATTCTTTTTCTTTTGTACATTTGTGGTAACTGAATCCTTTTTATTAGCAGTGATGGCCTATGACCGCTTTGTGGCCATTTGCAACCCTCTACTCTACAAAGTCTCCATGTCCCAGGAGCTCTGTGCCATGCAACTGCTGGGGTCATACGCATGGGGTGTCTCATGCTCCCTGATACTGACATGCTCTGCCTTAAAATTATCTTTTCATGGTTTTAGCACTATCAATCACTTTTTCTGTGAATTCTCTTCATTGCTTTCCCTCTCGTGCTCTGATACTTACATCAACCTTTTGCTGCTTTCCATTCTTGCCACGTTTAATGAAGTGACCACATTGCTTATCATTCTGCTCTCCTATGTGGTCATTTTTGTTACCATTCTCAAGATGCATTCAGCCAGTGGGCGCCGCAAAGCCTTCTCCACCTGTGCTGCACACCTGACGGCCATCACCATCTTCCATGGAACCATCTTATTCCTATACTGTGTGCCCAACTCTAAAAACTCTCAGAACACTGTGAAAGTGGCCTCTGTGTTTTACACAGTGGTGATTCCTATGTTGAATCCCCTGATCTATAGTCTGAGAAACAAGGATGTCAAGGATACAGTTGGAAAAATATTGGACACTAAAGTTATTTCTTATTAAGAATGATATTTTAGTTTATTTACTTTATATAAATTTTGTCCATAAAATTTTATTTCAAAGATATTATTAACATTAGTAGAATTAAATAGTAACTAAGCTATAGAAACAGCCAAGATGTCCTGGTACTGATGAATGGATTAAGAAAATGTGGCATTTACACACAATGGGATTTTACTCATCCACAAAGAAGAATGAAATTTTGTTATTCTCAGGTAAACGGATGGAACTGGACAACATCATCTGAAGTGAAGTTAGTCAGCCTTAGAAGACCAACAGCTGCATGTTCTCCCTCATAGGTCAATTATAGACTTAAAACAAATGCAGCAATATCATGGGACACAGGTCACACTAAGAGAAGGCCTTGCATGGGAGGGATAGGACAAGGGAAGGAAACTAAAAACTTGAAAGTGGTTGATGTGGACACTGTACAGTAATGAATATAGAAATTTTAAACTGGCCAGGGCCACCATGGAAAGTAAACAAGTGAGGAGTGAAGAGGACTAAAGAGATGAACTAATTGGGTTGTACTACAGATATGCATGGAAACAACACAAGGAAACTCCCTGTGCAGCTATCTTTATCTCAAACTAACAAAAATGCCATGTTTCTCATTTTATCTTTTCATGTTTTTTATTCTATAAAATTGGAGAACAGGAGGGTGGAACAGATTCTGCCTGGGAGGAGGGATAGTAAGGCACCAGAGTAGGAGCTAAGGTGGCAGTGAAATGGGTAGGAGGAAGAATAAAATGCAAATAATCTATATACATGTATATAAATGCAAAAATGATAACTGTTGAAACTAATCCGGGAATCAGGGGAGGGGAAATGAAAGAGAACAGTGGAGGGGGTAAATTAAAGTATGATGTATTTGATATATTGTAAGAACCTTTTTAAATGCTACACTGTACCTTCACTCAGCACAACAATAAAAAATATTGCACAATAGAATGGAGACAGATTTTGATATCAAATGAATAAATGTGGCCCTGTGTTTTGTTGTTGGAAAACACCAGCAATTTGTCATCTGTAATATTACATGTATAATTTTGAAATATGAGATAACTCGTAGACTGATTACGAAGCATAAAGGATAACATATGTATCATAACAGATAATTTACATAAGTAAAGTAATATTATTCCCATCCCTCTTCCTTATATTATTCCTGGAGTAAAGTAAGCTCTTGATAAATAAAAAAAATTGAAGTACCATTTTAAATGGAAGGAAATGAAAGTATTGCAGAGAGTATGACAGAAGAGAAATCCATTAGGTAAATGAGAATGATGCTTTCCTAAACTTGATATAATTTGAACTTGCCCTGAAAAATGAGAATGGACAAAAATTTTGGGAAATATATTTTTGAGAAAAAAGTTTTATTACAGAAAAAACAGAAGTAATAAAATCAAGGAGGTCAGAATATAATACTGAATCAAAATTATAACTACTATTTTCTTGAGCTAAAGTGATGCACGTTTTCTGTGTATATGTGCCTATCTGTTGTATGGTGTATACAAGGTACACTTGAAGTGGTTTAGTATGCAATCATTACAGTCATTGACTTTCTCAACTTCTGGGAAAGTTGCTGCACAGATCTTCCAAATTACAGTTAAGTAGGAGGAAGAAGTTTTGTATTCTGTGGCACAACAGTTTCAGTATGATTGAAAGTAAAGTATTATATATCTCAAAATGGCTAGAAGAGAGAATTTTGAATGCACTCTCTTCTAAGGAAATCCTAAAAGTTTACGATGATGGATATGAAAATTAATCTATGTTTATCTTTCACCAAAATACATATGAATCAAAATACACTGTACTTATAAATATCTACAAATGTTTTGTAAATAAAAAATGAAATATGATTAAAAATTTTAAGTTTTTATGTTAATATATGATTCAATTTATGTATAGTGACTATGAAAATATTTGCATGAATGTTTAATATTGGGTCAGGCATGGTGCCCCACAAAGTAATTACAACTACTTGAAAGTTAGACATAAAAAGATGATGATTCAAAACCAGCCAGGTTAAAAACTAGCAAAACTTTATCTCAACAAGCTGAGAGTGATGATGCATGCCTACATCCCAGCTATGTGAGAGGTGGAGGTAGGAATATCCTGGACTGAGTCAGCCAAGGCAAAAATTCTGTGTTAAAGGGCTAGGTGTTTGTCTCAAGTGGTAGAACACTTCCCTAGAAAGTGCAAGGCCCACCTTTTTCTGGTATTTGAGGATCTCTGATTTGGCTTCTGATCCTACATCCTACATAAAAGAGCTGTTGAGTGTGTGACTAATTTTATAAGACCAATTCACACTTTATTTTTGTTTTTATTTTGTTTTATCATTTTTACATTTACCAATGTGTGTTTGCATTCTTTGCCCCCCTCCCCCCCATGCAGAACCTGTTCCATCCTCTTGTTCTCTGGTTTTGTTGAAGAGAAAATATAAAAGATAATGAGAAAGACATAGCACTTTGCAACTTTAAGATAAAGTAGCTATATGGATAGATTCCTAGCATTGCTTTCATGCACATGTATATTACAACCCATATTGATTCATCTCTACCAGATATAACTACTTCCTAGTCCCCTTCTCATAGTGGCCTCTGCCAATTTAAGATTACTATATTCACTCCTCTACAGTGAGCACATCAACCACATTCAAGTCTTAGGTTTCCTTCCCTTTCCCTATTCCTCCTATGAGCATTCTCCCCTTGGTATGTGACCCATGTCCAATAATATTACTGCATTTGCTTTAGTAATATAACCACACATGAGGGAGAATATGAGATTTTTGGTCTTCTGAGCCTGGCTAATTTTGCTTAAGATGATGTTCTCCAGTTCTATCCATTTACTTGCAAATGACATAATCTCATTCTTCTTTGTGACTGAATAAAATTACATTGTATATAAATACCACATTTTTTAATCTACTCATCAGTAGTGGGTCATCTTGGCTGTTTCCATTGCTTGGCTGTTGTGACCAGTGCTACAATAAATATGGTGTGCAAGTGTCTTTGTAATAATCTGAGTCACATTCCTTTGGGTATATCCCTAGGAGTGGGATTGCTGGATCATGTGGCAAATCTATGTTTAGTTTTTTAAAAAGCCTCCATATTGTTTTCCAAAGTGGTTGTCCTAGCTTACATTCCCACCAACAGTGTATGAAGGTTCTTTTTTCCCAGCATTATCAACAACATTTGTTGTTAGTGGTGTTCTTGATACTATCTATTCTAATAGGAGTGAGATGGAATCTTAGTGTGGTTTTGATTTGCATTTCCTTTAGGGGCAGGGATGCGGAGCATTTTTCATGTGTTTTTTTGGCCACTTGGACTTCCTCCTTTGAAAAAGTTCTATTTATTTCAGTTGCCCACTTCCATATTGGTTCACTGACTTTTGGGAGGTTTAGTTTTTTGAGCTCCTTGTATATTTTGGTTATAAGTCCTTTGTCTGATGTATAGAAGGAAAAATTTTATTCCACTCTGTGGGTAGTATCTTCAATTTACAGACAATTTCTTTTGTTGTGCAGGAGCTTTTTAATTTCATGTAGTCCCCTTTTTCCATCTTTCCTCTTACTTTCTCTGCTGCTGGAGTTCTACTAAGGAAGTCCTTGACTATACCTATTGCTTCCAGAGTATTTCCAGCTCTTTCGTGTACTAACTTCAGAGTTTCAGCTCTGATGCCTTAAAGTCCTTAATCCACTGTGACTTGATACTAGTATGGAGCAATAAGCATGGATCTAGGTTCAGTTTTCTGCAAGCAGATACCTAATTTTCCCAGCAATATTTTTAAAAAGGGTCTGTTTTTTTCCTTCATATGTTTTTGGCAGCTTTGTGAAAATAAGATGGGCATAGATGAGTGGATTCATATCTGGGTCCTCTATTCTTGTCCCCTGGTTATCGTATCTGTTATTGTGCTAGTACCCTGCTATTTTTATTGTTATGGCTCTGTGGTATTGTGATACCTCCACCTTTGCTCTTTGTGCTCAGTATTGCCTTGATTATTCATAGTCTTTGGTGCTTCCAAATGAACTTTAGGATAGATTTTTCAATCTTTATGAGAATTTCATTGGTATTTTCATGGGAATTGCATTGCACATGTAGATTGCTTTTGGTAGTATAGCTATTTTTACTATGTTGTTTCTGTCAATCCATGAAATTGGAAGATCTTTCTACCTTCTGTAATCTTCTTTGATCTCTTTCTTCAGTGATTTATAGTACTCCTTGTAGAGGTCATTTACATCTTTGTTAAGTTTATTCCTAGGTATTTGATTTTTTTTTGAGGCTATTGTAAACAGAATTGTTTACTTATATTTTTTCTCAACTTCTTAGTTTTTGGTATGTAGAAAGGCTACTGATTTTTGTAAGTTGATTTTGTATAATGCTATATTGCTGAAGCTGTTTATAGTGTTTAGTTGTGTTAAGGTGGAGATTTTTGGGTCTTTGAGGTATAGGATCATGTTGGCTGCAAATAGGGATACTTTGACTATTTCTTTACTGGGATCATGGGATCACTACTGTGTAAACCACAGAGGCCATTTTCACTGTGAGTCTGGAGCTTTGGGAATTGGGCACACAGTACACGAACAAGGTGGTGTTGTGGAAGATGGTGATGGCATCAGCTGTGAAGCACAGGTGGAGAAGGCTTTGCAGCACTCACTGGAGGAACACATCTTCAGGATGGTAGCAATAATGAGCAAGTAAGATAGGAGAACGGCAAGCAGTGTGATGACAACATTAAATGCAGAAAAAAATGAGCATCAGTAGCTGATTGACAAAAGTGTCAGAGCAGCAGAGGGGAAGAAATGATGAGAACTCACAAAAAAAGCAATCAATGGTGCTGAAACCACTGAAAGATAACTGTAGAGCACAGCGTTTAAAAATCAAGGATCAGACCTTTCCTCATGCAGAGGACCCCAGCATCAGCATGGCACAGAGCTTCTAGGACAGGACAACTGTGTAGAGCAGAGGGTTGCAGATGGCCACCAAACAGTCATAAGACATTGCTATTAACAAAAAGGCTTCAGTTACCACAAAGGTAGCAAAGAAATAGTATTGTAGCACACATTCTGTAAATGAAACAGCTCTGTCTTCAGCAACTATGTTCTCCAGCATCTCAGGAGCAACGGTGCAGGAATAGAAGAAATCCATAAATGAGAGGTGGCTGAGGAAGAAGTACATGGGGTGTGCAGTTTGCCATTAATTTTATTTATGAGGATCATCCCAATATTCCATACCACAGTGACTCTGTAGATGGCCAGAAAAATAAAGAAGCGTGGGACTTGCAAATATATGAAAGTTAAATTACAACCTCTATGTTTATTTTAAATTGATTTTCACATAGACTGTAAAGTCTAATTTTATAAGTTCAGAAAACATAATACTAACACAATAATTATGACAGACCTCTATTAGTAACAAAACCCCAAATTTCTAAACAAATTAATATTTATAACATATTTACTCAATAAGACTAAGCACCAACAATGATAAAAACTATTTTTTTGCCTATATAGTTAATTTCATATTGCACTTTACTCTGTTTCTTTGTCTTACCCAGTAAATCTAAATTCAAAATAAGTCTTTTTTTTTTCACATAGCATGTTCTTTACCTCTGGGATTACTAATTATCAGTCTTTCCACCCTGCCACAGGTAATAATAAAATTAGGAGAGGTTATATAGGAATTATAGTTTATTTCCTCATTTTAGAGATGAAAATTAGTAGCCAGAGAAGTCTTGAAGTTTTCAATGACCTGTTATGCAGACCAATGTACGCATCTATGTCTAGAGCTCTGATTGTCAGACTCCTAACAATGTATCCATTTCTAACTCCAGACTCTCTATATTCAGATATTAACATTTCCATTATTAATTATTACATTTTCAATTAGTGAGAAAACTAGAGATTGCAGACCTCTATGAAATATTCCAATGACAGTGTAAATGTCACAGAGATATACTAGAACACAACATGAAGATAAAACAAATGTGAAATGTTTCTAGTGAAATTTCCACTCAACAATAACTGACTGTAGCAAAGACTGACATATAAACATTCTCATGATACTCAGTAGCAGTCTAGTTCTAATGAAGTAGGGTTCCTTCTTCCTGAGATGATTTCAGGATTGAAATTAGTGCCACTCTTTCTCTTATATATGAAAATAAAGCTGCTGATGGCAAAGTTATGATCTCTCCTGGTTGTGAGTGACACATGCAATCTTATGTCTATATTTACAACCCTGGGACAGGATCCCTGGAGAGTATGTACTGCCCCATTCTCTAGAGGTAACAAAACAAATAATTAAAATTAATCACCTTTATCTGATGTAATGTTTTTAAAATTACAAAGGTATACATTTTAATTAACATATTAACTCAGTATTACTATGGAACACCTTTTAACATTTCAACACACTTATAGGATATGTAATGATCAGATTAGGGTAACTGGTATACATATTACCTCAGAAATTTATTATTTTTTCTTGCTTGGAATATTCAAAATCTTTTCCATTAGGTAGTGAAAAATATTCATTAATTATTGTCAACCTAGTTCTCATAGAGAACATCAGCTATTATTTATCCTTTCCAACTACACTTCTGTACTCCCTACAATGTTTCCTTATACATCCCCAGGTTCTGAGAACCATTCTAGACTACTCAGGATTAATTTTGTCTTCCACATATAGATGAGAAACTGCTGTGGTTTTCTTTCTGTGCCTGTCTTATGTCACTTAATATACTGTTCTGTCTTTGTTGTTCTAATGACAGTATTTTATAATTTCATTTTTGGGGGCTAAATAATACTTATTATATATTACCACATTTTCTTTATCCACTCATCTATCAATGGGCATGAATTTTGATTTCATATCACAAATGTGGTGAATAGTACTGATGTCTTTTCCAAATACAGATATATTCATATACATATAGATCTAAATATAAATGTAAAATACAAACCTATGGAATATATGAAAAGGGGATTATTAAATTTATGTTTCTTTTAAATCAATGTTCAGATAAACTTCAAGGTCTAATTTTCTAAGTTCAGAAAACATAATATTAACTTGATAACTGATTATGACAGTCCTATATCAGTAATAAACCCCCCAAATTTCTAAACAAATTAATATTTATAGCATATTCACTCAATGATATTAAGCATAAACAATAATAATATTAATTTTTTTGCGTATATAGTTAATTCCATATTGTACTTTAATCTGTTTCTCTGCCTTAACCCTGTAACTCTAAATTCAAAATAAGTCATAATTTTTTTTCACATGGCATGCTCTTAAACTCTGGAATTTCTAATTCTCAGTCTTTCCACTCGGCCTCAGGGAATAATAAAATACATTATGTATATATATTTAAATCTTTAGGAGTGGGACAGCTCCTTACATGGTACTTTTATGTTTTTTTATTTTAATATGATAGAGGGCTTTAGTGTTCTGTCCTGGCTGTTCTTGAGCTTGTGATCATACACAATCCCTTTGATTAAAGGTATGTACTGTAATGATGTTTTATTTATAATTTTGTGAAGAACTCTATGCTGTTATATTTAATGGTGATATTAATTTACATTCACTGCAACATTGTATGAGAGCATCCCTCTCTGACTAAATGAAGCCACAGAACAAATGGATTTAACAGGAATTTGTAGAACAATTCATTTAACATTTGAGAACTGCACATCTTTCTCATCTACACACAAAGCAAACTATAAAGACAGATCATAAATCAGGCCACAAAACAAGTGTCAAAAATTTCAAAATCATTGATATAGCAAATATGATCCAATAGTATGTGAAAGAGATTACATACTCATGAACAAATTTTATCCTAGGATGCAGTGGTACTTCACTATAATATTATACAAATCAATAAATGTAATACCCCACATCAACAGAAAAAAGAATGAAAATTATAATAATCTCAATAGATGTATAAAAAGATTGTGATAATATTTCATACTCTTTCATGATTTAAAAAAATCTTAGGAAGTGGAGTTTTACTCAGCCATGAAGAAGAAAGATAATATATTATTTGATGGAAAATTGATGGAATTGGAGATTATCATGTAAAGTGAAATAAGCAAGACAAATAGCACCTTTTCTCTCATTGTTGGAGCTAGGGAAAAAAAACAGGAGTGAGGTTATCATATGCTGCTGGTAAGAATGTAAATTAGTACAACCAATATGGAAAACAGTATGGAGGTTTCTTTAAAAAAAAATTAAAAATAGACCTGCCATATAATCTAGCACTACCACACTTAGGAATAAATCTGAAGGAATTTAAGTCAGGTTATGAGAAAGGCACCTGCACACGCATGTTTTTTGCAGCATTATCCACATTGGTTAAGCTATGGAAACAGCCAAGATGCCCCATTACTGATGAATGGGTTAAGAAAATGTGGTATTTATACACAATGGAATTTTATTCAGCCACAAAAAGAATGAAATGTTGTCATTTTCAGGTAAATGGATGGAACTGGAGAACATCATCTAAAGAGAAGTTAGTCAGGTTCAGAAGTTCAAAAACCTCATGTTTTCTCTCATGTGTGTAATATAGACCTAATACAAATACAGCAATATTAGGAAAAATAGGTCACACTAAGTAGAGGTCACTTATGAGAGGGGTAGGGTAAAAGAAGGAAATTATGAAGTTGAATATGGTTGATGTGTTCTCTACACATGAATGAATATAGAATTTTTAAACCAGCTGAAAGCATCATAAAAAAAGAGGCTAAGGTAGAATGAAGAAAAATGGAGGAGATTGGAAATGTTAGAAGAAAACTGTTTGTAGCTATTTTAAATAAACAAAAATGTCATTTTTTTTTCTTTTTCTCAGAGAACAGGAGCGCAAAACAGATCCTCCGGGGTATGGAGGTGTACCAGTGGAATAGGTAGGGTGCAGGAAAGAGTATAGGGGAGTGAATATAGTGCAAATATTGTGCACATATATACATCGAAAATTGATACCTGTTGAAACTAATCCAGGAATAGGGGTAAAGGGCGATATAGGAGAACCATTGAGGAGGTGAATTCAAGTATGATATATTTGATACATTGAAAAACTTTTGAAAATTCTGCAATGTACTCCCACTCAGCACAACAATAAAAAACAAACAAACAAAAAGGAACAATGAAAGAACATGAAAATAAAAATGAGGCGGTGGAAGGGTAAAGGAATAGGAGCAGATGAGAAAGAGAGCTAAGGTGTGAACATGATCAAATTACATTTTATGCACATTTGGAAATACTCCAGTCAAGTCCCTTACTTTGGATAATTAATACATGCTAAAAAATGAAGTAAAAAACATAAACTAGAAAAATGTCAGTTATGTCATGTCAATAATCTAGATAAGAATATGGGAAATCCTTGTGAATAAGCAGCATTCAAGAAAAAATCATGAGTTTACTTTCAGGTGCTAGTTTTTTGTTGTTTTAATACATGTTTTACATTTCCTTAGCAATTTTCCTCTATCTTTTTGACTATTTTAATAAGTGATGTCAAATTTTATTTAGACCTTCATTTTAACTGTATATATCTTTCACAGAAAACAGGATATATAATAAAATTTCGAGGATAATCACGTTGAGATTCATCATCTTAAATTATTTTTTAGTATTTTGTGTTTTATACATTTAAAAATATTCTATATTTACATCTGGAAATATTATTTTTAAAAATGTCTCTAAGGATCAAATATATAAATGAGTTTATTCCAATGTTTTAAGGACCTGTATAGTGAACAGCATACTAATATTCAGATGTCACTACTATTTTGTCCTTTCTCTAGCTTCAACTTCATTTTACCTACATTATCACAGAACAGAGTATAGGTTTGATATTGCACATGATATAAATTATTTGTTTAAAGATAACTATGGCTTAGAATTAAAGTTGTAAATAAAAAGCCCACCAACTCTTTTTTTAACCAAGAACTGGCAGATTTCAGTAGTAAAAAATAGAAATAGGGATGAAAGAAAGCAATAAATCAATATGTCATTTAGGAAGGGAACTTGGTTCAGGTAAGACCGTTTCTGAAGTACAGCAATTGACTGTGGATATGTAAGTGCTTTCATGAAGTGTTTCACACATCTGGTCCCTTGTGAATAGAGGTTACATAAACTCTAGTATCCTGGGGGAGAAGAACTCACCCAGGGAACAATGTTTCCTTTTCTCTGGATATCATTTAAAAGCTTGATGGGGGAAACACCCACCACCATGCTCAGATGATTGTTGGCAAGATTAAGTTTTTCAGCAACACATTAAAAAGATTATTCACCATGACCAAGTAGGCTTCATCCCAGGGATGCAGGGGTGGTTCAACATACGAAAATCAATAAACGTAATAAACCACATTAACAGAAGCAAAGACAAAAACCACTTCATCATCTCAATAGATGCAGAAAAAGCCTTTGATAAGATCCAACATCATTTCATGATAAAAGCTCTAAGAAAACTAGGAATAGAAGGAAAGTTCCTCAACATTATAAAAGCTATATATGACAAACTTACAGCCAGCATTATACTTAACAGAGAAAAACTGAAACCATTCCCTCTAAAATCAGGAACCAGACAAGGATGCCCACTATCTCCACTCCTATTCAACATAGTACTGGAATTCCTAGCCAGAGCAATTAGGCAAGAAGAAGGAATAAAAGGAATACAAATAGGTAAAGAAACTGTCAAAATATCCCTATTTGCAGATGACATGATCCTATACCTTAAAGTTTTTCAAGAGCTCTTTTATGTGGACCTTACTGTCTATAATATTGGATGAAAGATGGCTCATATCCTTGCAAAATGGTTTACTTAAAATTATTCATCTTTATTTATTTATTTATTTATTTTTTAAGGGAGGAAGTTTTATTTTTGCTCAGTTTTTCAGTTCATCATGACAAAGCAGAAATTAACATCCTGGCAAGCAGGAAGCAGAGAGGAGAAAAATATAGGAAGTGGTCAGGGAAAAATATATCCTAAGGACTCACCTCCAGTGACCTACTTTCTCCAACCAGACCTCATCTCCTACCTTCCATCATCACCCAGTAACGCCATCATGTTATCAATACATCAAGTTATGAATACATTCATTTGGTTGAGTCCCCATGATCTAATATTTCTGGAAATGCCATCACAGACAACCACAGTGGTGTATTTAACTAACCTCTTAGGCATTTCTTAATCCAATAAAGTTGACAATTGACCATTACAAGTATCAGAGATGATATACTTGATAGCATTTCCCAAAGTTGATCACCAAACCATATTTTCAAAGCATCTCTTATGGGAAGGTTTCCCAGTACAGACTCAGCTAAGTGCTATAGTATGGTGTCTGGGGTTATGTATCTGAAGGAGAAAGGGATTGTCACTTCTGCTTGCTAGAGAGCACCTAGTACAAGGTGGCAGAGACAATTTATTTTTAGGTTGGCCTACAGGACTCAAGTTATTGTGGTTTTTGGTTAAAAACTCTTTGCACATGTGAGTCTCCCAAACTTTCCCACTTACATGATAGTAATCTAAATTTCTGTCAAAGACAGATTGAGCTTCCCATTGTGCTTTAAGAAATAGAATTTGCATTTACATTTATACTGCATCAAACATTTTATATAAGTTATGTATGAACTATCTTACTTGATTTTCAGAAGACTCCTAACAGTTGAGCATGTTGTATAGGAGATGATAGTCATAACTCTGACCGAAATACACATATTCTTGTTCCCATTAAACTGTGATTCAGGGAGCTTAAATAACAGAATGGCTAACAAGAATAGGAATCACGGAGATAACCCTAAGTCTCTTTCTGTTGAAGTGCCAAGGATAATTTAACTTTTTTCTTAGTTTTTTTCTTAGGAAAGATTCATTAAAGTAAGGTGGACTTCAGTAAATACCCAATTTATCAATGTATTTCTGGTACCTTTTGAAGATACAACTTTTGGTATCTTCTTAGCCAGTTAAGGAAAAATGAAAGTTGTTAAAATTGATGAAACATTTCATGCTGTGGTCTGGGAACAATCTTGCCTACATAGGGAACTGCAGAGTTTCTTACCTGCCAGTACCATCATGTCTGGCTTTCCAACATTGATGACACACAATGCTATGAAATAGTTTTGGAACTTATATTCAGTCACTGTCAGCCTGAGAGTATTTTTGTCCAGCCAGACTCCTTGCAGGAAGTGTAGCAGTCTAAGTCCCAAGGTTGTCAACCTATGTTCCACAAAAGATAGCCTTGAATAAAGTTCATTCTCAGTCCCATTCTTTCTCAGCTTTGTACTCAGGCAATGTTAGCTCCAGTTTTGTGCATTATTTCATTTTTCCTTCATTAACTCATTTGATTCTTCTACCATCTAACATGGTGCATTATACTTATTTACTTATACATATACATTTGTGTGTTGTATTTGTGACTATATACATCTTTTATCATTTATTGACTTGTTTCAAGAATTTGGAATGTGGTGTATGAAAAAGATAATGATAAGTTTAGTAGTATACATCCTGATTTTGGTAGAAATGCTTGTAGTGATGTATATGAAATTTTATGAAGTAGGAATCAAGTTTTCATGAGTATAGTGCTTTCCCATGAGTTCAGATAACTGAATTTTACTGTACTCTCAGGTAACAAATTGAGAGGGTAAATGACATTGGACAAATTTTCCTATAACATTTGTACTCAGCAAAATTGTAGTCCTCTTTCTTATTAACTCATAAGATTCTTATAAATGAATATCTACCTAAGATAAAAAAAAGAGACATTTTGAAAAGCATGATTTAGGAAAAATTTGAAGTGTAAACTGTGTTTAGACACAGTTCTGATATGTAGTATTAGCTCTCTTATATTTTATGTTTAAATTAATTGTGAAATGCATCAATACTATTTTTTAGCTGAGAATTCTACACAGTAAGAAAGCACAGACTACAATAAAGAGGGGAGTACATTTTTCCTGGTTATTAGCAATTTGCAAGACCCAGTGTCAAAATGAGTGGGGGTAGAGGAAGGAGAGAGTGGTGTGGTTTCATGAAGTACCCTAATTTGAGATAATTACTGGATTACTTTCTTATTATTTTTGATTTGTATATTGTAAAATGTTTGCTTTGTGCTTAGCATGAGGCTTATAAAACTATCTTTTAAGGTTAAGAAGTTACTTTGATATAATGCCAACACAACCTGATCACAAATATAAGACCAGAACAAAAAAAGAAAGGAAAATGTACTGATAAAAATTTAAACTTACACTGCATGTCTTCTCATGATCAAAATCTTGGATATCCCATTTTGGTTATTGCTATATTACCTAACTCATAAGACAGTAATGTGATTATCATTTTAAAATTCTATCATATTTTGTCTTTGTACTAAATGTATGGGTGTTTTATGTACTATGCTTACAGTATCAGAGCATTCTAATATGCAATGTGTAATCCTGAGCTTGGCCCCTGAATTCTAACTTCAGGAACATTAGGTTTGTGGCTTATTAATAAACCATGAGCAAATTTTATCATGGTAGTAAGTTGAAATACTCTGCTCACATAATTAACTACAAGTTCCAAGTTATTTGATATGTTACAAGCAAAAGCAGTTGGTTGAATTCATTCCCTCTTTCCCAGATATGTACCTCATGGATTCTTGATCTAGTTCCTTGTACTGATATCAGCTCAAGAAGCATAGACTTAAAAAAAGAAGACATATACAAAGAATTTTGAGTACAAATGCTGAATTTTTTACCAGTGCTAGAAAATAAATGTAAAATTATTGAACAAGAAGTAAAAGTGTTTACTAAGAATAAAGCAAGAGGATTAGTGAATTGACTTGAAATATTTGCAAATCTATGTTATGAGAGGGGATAAAGCAATATTGTTTGTTTTTCAGATAATCAAAAGGAATTCTGTTAAGACCTGTATGTTATGAGAAAAGCCAGTAGTAATAAAGCATATCTTAAAATAAGATATCCTTAAAAACAAGACATCCTAAAAAACAGAATTGACTACAATTATTAATGCAATAGTTTGCTTCAATGACAAGGATTAAAGAGTTATTAGATGTGTTTTAGTGTAAAACATTGAAAGTAAAAATATTGTTAATAAAACTGAATACAAATCATGCTAAAATTGTCAGGAATTCTTCCCTTTAAAAAACCATCGTGTCTTGTTTTCATCTTGGCATAAAGATTTTTAGGACAGTAATTTAGTTACTATTTGGCTGAATATACTTTAACTATTCCAGAATTATTTCTCTAAGCTAAATTGTAAACAAGTTTATTAATATAGTCATTTGCATTAGTAGCACAATATGTATAAAAAGTCTTAATGTGTGTGGTTTTGTCCAATACAGGTAAATGACTTTTGAATATGAAAAGAATTATTTTCCCAAGATTTGTGACCAACATTCACAAAAGTTTGCCTAATCTCCTACAGAAGAGTGTGATTTTGTAGCTGATGCTCTGTGCCTAAGACTAGTTGTGGCAAGTTTCATGGGAGTCTCAGTTGCACCAGGCGAGGCTAAAATTCATGTCAGTTCTCAGATGTGTTCATAATGGTCAATCATATTCATTATGTCTCTTCATCCATTTCCATAATCTATCATGTACTTAAAAATTAATCACATGAAATTTCCCAAACTCAGATTTCTCAGTATTCAGACTCTTTTTTAGAAAAGCAGAAAGTTTATATCAGTAAGTCTTACATATTTCTTTCATTCTTATTTGGGCACCACTCCTAAGTTTGTTACAGGAAGAAAGTATTTTTTTACTTATTTTGCAAGACATGCTACATTTCATAGTACTATAGTTTAATAGATGTTAGTTACTGATAAGTAACTGGTTATTTTTTTGTATTTAATACAATATGTACTAGAAACAGAATACACAGCAAGGAGAAGATAGTCAATATGGAATGCTTAAGAGTATCTCCGTATACTTCTTTATAAGATCATGTCCTCTTGAACATTTTAAGTTTTGAAGATTGCCATGTGGTAGAAAAAATAGTTGCAACAAAATAATCAGTGTATTCTCATACAACCAACTTAAAATAATCATATATATATATGATCATATATACATATATATATGATCATATATAAATCATATATAAATGTTTTATGATCCTTCACAATAGGATATACCAATTATAGGTAAATATTCTTTATACCCACACAGAAATGTGAACAACTGATTCAAGACATGTCCCCCAAATAATTTGACAGTTATCTTATTTATACATTAATGATATTTAATCTTCAGAAACATTACCATGATGTGAAGTTTAGATCTAAGGACTATGGTAAATGTTTGCCTGATTTTACTACAAGTCTACCATGTGGTAGTATAATTACATATTACTATGGGGAATTCTACTTATAAACATTTACAGGTAATTTACATAAAATAATATTGATAGCTATTACATTTTATTCACAATAAGCAAACTATAGTCAAATAGGCAAATTTAGCTATCTATAATCAAATATTCAAAGTGCAGATGAAATAAGAATAAAATGTTAAGCACAACAGTCCTGAGTACAAGGTGACCATACTTGTTTGTATTCATTGGTTTACGTTGAACCACACTTGTGTTATTGCCAAGTAAAATTCCCATGTTTCTAGACTATGGTGTTATGATGCTTGATTTAGGAAACTACAGCTCTATGACCACATTTTTGCTTTTGGGATTCTCAGTATACCCACACCTACAGATACCTTCTTCCTCATGTTCTTTTCCATCTCTTTATTTATTCTGGTGGAAAACTTGGGCATATGTGTTGTCAAAAGTATCATTCTCAAGCTTTATATACCCATGTGCCTTTTCCTCAGCTCTCTTTCACCTTTTGATATTGTTATTCTATTGTATTTATACCAAAACTGTTAAAGATCTTATTTGTAGAAGACAGAATTCTCTCTTTTGAGTGATGCATGACCCTATTTGTTTTTGGATGCATATCTGTGATGACAGAAATGTTTCTGTTAGCATTGATTTCCTATAATGGACTTGTGACTCTTGGTAACCCTCTGCTATACATATATGTTCAGTGTCTTAAGCTCAGTGGTTTAGTTATAGCAGGAAATTTTAGATGGGATAGATTATGTTTCTTGACACACCCATATAGTGTATGCTCTAACATTTAAATCTTCTAGACTTCTGAAAACTAGAAAACTCATGTATTTCTCCAAGGCCTTCTTTTTTAATCAAATGCAATATAACTTTCAATGGTCTCTAACTTCTACCTAGGATACTGTGAGTCTTCTTTCAGTAAAGAACTGACTCATTAATGTTTGCCCTCTAATTAGCCTGGCCCCTGCCCCTGGTACACCTGGCATCTAATGAAGATATTACACCAAATGGTCAGCCCTTAACTGCCCAGTATAGTGGCAGTCAAAACAGTTAAAAATAGCTATAAGTATAAAAACCTATAGGAAAAGTAACCATAAGACTCTCTGTCATTTTTCAAAATAAAAATTTGTATCTTAATCCTTTCTGCGGTACCTAGCATGGCCCCTTCTGATGCTCCTATCATTGTTAATATTTGGGTCATTCCTTCCAAGCCAGATTTATCTCTTACAGAATAAAAGCCTTTAAGTCTCAAATCACTTGGCAACAGAGCTATTCATCTGTATAGATGAAGGAGATCTCAATGAGCAACCTAGATCTCCATCACTTTACAGGACAATCAGACACCTGGCTCCCAAATAATTAGCCATGCTTGGCTCAGGAGCTGCCCTCACCTGGCTGGGTATCACCCATGCCTTTCCCCACTCATTGATTACTAGGTTGGAATCACCTGGTTCTCCACTTCCCATAGCTTTCTGTATGTTTCAAAAGCACCTGAAGAGCAGAACAGAAGCACGCTCTCTTGGCTTCCAGCTTCCACCTGGGACCTACCATACTCCCCTTTGTATTTCCCTTCCCTAAATTTAATAAACTGCATTTACACCCACATGTCCTGCCATGGATTTTTTCCACAAAGGAACAAAGAATTTGGAAGTCTTCTGATCACAGACTGCACCAGAACCATCAACAATTGTGCTTTAAATTGAGGAAATAATTACTGTTACAGTGGGAACAGATATTTCATTGAAGGTATTAAATTATTGTATAAGTAAATGCAAGGAATAACAATAGAGTACACATATGTATTAAATCACAAATTAACAAATATGGGTATTGAGACACAAGTGCTCATGTAGGAGGCACTCAAACTGCTTTGGCTGAAAAGCACTGAAACCTTCCTGGACCCACAAATAAGCTAATAACAGGAGAAAACTATGTCACCTGTCCTATATTTTGTATCTGTCTTTGCTCTAAGCCATCCTCTTTGCAGTCACTTTTAAATCACCTTGAATTTCAGGAAAGACATTTGATAACATCTCCATGACAAGGGACAGAAAGAAATTCCTTTGCATTCACTACCTGCCTGTTTCCAGATAACATCTCTGGAGTCTTTCCCAGAACAAGGACTGAGATAATGACCAGACCACACATGCGGCTCAACTGTTTAGCTATGATAACTTTTTTCACCTACCCCCCAGTTATTTTTGTCGATTTAAGCTGATAGCTTACGTCTATTCCTCAGAACATGGTTGAAGATGAGCTGAGTGCTTACTCTGCCTCCTCCCATGGCATGTCCTGAACTGTGTAATAAATCTCCTTTCTTTGCCTTCAGCATGCCTCTTTATTTGGCATTTAGGAACTGGTGGCTGGACCCGGTACATGGATCTCAGGTGTTTGCTTTGGGTCCAAAACTCTAATATTAGTACAAAAATAATTGAAAAAAAAAAAAAAACAGAAAGAAAAGAAAAGGGATTTGGGGGGAGCCAGAGGAGACAGTGAAAAAAAAAAAAGAGGACAAAATAATGTGCTGATTGTGACACTGAAAGAAATTTGGATGTGTGATCTAAGGAATTATTAGAATGAAACCAAGGGAGAACATTACTATTAGGGTGAAATAAGGCAGTTATGTTAGGACAGGAGTCCCCCTCACCTTGTAGGTAACTTACTAGAAACTCCCCATCCAGCCCTAAAGAATAACAAACATTCACTTTTAGTCTTTACTAGAAATTCCACACCCACACTTAAGTCATTATCTTGGGACAGTTAGAGAACCCATTGTGGATTTTCTACCCAGGGACCTTCTCCCATATAGACTCCTACCCAATGAATTGAGTTGTCTCCTCACCTATCTATCTCTCCATGTCTATTTCAGTCTAATTATTACTTTTACCGTATCTCTGCCAAAATGTTTCTAGTCCTTGTTCCCTATTGAGCCAGTCATGATTTCTGAATTAATAACTGGTGCTTATACTAGATCTTTGCCCATATTATAAACTCTAAGAAAATTAATAAAAGAAATATTAGAGAATAAAAAATAAACTGTTTTGTGATCATTATAATGTAGAATAAAGTTCCACATGCTCTAAAATTATCTACTTGAAACATCACTGGTTGCAGCTAATATCAGTAATTATATTAATGAGTATTTAATATGGATAGGGTCACTATATTGTGGAGGTAAGGAGCTGAGGTGCGGAGCTTAACAACTTTTCAGAATTGCTTGTTAATAGATGACTGGGGCAAAATATCAACTCGTGTTGACCTGATCCACGGTCAAGATCATTCCAAAGTATCTTATGCATCCTCTAGAAAGCATAGTAAATGACCTATAACAAAGCCTAACTACTTAGCAAAGTTGTTTTTACTATATTAGATTTATTTGTATGATAGAAAGAGATTAAGACTTGAATGAGCCAATTAAATGAAGAAAGGGGAAGGAGAAATATCCAAGACATAATAGTGCTTCGAATGCAATAGGAATAAATGTAAAATCTTAAAATCTTACAAAAGTAAAATTACATTTTTTTGAAAACACAATTCATATATACTAGAATTCCCAACTGTAGGCAATTCTGGCTTAGATATGACAGTGAACTGAACATTACTTATTTCTCATACATATTACAAGTGAGTTTATGAGAGGAAGAATATATTTGGTTCTGAAACCACATTTTAGTTCAAATAGGCCAGTGTACACAACAGACATTAAGAGTTTAAAGTCAGTCCAAATGAACTAGCAATCTTTTTATAGATTTGTGAGAAAGCAGAAGGTAGTCTAGGTATTCTAAGACTGTAAAAGATTAGAGGAATAAGTATTTTTTGTTCTTGGAAAAAAAAATACTGGATGAATTATTATGTAAAGTGACAGGACCTTTTCTATGCAACCATAATGAATAGAATCCATACCAGATAGATCTCTAAAAACATGAGGTTTATTATAAACAAAAAGGTGAAATACCAATATGGAGGATTCAGTAAGACACTGAAGAACCATAAAGATTAGTCTAGATCTAAAGACTAAAAGCCAATTACTAAACCTTCCCAAACAAGATGAAAACTCTTTAAAAATTACAGAAAATCCCTGACATTAACCTTAGAAGAGAATTGAGATTCTAGAGCCCTTACCTGTGGTTGTATGGCAAAAGCATTATTGAGAAACTTCAAGATGACTGAAAGTTTTAGATGTCTAGCTAAAAAATTCTATGCAGATTTGAATATAGCATATTTTAAAATAGTAACATTAAAATAATCTTATAAAATTGGGAATGACTTCACAGTATTGATTTAACTGGAGAAATGCACTACCATATTTTTCTCCTGATTTCAGAAATGCCTGGGTGGGAAGAAACTGTTAAGATAAAGGATGTCAGGCTCTTTTGAATCATCTGTCATGGTATGCCCTGCCATGAATTAAGATATATTCCTCTCTCTCTCTCTCTCTCTCTCTCTGTCTCTCTCTTTTTCTTAACGCCTATTTTTCTTCTTTACTCAACCTCCAAGGAGGAATATTCTAATTTTGCCCAACAAGAAGGAACCAAAAGCAGAATAAGAGAAATCAAAGTATAGGGTTCACTTTTGTTCTTTTCAGATTCTGAGAATACTCACACTTACAGGTGCCTCAATTATTGGTGTTCTTGATCATTTATTGTGTTTTTGTATTGGAAAACCTATATATGATTTTGATTATCAAGGTTGACACCAAATTCCACACTTCCGTGTACTTCTTCCCCAGTCATTTATCCTTTGTTGACTTTTGATATACATCTGTAATTGCACCAAAATTGCTAGACCTGTGCTAATGGAAGACAGGTCTATGTCCTTGAAAGGATGCAGTACCCAATTTTTTTTATGGCTTCATATGTGTGATTACACAAATGTTTATGTTAGCAGTGATGGCCTATGACAGATTTCTAGCTGTGTGTAACCCACTTTTCTACACAGTTGCTACGTCTCTTAAGCTCTGTGATCTCCCAGAAGTTATCTGTAGGGTGGACTCTCTTCCTTGAAGCTCACATATTTTATTTTGGTACTATATTACTGTGGTTCTGGCATCAAAATTCACTTTTGCTGTGAGTCCTCTGCCATCCTTTCTGCAGCCTGCTCTCATACCTTTTCCAGTTAGCTGGCCTGTTTAATCATATATACATTGTGTGAGACTTGTAGCCTTTTCATCATCATTGCCTCCTATACTATAATATTTGTCACTGTCATCAGGATCCCTTCTAAGGGGGTGCTCCAAAAAGCTTTATCCACCTGTGCTTCCCACCTGACTGATATCTGCTTCTGCCATGAGGTCATCCTTCTCTTCAACTGTGTGCTCACATCTAAAAGTTCATTGCTCCTGACCAAAGTAGATACTGTGTTTTACAGCATGGTGGTCCCAACACTAAGTCCTCTTATCTACAGCCTATGAAACAAGGACAAAGGAGAGCATCAGAAGGTTAATCCACATGAAGTTGCTTTCTCACTTATTTTAGACATATATACACACTCAAACACACACACATACATATATACACAAACACATACTTCACTCTCAGTTTGTAAAAATATGCTTTACACATTGTTTTAATGATTTTTATGTTTGTTCTAAAAAATTATTCATAGAATTAGTGAGATAATGTAGATACATATATGATTATTAAATCATATTATGCCTTTAAAATAACTTGTGAGTAAACTGCAAAAAAAGGAAAGAAGGTCTGTTCTTGTCCCAGCTTCACTTGTGAAGAACCCCATTGCGGAACATGTCATAACTTTTCCCTTTTAGCTATATTCTCCATGTATAGATTCCAAGAGAATACATTTTAATTTTCCCCATGTCTGAAATTCATACGTAAGTACTGAACCTTATAGTTTTCATTTTATTGTTTCTGAGTTTCTTTTCAGGATTTTGTTCCAACAAGATTTATGTTATCTATAAAAAATGGTTTTATATTGGTCTTGAGGTTTCCATCAAATGAATATAGCACAACATGCATGCAGATAGTAGTTATAGTACTAATTCCGTCTTGCACGACTGCCTTTTGGAAATGTGGCTATGTACATTTGTGTAGATGTCTTCTGTTGATACCTGTTTCACCATAGCAGTACAAACATTAAATGTACTTAGAGAAATATGATGTTTTTGCTAGTTTGTGATAAAGATAGCTATACAGGGAGATTCCTTGTGTTGTTTCCATGCATATATATTACAATCTCAACTGGTTCATCTCTACCAGTTCTCTTCACTCTCCCCTAGTCTGCTTCCCATAGTGGCTTTGGCCAGTTTAAGATTTCTATATTCATTCCTGTAGAGTGAGCACATCAAACACATTCAAGTTTTTAGTTTCCTTCCCTTGCCCTATCCCTCTTAAGTGACCCATGTCGCATAATACCGCTGCATTTGTTGTAGGTCTATAATCTGCATATGAGGGAGAACATGCAGCTTTTGGCCTTCCGAGCCTGACTAATGTGACTTAAAATAATGTTCTTCAGTTCCATCCATTTACCTGTGAATGACAAAATTTCACTCTTCTTCATAACTGAATAAAATTCCATTGTGGATAAGTACCACATTTTCTTACTCAATTTGTCAGTAGTGGGGTATCTTTGCTTTGATGCATGGCAAAATTTTTCTTTAGTGCATTGTTGGTGATTATACAAATGCTTATGTTAACAGTGATGGATTATGATTGGTTTGTGGTCATTTGCAACCCTCTGTTCTATACAGCTGTTAGGTTTTATAAGCTCTGTGCCTCCTGGTGGCTGGAATCTACAAATGGGATAGAATGTGTTCCTCAACACTCACATATTTTCTTGGTCAATACTCACTTTTGCTATGAGCACTCTAACATATTCTCTGTAATCTGCTCTGATGCCACTTTCTATCATCTGGCATGCTTAATCATTTCCATATTCAATGAATTTTGTAGCCACCTGACCATCCTTACTTCTTATCTCTTCACAGTTGTCCCTGTCATCAAAACGTCCTTTAAGGGAGCACTCTAAAAATCCCTCTCATCTTTATCCCCTACCTGGTCAACATCTGCCTCTTCCACAAGGTCGTTTTTCTACTTTAATAGGTGCTCAAATCTATAAGTTCTTTGCTCCTTGTGAAAGTAGCCACTATGCACTGTTTTACAGCACAGTTATCCCCATGTTACATCCCCACTACAGTGTAAGAAGTAATGATATTGGGGAGACCACCAGAAAGTTAACCTCCATAAGTTTTTTCTCATTCAATATAATCATTCACAGCCACACACACAAAATTCATTTTTTAAAATCTATAATCTGTACATGTCCTTGACTTGTGACTAATAGATATTTCTCCAAATAATTAGTCAAAATTTATTAAGATTAGTTGCACATCATTCTCTGGTAAATGGATGGAATTGGAGAACATCATTCTGAGTGAGATTAGCCTGGCCCAAAAGACAAAAAAATCATATGTTCTCCCACATATGTGACATTAGATCAAGGGCAAACACAACAAGGGGATTGGACTTTGAGCACATGATAAAAGCGAGAGCACACAAGGGAGGGGTGAGAATAGGCAAGACACCTAAAAAATTAGCTAGCATTTGTTGCCCTTAACGCAGAGAAACTAAAGCAGATACCTTAAAAGCAACTGAGGCCAATAGGAAAAGGGGACCAGGAACTAGAGAAAAGGTTAGATCAAGAAGAATTAACCTAGAAGGTAACACACACGCACAGGAAATTAATGTGAGTCAACTCCCTGTATAGCTATCCTTATCTCAACCAGCAAAAACCCTTGTTCCTTCCTATTATTGCTTATACTCTCTCTTCAACAAAATTAGAGATAAGGGCAAAATAGTTTCTGCTGGGCATTGAGGGGTTGGGGGGAAAGGAGGGGGCAGAGTGGGTGGTAAGAGAGGGGGTGAGGCAGGGGGGAGAAATGACCCAAGTCTTGTATGCACATATGAATAATAAAACAATAAAAAAAGATTAGTTACACAATTTATATATATCTGCTTTTATTAAATGTCACTGTTTTATTAAATGTCCATGTGTAAATAACATGGAAAAAGGGAAAGAAAATTTTCCTATGTTTCTCCCAGAATGTAGTAGATTAAGTAATAATATGAATTTTGATATGATCTGAAGAATTATATATTCTAATGAACTACCTGACTTCATCATTTTCATTAGCACATAAAGAGATGCTCACTCAAAAACACTGAATACCTAAAAGGACCATCATTTTACATCTGTTTAATTCTACATAGACTAGTTTGCTGTTGAAAAATGTACACAGCAAATAAGAAACATACAAGAAATATATCTGTCCTTTAAAGTATGGAATCTGATATAATTTATTAATTACATTTTCTCTCTGTTTTATAACAATAATATGTTACATTTGTAAGTGAAATTCATTTGTATTTTACTTAGGTTAACATGAACTAGAAAACTGATTTTCTTTACTAAAAATAAGAGCAATATTTTCTGCATCATTTCTAAATAACCACAAGGCATTTGTTTTTGTACATTTGCTTAGAAATCAAGATAAGGGAGGAAATATGACCAGGAAAAAAATAGAAAGAAATCAGACAAGTCAGTCATTTGCACAGATGGTCTCTGGTTCTGTCTTTGCCATGAAACAAAATGTTTAACATTTACTTGCTGAAAATGTTACAAAAACTTAGGTTCAATAAAGGAATACAAAGGACATGCAAATAAGGAGCAACATGCCAGGCTCTTCCACTCAAACTTGAGCTATAACTTGAGAATGTTAGATTCATTTCTTTTTGCAGAAATAATAGAGATAGACATGAATTGTCTTATACAGTTTATTCTAAGATTATATAATACAACAAGAAGGACATTGATACTGATATAACACAAAGAATTTATTTTGCCATTAGTTATTTATACATTAAAAAGAATCACTCATAAACTCCAGTAGTATACATCAATGAATTGACCCTGGTGAACCAGTTGTGCTGCTCAGGCTTGGAGACTAGGCTGACTTGGTTAGCTGATCTTCAGTCTAGGTCTGCGTGTCTCTCATTTTGGTGAACCATTGCCTTCTGAATCAGAGCAAATCACTTGGTTGAGCCCCAAATCAAGAGAAAAGAAATTATCTTCCTCTTGTAGAATTACAGTCACAAGTCAACTGTTATTAGTGCAGAAAGAAGTGAAGTATAAATCTTAAAATCTGTACAATACTGAGGAAAACAATCGTATGTATGTGTATATATATATATATATATATATATATATATGATTATATACACCTTCCATAACCATCAATTTTAATTGTCTTGCAGTAATTAGAATTAATATGATCACTTTTTGTTGCTTGCAAGACCATGGGTTTAATTACCAGCACACATAAAAAAAGGAAAAGAAATATTTTGGCAGGCAGTGAAGATGAAGTTTCCTCTAATTATTTTCTTTTTAGCTCAGGGTTCTTCAGGCTTGGTGTCCCCAGAGTTAAGCAATTGCATACAAAACAAACAACATGATCATAGAACATAGTTTCAATGTATGACTATTCCTTAAGAGGTCTCTCCTCATTCTGAATTTTTCACAGTAGATAAAAATGTCATTTGTTGGTTCTTTCACTGAGCTCTATTTTTCAAAGTTCTTCACTGCTTTTAAAGGAATGGGATAATTTATATGAATGTTTTAATTTTGTGGTTGACTGTACACCATATTATTAGTGTAAGCAAGGAAGCCATCAATTAAAAACCTGTACATCATAAAATTTGACCACTTTTGACTTGCTTCACTGATGGATAGCTTTTCATTTTTATATGGAGTATCCTAAAATTCAGAAAACTTTTGTGAGCAAAAATCCTGTGAACATGGTAGAGTCACAGATACATAGTTGAGATAATGGTGCATATACAAGGTGGTAAACTGTACTTTCCCTGCTCTTACAATCATTTCACTAAACTTGAAATTATGCCCTTAAATATTATGCTGCATATAATAGAGGCTTGAAATGAAAAGTTAAATGTAGTTTTATCCTCATAAAATGTAATGAATTCAGGAAAGATGTTTAACACAGACTTAAATATACACATAAGAGAGTAAAATATGACAGTTTTGTAAAGCTATTGTGATAATACAGATGCAAGAAAAATTAGTGATCTGTGTGTAGTGAAAGAATTTTTTTCAAAGAGCTATGTTAGTAATTTAACACAGCAATAGTATATGGCTCAAAATAATAAAGGAAGAATGGAGGTATTAAAAAGAATCAGAAAAAATAAGAAAAGGGACTGGAGGCATGGCTCATGCAGTACAGTGCCTGCTTTGCAAGTGTAAAGTTCTTAGTTCAAATCCCAGTCTCACTAAATGAAAAAGAAAAACAAAAACCTCATGAGCACCAATATATTGAGGGTAGAGTCAGATTTAGATACCAGCTGTTAACTTAGTGTGCTAAAGTCCTAGAAGAAAAAACACTGACCTTATTCACTGGCTATGGGCCTCATGGTAGAGTTATCTAATTAGTGACATATTTCAGATAAATAAAGAAGAAATAAATGAGTGTACTCATAGGATAAAACTTTTTAATACTAATATAAATTAACCATTATATTTAGTAACAAATGATTTATTACTTGATGTAAATACTATAGGAACCCAAGTAAAATAGTTTCAATTTTATGCATTTGTAAGTGTTCAAAAACACTTATTGTATTCAAGACTAAAGTAGAAATGGATTAAGTAGTTTCATGGACTTTCAAGGATCCTTGCCTCTAAATGATAGTAAGTGACAGTAGAAATGAAGAAGAAGCATTTTGAAATTTCTGTTTTAAACTTTCCTAATTTGCTTTACAGTTTTTAATACCCTGAAATCATGAAAATATAGGTAGAAAGCAACAGACACTGATGGAAGAACAATAGGAAAATGAAGATTACTAATCATTGGAAATAGATCAGAATGACAGAAAAAATTAAAACTGAGTTTTAAATCAAAAACTAAAAACTCATAAAGTCCAGGGACATCTTTTTCCTAATACAATGAGCAGAGATTAGTAATGTTCCAGGTGCTTAGATTAGCTCCAATCAACACCATGGCCATTTTCACAAAATCACCATTGTAACATTATTTTTTGCAGTTAATTGTCTTGGGGGCAACTTTATTACTATTTGTTTCATTTGAAAACCACAAAGTATACAATGCAATCAAAATGATAAGGAAGCAACAGGCTTAAGTCTCCTGAATCCTTCGACATTGCTATGGCTCCTGGTACTTATTGCACTAAATTTATGTGATAAAAAACAACATAGGTATTCTTCTAGAATTAAAATAAAATAATGTTTAATTGTGATTTAACAGACTGGCCAAATCACAGTTTAAAGTCATAGTTAATGTACAATCCCAAATTCTGTGCTAAAAAATTAGCCATGTCACAGGAGTTTGTGGGTTTAGCAATAATCTATGGACAAAGTTGGCATAGTAGTGAATTCAGATAACAAGCTCCAATGATAGTCACAAGTTCTAAGTTGTTAGATATGGAGCAAGTGACAGCACCTTCCTGACCTCATCCACTGTATTCTGCACTGATATCCTTGGACTAGAGGGTCCAGTTATCTTAGGATCGCCATGTGTTCAGGAAGGTTCATGTTGTATTAACAATGGTGAGGAGACCTTCTGAATATTTTTCAATCAGAGTGATAAGTAAATGAAAAAGCAAACCAGTAAGCGAGGAAATGAGTAAAAATATCACCCATGCAAAAGCAAGAAAAATATCAGGAAATAGTTTATACAATATGTTGTGATAGAGAATAAATAGACAGTATTTTTCATTTGAATTCCAGAGATAGAAATATATCCATTGCAAAATAAAAATCAGAAAACGACCTACGACAATTGTTTAAATATAAAATTGACCCGCTGATTAGCAGGATGGTTTCTTTCAATGACTAGGTTAATAGAGGGGTGATTAGATGTGATACAGGAGATTTGGTGTAAGATAAGTACTGTTGAAATATTGCTAATGAAGACTGCACACAGGCATGTAAATGCAATCACAAACTTGCTTCTTTTGAAAGTGCCAAGTGTTTCAATCTTGGTTCCCTGTGTCTTCATAGTTGTCCCTATCATCAGATGCCTTCTAATGATGGGCTGCCCAAGCATTCTTGTCCATGTGTACCTCCCAATTGACTGCCTTGAGCATCATTTTTGGGGTCATCCTCCTCTATTGTGTGCCCAATTCCAAAAGTTCATGGCTCCTGGTCAAAGTAGCAACTATGCTTTATATCATCATGATCCCCATATTGAATCCCCTCATTAACAGCTTTAGGAACAAATATGTGAGGAGACAATCAGAAGGCTCATTAACTCCAATCTGCATCCTCACTCAAAGTAATTCAAATAAATAGCCATATCCAATTTTTCAAGTACATAATTGATTATATTTAGATTAAGTGAATACATGTTTTAAGTCAGTTCATTGTAGACTATGCAATGGTTTTTACTGTTCAGAATTGCTCTTTTCTCTAAATTTAGACAAATGAAAAGCTCTTTCATCCATTTTATGTGAATATTTTAATTTTTTTAATTTTACTAAAAAAGCCCATAAAATTTACACATATTAATAGAGTACTATGTAACATTAGATATGTGTATATATTGCACAATATGTACCAGTTGCATCATTATTGTAATAAAGTTGGTCTTTGTTAGTTAATGCAAAATAAACCTAATTCCCTTTCTTTTAAACCTAATGTAAATAATTATGTAGTAAAGAGGAGGGGACGGCATGGTAGGAAACCGAATCTTAAGAAGCTAGACATGAGAATGATAATATAGCACTGAAGATAAAGTAGCCAATGAAATAGTATGTAACAATATACTTCTGCAATCTGCTTGTAAGGGAATATAAAGCAAGTTCCCTTTGTTCTCAGGATTCAGTCTTTGGACATGGGTCTGCCAAGTCTGTGCCAGCACAATAAAACATTGCTTCCTGTGGAACTGCTTGAGTGTCCCATCTTTCTGTTCGAGAATACCACAACATCTCCTCAGAGATTATCTATTGTTTGTTAAAATGCAATATCTGTTTTTTTCTTTCGCCAGGTTTAAAATGACTTCAAAGTTTTCTACTATGCAATTATTTCATTTTCTTTTGATGTGGGTCAGTGACCAAATCCAAAGTCAGTCCATTTTTGCTAGAGCTACAGTAACAGAATTTGGTTGTCATAAAATTGTTACTGGAGTTTGAGAAAAAATTCTGACTCTGGTGGTCCCAGTGGACTAGGCTCAGCCACCTATCCCAGTACACCAATCAAAGGGAAAGTGGTGAAAAGCAGAGAAAAGAGAAGGCCAATGTTGGGAAGAAGAGATGAAAGGATTCAGTGACTCCCGAGGCTGTCTTCAAGGAGCTTACAGAACGTTCAGAGTTTGAGCAAAAATGAAACAAAGGAGAGGTTGAAATATGCCTAGATAACAAGTGTAGGTAATCTTGGTCGGGACAGTGATCTTGAGGCAGGTTAGGGATAGTATTGGGCTGCTCTCCTCTTAGATCACGGGTTCCTCTCCTTAGCCCACAGGTGAGAGGAAAAATGATATAATATCTCTCCACCTCCAAGTTCAAGGAGGTATGAAAGTGACTTACCAAAAGACCTTGACCCTTCTCCTCCTTCTACTTCTTCCTTTTCCTCATCTGGCAGAATAGTTGTCTCCCTTCCCTCAATAAAGCTATTCTACCTCATTCCATCCATGTGCTGTGCTTGGATTCTTCCATTTGGAGCACAAAGACCTAGATCTTCTGAGAACAAGGATTGCAGATAACATTTTTGGCAAAGCCAGCCCAGGAGTTAAAAAGGTAAAATGTTGTGTTTATTGAGTTGTTTTCTTCTAAGCCATTCCTCCCTGCCCCTTACATGTCGGCATCTTGCTCAGAGCATGCTGCAGGGAGATGCTGGGGTGCACTGTATTAGCACAGCCCCAAATGGCAAGAGGCATGCAGGATCTATGCACTCCCACAAGTTGCTATGGCAACATCCTGGTAGACATGCAGCTGGGAATGGTAGAATTGCAGAGGTGGGCAGTGCTGCAGGGCACAAATTCTCCATCTGTCCCAGGTAGACAGGGCAGTTGCCACTGCCTCTCTCCTGTGCTTGGTAGCCACTGTGTCTTTACTGTGGCTGCTATGTGTCTGCACCTTTGCAACACCTCCCCACCTCTTTTCCTTTGCTGCGCTGTGGAAGACCTTGTTTCAAGGTCTCTAACCGCCTCCACATGGCAAGGGACAATTAGAAATGCACCCTAAATTTGAACTGAGTTTCTCTGTCGCCCTCCCCCGTCTTTCCTTTCTTCCTTCCTTTGCTTTCTTTGGAACCATCGTGGCCATTTTTCTGGGATTTACTGTATGTCTGGAATTTACCTTGTTTTCCCTACTCTGAGTCTGCAAGTAGATTTCTGCTAGCTCTGCAATATTGCACACCCCCAGCTAGCCGTGCAAGATTTCCTGTAACTGTACCCATATTCTATAAGGGGTGGGGGGGTGGCAAATTCTATAATCAACTTGTTTTCCTGTGACTGACTTGTATACTGCAACTCCACCCCTGGTTTCAGAACCTGTCTGGTGAGTATATAACCCATCTCCTGACACTGATCAGACCTCAGGGCTTTGAGAACTTATCCCCTGAGTCTGCAGGCAAAGTGGTCTCAGTGTCTTTCTTTTCCTTGCCATTTCCTGCAGCATTTCTGGTGCATTGGCCTGGAACAAGAGAGACCAAAGTTGGTATTTTTGCCTCCCTGCCTCTATGGATGGACAGAAGACCCACCTCTGGAGGTTATGCCTCCAGAGAACCAGAAGTCCTGCCTGTTAGAACGTTAAGTCCTGCCTGCAGAGGGGCAGAGGGTGGAGACTCCTGTATCCAGAAGTCCCACCATTCGTGCAGGACCCCCTCAGGGTGCCCTGCATCATTTTGCAGGGCCGCTGAGCCTGCAATCAGTGGGTGCAATCCTCCAGCCCCTTCCCTAGGGCCTCCACACTGTGCAGACCCCAGCCTGGCTTCTCAGCTTGGTCTGGAAGCTCTGCTGGAGCACTGATGTGCAGTAGTAAAGAGCAGCAACAGTGACTGCAAGTCAACAGAAGCAAATGTGTTGTAATAGTTACAGCCATGGCTGTAGCATAAAAGCCATGCACACACCTGCATGCACACACTAGTAAATGCTTGGGCACTGCATGGGCTGGCACCCTCTGTCCAGCAGCCTCCAGCTGAAAGTCTCCCAGTGCCTGAGCTGGCTAAAAGGGGAAATGCAAAGGCTCAGCAGATCCACCTCCAGTGGGGAAGCTAGGGAAGCTCCAGAGGGAGGGACACCAACTCTGGTGACCAAGGTCCATGCCTAGCCAAACCAACTTATTCCTATCTGCAACCTCCTCTGTCTCCCACCTCTGACCTTTACCAGCCTACATGCCATGCCCATCTGCCCTAAACACCCCATCCCAACTCTCCTTGCCCCCATAGCCTACAGGGTTTACAGAAACACTCACAATGTGTTCACACTCCCTTGTCCCAAAGCTAATGAGAACTTGTCTGACTATCTTAGCAAAAGATTCTAAATTCCATTCAAAAGTAAAATCTGAATTTACATATAGATTATATCTGTGTAGCTGTGATGTTAATTACTGCTATCCTTAAATTCTAAATGCATTTAAATTCCCTTAAGCATGTTTTATAAAATTAAGAATTTTTGACAATAGTCACCCATAAAATATATCTATAATAATTATAATAAATATATCTTATTTAAAATCCATTTACTCTAAAGACAAAATTAAAAGGGACAATTTATTAATACAATATCATCTTTTTACATTAAAATATAGTACTAATTAATACCATCCATCATAATTATTATTCTACAATACAAGATGTCCATGAGCAATCTTAATCAGTCTGGGTGAAGATTCAGACAACAAATAACACCATTCAAGTTCCCAGGGACAGCAATAAGAAAGATAGGGTCTACAGTTTCTTGTCAGCTAGAAGCAGCATCCGAAGATGGACCATCCTCCTTCAGCAATCCCAAAAAAGAGTTTTTGGAATATTGTCCCTCAGTGGGAGTTTAAGGCAGGGTTGGTTAGGGATAGTCTGGACCAGCTCCCCGTCTTGGCTCAAGGACTTCTACCCCTAGCCTACAGGTGAGAGGAGCCAGGAGATGACATAATGTCTGCCCACCACCAAGCTCAAGGTGGATTGATAACGACCTACCAAGAGACCCTAACCCTTCTCTTTCTTCTTCCCTTTCCTCATCTGGCAGAATAGTTGACTCCCCTTCACTCAGTAAAGCTATTATACTTTACCCATCCATGTGCTCTGCTTGGATTCTTCCATTTGGAGCACGAAGACATAGATCTTCTGAGAAAAATGATTGTCAATAATAATCTGTTTGGTCATTATTTCAATTTTTGTTCTGCAAGGCATCATGGAGAAATTGTTATGGTTGTCATCACTTTAGGGGAGCAGTCTGGTTTTCATAAAATGATTGATCCTTCTCTGGGTTTCATCATCATCTTCATTTCTGAGATGATTTCATTATGGAATTCTCTGTCCTGCCAGAGTCATTGTGGCTTGGGGTAAATTTCAATCCCTTGTCATAAAGCTGTTATTGATCATCCCTGGAATCCAAACTGACTGCAGAGCAGAGTGACTTGGGACGAGAAATATTTGTAGAAGCAAAGGGGCACACAATGGAATTAGGCCAGTGACTGTTACTCTCCTTCAAAGGGACTAGCAACCTCAGATAGCAACATTTACATGTGTTGCTCCCAGTGTCTTTCACTCTTAGCTTTCCTGCCCTGGAGATAAAGGGAAAACGGGTATAATCCCTGCTTCCTTGGAACTAACTTTTGTTTCCTGCCGGGATCACAGAAGTCAGGGCAGGAATGAACAAGACAAGAAAAGACACATAGCAAGAGGGCCAGCAGGCTGATGACCAACAGGCAAAATTTTATTGATCTCAGCCAGTTTCATACAAAAGAGAAAGAGACTTAAACATCAAAAACACTCTGACCTAGTTACAACCTTTCTGTGTTTTCCACCCTGCATTCTTACTGCCAGTATCCTTGACTAAGTATAAACTTCTTTTTAGTAAAGGGAAGCCATTTAGCGTTCCCTCCCACCTTGGTAGAGGCATGGTGCACCTGCAGATTCCGATCTTGTCAAAATGCTGCTAAGCCACGGCGACCTTGTCAGACTGTAGCTTTTGGTTCCCAACAGTTTCCCCCTTTGAGCCAGTGTCAATGGCTCTTTGCTGTTGTTCGGTCTGGGGAATCAGAAGACAAAACAAGCCAGTGCTCCCATCACCCATGAGAACACTGTGAGCCCCATATCCTGTAAAGGGACAGGAGGCTTCACAAGTCATGGCCTCCTGGGGATGCCTCAAAATGCCACAAGGCAGATAAACAGGAGGCATTCATGTACATGTTGCTGCAGATATATGTTAAAAGACCACTCCCCCCTCACTCCTAACACTCATCCCCAACAAAAAGGGCTAAATTTAAAAAAAAAAAAAAAAAACACTTTGCAAATGACAGGGAGCTACTGATTTTCTGGGTTCCCTGTCTGTTTCTAGGAGCAGCTTTTCCTTTCTCGCTAATAAATCCTACTTTGTGTGCTGACCTTGTCATCCCATGAGTCAATTCATTGCCTCACAAGCAAATTCTTTGGCCTGTGAAGGGAAGAACTCTTGACCCCAGACTGCAATATTTCTGGTGATTGCACAAAAGGACACCTCCCCTGTACAAAGATTAGTATGACTGAGTGTGAAACCAGTAGGATTTTAAGATGTGAGCTTGAGCCTCTGGCACGGCACCCTGCTGTATACTCTGGCTGGGGGAAATCTCCTGCTGAGGACTAACCAAAAGTAGACTTCCCTGTGCCACTCCCCATGCCTCTCTCTCTGTTTCTGTCTTCCTGAGGGACTTACCTGTAACAGTAACAGATCAACAACTCCTAACCAACTTTGGCCTCACATTGATTCCCGCTCTGGGGGGACTCTCTGCTCCCTTCCTGTGAGTCAAGACCAAGCAAGGGGTTGGTCTTATGCTACCTTGGAGGAGGCCTGTTTGATTTCCCACCTGACAATCTTCTTCTCCCACCTATCAATACCCCCTTCTGCCAGAGGTAGCAATCCAAGAGTAGAGATTTTGTGTGGCTGACAGTGTTCCAGTACCATCTAGTTGGAGCGACCTGAAAGCACACATAATTGTTAATTTTCCAAGTTTGTGTCGTGTCTCTAGGCTCTGTTCCTCCTCCCTCACCTAGGATGTTATGTCACCCCTTCTGTTCTCATGAGAGGTGGTGAATTTCTTCCCAGATCTTTGGGAACAGACTCTTCCTGTCACTGCTTCTTAAGTCATCTCAGTCCTCCACTCCCTCCCCAATCCTGTCTTTATTGTGACCCCACATTCCCATGGGGAATATGCTCTCTGTCTTTTAATGACCTCTTTGACTTCCATTGCCCTTTACTTTACTACAATCTTTGGCCCAGGGGTCATAATTGTGTGATGATTAGGGAAGAGCCTGGGGATTTTGGTATTGTCACAGTGGCCCAGCCTTTGCTCTGGGCTTGTCTGGGAGAATGTTCCTGGGAGGAAGCAGGTACCCCTTCCACCCTTTTAAGTATTCCCTTTTGAGGCCCTCCTGGATTACACCTCCCCAGAGAAAAGAAGACATGTTATGAACCCTCTCCCTTCATGTACAGAGCCTTTGTGGTGGTTTTCAGTCCATTTACTCATAGGGTCCTATTTGAATTGGCTTGCTCCTTTGGTGGAAGCTTCTCAAATGCTTGGGATATAGGGTAAGGAGACAAAGTACCTCATCAGTTGGTGGCTTCAATACAGTGCTGGAATCCAAGTCACAGTTTTATTTCCTTTGGTCCTAGCCATGGGTGGCAGAAGGCAGTCACAACATGACAGGGATGCCCACTGTCATCCAGTCAGCCCCCACTGGGACACCAATAAAGGGGATATTCTGAATGTGACTTCTTTGGCCTTGTAGATGGGACCTGCTCTTTCCAGTTTTCCACCCTTGGTGACTAAAAGATTCCCACTGGCTTGCCTATTGAAATACTGGAAGGAACTAGACCCTGTCAGGGTATAAACGTTAGGGTACCTTTGAGGCTTGCAGCCCACTCAGCCTGAAACCGGCCATGGCTAACATGACCCAAGCCACCACTTACTGGAACTAAGGGAGGTGGGATGGTTTCTGGGAACAGGTACTGTTTCTGGTTAATCTTGCTAAAACAGTATGTGAGTCAATGAGTTGAGACACCTGGTGTTTACCAAATTCCTGATAAATAATCTTCAAGTAATCTGGCCCCACCACCAGGATGTGGGAGATATCAGAATTATGTGACCCCAGAGACCATAAAAATTGCTGTGTAACCGTGACTAATGTCTAAAAAATATAAAAGCAGCCTGAATTTTGTATTTGGGGTCCGTGTTGAAACCCACTGCGTCGGGCGGATATCCAGACCCCAGCTGGCTGGAAATAAACCTTGCTTTGTGGCTTACATTATCGTGAGTGTCTTTTTGTTCCTCAGAGGGGTGGTCAACTCTGGACCCCAACATCTGGAGGTCCCACTGAGATCTGAGCCCCTCCCTGAGAGGAACAAATGGCCTCCGATACCGAGGTTTAATTGGGGAAGACCGCGGAAGGAGGATTGGCCACCTCCATTTGGAGGGACTCAGAGTCCCCGTCTGAATTTGGTTGAGAATTCTCATTGAGTGGAAGGAAGGGGTTACAGCCCTGAAGGCTTCACTATTGGAAGTCGTGGGAGACATCCCCGACGGTCAGGAGCCACGCTGGCATCCTCAGTGGACGCCGTTTGGGCGGTCTTTGGGTAAGGATCCAGAGTCTGGTGTGAATGGAATTGCGCCTGTGAGAGTGGTCTGGTTGACCGGCCAGTACTTATGTATGTTAGAGAGTCCTGCGCGAATTTGTTTGTCTGCTGGAATTGTCTCTTTTGTTCTTTGCTGTCTCCTCTGTCCATCTCTCCTGATCATCATGGGACAGGCTCAGGTAACTCCTAAGACCCTTCTTCTGAGTCATTTTTCAGAACTCTGTGCTAAGGAACACAATTATGGCGTGAAAATTAAGAAAGGTAAGTTTTACACCCTTTGCTCAGCGGAATGGCCAACCTTTAATGTAGGCTGGCCTCCTCAAGGTACCTTCTGCTTGGACATGATTAAGAAGGTCCGAGATATCGTTAATAGACCCAGTCTTCATGGCCACCCTGATCAATATCCCTACATCCTTATGTGGCAGACTTTAGTAGAAGACCCCCCTTCCTGGCTGCGGCCATTTATCCATGGAGCACCTACAGACCGGCCGCAATACTGGCCGTGTCGGGGAACACCCCCACTCCCGTTAATTCCCCTAAGAAGCCTATTCTTCAGGAAGACCCAACTCCCCATCCATCCTTGATAGACTTAGATTGTGAAGTAAATCCCCCGCCATATGCCGCTGCTGCACCATTCCAGCCAGAGGCAGCTGGCTCCTCTGAGCCTCCCCACTCATCAGCCTCCCTGTCTGCACCCCCTGCCATGGTCTCCAGACCGGCAAGGGGACTCAGGCCCCGTAGGCAGCGAGAAGAAACCCCAGAGGAGGAGCCCTCCTCCACTTCCACCGGGCCCTCCATCCTCCTGGTGCAGGCCCTGGGTGGTGCTGGTCCTGATGGGGAATGCACCTATCAGTATTGGCCTTTTTCAAGTAGTGACCTGTACAACTGGAAAGCCCAGAATCCTTCTTTTTCTGAGGACCCTAGAGGCCTGAATGATCTGTTCGAGTCCATTTTGCATACTCACAGTCCCACATGGGATGACTGTCAGCAGCTCCTTCAGACCCTATTCACCACGGAGGAACAGGAGTGGATTCTCACTGAAGCCAGAAAGAATGTCCCCAGCGACAATGGGTGACCGACCACCCTGCCAAACCTGATTGATGATCGTTTTCCTTTAAACAGACCTGACTGGGACTATGGGACTTCAGAAGGTAGGGAGCATCTCTGGGTCTACCGCCAGACTCTTATGGCAGGCCTCCGTGCGGCAGCTCACCACCCTACCAATTTGGCTAAGGTAAAAGTAATAATGCAAGGGGAAAATGAAAGCCCAGCCACGTTCCTTGAGTGGCTTTATGATGCATACAGACAGTATACCCCCCTTGACCCACTAGCAGAGGTGAATCAGTCAGCCATGATAATGTCCTTCATAAATCAGGCTGCCCCAGATATCAGGAAGAAACTATATAAGCAGGAAGGACTTGGGGAAATGACTATAATATTACAGCCCTGCCGTTCTGCTTGGAACACTCCACTCCTCCCCGTTAAGAAACCCGGGGGAAAAGACTATATGTCAGTCCATGATTTAAGGGAAGTAAACAAGAGGGTCAAGGACATCCACCCCACAGTCCCCAACCCCTGTACCTTGCTGAGCCATTTGCCCCCCTCCCATGTTTGGTATACTACTTTGGACTTGAAAGATGCTTTTTTTAGGACAGCCCTGGCACCCAACAGTCAACACATTTTTGTCTTCGAGTGGCAAGATAAAAATACAGGAAACCCTGGACAGCTAACATGGACTAGACTTCCACAAGGTTTCAAAAACTCCCCTACTCTGTTCAATGAGGCTCTTAATCAGGGTCTGGACTCATATCGCCGGAGCCACAGTTCCGTCACACTTTTGCAGTATGTAGATGACTTGCTTCTGGCAGCTGCATCTGAAGCTGAGTGCCGGCAAGCCACTGGAGACCTCCTCCAGGAGCTGGGAAAGTTGGGCTATTGAGCCAGTACGAAGAAGGCTCAAATTTGTGTACAAACAGTCACCTACCTGGGGTATGAACTAAAAGAGGGAACCAGATGGTTAATGAATGCTATGAAAGAAACTATTCTCAGATTCCCTGTCCCCACCTTGGCTCGAGAAGTCCGTGAGTTCCCGGGGATGGTGGGCTACTGCTGGCTGTGGATATTGGGGTATGCTGAACTGGCAAAAGCCTTATATGAGGCAACTAAGGACAAGGCCCCTTGGGCCTGGGGGCCAGATCAACAAAAGGCCTTTGAGGAGCTCAAGACTGCCCTCCCTAGAGCCCCAGCCCTGGCGCTGCCAGACCCTCTAAAGCCCTTCACCCTCTTTGTAGATGAAAGGAGGGGGATAGTGAAAGGGATACTAATGCAGTGCCTAGGGCCTTGGAAGCATCCAGTTGCTTATCTATCCAAAAGGTTAGACCCGGTTGCAGTGGGCTGGCCCCCATGCCTGCGGATCATAGTGGCAGTTGCTCTAATGGTAAAGAGTGCAGATAAGCTCACTTTTGGGCAACATCTGAAGGTGGTAACCCCCCATGCAGTAAAGGGGGTCCTAAAGCACCCTCCAGGTAGATGGATGACCAATGCCCGACTGACTCATTACCAAGGGCTCTTCCTGGATGCTCCCTGCATCCTCTTCTCCTAACCATTCTCTCTGACCCAGCCACCTTGCTGCCAAATCTGGACCTGGAAGCCCCTCTACATGACTGTCAGGAGATCATAGCTGAAATCACCCAAGTGCGCCCCGATCTCCAGGACTCAGCCCTACCCAACAGTGAGCTGCCATTATGCTTTCGGCACTGTCCACTTACATGGCGCCATCTACTGGGAAAAGGGTTTCATTACAGTGGAAGGAAAGGAGCTATGTAACCTCCCGGAGATCCAGAGACTATTGACTGTGGTGCAGAAGCCCCAAGCTGTTGCGGTAGTACATGTTCCTGGTCACCAATCTACCCAGACTCCGGAAACCACAGGGTACCGGCATGTGGACAAAGCAGCCCAAAATGCTGCTTTGTCCCCCATGACCCTAGCACTGACCTTACCCATGCCCGAGCTTCCATGCTTGCCACCACAACCTGAGTACACCCCGGAAGACAAACAGTGGATCCAAGATCACTGATGCCCGGAGCCCAACCAGCAAGGCTGGTATCGTGATATCGAAGGGAGGCTGATACTTCCTGAAAAGTTAGGACTGTTTCTCCTCTCCAATTTACATCGAGCCAACCATTTAGGCAAGAAAAAACTACTCGCCCTCCTCGAGTCAGGCCGCCTCTGGTTCCCGTACCAAACAGCCCAGGTTCAAAAGATTATGGACCAATGTGCCGGGTGCCAGGCTATGAAACCCAGCAAAAAGGGACTCCTACATACAGGTACATGGGTACGGGGGAGGGCACCGGGACAGAGCTGGGAAGTGGATTTTACTGAAGTGAAGCCGGGAAGGTATGGGTATAAGTATTTGTTGGTTCTGATAGACACCTTCTCAGGCTGGGTGGAAGCCTTTCCTACAAAATGAGAGACTGCCCAGGTTGTAGCTAAGGTTTTGCTGGAGGAAATCATACCCAGATATGGCATCCCCAAAACTCTAGGCTCTGATAACGGTCCGGCTTTCATCAGTAATGTCCTACAAGGGCTGGCCTGGGCAGTGGGGACTTTTTGGAAACTGCATTGTGAATATAACCCCCAGAGCTCAGGGCAGGTAGAAAAAGTGAATCAGACCCTGAAGGAGACCTTATCTAAATTAGCCATCGGGACTGGCGGAGACTGGGTGGCCCTCCTACCCTATGCCATCTTCCGGGTTTGAAACTTACCATATGTACATGGATTGACACCTTTTGAAATTCTATATGGGGCTCCGCCCCCCCATTGTTGTCCAAACCCTACCGGACCAAGACCCCAGTAGGGCCCCAAATTACTTGGCCAGCTTAAAAGCCCTACAGGAGGTCCAACGTGAAATCTGGCCCATAGTGCATGCCTTGTATGAGACAGAGGACACATCAAACCCAGAATATGGCATCGTCCCAGGGAATTGGGTATGGGTAAAGAGGCACAGAGCCTGCACTCTGGAAGAAAGATGGAAAGGTCCTTACCTGGTCATTCTGGTTACCCACACAGCTCTTACGGTTGACGGTGTCAGGTCTTGGGTCCATCACTCCCACATGCGTCAAGCCAGTCAGCAAGAACAGAAAGACTTTAGAAAGTGGACCGCACAGCAGCACCCAGATAACCCATTGAAGTTGAAGCTTTTGCGACCCCGGGAACATGCAGAGTCTTCAAGAGCAGCCACAGATGGGTTGGCTGGTTGCTCTGATCTTGCTCAATGCCCAGAGCAGGAGCCTCGCAGAAACCAACCCTCACCAGCCCTATAAGCAAACCTGGATACTCACCAATGGGGCCTAGACTTATTGTTCCTGCAGCAGGGGGCACTATGTGCAGCCCTAGGGGAGGAATGTTGTTTTTATGCTGACCATTCAGGGGTAGTTAGGGATTCTATGGCTAAAGTGAGGGACGGACTGGCAAAAAGGAAACAGAAAAGGGAAGCCCAAGAAAATTGCTTCAAAGCTTGGTTCAATAGGTCCCCCTGGTTCACTACCTTGGTCTCTACCCTGGTGGGCCCTTTGGTCATACTACTGCTTATCTTAATCTTTGGTCCTTGTATTTTGAATAAGCTAGTGACCTTCGTGAAAGATCGAATTAGTACAGTCCAACTAATGGTCCTGAGACAGCAATATGAAAAGTTACCTAGCCCTGAGGATGTTTACGCTCATCGCCTAGATGAGCATGATTCCTCATTATGAACAACTAAAGGGGGGAATGTTAGGGTACCTTTGAGGCTTGCAGCCCACTCAGCCTGAAACTGGCCATGGCTAACATGACCCAAGCCACCACTTGCTGGAACTAAGGGAGGTGGGATGGTTTCTGGAAACAGGGACTGTTTCTGGTTAATCTTGCTAGAACACTATGTAAGTCAATGAGTTAAGACACTTGGTGTTTATCAAGCTCCTGGTAAATAATCTTCAAGTAATCTTGCCCCACCATGAGGATGTGGGTGATATCAGAAATATGTGTCCCCAGGGGCCATAAAAATTGCTGTGTGACCATGACTAATGTTTAAAAAATATAAAAGCAGCCTGAACTTTGCATTCAGGGTCCTCATTGAAACCCGCTGAGTCAGGCAGATACCCAGACCCCAGCTGGCTGGAAATAAACCTCACTTTGTGGCTTACATTATTGTGAGTGTCTTTTGTTCCTCTGAGGGGTGGTTGACCTCGGACCCCAACATAACCAAGTGGCCTCAACCTGTATTTTTATCATAAGTATAATTTGGATCTTAACTGCCTGTATAGAGCCGATAAATTTTTACTGCTATGTTAATTTGTCTTATGACTAAAACTTTGGTAGCAGTTGGTCGCAAGTGATGGATGAAACAGGATAGATGAGGAGATAGGGGAAATTATATTATTTTAATAAACATTAAAAGAGCCAGAATTAGACATTTATGTTACAAAGTAGTAACTGAAAAGCCAGAACAGCTAAGCATCCCCTCCCATTTTCCTTTTAGATGCTAACAAGGAGACTTATAGAACTGTATGCATCTGTCTTCCTCTTTTAGATGTTAACAAGATGAAAACCTCCTTGGTAGAGCAGCATAAAGTATGACAAGCATGTATAGTAAAGGAAAGTCCTAAAACATACCTACTGGCCCTGTGATTTGAGTAGGCTTGTATGACACCTCCCTGTTTTATACCCATCTTTAGCACCAGATCCAATAATTTAATGACCATGTATATTCGCTCAGCTAGGAAAGTATAAGACTATAGATAAGGACCACCATTTTGAGTCATTCCTGCATGGGGAGCAGGAAATGTTTCTCCTCTTTACCCTATTTCTTCCCACTTTTAGCCTATTATAATAAATTCCTAATAAAGTTTACTACTACTTTTTCCAGTTTTTCATGTTCTTGTCTGAATTCTCTTACTCAACGCAAGAACCAAGGCATACACCAGTACTAAATTCCAATAACAACTTTGACATAATAAATAGGTCACAGAAAAATTGGGAAATTTAAATTAGATGTAAGATATAATAGAAGTGTATTCAGAACTATTAACATATATTTTGCCTCTTTTCAATCAGGATATTTTAGAGTTTTAAGATCCAATATGTACTGCTTTCTATGTATCAACTACAACAAATTTTAATGTTTTTCATTTGACACAGATGAAACTTAAAGTATTAGTTATACTTTTCTGCTATTTTGAATATTATGGGCAATCGAGATAGGACTGTTGAAAATTTGGGAAAATGTAAAATGTGATATTTGTAAATGTGTATGGTAGAGGTAAAATATCTGAGTCATTTTTAAATAAGTTAAATACAAAAATGTCATGTGCTAAGTATGAATTCAAGTGAAAAGAATATATTTGGGACTATTAAACGAGCTACATAAACAAGTCATTTATGAAAACACTTGTGATGTACTATTGTTACCAGAATCTAAAGTGCATACTGCTCTACACACTCTCCCAAAAAACTGAGAGACAGAAATTAGTGGAAGTACATAGTTTTATTCAAGGTCAGCCCTGAGGAAAGTAAAGGAAACATGTGTTTGGAGATCAGGGACATGAAGATCTTTTGTGGGATGCAAAGTGTGGATGTAATGATAAGGAAATTATAGTGCTGGGGAAAATCTTTCCATGCTTCCTCCTCCTACTTCTCTTCTTTGAAAGTAGATAAGGAATGAGGACCTGGGCCTCCTGAAGCCAGCATCTGCATTGGAATATCATTTCAAATGCATTGAGTGCATTTGTGAAAGTCAATTCAGCTAGGCAAAATAGAGGAGGAGGCTTAAATGATGTGTCTCTTTAGAATTTAGAATGTCATATGGAACAGATGGGTCATTAAAGTTTAAGGAAATTAAAGGTTTCTGTGTGCTGTGTTACATGGTCAAGATAAATCAGACCTTGTAATATGTTTGAGAGCAACTATTCTAGAAACAAAGACTTTAAAGACTTGTCATTTTCAGATGTTCATCATGTTTGGGAAATTGAGCCAAACTCAGCCATTTCCAATACACTAGAGCTGCAATGTGCCCCAGAATTCATTACAGTTTTCTTCTTTATCCATATGACTACCCCATTTTCAGGTACTGTTCACCAAAAAAATATTTCTGTCTGTGTTATTTTAAAATGTCAACTTTGTCATAAAAAGTGTCCACACATGTGTATATGAGGGCTACTCTAGGCTATTGCCACAAAAACTGTTCAAAACCATCCCATACTCAGTGGCTTAAAAGTCTAATTATTTATTTCCTAAAATCTACAGATAATCTGCTTAAATTATACCAGGCTTCATTTTTTTTTAACACAAGAAGTTTTGAATTCAGAACTTTGAATAGTAAATCTTCACAAAATACGTTAAAAGCAAACAATGTAAAAAAATCAAGAAAAATACAGTACAATAGCCTTAATGATTACAATTTTTAGAATCATGGTCTAAATCAATCATTAATTGTATGACTAATAACATAAAATAATTACTGGAAAAAACTGGGTCTGGGAACTGAGTAATTTGCAATATGCTTTTATTTTTTTCAAGACAATTTCTTCTTTTTTATTGTGCTGGGAGGGGGTACATTGTGGCATTCACAAAAATTCTTACAATATGTCAAATGTATCATACTTGTATTCACCACCTACACCAATATCCTTTATCCTTCCTCTTCCAATATTCCTGGAATAGTTTCAACCGGTGTCAACTTTCCATTTACATCCAAGTGTACACAGTATTTGTACTATATTCACCCGCCTACAATATGGTTTTCTTTAAAAAGAGAAATAAAATAGAAATTATATTAAAATATAGCTTTAGAAATTAAGAAGTACATGAAAAATTTAATAACTGACAAAACAGAGTTAAAGACAAAAACAGTACTTAAGACTTATCTGAGATGAAAATAAAATATAAAGTGTGTCCAAAAATGGAACATGTATATAAAGCAAGATATCAAGATGGTTCCATTCTTTGGCTAACATATTTAATGGGAGATAGTGTAATGGCAGACAGAGAGAAATAACACTTAAAGAGAATTCATGAAAATGTTTCTAAACTAAAAGAAGACACCAATGTATCATTGCATATAGCTAAACTACAGAAAATAAAACAAGAGAAAATTGAAATGACATTAAAAGAACTAAAATAAATTAATGCAAGTTATTATTGAAAGAGCTGGTGACTTGATGGGCAGTAGATTTCCTATTAGCAGAAACAGAACACAGATCATGAAAGATATCTTTGGTGGATTGAGAGGATATAACTTCAAATCTTAATATTTGGACCTAGCCTAAATATTATTTTAGAAGTAAAGTAAAACTTTATTTCACAAAAATATGACTTAAGAGAGTTTACCCAAATATACCAACATTAACATATGTCTTTTTAATTATTTCAGTTAGCTATACATTGTGGTATTTACATAAATGCATATATTGAATTTTGATCAAATTCATCCCCTTTATTACTCTTTCTCATCTTTCTCACTGCTGTTTAAAAGTTTCTAGTGGGTTTTATTGTGCTATTTCCATAAAATGCATACACACACACATACACACACACACAGACATATATGTAATGTTCTTTACTCATATTCACCCCCATTACCCTTGGCTGTCCCAGTGGCACTCCCAAAAAGCAATCCACCTTTTTCAATCATGACACATTTTTTTTTAGATGCAGATTGCACATAAAATTGATTACATGCTATATTTGTCTTTCTAAACCTGACTAGCTCAACGTGGTGATCTCCAGTTCCATCCATTTTTTTTCTCCAAACAACATTATTTCATTGCTTTTTGCTGAATGATACTCCATTCCACATTTTCTTTATACATTCATTGTTTATTAGTAATGTAGGTTTATTCCATAACTTGGCGATTTTGAATAGGGCTGCAATAAACATATGTGTACAGATATCTGTATTGTATGGCACTTTGCATTCCTTTGGATATAAAGAGTGGAATAGTAGGATCATATGGTAGTTGTTCTTGTAGTGATTCCCATAGCAGCTGAACTAATACATTTCCACCAACAGTATATATAAAACTTTATGAGTATCTCCTTTTAGAATTACTGCTAGTATTTCCTCAACAACAATAACAACAAAGAACAATAAATCATATATTCAACAATTAATTGCACCTTTGAAAATGTATATCATCTTTAACAGTTAAGGGAAATATTAGGGACAAATGGTAAACAAAATATCAGATTCACATGTGGCATGATGCTAAATATGTAAGTTACAATGCCCCACAAAAACAGATATAAAATACCCCATTTGGATATAAGTTACTTTTGGTAAATTTTAGAAGTTCCTGTTTTCAAATTGTGTTTAAAAGTTGATCATATTTTTTCAAGGACCAGAAGACATATTCTACTTTCCACTTGGCTTACAGACTTAAAATTAATTATATCTGGAATTAGAAAGAAGAATTTTTCTACAAATTTTCTTGTCTGTAGCTCATGGCAAACACCAGTCAAGATTCTCTAGGGTTTGCATCCCAAGGTAATGCAATTACATGTAAGATACACAACACAATGCCTAAATTTTGTCTCTGTTTCTGATTCCCCCATGAGAAACTTACTATACTCCTCATGATTATCTTTTATAATTAGAAGAAAATAACTTTCTTGGCACCTTTAGTGGCCTATACTTGAATAAAACTCATATTATCTAATTACAAATGTGATGAGTTTGTATATAGTCTTATATTTTTAAGAAGTAGTTATAAAGATTTTACTAATGAATGCCTTCAATAAATAAATCTATATAGTGTGCCTGGCTTCTAGTGAGCTATTGATCTAAATATTTTATTCTAATTCTGATGTGGGCAACTCTGAAATCAGGAACATAATGCTTTTTTGTTGGAGAAAAACCTCTGTGAACCCAATGGCAGTGATATGGAAATCATTCAACTGAGAAAAAGAAAAAACAAGGTATGGATCTCTCCTTCCTAGGTTATTACACACCTTAATACGATTGTATCTTTGGACCTCATTTGTAGAATTTAAGGATGTCTTCACCTTGGTGACTACAAAGATAACATTAATTGTTCACTCTTATTTTAAGTAAGAATGAAAAATACACAGCAATAATACTTTAATTCACAAGAACAATACTTTATAGTATAAAACTCTGTTTTGCATAATAACTTTTATTGAAAAGCCATGTAGGAGTAAGCAAATTGGAGAATCATAACCTGGATTAATCAAGGATTTATGGAAGAATGTACCTAAAATTTGAGATTACAAGGTGACAGTGCTTGCAATTTGAAGGGAAATACTTTGTTATTTTTGCAAGAGATACATTGATGAAACCAATAAGTGCTAAGAGAACATTTTGGGGACTTGAATTGAATGTGCTGCAGGAGGAAATTGCAGAATTAGCTGCACCGTGTGGATGGATGCGAACATTAGAATCTGAAGAAACTGAGACAAAAGTATTTAAATTCAGGTATTTTATTTTTAAAAAGTCACTTTGAAAATGTGTGAGAATTGGATTCCATACTGAAAAGTTTTTAAAGGAAGTTAATGAATCAGGGTTGAGTAGGTAAGTCAACTGGAGATCTATCATTATTTACCTAGAGTCTGAGGTTTGTGAGTAGGAAAAAAGACAGGGTCATTTAGAATTGTTCTTTAATTTTGTCCTCAATTGACTTCCTGACATCCTGAAACTGAAATGAATAGGCAGTTTGGAGCCAGAAAAGCAGATGGAAATATCAAAGAAAGGAAGAAAAAAGTAAAGATAATATAGAAAAGGTTGAGATAGTGGAAGAAAATTGTATCTAAAACAGAAAGAAAAATTACAATAGAATCCTGAAATAAGGCTGTTTTTACTTTGACCCTGCCAAATTTTTTCACTTACTATTTCCTATAGGCAATACAATGAATTTCTAAACTTATAACTGTTAGTAGTTGTAGGATATTTTGTGTTCATATTTTTATACTCTAAATAAGTTAATTTAATATAATGTTAGAAATAGGAGAATTTTAAAAAAAACATGTTTTTGTGGGCATTCACCACAATGTAGAATATAGTCTTATATCCTTTAAGATTATTATCTGAGGCCCAAGCTCTGGTGGCTCATGCCTGTAATCCTAGCTCCTCAGGCAGCAGGATCAATATCCAATGCCAGCACCTGGCAAATAGTTCGAGACACCCTATCCTGAAAAAAATCCATCACAATAAAAGGGATGGTAGAGTGGTTCTAGCAGTAAGAGTGCCTGATTTAGAATACCACATATACATAATGATATTATCATAATAGTGGCATTTGAAGGAATGCTATTAATAATTAATGCTTGCAAAATTAGTATACTTCTATAGATAAGGGCATGAAATATAGCATTTCAACTCCTTGCCAAAGTCTCACTTGGCTGAGGCAGAATTTCAACTGAGGTTGATAGGATCCTATACATTGTCAGACATAATCTCAAAGAGATGCTACAAATGACCTATTAACAATATGTGGCTATTGACAAAATAATTATCAGTGTATGAAGCAAGGCTTGTCTGATTGTACTGTGTTGTGAACGAGCCAATTTAAGAATGTGTTCATGCAGAGAGAAAGGGAAGAGCTAAAATAAATGAAGATTCAAACAGTGCTTCAAATGCAATAGGAATAAATGTTAAAATGTTATCAAGGTAAGATTTTATTTTGTCACTAATGCAATTCATAGTACTAAAGATGTAGTTTACCAGCAAAAGGGCTAAGGAATATCAGTCAACTAAACACAACTTAAATGTCATATTTGTTTGTATGAAGAAGAATATATTTAGATCTGTTATCACATTCTAGATCCAATAGTATAGGATATACAACAGATAATAAAAGTTTAGAGATAGCTGAAATATTTAGTAATTTATGTTTAGAGATTTGCATTGTGAGAAACTTCTAAGAAATATGGAGATATGTAGATTGATGAGAGCAATAAAATATATCCTTATTTTGAAATATTGGCTGGAATACATGTATAGTCATGGATCTTTTTCTACCCAAAGTGACTGAATTTAATCAGGACCAGATGGAACTCAGATTATGTGGGCTTTAATTTAAGAAACAAGAAGGGAGAATAATGCTGTTGATGACTCAATATGAAGCACAAAAACATAAGATTCAGCATGCATTTCACTTACTCTAGTAGAAAGAAACACCAATAACTTTAGTTGTGAAAAATAAAATACTGCTTATTTCAGGTGATGCTACAAATTGTAGCATTTTTCAATGTGTAAATATGACGGGATCGTATGTGCTTGTGCCAGTCCAAACTCATTTTGAAAGTTCACCGTTTCTCATGCTGTGCCTGTGTTATTTTATTTTATATTGCACCTCGTGTACTATTATTCTAACATAAGGAAAAGTTTCTTTTAGTTATGTAAGTTATTCTTAAAGTGCTTATATTGTATCTACATTATCATAATTTTAAATAAATATAATATTTTACATATTAAAACACACACATCCCCAAACTGATATTAGCTTCAGATTTTAAGACAGTCCAGATGTATTTCCTGAAGAAGAAATGAAATGACATTTTGTAGACTTTGCAGATGGTCACATGATAAGAGCATCATCCAGTACTATCAATAGTATTTGACTGGATACTTCGATATTTGAGCTGCTTAAACAGAATATTGCATGCAGCATTGTCTCTAGGATACTCCTTGACATTCCAACACTAAGAGGCTCATACAGAATTGGGATGACTATTCAGTGTCACTTTAATGTAAGAAATGTAGTACTGCCACTTTCTCCTAACTGAAATAATCAAGTGGAAACATACTATTAATATGTCTACTGTCAGACTCTGTTAACCATCTCTGCTATCATACGCTCTATTTCCTTAAGTAACAGGTGTTCCCTGTTTTCCTTTTAGTTCTTATATTTCCTTTAAAAATTTGATTTTAAGGTGACTCTAGGTAATAATTAATATTTTCTTAACTTTTAAAGTTCAGGTTATAAAATCTGTTCAATTATAGCTTCCTGTATGCATATATATGTATATAATTTATAAAAGAATTCTATGAGGTAACCTCTTCATTTTTTTTTTTAATAGATGAGGAGAGTGAGTCACTGATGGGTCAAAGAATACTCCACATTCAAATAGTTAGAAAGTGGGCCATGACTGAGTTGAGGAGCAAATGTGTCAAACAAGGAAGCATTAATAAATATATGAAACTTGACACCTGCTTTCTTCATCATTGAGAAGTTGCTTCATACCCACTCCCTCTCTACTGTACTCAATTTTTCACCTCTGATTTCCTCCAACTGGAGCCAAATGCAGAATGAGAGAAATCAGAATACTGGAGTCACTTTCACACTTTTAGGCTTCTCAGAATATCCAGACATCCAACTGCTGCTTTTTCTGGTGTTCTTGACCATCTATATAGTTTCTGTGTTGGAAAACCTAGATATGATTTTGATCATCAGGATTAATTGCAAACTGCACACTCCTATGTACTTTTTCCTCAGCCACTTATCCTTTGTTGATTTTTGTTACACTTCTGTAATTGCACCAAATCTATTAAACCTTTTGCTTGTGGAAGACAAAACTATCTCCTTCAAAGGTTGCATGCCACAATATTTCTTTGGATGCACATCTGTGATTACAGAGATGTTTATGTTAGCAGTGATGGCCTATGACTGCTTTGTGGCTGTGTGTAACCCCTTGCTCTATACAACTGCTGTGTCTCATAAGCTGTGTGCTTTTCTGGTGGCCTTAACTTACATATGGGCTGGAATCTTTTCCTCAACACTCACATATATTCTTTGGCAACTGTCCTACTGTGGCTCTAACATTACAAACCACTTCTGCTGTGAGTACTTTGCCCTGCTCTCTGTATCCTACTCTGATACTTCCTTCAGCCAGATGGCATGTTTAGTCATTTCTATGTTTAATGAAGCTTGCTGCCTCCTGATCATTATGACTTCCTATGTCTTCATAGTTGTCACTGTCATCAAGATTCCTTCTAAGGGTGGACTCCAAAAAGCCTTTTCTACCTGTGCCTCTCACCTGACTGCCATCTGCATCTGCCATGGGATAGTCCTTGTCCTCTACTGTGTGCTTAAATCTAAAAGCTCATTGTTCCTGGTCAAAGTAGCTACTGTGTTTCACAGCATGGTGATTCCTATGTTAAATCCCCTTATTTATAGTCTCAGAAATAAAGATGTGAAAGAGACCATCAGGAAGTTAATCTACATAAAACTTATTTATATTTTCACTCAACATAGTTAAGCACAATCCAGAAGACACACTCTTTCTTCGTTAGCTTCACAAACATGCTTTCTTACGTGTCATTGATTGATTTCTATCGTATTTTCTCTCAATGATAGAGTGATAGAAATTTGTGATAACTAAATTTCAGTATGCTTTAAAAATCACCTGTGTTTTAGAAAGGGAAAAGTGGAAGAAAATTTGGTTAATATCCTCCACAGAAGGAAGTACACTAGTGTGTGGATTTTGAAATGACTTCTAATTAATAACACAGTTGCATAATATAAATTAGTGCATGAAGAGATGTTTAGGGAAAAACACTAAATATCTAAAAAATGTTTACATTCAATTTGTCGTAGACTACTTTAGCATTGAAAAATTTATAGGATATTAAAAATAATTAAGACATATGTCTGCTTTTCAATATGTATTAAATTATACCTGGCCTTATAAATCAGTTATAAAAAAGTTATTCTTTGCTATATTACAAAAATGTCACATGATTTAAAACTATATCCCCATCTTTCCAGTTTTGTTATTTATAACAATGTAGTTGTGCATTGGTTATTTATACTTACTGAAAATTTGGTTGAGATTATTTCAGATTTGTTTTTCTTTGTAAAAAAGATATTTATAGATATCAATGGTTTGTTGCCCAGTTTGTTCTACAATATGACAAAGGATATTGATATTAATATAACACAGAGATTTTATCCAAGCATCAGTTATTTACAGATGAAAAACAAATAATCATAAATTACAGCGATATGCAACAGAGTTGGCAGTGACTTGACAGAGCCACATGTGTTTCTGGCTGGGCTCTGTGGCCAAATCACTCAGTTTCCAGGCTTAAATGTACATCACTCTTTTGGAAGATTTGGCTATTGGTCTTTTTTGAAAGTAGAGTTTCAATTGAGCATTCTAACAATAGAGGCACACTTGACTGATTCAGTCTCAACTGTTAACATGTCAGGAATTAGGAAATCACACAGCTAAATGCAAAACTCAGGGTTGAAATCCAGAAAATTTTTGTGAGCAAATGTGGTGGTTACAGTGGTCTATTTCCCAGTCTTCCTAATCTGCCAATATTCCCCAAATAAAGCAAAGTAAGTTTTTGTATTTAAATAGAAGATTTGGACTTGGGATGTGGCCCAATGTCAGAGTGCTTGCTTAGCATGTACAAAGTCTTGAGTTCAATCCCCAGCTTCACAAAATATATTACAGTTCATTTAACAGTGTTGAAATAGTGCTAATATGAAGAAAAGAATCACTTCTAATGATACATATCTATTATTGAGTGACAAAATACCACAGTTATTAAATTGCTCCTTTGATCAGGAATTCTCATGGCAAACTTATCTGATTCTTATCAATAACTGAAATCTACATCTACTTAATTGCTTAAAAATAAGATAATGTATATTCTTCCCAGTCCTTCTCAAATATCTGTCAGTTTGTCTTTGATTTATAGCTCTAAAGTAGATTATTTCATTTTGCATTTGCTCTCAGAGACATAAATATACTAAAGTGGATCTTGAGTAGTTAATTGAAAATAAACCTTTTTTTATAACATTTTATAAGTAAATAGTCATAAAATGTCCATTTTAGTGGTACTGAGGTTTGAACTCAGCACCTCACAGCAATTATTGTTTTTAATTATAGTGTAAATTTATTTCCCTCCCCAAGTTAGGATTTGTTATGATTTTCTATTGTATGTGTGTGTAATTATAATCAATCTGAAAAAAAAATTAGTATTTCCCTAATGCTTTGATGTCATGATCTAAATTTAAAATTTTTGAAAAATACTTTTTAAACAAAAAAAATTTAACTCCAAAAGAGAGCATATATAATTACCAGTACCCCAAAAGCCAATAACTAGCACTTTCTTCCTACTGTCTGCAATAGCTAAAATAAAACTTTTATAATAATGATGTGCTTGTTTTTTATAAAGATTCACTGTCTAAAAATATCTATCACAAAATACCAATTAATATTCCATTTTCAGGCTTTATCAGAATAAAAATCATGTGGTACTTATTCCACATATATTTTTAAATTGCCAAAATGAATTTATAAAATATTCAGGCTTTTGCATGTATTGAGAGTACATTTACTTCTGTGTTTATCTTTCATTTTTACTGATACAGCACATAAAATTGCAGTTATTAATGTGCAACCATGTAATTTTCAGTGGAGCTCCTTGTACACTTGTATAATGTAAATCATGTCAAATGTACTAATTTCTTCAATGTTTAGCAATTGTGGTGAGAAATTTCTAAATCCTTTATTATACCTTTTTGAAGTGTACTACACATAATTGCTATCAGTCTTACCATAATTGCAAATTATGCCAGAACATCTTGCCCCTATTTTACTCTAACTCACTACTTACTTATCAAAATTCCCCATCCTCACACACATTCCTATCCTCTGTCAGCCATCATTCTACTCTCAACTTCTATGGAATCAACTTTTTTAGATTACACCCATGCATGAAATTATGTGATGCTTGTCTTTCTTTCCCTGACTTTTTTTCACATAATATAATGATCTGTTGCATCCAAGTTATGATAAATTACAAGATTTCACTATTTTTATGGATGCATATTAACCCTTGTACCACATTTTCTTTGTGTTTTCACTAATTGATGGACACTTAGATTGTTTTCATCTCCTTTAAAAAATATTTTTATTCATTTTTAATAGTTATACAGGGGATTTTGTGGTGATATTTTCATATATGCATACAAAATATTCCAGTCTGATTCATCCCCATCATTATTCTCCCTCTTCCCCCTCTCCCTTCTTAAAATGGCTTCAACAGGTTTTAGGTTCCATACTCATACATGCATAGAGAATATATCGACCATATTCACCCTCTTTACCCTTTTCTTTTACCACCTCCTCCTGTTGTTATCCTCCCCTTATCATGAGCTGTGTTACATTCCTGTCCTTTATGGTGTGTCTATTAATTGTTTAGTGGAAGTTTGCTTTGGTATTTTACTTGTAAATATATCGCACTGGCTATCATAAATAGGAGGGAGGGCAGATATTTCTTTGACATACTTACAGTTCCTTTGGATATATACTCATCAGTGGTATTGCTAGGTCATATAGTGATTTGATTTTTGGTGTTTTGAGGAACTCTTGTACTGTATTCCATAATGGCTGTACTAATTTACATCCCTACTAACAATATGCAAGTGGTTCCTTTCTCTGTATCTTTGGCAGCACTTGTTAACTTTGGTCTTTTTGATATCAGCTATTCTTACCAGTGTGAAGTGACTTGTCATTGTTGTTCTGATATGAATTCCAATGATTATTAGTGATGCTGAACATTTTTTCAAGTACATGTTGCCCAGTTGTATCCCTTCTTTAAAAAAAATATCTGTTTAGATCTATTTACACTTTTTTATCAAGTTGTTTTTTGCTATTGAGTTTTGGAGTTCCATATATGTTCTGGATATCAAAATCTCATGGGATGTATACATTTCAAATATTTTCTCCCATTCTGCGGGTTTCTCTGCATTCTCTTACCTGTTTCCTTTGATGTGGAGGAGTAATGTGTGCGAGTTCTGTGTCCATCACCATGTGGTACTAAAGGCTGTCTTCCCTGTGTTCACATCTTCAGGTCTCATTGTGTTTGAGGGTGCTTGAGGCAGAGAGAGTGAGCAGACCAAGAAACCCTGCCAGGAAACAAGTTCCTTAGTGTTAACTGGCATCTGGAAAACACCCAAGACCAGAAAGCAGGGTCCCAAACCTCCAACTCACACCTCCCTCCTTGTGACAATTCAGAGAAGATATCATCCATAGCATGTCTGGAGAGCAAACATAGAGCACTTCCCACACAGCCTCATGGAAGAGGCCCTGAGCTCCCAGTTTGTAGGGCTCAGAGGTCCCTTGTCTGCTAGGAAGCAAGTGGTGGGGTAAGATCCAAGCCTGTGTGTAGTGCCGCAGAACACCCTCCCAGTGCACTTGTCAGGAAGATCCTAGAGAAGACATGGGGACTGATCCTTCTGACTCCTGGGGATTCTTATGTCCACAGGCAGCAGGCACAGGTGCTCAGGGGTACACTGGCAACTGGGCATTTGTGGTGTGTGTGTGTGTGTGTGTGTGTGTGTGTGTGTGTGTTTGTGTGTTTGCTATTCAACTACAAAAGTGCTATAGTTAAGGATTCTGCAATGGGAGATTATCTAGATTATCTGGGGGAACAAATGTGATCACAGGATGTACGTATAAGAAAGAAGGAGAGGATCAGTCAGAGAGATAGAGATGTGACTATGGAAGCCGAAGTTGGAGTAAGTTAGGGATGTGAGCGTAGGAACACAAAAGCCTCTAATAGTTGGAAATATATGGACCCAATTCTCCCCAGAGCCTTCTGGAGGGCCAGTCCTTCCCATACCTTGACATTAATGCAGTGATCCAGCTCAGATCTCTCATATCCAACCTGTGAGAGAAGACATTTGTGTTATTTAAGCCAGTACTTCATAATTATTTATAAAAGCAGCCCCAGGAGACACAAGCTGAGCATGCTAAATCTTTACCTCCAGGAGCCTCTATCCTGCCTACCAGGACTTCCAACAATATGCTGAAGGAAAGTAGTCAAAGTGAGTATCCTTGTCTTACTCCAGGTTTAGAGAAAAGACTTTCAGGTTTTTCCCATTCAATATACTATTAGGCATTGTCTCATAAATGTCCTTTATTATGTTGAGGTATGATCCTTATTTGCCCAATTTGTTCTGTGTTTTTGTCAGAAACGAATGTTGACTTTTATCAAATGCCTTTTATGGATCAATTGAGATGGTCATATATTTTTGACATTCATTCTGTTGATATGGTGCATAATATTTATTGATTTGCATATAATGAACTCTGCTTTCATTTCAACTAGGATGAATCCTGGTTGGTCATAATGAATAATCAATTTTCTGTTGGATTTAACTTGATTATAATTAGTTGAAGAGTTTTGTGCTAATGTTCATCAAGAATATTGGCCACTGGTTTTCCTTTTCTTATGTCTTACTTGGTTTTGGTAATTTTTTTATTGTTGTATCCTTATGTGTTTTTGGTATCAGCATAATATAGGCCTCATAGAATTTCCTTGGAAGAATTCCTTCCTATTTTAGTTTTTGGAATCAATTAAGGAGAATTTGTATTAGTTCTTCTTTAAATATTTGGTAGAATTTTAAAGTGAAGTCATCCAGCTTGGGCTTTTCTTTGATGGAGGTTTTTTAATTACTGACTCAATCTCATTATCTGTTATTGGTCTGTTCAGTTCTTCATGATTCATTCTGGGTAAGTTGTATGTGTTTATTTCAATTTCTCTTATATAATTCAATTTTCTAGCCTGTAGCTATTCACATAACTTTAGTATGTCTATGGTTCAGTTGCAATGTTTCTTTTTTCATCTTTGCTTTTTGTTTGAGTTTTCTCCCTCTTCTTAGTCTAGATAGGGGTTTGTTTACTTTAAAAAATCTTATTCAGCACAATATATACAGGCCTGACATACCAAGGTGAAACCCCTTGGACTGTCATTATACACTTAAAAAAATAAAGAGCAGGAGGGTACAATAGATCTTTTTTGGCCGTGGGTACCAGTGGAAGGCGAATGGGCATAAGGAAAGGGTGAAAGAGGGTAAACATGGTGGATGTATGTTGTTCTTAGATGAAAATAAGGAAGTGAAACCTGTTGAAATTGTTCTAAGAATGGAAAGAGGGAGAATAATGGAAAGGGTTATTCAGTATATTCTAAAATGTACTGTAAACACATGTGTAAATATAACAGTGTATCCCCCTGTACAACTATTCTATGCAAATAAGTCAAAAATAACTTGAATAACTTGCTCTTTTTCAATTGATTATTAGCATTTTTAAATTTCTGCTCTGATTGTCATTATTTTTTTTCTTCTACTTATTTTGGGTTTTATTTTCTCTTATTTTATGCTGGTTTCTTTCAACACAAAATGGTCTATTTTAGATATCTCTACTTTTTTGATTGCTATAAACTTCTCTCTTAATACTGATTTTGCTTTATTCCATAGATTTTGGTATGGTAGCTCTCCATTTTCACTTGTTTAAGTATTTTTCATTTTACTATCAATTGGATATTCAAAAAGAAGTTGTTTAATCTCTGTATGTTTGTACATTTTTCAAGAGTTTTCTTGCTATCAACTAACTAGCTTTCTTCTTTGTGGCCAGAAAATGTACTTGACATGATTTCAATTTTTGAAAATTTGTCTTTTCTTGTTTCATAGTCTATGATATGATCTATCTTAGAATAATGTTCCCTGTTTTGGTAAGAAAAATGTGTATTCGACTTCTATTGGATGAAAAGTTCTGTTATTATTGGATAAGGCCATTTTTGTCCAGATTTAAAATTAACTCTGATATTTCTTTAATGAATTGCTAATGTTTAGCATTTTCATGCTGAAAGTGGTTATTAAAATCACCAGGTATTATTGCATTAATGTCTTCCTCCACTTTTAGGCCTATTAATACTAGTTTTATATATGTTGGTGGTCCAATATTGAGTACATCTATATTGAGACTTGCTATTTCCTCTTCACAAAATAACCCCTTCATCAGAGCATAATGACTTTCCTACAACATTCTTGTGATTTCCATTCACATGGGATATCTTATTCTATCTCTTACTCTGCCCCATTACTTTCATTCTATCTGTGTCCCTAGAGATGAAGTATATTTTTTGTAAGCAACACACATTGGATCTTTTTTTGTCCATTCAGTCATTCCACATCCTTTAACTGGAAGATTTAATTCACTTATATACACAGCTATCATTGAAACATAAGGTCTTACTAAAGTCATTATCTAATTTGTTTTCTAGTTTCATTGTGGTTTCTCTCTCCATTTATTCTTTCTCTCTTCTTTGTATTCTGTCTCTTATTTTTCATTGATGGTTAAGCAAATTATGTTCATATTATGCTTTGATTCTTTGATGCATATTTTTGTGTTTTCTATTGTAAATTATTACTTTGCATTAACATGAGGCTTATAATGTTATTTGATTGTAGTAAGTTATTCTGGAATAATTGCAACTTAATGTGATCATAAAGATAAGAACACAAACAGATGAACAAAAGAGAAAGAGAAAATATATTAGTAAGAAATCTTTCCAATTGCATTTTATTTCTCCTCACATTTTTTTTTCTACTGAGTGAACCAAAGACTATTTCTTGAAAGCAGATAACACCAAAGTACTATGTGGTATTCATAATTCACTTCCAAAATAATGACTGGCCTTTTAGAAACATGAAAGTTATAGTTGAATCAATGGCTATAACCATCTTTAATTTTCATCCAATACACAGACTTTCATTCAAGGTAGGGATTTGATTTCTACATAGTATAAGTCACAGAAATTAACTGTGCTGATTTAGGATGGAAATGGAGTCCCCTGAGAGGCAAACTAGGTTCTCTCTTCATTTCAAAGATGACTTAACACCCACTGTAGAACACTGGCTTGCCCCTGGGGTCCTAGAAATCATGTTGATGTCATATAATGAACTTCACCTCTGAAAAATAGAATCAGACTTTAGATTCCTTTGAGACAAGAACCAGCCTCATGGCACCCCATCAGGCTCAACTGGGGTTTCTTCATCTCTCTGCTCATGCCGCCAGAACTGCAAAGGTTTTTAAAAAACACACCAAATCCATGTTAAAGCCATGGATGAAAGTACACATTTTATTTTCTGTCCAAGAAAAAAAAAAAAGCCAGTCACTGTGGCACTGCCTGCAGTCCTGTTATTCAGGAGACTGAGGCAAAAGGATAACTTGAAGCCCAAGAGTTCGAGGCCAATCTGGGTAACATAGCACACTGGCAAATTGGAAGGAAAGTGATGTCCATTATATCCTTACAGAAGATGATTCTATAAATCCCTCCTTTCAAAGGAGGTCATATGAACTGTTAATACAATTATTGTGTGGTTAAAAAATCTTTTCATGTAAAATAATGGTGTCAAGCAAGAAGGTTTGGCCAAATAATAAGAAAACCCAGCACTATTTTTATTTTATTTTACATTATGATCTCACAGATGTGCATGGTGAGTGTTATTATCCCTTCCATGCACTTAAAAAATATTAAGAAATTAATGTCTTCTCAGATTTGAGATGCCCACCAGGAAGATCCAATAAAGCAGAAAAAGAAGCCAGTCAATGGAAATCACTTATGATATGCAAATTGGAAGTCTGGATGACTCTGGGGTCACAGGTAGGCAACGGGAAACTCTTAAAACAACACTCTGGGTCAATGTTTTTGCATGTCCCATGAGTGACTTCAAGCAGCAATTTCTGGATTTTGGAGATGTGTTACTGTTGTGACATTTTCCCTCCAAAAGAAGACATGAAGGTGGAACCCCTGGAGAGACAAGGTCACCAGAGTGGAGCCTTTCTGGGATGGCTGGGTGATGGTAGGGTGACCACCTGCAGTGGGAGCCTCAGCATGTGTCTGATTCCTATAAGCCTTGTAGGTGCCCAGTAGGGCTTTACAATTGGGACAGTATTGGTCCGTGTCCTGTAGGGCGTCCACGTAGAAGGGGATGAAGCAGCAGCCCACGATGCACTCTGGAGGCACAGTTTCCAACTGGACATCCAGCTGAGGGTGCTGGCATTTTAAGACAGCTGGGTCACCATCATCTTGTTGCAGGAAGGGCAGCACATCTGAATCAGACCCTGGCACAAGGCTGGGTATAATACGCAGGTGGATTCATACCTTTCCCATCTGGACCTGTCTCCAGCCCAGTGGCTGGCTTGGCATGGGTGCAGGGGGCATTGGGTAGTAACTGCTAACACCCACCTTCTCTGTATAGGACAGGGGGTGGTGGGCACAGAGCAAGGCCCTGTAGCTGCCTGGTAAGGTCTAGGAAGTGACATTTTATCTTAGCCTGTCAAGCTGGGAGGGCTTACATTCCTATCACTTAATATATTGACATAATTGTAATTATTTTACTTATCATGTTCAATTTGCATTCTGAAATTACAAATGGATATGCACCACACCTATTATATCACTGCATTATGAATTTGTGTAAAGTATAATTCTCTTGTTTTCTTTTTATTCAAAAAAGTGTCTTTCTTTTAGTTTCAAAAAAAAACCTTTAACATTTCTTGTACAACAGGTCTGGTAGAGATACATTCTTTCAGCTCATGCATGTGTGCAAAGTCTTTTTATCTCCCTCATTTCTAATAAGCAGTTTTGGTCAGTACACTGTTCTCAATTGGCAGCATTTGTTGTTGTTTCCCTCTCAATACTGACAAAATCTCATGCTACTCTGTTCTTGCTTGTAAAGTTTCTCGTGAGAAATTGACTATCACAGCCAAGATGCCCCACTTCCAACAAATGGATTAATAAAATGAGGTATTTATATGCAATGGAATTTTACTCAGCCACAAAGAAGAATGAAATTTTGTCATTTGCAGGTAAAGACAGAATTGGGGAATATCATCTTTTTTTTTTTTTCCTTTTTCTTTTATTATTCATATGTGCATACAAGGCTTGGTTCATTTCTCCCTACCCAGCAGAAACTATTTTGCCCTTATTTCTAATTTTGTTGTAGAGAGAGTATAAGCAATAAGAGTAAGGAACAAGGGTTTTTGCTGGTTGAGATAAGGATAGCTATACAGGGAGTAAACTCACATTGATTTCCTGTGCGTGGGTGTTACCTTCTAGGTTAATTGTTTTTGATCTAACCTTTTCTCTAGTACCTGTTCCCCTTTTCCTATTGGCCTCAGTTGCTTTTAAGGTATCTGCTTTAGTTTCTCTGCATTAAAGGCAACAAATGCTAGCTAATTTTTTGGTGTCTTACCTATCCTCACCCCTTCCTTGTGTGCTCTCGCTTTTATCATGTGCTCATAGCATCTTAAGTGAAGTTAGCCAGGTTCAGAGGCCAAAGGCTGCATGTTTTTTCTCATATATAGAAGGTGTACCTAATACAAATATAAGCAGTATTACAAAAAGCAGGTCATGCTAAGAGGAGGTCACATACGAGAGGAGTGGTATAAAAGAAAGAAGTTAAGAAGGCGAACATAGTTGATGTACTCTGTATACCAGAATGAATTCTTAAACCTGTTGAAATCACCATAAGAAGGGGACTAAGATAAAAAGAAGAAAAATATAGGAGATGAAACAAGTCAGGTTTTAATATATATGGAAATGTCAAAAGGAAACTCCCTGTATAGCTAACTATCCTAAACAAACAAAAATGTTATTTTTTCTCTTTTACAAAATGGAGAACAGGAAGGAAAATAGGTCCTGCCTGGGGGATTGGTACCAGGGGAGATGGGATGATGTGAGGAACAGATTTATGAGGGTGAATATAGTGCAAATACTGTGTATACAAGTATGTAAAAGGAAAAATGATACCTGTTGAAAGTATTCCAGGAATCAGGGGAAGGAGGATAAAGGAGAATGATAGAAGAGGTGAATTCATTATGATATGTGTGATATATTGTAAGAACTTTTGTAAATGTCACAATGTACTCCCAGCACAATAACAAAAAGTATTTTAGAAAAAGAATAGAGACAACTTATGTATTATTTATTTCCCTTGCAGATTGAAAATATTTTCTGTATCTTTCATTTAAGGGAGCCTGAATATAAGATTTATTATTGCAGACTTAGTTTAGTTACATTTGACTGGTGACCCTTGGTCTTCCTCTACATGAATATTTACATTCTTCTGTAGGTTTAGGAGCTATTATGCTATTATTTCTTTGGACAAACTTTCTACCCCTTTGGTATTTTGAATACATTCTTGAACCCTAAAAACCCAAGTATTTGTTTTTTTAACATTGTCCCAAATTACCAGTATGCTTCCTCCATTCCTTGTCATTTTATTCTCCTCCAAAAACTATTTTCAAATACACTGTATCCAAGCTTGTTAATTTTATTCTGTGTAATTTATTTTGTTAGAGATGCCTTTTTTGTGTTTTTAATTTCACCATGTGTCTTTTTTAGTTCAAGAATTTAAGTTTAATATTTTAATTGTTTTTATTTATATTGAATTTCTCTGAATATTGAAATATTTCTGTTTTTTTTTAAATTTCATTTAATTTCCATAAAACACCTGTTTTAAATTCTCTGAGAGCTCTTTCACATTGATTACTTCCTTGTGTGTTTCTGACACTTTATTTTGACTACTGTGGAATCTTGTGGTTTCCTAAAACCTATTATTACTTATTCACATGAAATGATGTCTGCATATTGAGGAATCAGTTATTTATTGAAGTCTTACTATTCTGTCTCCACAGGCCTCTCTCTGGGGTTAGGGAGGTCTTGAAGGCCAAATCCACAGTCACCATCCTTAGTCAGACACTGCAGGATTCTGCCCTGCTCTGGGTAAGCTAACCATGAATGAAAAACCCCAGGTTTCTATGTCAAACTAGTGGCTACCAAAGACAACACATTGTACTACACCCTTAGCCCACAGCCCATCATGATCAGCATAGCACTGGGTTAGGACCAAGGTCTACACCTGCCTATGGCAAGTTGGACTTGTGACAAAGGGTTGTGCAACCAGATGACTCTGAATTACTGAGGCCAGGTATTTTCTTCTCTCTGTGGAGCTAAATATGGGGGTGATTCAGATTTGGTATCAGTTTTGTCAACTGAAGGTCTGTGAAGGAGCCACACTTGTGTTAAAATTCATGCAGGTTGATTGACTGGAACTTCTTGATTAGGGAGAGATTCAATGTTGAAGATTAAGAGTCAGAATTATCTTGTGTTATCTTCAGTTACTTTAATAGCCATTTATTACCAATCTCTGCAACTGACCTAAGATCTTTGTGTCTACTAGGTAAATCTTTTATAATTTATTGTTGAACTGAGCAACCACTAACTTCCAATGACTCTAAAGCTATCAACAGTATAAGCTAACATGTGAAACCTAGAGATGCTCTGTTATAACCTAACTGATACTTCCCACAATGCATTTGGTAATTCCATTGATTTAAGACCTTGTTTTGTTCTATGACTCTACAATTTCATTTAACCCTTTCTACAAAGAACATGAACAGGTCTTAATAGGTACAGAGATTATGCTTTTTGAGTTAATTCTGACCATATTTGAAAACAATCTTTAGAGTAAACACAAAATTCAAATGGTGGTAATTTCTAACCTACCTATAACTGCCTTTAAGACAATCCTCACTAAATTCCAAGTAGGAGAAATTTTAGGGTAACATTATTTTTCTAATGGTATTCAGTTCTCCTTATTTATTGGTATGTGACTTTTGGAAGCACAGAATGTTAATTTATCCTTCCTTCAAAAAGAATAGATAATTTTTTAAAACATATGTGATACTGAAAACCTCCAATGAGCCATCTATTCTGTGTCCCTTAGAAAGGAGTTGTAAGAGACCCCACAGGAGGAAACTGACAGCCTTCTTTCACAAGTACAAGAGAAAATATGAGCTAGGTACTGTGTCTCATGTCTGTAATTCCCGTGGAGAGTGAGTAAAAGAGTCTCAGGAGGATTGCAATTCAAGTATAGCCAGAGAATAAAGCTAGGGAGAACCTCCCATTTCAACAAAACAGCTTAGCATAGTAGAACATGCCTGTCAGTCCAACTATGAGTTAAGTATCAGTAGGAGGATTTTGGTCCACAAATATAAAGTGTAAATTCCACATTTTCACTGCCAATACTAGGACTGAATGCTGGAAGAGTAACCCCAGAACATAAACTAGGATTAAAATTCAATTGTTCCTGAACCTGACCTTTTGTTTGTTTATTTGTTTGTCTCCTGTTTTTTGTTTCTTTGTTTTATTATTGCAGGTTTTCTATTTTTATTTCTACTCCTATTATCTTTTTTCTTTCTATACCACAAAAATCAGCAGCCCTCACATTGCTTCCCCACTCACCCACCCCACTTCCCACCTCCCCTTTTAGGGTCACCCTATCCAACTCCCCAAATTTCTATAGCTAGCCTAATAAACATTAACTCCCCAACTCCCATAGTTTATAGATATTACCACCATGGGGTCTTCTATATAATTGTAAATGACTGGTTATGTATTGAACCTGTGAATTAGTTATTGCTAAATTACACCCAGACCAGGGACAGAAATAGCACACCAACTTAGCTAAAAACCAAGACAGCACAAAACAAAAATAAAGGGAAAGAAAACAGGTGACTAAAACTATGAACTAGCCTATCAAGAACATAGTTGCACAGCACCAAGTAGAGTGATGGAAAGAAGATAAAGGGATGGAAATCACTCTCCTCAAAAAAAAAATTTAATACAAGATTCAGAGGGAAATGAAGAAAATGGATACCTAGTTCCTGACCCCAACAAAACAAAGATAAACAACAATAAGGAACTTAGCAATGCCCACAAAAACAACCTTAAAAAAAGGAATCCTGCAAGTAATCATTGAGAATTCATGGAGAAGATATGAGACACACTTAATCAAATGTACAAGATGCACTCAAGAAATTTCAAGACACCAAAAGTAAAGAATATGAGAAGACACAGTAACAAATAAGTGAACTAATAGGAGCCCTAAATAAACACCAAAATGAAACAGAGAATACTATAAATAGAGAGGTAAATGAATTAAAGATGAAAATAGAAAATTATAAAGAAGTGACCCATGATATGGAAAAACTTAGAAGAAAGAATCAAACAGAAACACAAAACAGTTGAAATACACTCTAGCTGACTAGAACAAGTGGAAGACAGAATCACAGAACTCAAAGATAAAATAGAAATTAAAGAAAAAAACTGAAGAACTGTTAGTCAAACAACTCAAGACCTGTGAAAGGACTATACAAGAATTCACTGACTCCATCAAAAGACCACATCTGAGAATCATAGGCATCAAAGAAGGAGAAGAGGTCTAAGCAAATGGGATTCATAATATATTCAATAGAATAATAATAGAAAATTTCCCAAATATCGAGAAAGTTATGCCCATTCAAGTACAGGATGCCTCCAGGACACCAAAGAGACTTGACCAAAATAGAGCCTATACATGACATGTTATTATTTAAAAAACAGGCACAGAGAATACAGAAAGAATATTGAACACTGTAAGAGAGAAAAAACATATAACATATAAAGGTAAGCCTATCAAAATCACAGCAGATTTCTCAACAGAAACCTTAAAAGCAAGAAGAACATGGACTGAGGTATCTGGGGCACTAAATGAAAGTAACTTCAATCTTAGGATACTCTATCCAGAAAAACTATGTTTCAAAATAGGTGGAGCAATATAAGTCTTCCATGATAAGCAGAAACTAAAACAATATATGACCACCAAGCCACCACTACAAATGATCCTCCAAGGAAATCTGCACATAGAAGATGAAAGCAAACAAAAACCACAGGAGGATGGGCAGTATCAAACCACAGGATAATGAAAGACAAGGAATCAGAGAGTAGTACTGATTCAGCTACACATAATCAAATCCTTAACAAAAACAACTAAATGGAGAAATCACCACATACCTGTCAATACTAACACTGAATGTCAATGAACTCAACTCCCAAATCAAAAGACACTGCTTGCCAAATTGGATTAAAAAGGAAGATCCTACCATATGTTGTTTACAGGGACCCATCTCATTGTCAGAAACAAACACTGGCTTAAGGTGAAAGTCTGGAAGAAGATTTACCAAGCCAATGGCCCCTAAAAACAGGCAGGCATAGCAATAATTGCATCAGAGAACATAGACTCAAATGTACATTGGTTAAACAATATAAAGAAAGACACTTCATACTAATAAAAGGGGAGATACACCAAAAGGAAATAATTATCAAACTATATGCACCCAATGCCAATGCATCCAATTTCATCAAACACACTTTAAATGAATTTAAATCACATATGGACTCCAACACAGTAAGTGGGATACTTGTAGGATTTCTTCTTTCAGGGTGTTCTTGTGGGCTTTGTTGGGTTCCTTGGTGTAGGTTATCTTTGTTTTGTTGGAGTCTGGGTCTGGGTATCTGTTTTCTTCATTTTGCTCTAAATACTGTAGTACGTTATTTTTTGGGGGAGAATGGTTTCCATTCCTTTTTCAACTACCCATATTTCCACTAGGAACTGTTTCTGTCACTGGACTATGTGTAATTTAGTATTAGCTGGCTTACAATATTAATACTAACAAAACCAAGAGATAAGGAGAAAAAAAGAGAAAGAGAAGGAAAGGTAAAAGAAAGAAAGAAGAGAAAAAAAAGTGAAAAAATGGGAGAGATGGTGGGTGATCAAACAGCAAATGAGACAGCTAAACTCTTAAAGAAAGGGAAAAAAAAAATCACCAGTTCTGGAACAGTAGAGTTACAATCTCAGTTGTTCCGATGTTACTCCTTTAGCATCCAGTCCTGTCTGTCTGTGTCTCTTAGGCAGGTTTGGAGCCCTCCTGTGGCAGCCTGAGCAGGAGCCTGTTGGAGAGGTTATCTGGAAAGCCTGTAGAGCTGGGGCCCAGCTCAGCCTGAGGGGCGGGGAACCTGGCAGGGAGTGGATCTGGTCATCCCATGTAGAGCTGGGGTAGCAGGGCCTGAGGGGTGGGGAAGCAAGGGATGGGGATCCTGGTGGAGCGTGGATCTGGTGTGGATCTGGGGCCTGGTGCAGCTTGAGGGGCAGAGAACCTAGCAGAGTGGAGCAGTCACTCCACAGGCCTGTGGGGCGGGGACTTGGCAGGCTGGCTGTTCTTTTAGTAGATCATCGTGAAGAAGCCTTCCGTGATCTAGGGGTTTAGAGTGCTGTACTTTCAGCTCTGCCTTGTGATTTACCTCAGCCAGTGTGTCTTCAGCATCTCAGCAATGTCCCTGGTTCACGGAGCTCATGCAGTTTGCAGCTATGTCCCAGTCACCATCTTGGTTCTGAGTGGGAGACTTAAATACCCCCCTATCACCAATAGATAGACCATCCAAAAAAAAAAATAAATAAATTCTAAAACTAAATCACACCAAGAACAAATGGACCTAGCTTATGTCTACAGAATATTTCACCCAACATCTGCACAATATGTATATTCTTCTCAGCATCCCACAGATCTTTCCCCAAAATTGATCATATCTTAGGGCACAAAGCAAGATTCAGAAAATATAAGAAAATAGAAATAATCCCCTGAATGCTATCTGATCACAATGCATTAAAAACAGAACTCAACAACAAAAACAACAGCAGAAAATATACAATCAATTGGAGGCTGAACAACACATTGTTCAATGATCAATGGGTCACTGATGAAATAAAAGAGGAAATTAAAAGTTTCCTGGAAGTTAATGAAAATGAGAACATGACCTACCATAACCAATGGGATACATCAAAGTCAGTCCTAAGAGGAAAGATTATAGCCATGAGTGTATATATTAATAGAACAGAAAGATCTCAAATAAACAGCCTAATGCTACATCTCAAACTCCTAGAAAAACAAGAACAAGCAAAACCCAAAACAAGCAGAAAGGGAGAAATAATAAAAATAAAGGCTGAAATTAATGAAATAGAAACAAACAAACAAAAAACTATACAAGAATCAATGAAACAAAAATCTGGTTCTTTGAAAAAATAAACAAGATTGACAGACTCCTGGCAAATTTGACTAAAATGAGGGGGGAAAAAAACCCAAATCAGCAATATCAGAAATAAAAAAGGTATATAACAACAAACACCAAAGCAACCCAGGAAGTCTTCAGGGGCTACTTTGAGAACTTATATTCCAATAAATTTGGAATCTATAACACAAAATGAAATCAAAACAGCAATAGTCTCCCAAAAAAAGAAATGTCTAGGACCTGACACATTCTCTGCTGAGTTCTCTCAGAACCTTAAAGAAGAACTAATACCAGCTCTCCTTAAACTTTTCTGTGAAATATAAAAGAAAGGAATACTGCATAACTCATTCTACGAAGCCAGTATTATACTCATCCCCAAACAAGACAAAGGCATTCCAAAAAAGAAAACTATAGGCCAATCTCCTTAATGACCATTGATGCAAAAATCCTCAATAAAATAATGGCAAACTGAATCCAACAACATATCAGAAAAATCATTCACAATGATCAAGTCAGCTTCATCTCAGGGTTATAGGGGTCATTCCACATATGAAAATCTGTACATGTAATAAAGCACATTAATAGAAGGAAAGACAAAAAAACCACTCAATCATCTCAATAGATTCAGAAAAAGCCTATGAAAAAGTTCAACACCACTTAATGATAAAAGCTCTGAGAAAACTAAGAATAGAAGAAATGTACCTCAACATTATAAAGGCTATATGACAAACTTATAACCAACATCATACTTAATGGAGAAAAACATTTTCCCTAAAATCAGGAAAGAAACAAGGGTGCCCACTTTCCCCACTCCTATTCAATATAGTCCTGGAATTCCTAGCCATAGCAATAAGGCAAGAAGGAGAAATAAAAGGAATACAAATAGGTAAAGAAACTGTCAGAGTATCCCTATTTGCAGACAACATGATTGTGTACCTCAAAGACTCAAAAAACTCTTCCCCCAAACTCCTGGATACCATAAACAGCTTTAGTAATGTGGCAGAATACAAAACCAACTTACAAAAATCATTAGCTTTTCTATACACCAACAATGAGCAAACTGAGAAAGAATATATGAAAACAATTCCATTTACAATAGCTTCAAAAAAAATACCTAGGAGTAAACTTAAAAATGTATGTGAATGACCTCTACAAAGTAAACTACAAACCTCTGAAGAAAGAGACTGAGGAAGACTACAGAAGGTGCAAAGATCTCCCATGCTCATAGATTGGTAGAATCAACATAGTAAAAATGGCTACCAAAAGCAGTCTATGTGTTCAACACACTATCCATCAAAATCCCAATGACATTCATCACAGAGATTGAAAAATCTACCCTAAAGTTCATTTGGAAACACATGAATAGCCAAAAAGTGCAATGCTGGAAGTATCACAATACCCAACGTCAAATGATATTATAGAGCCACAACAATAAAAACAGTATGGTACTGGCACAAAAACAGACATGAAGACCAGTGGAACAGAATAGAGGACCTAGATATGAATCCACACAGCTATGCCCACCTTATAATGGACAAAGGTGCCAAAAACATCTGATGGAGAATAGACAGCATCTTTAATAAATGTTGCTGAGAAATGTGGTTATCTGCCAGCAGAAATTGAAACTAGATCTATGTCTATCACCTTGTACTAGTATCAACTCAAAGTGGATTAAAGACAACATAGACCCAAAACTCTGAAGTTAGTACAGGAAAGAGCAGGGAATACTCTGGAGGCAACAGGTATAGGCAAGAAATTCCTACTAGAACTCCAGAAGCACAGCAAGTAAGAGAAAGGATGGACAAATGGGACTACATGAAATTAAAAAGCTTTTGCAGAAAAAAAGAAATGGTCTCTAAACTGAAGAGACCACCCACAGAGTGGCAGAAAATATTTGCTGGTTATATATCAGATAAAGGACTTATAACTTGAATATAGAGGGAGCTCAGAAAACTAAACTCCCCCAAAATCAATGAATCAATAAAGAAGTGGACGACTGAACTAAACAGAACTTTTTCAAAGGAAGAACTCCAAATGGCAAAAAAACACATGAAAAAATGCTCACCATCCTTGGCCATAAAGGAAATGCAAATCAAAATCACACTAAGATTCCACCTCACTCTTGTTAGAATAGCTATCATCAAAAACACCACCAGCAATAATTGTTGGTGAGGATGCGGGGAAAAACGAACCCTCATACACTGCTGATGGGAATGTAAGCTAGTATAACCAATTTGGAAAATAATATGGTGGCTTCTTAAAAATCTAAACATAGATCTGCTATGTGATTCAACAATACCATTTCTAGGGAGATACCCAAATGAATGTGACTCAGGTTATTCCATAGGCACCTGCACATCCATGTTTATTGAGCACTATTCACAATAGTCAAGCTATGGAAACAGCCAAGATGACCCACTACCAAAGAATGGGTTAAGAATATGTGGTATTTATACACAATGGAATTTTACTCAGCCATAAAGAAGAATAAAATCTTGGCATTTGCAAGGAAATGGATGGAACTGGAGAACATCATCTTAAGTGAAATTAGCCAGGCTCAGAAGGCCAAAAATTGTAAGTTCTACCTCATGTGTGGACTTTAGACCTAAAACAAATGTAGTAATATTATTGAACATGGGTCACATGCTAAGGGGAGAAGGTATATAGGAGGAACAGGGAAAGGTAGGAAACCCAAAACTTGAAAGTGTTTGGTGTTCCCACTGTGGAGGAGATAATATAGTAATCTTAAACTGACAGAGGTCGTTATGGAAAGGTGACCAGGAAGTAGTGAACAGGTCTGGAATAGACAAACCAATTTGGGTTTGTAATACACATGTGCATAGAAGCAACGCTGGGAATCTCTCTGTATAGCTATCCTTATCTCAACTAGCAAAAATGCCATGTCTTTCTTGTTATCACTTATGTCTTCTCTTCAACAAAATTGGAAAAGAGGGCAGAATAGGCTCTGCATGGAAGCAAGGGGGTGGGGGGAGTCAGAGGGGATGGGGAGGGGGGAGAGATGGCCCAAATGATGTATGCATCAAAATTAAAAAAAGAAATAAAAAAACTTCATGATTGAAAAGTTTCAAATTTTACTCTATATCCTTAAAAGGATTATCTTCTATTCAGTAAAATTAAAATAAAGACAAATTCTGGGTTGTAGTTTGACAGAACAAAGAGAGTACATGTACAAAATAACTGAAATAAGAAACACAGATAAATGTTTGTACTCCCATGGTCATTGTAGTGCTGGTCACAATTGCCAAGATGTAGAAATTACCTAAATGTTCATAGACAAATGAATACATTCAGAAAATGTGATCTGTACATGCAACATAATACTAGTCACAGCTATAAAAAGTGAATCCTACTATGAAAAATAATAGGAGTGAAAGTTAAAGACATTATTCTAGGTGAAATAAGATATTCACAGAACAAATATTGCATGATTGTGCTAATATGATGCATCTAAAATAGTTTCATAAATGATGTGTGGGCTGGTATTTGCCAGGGACTGAGGGAAGTGGGCAATGGACAGTTACTAATCAATGAACACACATTTTCAATTAATCAAGATATATAAACCCTAGAGATCTGTTGTAAAACATTGAACATTTAGTCAACATAGTCAACACTATATTTTAGTTAGAAATCTTTTCAATGGGCACATCTTCACTGTTCTCTCAAAAAGAAACAGTTAAGAAACATTAGTATATTATTATCAGTCCAGTGAGCAGTGAAGACTTTATTTGCATTTGAATGCTCTTTGGTTTTTTTTGGTTGTTATTTTGTTTGCCTTCACCACTCCTCTTCCTCATTAGCACCCTTTTTCTGTTCAGGATCCAATCAGAGTAACAGATTACATCTAGTAGTCATGTTTGCCCAACCTTCTTTGGTGTGTGATACTTTTGCCCCTCTTTTCTTGTTTGCCATGTCTTAGGCAGTATTAGGGAATACCGGCTAGGTATCTTAAAGAATATTTCTCAATCTGAATTGTCAGGTGATTTTCTCTTTGTTTAATGTAGTGGTTGCCACAATTCTCCACTAAAAATTTAAATGTCAAATTTGAAATGCTGCTAAAACAAGCCATTTTTTTTATTGTTTTTTTTCCTGTTTTTTGAACTGTAATGTTCATATTTTCTTCAGTAAGGGAAGACGTAATATTTCAATAATTCAATATATAAAGACAGTTAATGTAACGAATGTGGTAATGTAGCCATATCTAATGCTTCAGAAGAAAACACATCTTCAAAAACAACACAAGTGAGAGTTTCAACTAATTGTACATTGTAGAGCCCACTGAGGAAAACTCTAATTATAATTCTCTGATGTTTATATTTCCATAGTGACAGTTACATAAATAAGGCCCAGACTTTAATGGATTTCAAACAGCTTTCAGATTTTTCTTTGTGCTTTAGGAGATTTCCTATGTTCTGGGAAAAAAAAAATCCCATTTAACTGGCATAAATATTGAAACACACTTCCACTTTTGTTCCAACCCTTAGTCCTATTTTATTTAAAAAAAATTGATTATAATGAATAAAAATGACTGAGGCTTATTAATGTGAAGAAGAAATTCACAGTAAATTAATCAAGAGGTTCTGGTTTCAGGTCAGTTAATTTATCTTTCATTGTTAGTTCAGGTGTAAATCATGGGGTCTTGTTCATAGAGATTATTCTAAAAATCAGAAAGTCTCTTTTTATAGTCAGGGACATTTTGATTTTCACTAACAGGGCCTGAAGTTTTTTTCAAAATAAAAATTTTTGTAATGTAGAAACTGGCATCAGTGCAACTACCAAGTAACAATGAAAAAAAGGCACAGAAAACTTATGGGCTGTTTGTTGATTTTGAACTTTCCTAGACAAATTTTTAATTTGAGTATAAAACTAATTCTAATTCACTGCTATTTATAAAATTAATTGAATATTCATAGGACTGTAACACTATCTCTTTTTTTCTGAATACTTTTTTGTTACTGATCTAGTACATGTGCCACATTGGCAGGACAGATCTAATGAGTGTGGCAGGTAGCAGACTTTACCAGTAAGTTCAAATGTTGAAGGCAAATTCATGTATTGAAACAAAGTCAATAGTAATGGATAAAGTGTGCCTACCCAGGTCTACTTCCTGTTGAAAATTATACATTAATAATGGATGCTCTACATCTGAAGTTGTTTGAAGTTCATGTAAAGGGCAGGGACTCACAGGGCTGGGTTTAGAGCTTGGCCCTGTTTCTAGGTAAAACTGAAAAAATGGAAAAAATGTATTTCTATTAGATCCTCATATATTTCATGATCTTATAGCTTTCATTTTCATGACTTTTCCAATTCTGTCTCATCAAAAAAGCATGGGTTATATTTTTGGTTAAGAAAATGTGTCATTTTCATTACATAATTATCACAAAGTATATTTTATGTACAGAAATATTGCTGTTGATCAGAAGATTTTTCTATTCTCTACTATCTATCATCTATCTATATCTATCTACCTATCTATTTATCTACCTATCATCTATATCTGTCATGTATCTATTTCAAGTGAGATGACCTAAATAACATTAATAAGCAGATAATTAAAATGCAATTTTAAAACTAATAAAACAATGAAACATGAACATTTCTATAATAGACCAATAAAATATTCCAAGAAACAGTGTACATTGATAGAGGTATGAGTGGAGGATGTGTGAACATCCCATAAATGAGATCCTAATGCAAAGTTTTTAAAATTAGGTAGAAGACATGGAGCATATATATTGTAGGAGTTTTTAAAACTTTTAAATTCTTTGATCAATTAATTGTGCACTATGCATAGAAAGGTGAAAAAATGCAATAAAAATTAATAATATTTTAGCTTCACCAATGGCAATGTCAAGCCATCTCTACGATCCTTAGTGTATTGTTCAAGCCATATAGTAGAAGGTACTCTGTGCTTCTGGTCTGCCTTCCTTATTTCTCTTCTTATAACTACCAAGTATCATAAATTTATATTTCACTACTAAAGCTGAATTTTAAATAAAATTGATAATTATATATTTTTTCATGGTGGCTTCACATTTTAGCATGTGACAAAATCCAAGAGAGGCTTAGTAAAATCACAAATTGTGGGTCTCATCCCACATCTTTGATTAAGAAGGTTGAGGGTGGGGCAATATAAGAAATTCCCAGGTCTTATTGGTTGGTACTACACTTGGAGAAATGATGTTCTATGTCATTCTTCATGGAAACATATGGTAAATTTTTGTCAGTTTTTCCTTTATTTTCATTCTGTTTTTCATAATAACTTTCTTTTATACCCATCAGGAATCACAATGTCATCTGAAGGAAATCAAAGCAGTGTACCCACTGTTATTTTCTTGGGTTTTTCAGAACATCCAGAACTCCAGGTTCCACTCTTTTTGGTTTTCTTGTCCATCTATACTGTCACTGTAGTGGGAAATTTGGGGATGATATTTATCATCCACATCAATCCAAAACTCCACACCATCATGTACTTTTTCCTTAGACACTTGTCCTGTGTAGATTTATGTTTTTCTACTGTAGTTACACAAAAATTGTTAGAGAACTTGATTGTGGAAGACAGAACCATCTCTTTCTTTGGTTGTGTCATGCAATTTTCTTGTGCTTGCATTTTTGGAGTGACAGAAACTTTCATGTTAGCAGCAATGGCCTTTGACCGTTTTGTAGCAGTTTGCAACCCTCTGCTCTAAAACACTGTTATGTCTCAGCAGCTTTGTGCTGGTTTGGTGGTTGGATCTTACACCTGGGGCATAGTGTGTTCCCTGACACTCACATATTTTCTTCTTTCCCTGTCCTATTGTGAATCCAGCATCATAAATATTTTTGTCTGTGAATTTTCTGTAATTGTTTCTGTCTCCTGTTCAGACCCCTATATCAGCCAGATTCTGTGTTTTATTATTGCTGTATTCAATGAAGTGAGCAGTCTTATGCTTATTCTTACGTCACATATGTTCATTTTCATCACTGTTATGAAGATACCATCTGCAAATGGACGTCAGAAAGCCTTCTCCACCTGTTCCTCCCACCTGACTGCCATCACCATCTTCCATGGAACCATTCTTTTCCTTTACTGTGTTCCTAATACTAAAACTTCATGGCTCATAGTTAAAGTGGCTTCTGTGTTTTACACAGCGGTGATTCCTATGCTAAACCCATTGATTTATAGCCTTAGGAACAATGATGTGAAGAACACATTCAGAAAATTAGTAGTCACCAAGTGTCTTTGTCATTCAATTTCAGTGTAATACTCTTAGATATATCATTTTATTTCTGAGAAATAAATAGTACAAATTCCCAAGCTCTTACAATTCAACTTATGAATCAAATTATTTAATTCATAAGGCTATTAGTTAATGCATCTATGGAAGTCCATTTTATGATAATTGGTTTTTCATGGATCCAACTTTAGGGAAGTTGCTTTAAATCATAAGTAAATCAAAAAGTTTTTAAAAATACTCTTGAACAATCTGTTGTCATATTGTAACTTATTTTAAGTACTTTGTAATGTAAAATATAATTTTATATGTATGCTTCCAAAGTAACACTAATTTCTAGCTTGTCAAATATGTATGGATTCCAGGTGATTCCCTAAAATTGCAATCAGGAAAACCAGCCTTCTGAGATGGCTTTAACAATGATCTGGCTTATGGTCCTTTATATAACAAGCAATGCGTTATTTTGTGTGTGTGTTGAGTGGCGAAAATACTTTTTACTAATAAAGAAATTTGACAAACAAATGAAACAATGTATTGTTTATACATCTCAAGACACACACAGGATACAAAGCCAAAGACAGTACAGTGAATGCTAATGGTAGTTCTCTTTTCACTTGTTTATCTTTTCTCTTGACCTTCACTCTGACCACAATTTTTTCTAAGTCCATTTGTATATTTGCTACAGGTAAAATTTCTAAGATAAATTGATATGCTTGATGAAGCATTGGCTCCATAATGTATGAGAATTTACATTTTTGAAAAATGCCATAGAAGAAGGCATTTAATCTCATTTCTGAGTTTTAGCAAGAGGATTACCTAGAGTCTAAGTCCCCAAGGTCATAGGAGCATACATAAGCCTTTAATTTTCATCGTAGAAATTAGAATAAACTTCCACACTTCCCCAGGTTTGATAGCCTCTCTTATTTTTCTCCCTTGAAATTTTATGGATACTTGAAGTATATTCCTGGGAGATTATGAAGTTTATCATAACTTGTGATATGTTTACTAAATTCTAAAGGAAAGAGTGGTATTCATAAGTGACAATAAACAGCATATCATAACATTTTAATGTCCTGATAATAATGCCTGTGGGTAGACCAAGAATACAGAAGGTATTCCTCTATAAAAAAGGACCATTCCTTGATGATAACCATTTTCATCTAATTCCTTATATGGTACAAATGCTTCAATTAATGAGAAAAAAGAAACTATTCAAGTAAAGATAAAGGAGATCAAGTAAACAAAGGGAAAGCTGAGAATATTTATATAATTAAAAAAATTGAATCCTGGGAATAGGATTTATATTTGCATTTCATAAATTTAGTAAGGGAGAGCAATTGAAGTTTTGAAGCCATCGACTTCCGTAAGTAGCACAGGATGAGGAGTTAGGATGACATCATAGGCATAGGGCATTACAGGGAAGCTGGTTATGTCTCTGCTCCTGTTATCCACCAGAGAAAGGGTTGCAGCTTGATAAATCTTCTACAGATACAAACCTGAGAGGACAAACAGAGAATCAGAAAGAACTAAGTAATGATATGAAAGTAAAGCAGAAAATAGTGAAAATTTATTGAAGTATGTTTATTAATGAGTTTGGACTGAGGAGGGGAGGGAGCAAAAGAGCATGATCCAAAACATGATAATCACATAAGTGATTATTATATTGTCGAAGGATTCACTCTTTGACAATATCTAGTGGCCAATCTTCCTACCATAAGAAACTCTTAGGATAATTATCTAACCATTGATGATTAGTATTATATGTCCCTACACAGTTGCAGGGCTGGGCAACCCGGGTCTGATCATGATCACCAGAGTCAATCCAAATTCCATACCACTGTGTGCTTTTTTTTCAGCCACTTGTCTTTTATTGACTTTTATTATTTCATGACAGTTCACTCAATCTGCTGGAAAGCTTGATTGTAGAAAAGATATTACCTCTTTCAGAGGATGTACCATGTAGCTTCTCTTGATTTGTGTATTTCCAATGGCAGAACTATGTATTGATGAACTATGAGCTACTTGTGGCAATTTATAACTCTCTTTTCTGTATATTCATCATGTCCACAAAGCTTTGGGCATCATTCTTTGCTGGTTACTACACCTGGGTGAAGTCTATTCCTTTGTATTCATTTATTTTCTCTTGGCATTATCCTTCATGTGTGTAACAACATCAATAATTTGGCCTGTGAGCATTCTGTCATTTTCAGTGGTTCTTCCTCAGATCTCCCAATAGTCAAGTGCTTTGATTTTCATCACCATATTCAGTTATGTGAACAGCCTGGTCATCATCCTCACTGCTCATATTTTTATTTTTGCTAGTGTCATAAAATGCCTTCTACTTGTGTTAAAAAGTTTTCAGGTTTCTCCCACCTGACAACAATCACCATTTTCTACTGCATTGTCTTGTTCCTCTTCTGTGTTCACAGCTCCAAATAGTCAAAGTAGGTTCTTTATTTTATACAATTTTCATCCTTTTGCTAAAGCTTCTGATCTATACTCTCAAGAACAAAGATGTGAAGGAGAGTTTCAGGAAGTTAATTGATCACCCAAAACAATTCTGTTGAGGCTTTATATAAATAAATGAATTCTATTTACTAATTGAAGATATTTCAATGTTTCTAGTAGTTAGAGCAAATTTTTTAGTTAATCCCCCAGTCAGAATTTTAAATTAATCATAATAAACCAGTTATTTCATCTTTTGCTCTGTGTTCACTTCAGTGCTAATCAAAACAGCTGAGAACCATAGGTGAAGTAAGACAAGTGTTACGAGTTGAACAGTGTTATCTAAAACACACACATCCACTTAGAACCTCAGAGTGGCATTATTTGGAAATGGAATATTTGTTACAGGCACTTTACTATTTGAGCCACTCCTCCAGCCCTGGGATGAGTTTTTTCAAGATAAAATCTCATAAACTATTTGCCCAGGCTGGCTTTGAACCTTGATCCTCCTGATCTTCTGTCTGAGTAGCTAGAATTAGGGACATGAGTCCTTTTGCTTTGTTTTCTTTCTTTTCTTTTTTTTTTTAATGAATTGCATTTCAGAGTCACCTAACAATTCATGGAAGGAGGGAGTTTAGAATCTTCCCAATTTCTGGCTCCAAAATAAGCTGGGGTTGCAAAGATGAGTCACCATGCCTGGCTTTGTTTGACACTTGATTCAAACTAACTGGAAAATGATACCTTTGAAATAACTGCAGAAATTTAATCATGGATTAGGTATTGAATGATATAAAGAATACATTTTTTTGTCATTGGCAATATTGTTACAAGTGTTTAATCAAATCAGCATTTACAAATGGTCATAAATGATCAATTTAAAAAACTAATCAAGAAATAGAATATCCTACATATGTTATTTTGTTTTAAATAACTCACTTTTCTAGGACTTGAAGTCAGCAGCTCACTATCCCTGTCTGTGTCCTGATACTTCAGGACCATGCACATTCCACATACATGTGTCTTTCAGGCTGTACACATGATTATTTAGCCAATAAATATTTAAGAAAACACATTTACATAAAAAATGACAATAACCCAGAGCAGTTCTTGCATTTATTTGTTATGAGGTATGCAAATTTGGCAGAAGTATTTTATTATTGTTGTTTCCTTGAAAGACTTCAAAAACACTTAAAGATTGTAAATAACATTTATAAATCTCCTGGTTTTACAATTTCAGATTATTTCAGAACATTTGAAATTATCTATCTGTACCTCAAATGCACTCCACAAATGTCATTTTGTATTTTCTTATCATACAAAGGAATCAAGTTAGGGGCATAAGTACAGCTTTGAATTAAACATAGATACGAGTAGACAAACTTTTTTATCCTTGTTGTTTTGTTTCTTGGCAGCACTGGGGTAGGAAATTTGGGTCTCATGCTTGCTAGGCAGGCTCTCTTACTGTTTGAGTCAGTCCTCCAGCCCCCACTTCTATTTTCCTTTGTACAATAACTAATGTCATTCTTTGTAATTCTTGTTACATTGTCATAAGGGGATTCAGAAAGTACATATCCCCCCACATATTGTGGAATTATGTAAAATAAATGTTTTTTCTCCCTTTGTGACAAACTCAACACACTTCTCCCAGTCACTTGCATAGCTCATTCCTTACTTCACAAGTGCACCTTACTGTGGCCTTACCTGACTTCTCTGCTTAAAATTAAAATTCCTTTGCTTTACTAGAAAATCATTATAACCTTAATTTTGTGTATTGTCCCCTTTAAACACAAATTTGATCAACAAAGGAATATTCTCGCTCCTGTGTCATAACTCCTGAGGTAATACCAGGCTCAGGGTAATCCTGTTACAAATTTTTGTGAAATGAATAAATAAATGAGCAATTATGTATGCTCCTATGTATTTAATCTACTTTATGGTGTTCCAGAATTAGACAGCAATATTCATAAAGTAATAACTTTTAAAATTATGGTTACTGAGTCCTACCTTTCTTTTTTATTGTTATGCTGGGGATACATTGTGTCATTTACAAAAGTTCTTACAATATATCAAATATAGCATGCTTGAATTCACCCCTCCATCATTGTCTTTTATCTCCCCTCCTCCCAGAGCCGGGCCATTCTAAAAGTCTATGTTCAACATTGCTGCTTATTACAACAGAAAGATTAGGTATCTTTTTAGAGGGATACTTTAAAGAGATTCATTTTTATATTATTATCATATTAGTAACTTTGGATGTAGTTGGCATGAAAAAATGTTTGCTCAATAAATGAGCATGATAAAACATTATGAATCTACTTTTAAGATTTTTCTAAAGGAGTTAAACATGGTGGCTTACTCCTGTAATACCAGCTACTTAGGAGCAGAGACTGGGAAGATGAAAGTTCAAGGCCAGTCCAGGCAAAAAGTTAGCAAGATTTTATGTCCTCTAACAAGCCAACACTGTTGATGTGCATCTGTAATTCTAGCTATGGGGAGGCTAGACACGGATAAAAATGTAACACCCTACCTGAAGAATAACTAAAGCAACAAGGACTCAGGGTGTGGTTCAAGGGGTAGAGCACCTGCCTAACAAGCACAAGGTCTGAGTTCAAACTACCCAACCCACTCCCCTCAAAAAAAAAGATTTTCTAAAGGAGGAATTGAGACATTTGTTTTCATTTATATTCAATTTTACTATGTTATAGTTTATTTTGAAAAATCCTTTTTTTAAAAAAAATTTTGAGGTGCTAAGGTTTTGAACTTGGCCTCATGTTTTCCTACATTTGACCTACTTCTCCAGCCATTTTGAGCTTTAGTTATTTATTTTTTCAGGTAGGGTTTTATGTTTATTATGAGTCCTGGCACCAGCCTCAGACTTCAATCCTCCTTTTGATAGCCTCCTGAATATCTGGTGTCATAGGCATGCACCACTACACTGGGCTTCATGATTGAGATGGGATTATAGTAGCTAGGGGAATCAGCAAGAGACTTTGTAGGGACTACATCACTTATGCATTTGAATGTTTGTTTTATCTAAAAATTTCTGTTTATGTGAATTATGGTGACCTGAAAGCTGAATATTCAATCTCCACCAGTGCAGTCAGAGTGTGTGATATGCAGGCAAAGCAATTGATTGAGAGTCAATCCATTAATATGCAATATTAGTGATCTTTATAATTGCATATATTTTTATAATTGGGGAAGTCTAAGGGGTTGAGAAAGTTAATATTAATAAACACTTTATTTTACATAAAATGTTCCCGATGTTGATATAATTTATCCTCAGGTTTTCTAGCATCTTAGAATTAAATCATATTGAGATGATTAAATTTAATTGCTTACTCTGAGACTTCCAGAGGAGCAGGAGTTAGATAGTCTCTAGGGTCCGTGTCTCCAATGTTGTAGTTACAGATAAAATGTTCTTCTCCCAACCAGGAGAGATCCTGCCTTTGCCATCATCAGGTTTGTTTTAAAATCATAGACAGATGGGTATCAGCTTTAATCTGAAAAACATCTTTAGAGGAAGAAAACTCACCATTTAGAACCTGATGTTTCTTGTAAAGGATTGTGAATGAGCAAGGATTAGGAAGTGCACTCTTTCAGTTAAACTTTGTACTTGGGGCTTGGCTCAGCTAAGTGTTCCATGAAAAGCAAATACCAGTGTGAGGGAGCAGAAGATCTCTCAGGATTTGGGCTTTATATTATCTGAATTTTATATACTTTCAGGGGAGAAATAAAAATAGAATTGACAAATGTTTAAGAAAAATAAACAGAGACTGAATAGACTAGTAAAAACTGGGGGACAGCTTTAATTAAGATTATAGAAACAGGACATACATGTGACCCTTAATAGCAAATATATATATATATATATATCATTGAGAGAAAAAAGCTCTCTGGGAGAATACCTCACTTATCTTTTTTTTCTTTTTTTAACCCTGTACTCAAAAGACATAGAAACATTCACTAAAAATTTAATGTTAGCATTTAGGAGCAGTTACAAAATGTTACATAGCAGTTACTATGTTACAAAATGTAACATAGTAAAAATAAAAACTGAAAAACCTTAGATACATGAAGTGTGATGCTAAAAAAAGCATGACAGTTTTGTCTGACTTTGTGATGGATTTTTGAAGTTCCTTTAATGGGAAAACATGAGTTCTGGAAAAAACAGGGCCACTCAATTTTTCAGTCTTGCCTGTCATATGACATATATAATCATGGGCTATCAGAAAAGTACTTTTTTACAGAAAAAATAGGAAAAGAAATTCCTGGCATGGTAGCATGTAAATGGTATTGGGCAATAATGAGCAAAATTTAAGTTTTTAGATCCTCTTTTTTAAAGTAACATCTTCATACTGCAGTACTTCCTAAAATGGCTACTCCTCTTTCAAAGGTAGCATTGGGACAGAACCAATATACTAGGTGTATAAAGAGATAAAAGATAGAGATACTAGTAAAGATAGAGATAAGAGACAGCAAAACAAGTGAGACAAAGGAGAGAGAAGGAGAGAGAGAGAGAGAGAGGAAGAAGGGAAGTTTCTGTCAGAGTACTTGTTACAGTTACTAATTCCTGATTGAGAAAATTCCTCAAGTCCCTTTCATATGTGTTTCATCTAGATGCTGGTTTCTCGTACGTATTTGCACAATATATTCTCTCACTGGATTATTTACCCTAGGATAAGAATCTCTAGTTTGCTCACTAATTGAAAATATAACTATTAATAACATAAAATGCTAATATCTAGACCTAGAATAAGAAACAGAGTCTTGTAGTCGAGAAAAGAATATATCATTAGTTGTCAGGGTGTCAGAGTTCAGTCACAGAATTGGAGGTTGGCCTTTATTTGCATGTAATAGGAAGTCAAAGTTTCTCTGTTCTAGAATAATGAAGTAAATGAGAATACTTTTTATAATCTGTTGTTATTTTATTATTACTCAGACAATAAGGAAAATTTTAAATTGTTAATTTTTAAAATTTTTTAATTTTTAACATTTTTAATGTTTATTTCAAACTTATAGAACTTACTCTGAAAAAAAATGTTTTTTTTTTTTATTACTATTATTGGTTCAGATAGTCAAATGGATTTAAGTGTTTTATGGAATTAAAAATAAAGGCACACCCCAGCACCACAAAAATAATACAGGATTGTTAATAGTAAAAGATATAGTGTGCCCTGGGGATATACCCAAAGGAATGCAACACAGGTTACTCCAGAGCACTTGCACACCCATGTTTATTGCAGCGCTATTCACAATAACCAAGTTATGGAAATAGCCAAGATGCCCCACTACTGATGAATGGATTAAGAAAATATGATATTTGTACACAATGGAATTTTACTCAGCCATGAAGAAGAATGAAATCTTAGCATTCGCAAGTAAATGGATGGAACTGGAGAACATCATTCTGAGTGAGGTTAGCCAGGCTCAGAAGACCAAAAATCATATGTTCTCCCTCATATGCGGACTTTAGATCTAGGGCAAATACAGCAATGTTGTTTGTCTTGGGTGACATGATAAGGGGAGAGCACATGCGGGAGGTATGGGGATAGATAAGAAACCCAAAACATGAAAGTGCTTGATGTCCCCACTGCAGAGGAACCAATACAGAAACTTTAAAGCAACAGAGGTCAGTATGGGAAGGGGATCAGGAACCAGTGTAAAGATCAATTAAAGATGAATCAACTTGAGTTGTAACACATTTTTACATGAAATCATTGCTAGAAATCTCTTTGTAGAGCTATCCTTATCTCAACTAGCAAAAATGCTTTGTCTTTCTTACTATTGCTTATGTTTTCTCTTGAACAAAATGAGAGATAAGGGCAGAACAGGTTCTGCCTGGAAGGGAGGGGAGAGGGATGGGGGGCAGGGGGGCAAACAGCCCAATCTATGCATATGTGAATAAATAAATAAAATAAAAAAGAAGTTTGACCTTTCAAAAAAAAGATAGAGTGTGAATATATAATGTATGATTTTATTTAATTATACATAATGAACTACAATTAATTATTATATAATTAATAATTAATTTGTTTTGAAATTTCTCATTATTACTGATTATAGGACTGAGGTTAGTAGTCATGATATTATGTTAGGCCAATATTCTATGAAATTTCTATGTTCAATGTGAAACTTTAATATAAATCTTTGATGTAAAATATGTATGAATATCTTGATACCAATTTCTAGTGTTTCATGACTATTATATATATGTAAATTTTTAATTTATATCAGTGTACATTAAAAGTATAAAGTAGTTGTTTAATTTTGATATTTCCACTATAGGAATATAATGATCAAGTTCACCCAGTGTATTACTCTTTCAAATCCCCATTCGATTTTAAGACAATTTTAATGTGTCACATTATTATTTTTTCATATTATATTTGAGAAATCATAATTTGATTCAATATTTTCTTTCTTCTTCACAAGCTTTCAAAAATGGTTATGCAGAGTGCAGGGGGTAGTGGGAGAAATGACCCAAACATTATATGAACGTATGAATAAATGAAAAAAAATGGTTATGCCTGTTAAAAAATTTAGACATGTAGTCTTTCTTGTACAATACAGACCTAGATTCTGAAAGGCCTGTAAGGAGAATGAACCAAGCTTCCTTTTTTTACTCTCATTACTTTTGTTTTCAGGACTTTCAGTTTGTGACAAACAGAAACCATGCTACTCTCAGATAGAACGTTCACCCTATTGGGCTTTTCAGATTATCCAGATCTGGAAATCCCACTCTTCTTGATTTTCCTGGCCATTTACATTATCACTGTGGTAGGGAATATTGGAATGATTGTCATAATCAAAATTAACCCCAAACTGCATACCCCCATGTACTTCTTCCTCAGCCATCTCTCCTTTGTGGATTTCTGCTATTCCCCCATTGTTGCTCCCAAGATGTTGGTGAACCTACTTGCAAAATACACAAGTAGTTCACTTTCAGGATGCATGATACAATACTTTTTCTTTTGCACATTTGTGGTAACTGAATCCTTTTTATTAGCAGTGATGGCCTATGACCGCTTTATGGCCATTTGCAACCCTCTACTCTACACAGTCTCCATGTCCCAGGAGCTCTGTGCCATGCAACTGCTGGGGTCATACGCATGGGGTGTCTCATGCTCCCTGATACTGACATGCTCTGCCTTAAAATTATCTTTTCATGGTTTCAGCACTATCAATCACTTTTTCTGTGAATTCTCCTCATTGCTTTCCCTTTCGTGCTCTGATACTTACATCAACCTTTTGCTGCTTTCCATTCTTGCCACGTTTAATGAAGTGACCACATTGCTTATCATCCTACTCTTCTATGTGGTCATTTTTATAACCATTCTCAAGATGCATTTGGCCAGTGGGCGCCGCAAAGCCTTCTCCACCTGTGCTGCACACCTGACGGCCATCACCATCTTCCATGGAACCATCTTATTCCTATACTGTGTGCCCAACTCTAAAAACTCTCGGGACACTGTGAAAGTGGCCTCTGTGTTTTACACAGTGGTGATTCCTATGTTGAATCCCCTGATCTATAGTCTGAGAAACAAGGATGTCAAGGATACAGTTGGAAAAATATTGGACACTAAAGTTATTTCTTATTAAGAATGATATTTTAGTTTATTTACTTTATATAAATTTTGTCCATAAAATTTTATTTCAAAGATATTATTAACATTAGTAGAATTAAATAGTAACTAAGCTATAGAAACAGCCAAGATGTTCCGGTACTGATGAATGGATTAAGAAAATGTGGCATTTACACACAATGGGATTTTACTCATCCACAAAGAAGAATGAAATTTTGTTATTCTCAGGTAAACGGATGAAACTGGAGAACATCATCTGAAGTTAAGTTAGTCAGCCTTAGAAGACCAACAGCTGCATGTTCTCCCTCATATGTCGATTGTAGACCTAAAACAAATGCAGCAAAATCATGGGACACAGGTCATACTAAGAGAAGGCCTTGCATGGAAGGGATAGGACAAGGGAAGGAAACTAAAAACTTGAAAGTGGTTGATGTGGACACTGTACAGTAATGAATTTAGAAATTTTAAACTGGCCAGGGCCACCATGGAAAGTAAACAAGTGTGGAGTGAGGAGTACTGAAGAGATGAATTAATTGGGTTGTACTACAGATATGCATGGAAACAACACAAGGAAACTCCCTGTGCAGCTATCTTTATCTCAAACTAACAAAAATGCCATGTTTCTCTTTTTATCTTTTTATGTTTTTTATTCTATAAAATTGGAGAACAGGAGGGTGGAACAGGTTCTGCCTGGGAGAAGGGATAGTAAGGCACCAGAGTTGGGGATAAGGTGGCAGGGAAATGGGTAGGAGGAAGAATAAAATGCAAATAATCTATATACACATGTATATAAATGCAAAAATGATAACTGTTGAAACTATTCTGGACATCAGGGGATGGGAAATGAAAGAGAACAGTGGAGGGGGTGAATTAAAGTATGATGTATTTGATATATTGTAAGAACCTTTTTAAGTGCTACATTGTACCCTCACTCAGCACAACAATAAAAAATATTGAACAATAGAATGGAGATAGATTTTGATATCAAATGAATAAATGTGGCTCTGTGTTTTGTTGTTGGAAAATACCAGCAATCTTTCATCTGTAATATTACATGTATAATTTTGAAATATGAGATAACTCATAGACTGATTATGAAGCATAAAGGATAACATATGTATCATAACAGATAATTTACATAAGTAAAGTAATATTATTCCCATCCCTCTTCCTTATATTACTCCTGGAATAAAGTAAGCTCTTAATAAATAAAAAAAATGGAAGTGACCATTTTATATGGAAGGAAATAAAAGTATTGCAGAGAGTTTGACAGAAGAGAAATCCATTAGGTAAATGAGAAATGCTTTTCTAAACTTGGTATAATTTGAACTTACCTTGAAAAATGAGAATGGAAAAAAATTTTGGGAAGTATATTTTTGAGAAAAAAGTTTTATTACAGAAAAAACAGAATTAATAAAATCAAGGAGGTCAGAATATAATACTGAATCAAAATTATAACTACTATTTTCTTGAGCTAAAATGATGCATGTTTTCTGTGTATATGTGCCTATCTGTTGTGTGGTGTATACAAGGTACACTTGAAGTGGTTTAGTATGCAATCATTACAGTCATTGACTTTCTCAACTTCTGGGAAAGTTACTGCACAGATCTTCCAAGTCACAGTTAAGTAGGAGGAAGAAGTTTTTGTATTCTGTGGCACAACAGTTTCAGTATGATTGAAAGTAAAGTATTATATATCTGAAAATGGCTAGAAGAGAGAATTTTGAATGCACTCTCTTCTAAGGAAATCCTAAAAGTTTACGATGATGGATATGAAAATTAATCTATGTTTATCTTTCATCAAAATACATATGAATCAAAATATACTGTACTTATAAATATCTACAAATATGTTTTGTAAATGAAAAAATGAAATATGATTAAAAATTTTAAGTTTTTATGTTAATATATGATTCAATTTATGTATAGTGACTATGAAAATATTCGCATGAATGTTTTAATATTGGGTCAGGCATGGTGCCCCACAAAGTAATTACAAGTACTTGAATGGTAGACATAGAAAGATGATGATTCAAGACCAGCCAGTTTAAAAACTGGCAAAACTTTATCTCAACAAGCTGAGAGTGATGATGCATGCCTACATCCCAGCTATGTGAGAGGTGGAGGTAGGAATATCCTGGACTGAGTCAGCCAAGGCAAAAATTCTGTGTTAAAGGGCTAGGTGTTTGTCTCAAGTGGTAGAGCACTTCCCTAGAAAGTGCAAGGCCCACCTTTTTCTGGTATTTGAGGATCTCTGATTTGGCTTCTGATCCTACATCCTACATAAAAGAGCTGTTGAGTGTGTGACTAATTTTATAAGACCAATTCACACTTTATTTTTATTTTTATTTTATTTTATCATTTTTACATTTACTAACATGTGTTTGCATTGTTTGCCTCCCGCCACCCCCCCCATGCAGAACCTGTTCCACCCTCTTGTTCTCTGGTTTTGTTGAAGAGAAAATATAAAAGATAATAAGAAAGACATAGCATTTTGCTACTTTAAGATAAAGTAGCTATATGGATAGATTCCTAGCATTGCTTTCATGCATATGTATATTACAACCCATATTGATTCATTTCTACCAGACATCGTCACTACTTCCTAGTCCCCTTCTCATAGTGGCCTCTGCCAATTTAACATTACTATATTCACTCCTCTATAGTGAGCACATCAACCACATTCAAGTCTTAGGTTTCCTTCCCTTTCCCTATTCCTCCTATGCGCATTCTCCCCTTGGTATGTGACCCATGTCCAATAATATTACTCTATTTGTTTTAGGAATATAACCACACATGAGGGAGAATGTGCGATTTTTGGTCTTCTGAGCCTGGCTAGCTTTGCTTAAGATGATGTTCTCCAGTTCCATCCATTTACTTGCAAATGACATAATTTCATTCTTCTTTGTGACTGAATAAAATTACATTGTATATAAATACCACATTTTCTTAATCTATTCATTAGTAGTGGGTCATCTTGGCTGTTTCCATTGCATGGCTATTGTGAATAGTACTGCAATAAATATGGGTGCACAGGAGTCTTTGTAATAACTTGAGTGGCATTCTTTAGCTATATCTCTAGGAGTGGTATTGCTGGATCACGTGGCAAATCTATGTTTATTTTTTTAAGAAGCCTCCATATTGTTTTCTAAAGTGGTTGTCCTAGCTTACATTCCCACAAGCAGTGTATGAAGATTCTTTTTTCCCAGCATTCTCACCATTTGTTCTTAGTGGTGTTCTTGATACTATCCTAACAGGAGTGAGGTGGAATCTTAGTGTGGTTTTGATTTGCATTTCCTTAAGGGCCAGGGATGGGGAGCATTTTTCGTGTGTATTTTTGGTTATTTGGATTTCCTCCTTTGAAAAAGTTCTGTTTATTTCAGTTGCCCACTTCTATATTGGTTCACTGACTTTTGGGAGGTTTAGTTTTTTGAGCTCCTTGTATATTCTGATTATAAGTCCTTTGTCTGATGTATAGAAGGAAAGATTTTATTCCACTCTGTGGGTAGTATCTTCAATTTACAGACAATTTCTTTTGTTGTGCAGAAGCTTTTTAATTTCATGTAGTCCCATTTTTTCATCCTTCCTCTTAGTTTCTGGGCTGCTGAGTTCTACTAAGGAAGTCCTTGACTATACCTATTGCTTCCAGAGTATTTCCAGCTCTTTTGTGTACTAACCTCAGAGTTTCAGGTCTGATACCTTAAGGTCCTTAATCCACTATGACTTGATACTAGTATGGAGTGATAAGCATGGGTCTAGGCTCAGTTTTCTGCAAGCAGATACCCAATTTTCCCAGCAATATTTGTTAAAAAGGCTCTGGTTTTTTCCATCAGATGTTTTTGGCAGCTTAGTGAAAATAAGGTGGGCATAGCTGAGTGGATTCTTATCTGGGTCCTCTATTCTGGTCCCCTGGTCATTGTATCTGTTATTGTGCTAGTACCCTGCTATTTTTATTGTTATGGCTCTGTGGTATTGTGATACCTCCACCTTTGCTCTTTGTGCTCAGTATTGCCTTGATTATTCATAGTCTTTGGTGCTTCCAAATGAACTTTAGGATAGATTTTTCAATCTTTATGAGAATTTCATTGGTATTTTCATGGGAATTGCATTGCACATGTAGATTGCTTTTGGTAGTATAGCTATTTTTACTATGTTGTTTCTGTCAATCCATGAAAATGGAAGATCTTTCTACCTTCTGTAATCTTCTTTGATCTCTTTCTTCAGTGATTTATAGTACTCCTTGTAGAGGTCATTTACATCCTTTGTTAAGTTTATTCCTAGGTATTTGATTTTTTTTGAGGCTATTGTAAGAATAAGTAAACAATAAGAATTGTTTACTTATATTTTTTCTCAACTTCTTAGTTTTTGGTGTATAGAAAGACTACTGATTTTTGTAAGTTGATTTTGTATAATTCTATATTGCTGAAGCTGTCTATAGTGTTTAGTTGTGTTAAGGTGGAGCTTTTTGGGTCTTTGAGGTATAGGATCATGTTGGCTGAAAATAGGGATACTTTGACTGTTTCTTTACCTGGGATCACTACTGTGTAAACCACAGAGGCCACTTTCACTGTGAGTCTGGAGCTTTGGGAATTGGGCACACAGTACAGGAACAAGGTGGTGTTGTGGAAGATGGTGATGGCATCAGCTGTGAAGCACAGGTGGAGAAGGCTTTGCAGCACTCACTGGAGGAACACATCTTCAGGATGGTAGCAATAATGAGCAAATAAGATAGGAGAATGGCAAGCAGTGTGATGACAACATTAAATGCAGAAAAAAATGAGCATCAGTAGCTGATTGACAAAAGTGTCAGAGCAGCAGAGGGGAAGCAATGATGAGAACTCACAAGAAAAGCAATCAATGGTGCTGAAACCAATGAAAGATAACTGTAGAGCACAGCATGTAAAAATCAAGGATCAGACCTTTCCTCATGCAGAGGACCCCAGCATCAGCATGGCACAGAGCTTCTAGGACAGGACAACTGTGTAGAGCAGAGGGTTGCAGATGGCCACCAAACAGTCATAAGACATTGCTATTAACAAAAAGGCTTCAGTTACCACAAAGGTAGCAAAGAAATAGTATTGTAGCACACATTCTGTAAATGAAACAGCTCTGTCTTCAGCAACTATGTTCTCCAGCATCTCAGGAGCAACGGTGCAGGAATAGAAGAAATCCACAAATGAGAGGTGGCTGAGGAAGAAGTACATGGGGTGTGCAGTTTGCCATTAATATTATTTATGAGGATCATCCCAACATTCCATACCACAGTGACTCTGTAGATGGCCAGAAAAATAAAGAAGCGTGGGACTTGCAAATATATGAAAGTTAAATTACAACCTCTATGTTTATTTTGAATTGATTTTCACATAGACTGTAAAGTCTAATTTTATAAGTTCAGAAAACATAATATTAACACAATAATTATGACAGCCCTCTATTAGTAATAAAACCCCAAATTTCTAAACAAATTAATATTTATAACATATTTACTCAATAAGACTAAGCACCAACAATGATAAAAACTATTTTTTTGCCTATATAGTTAATTTCATATTGCACTTTACTCTGTTTCTTTGTCTTACCCAGTAAATCTAAATTCAAAATAATTCTTTTTTTTTCACATAGCATGTTCTTTACCTCTGGGATTACTAATTATCAGTCTTTCCACCCTGCCACAGGTAATAATAAAATTAGGAGAGGTTATATAGGTATTATAGTTTATTTCCTCATTTTAGAGATGAAAATTAGTAGCCAGAGAAGTCTTGAAGTTTTCAATGACCTGTTATGCAGACCAATGTACGCATCTATGTCTAGAGCTCTGATTGTCAGACTCCTAACAATGTATCCATTTCTAACTCCAGACTCTCTATATTCAGATATTAACATTTCCATTATTAATTATTACATTTTCAATTAGTGAGAAAACTAGAGATTGCAGACCTCTATGAAATATTCCAATGACAGTGTAAATGTCACAGAGATATACTAGAACACAACATGAAGATAAAACAAATGTGAAATGTTTCTAGTGAAATTTCCACTCAACAATAACTGACTGTAGCAAAGACTGACATATAAACATTCTCATGATACTCAGTAGCAGTCTAGTTCTAATGAAGTAGGGTTCCTTCTTCCTGAGATGATTTCAGGATTGAAATTAGTGCCACTCTTTCTCTTATATATGAAAATAAAACTGCTGATGGCAAAGTTATGATCTCTCCTGGTTGTGAGTGACACATGCAATCTTATGTCTATATTTACAACCCTGGGACAGGATCCCTGGAGAGTATCTACTGCCCCATTCTCTAGAGGTATCAAAACAAATAATTAAAATTAATCACCTTTATCTGATGTAATGTTTTTAAAATTACAAAGGTATACATTTTAATTAACATATTAACTCAGTATTACTATGGAACACTTTTTAACATTTCAACACACTTATAGGATATGTAATGATCAGATTAGGGTAACTGGTATACATATTACCTCAGAAATTTATTATTTTTTCTTGCTTGGAATATGCAAAATCTTTTCCATTAGATAGTGAAAAATATTCATTAATTATTGTCAACCTAGTTCTCATAGAGAATATCAGCTATTATTTATCCTTTCCAACTACACTTCTGTACTCCCTACAATGTTTCCTTATACATCCCCAGGTTCTGAGAACCATTCTAGACTACTCAGGATTAATTTTGTCTTCCACATATAGATGAGAAACTGCTGGATTTTTCTTTCTGTGCCTGTCTTATGACACTTAATATACTGTGCTGTCTTTGTTGTTGCTAATGACAGAATTTTAGAATTTCATTTTTGGGGGCTAAATAATAATTATTATGTATTACCACATTTTCTTTATCCACTCATCTATCAATGAGCATGAATTTTGATTTCATATTACAAATGTGGTGAATAGTACTGATGTCTCTTCCAAAAACAGATTTATGTTCATATACATATAGATCTAAATATAAATGTAAAATACAAACCTATGAAATATATGAAAAGATTATAAAATTTATGTTTCTTTTAAATCAATGTTCAGATAGACTTTAAGATCTAATTTTCTAAGTTCAGAAAACATAATACTAACTTGATAACTGATTATGACAGCCCTATATCAGTAATAAAACCCCCAAATTTCTAAACAAATTAATATTTATAACATATTCACTCAATGATATTAAGCATCAACAATGATAATATTAAATTTTTTGCCTATATAGTTAATTCCATATTGCACTTTAATATGTTTCTCTGCCTTAACCCTGCAAATCTAAATACAAAATTAGTCATGCTCTTAAACTCTGGGATTTCTAATTCTCAGTCTTTCCACTCTGCCCCAGGGAATAATAAAATACATATATGTGTGTCTGTATATATATTTAAATCTTCAGGAGTGGGACAGCTCCTCACTTAGTACTTTTATGTTTTTTATTTTAATATGAGAGAGGGCTTTAGTGTTCTGTCCTGGCTGTTCTTGAGCTTGTGATCATACACAATCCCTCTGATTAAAGACATGCACTGTAATGATAAGTTTTATTTATAATTTTGTGAAGAATTCTATGCTGTTATATTTAATGGTGATATTAATTTACATTCACTGTAACAGTGTATGAGAGCATCCCTCTCTGACTAAATGAAGCCACAGAACAAATGGATTTAACAGGAATTTGTAGAACATTTCATTTAACATTTGAGAACTGCACATCTTTCTCATCTACACACAAAGCAATCAATAAAGACAGATCATAAATCAGGCCACAAAACAAGTGTCAAAAATTTCAAAATCATTGATATAGCAAATATGATTCAATAGTATGTGAAAGAGATTACATACCCATGAACAAATTTTATCCTATGATGCAGTGACGCTTTACTATATTACACAAATCAATAAATGTAATACCACACATCAACAGGATAAAGAATGAAAATTATAATAATCTCAATAGATGTATAAAAAGATTTTGATAACATTTCATATTCTTTCATGATTTAAAGAAATCTTAAGAAGCCGAGTTTTACTCAGCCATGAAGAAGAAAGATACTATGTTATTTGATGGAAAATTGATGGAAGTGGAGATTATCATGTGAAGTGAAATAAGCAAGAAAAATAGCACCTTTTCTCTCATTGTTGGAGCTAGGGAAAACAAACAGGAGTGAGGTTATCATACGCTGCTGGTAGGAATGTAAATTAGTAAAACCAATATGGAAAACAGTATGGAGGTTTCTTTAAAAAAAATTAAAAATAGACCTGCCATATAATCTAGCACTACCACACTTAGGAATAAATCTGAAGGAATTTAAGTCAGGTTATGAGAAAGGCACCTGCACACCCATGTTTTTTGCAGCATTATCCACATTAGTTAAGCTATGGAAACAGCCAAGATGCCCCATTATTGATGAATAGGTTAAGAAAATGTGTAATTTATACACAATGGAATTTTATTCAGCTACAAAGAAGAATGAAATGTCATTTTCAGGTAAATAAATGGAACTGGAGAACATCATCTAAAGAGAAGTTAGTCAGGTTCAGAAGGTCAAAAGCCTCATGTTTTCTCTCATGTGTGTAATATAGACCTAATACAAATACAGCAATATTAGGAAAAATAGGTCACACTAAGTAGAGGTCACTTATGAGAGGGGTAGGGTAAAAGAAGGAAATTTTGAAATTGAATATGGTTGATGTGTTCTCTACACATGAATGAATATAGAATTTTTAAACCAGCTGAAAGCATCATAAAAAAGAAGCTAAGGTAGAATGAAGAAAAATGGAGGAGATGAAGCAGTACAGGTTATAATACATATATACATGGAAATGTCAGAAGAAAACTCTGTAGCTATTTTAAATAAGCAAAAATGTTATTTTTTTTCCTTTTTCTCAGAGAACAGGAGCACAGAACAGATCCTCGTGGGGATGGTGGTGTACCAATGGGCTAGGTAGGGTGCAGGAAAGAGGATACGGGAGCGAATATGGTGCAAATATTGTGTACATATGTACATCGAAAATTGATACCTGCTGAAACTATTCCAGGAATAGGGATAGAGGGCAATATAGGAGAACCATTGAGGAGGTAATATCAAGTACGATATATTTGATACATTGAAGAACTTTTGAAAATTCTGCAATGTACTCCCACTCAGCACAACAATAAAAAACAAACAAAAAGGAACAATGAAAGAACGTGAAAGTAAAAATGAGGCAGTGGAAGGGTAAAGGAATAGGAGCAGATGAGAAAGAGAGCTAAGGTGTGAACATGATCAAATTACATTTTATGCACATTTGGAAATACTCCAGTCAAATCCCTTACTTTGGATAATTAATACATGCTAAAAAATGAAGTAAAAAACATAAACTAGAAAAAAGTCAGTTATGTCATGTCAATAATCCAGATAAGAATACGGGAAATCCCTGTGAATAAGCAGCATTCAAGAAAAAATCATGAGTTTACTTTCAGGTGCTAGTTTTTTGTTGTTTTAATACATGTTTTACATTTCCTTAGCAATTTTCCTCTATCTTTTTGACTATTTTAATAAGTGATGTCAAATTTTATGTAGACTTTCATTTTAACTGTATATATCTTTCACAGAAAACAGGATATATAATAAAATTTCGAGGATAATCACGTTGAGATTCATCATCTTAAATTATTTTTTAGCATTTTGTAAATATTCTATATTTACATCAGGAAATATTATTTTTAAAAATGTCTCTAAGGATCAAATATATAAATGAGTTTATTCCAATGTTTTAAGGACCTGTATAGTGAACAGCATACTAATATTCAGATGTCACTACTATTTTGTCCTTTCTCTAGCTTCAACTTCATTTTACCTACATTATCACAGAACAGAGGTATAGGTATGATATTGCACATGATATAAATTATTTGTTTAAATATAACTATGGCTTAGAATTAAAGTTGTAAATAAAAAGCCCACCAACTCTTTTTTTAACCAAAAACCGGCAGATTTCAGTAGTAAAAAATAGAAATAGGGATGAAAGAAAGCAATAAATCAATATGTCATTTAGGAAGGGAACCTGGTTCAGGTAATACTGTTTCTGAAGTACAGCAATTGACTGTGGATATGTAAGTGCTTTCATGAAGTGTTTCACACATCTGGTCCCTTGTGAATAGAGGTTACATAAACTCTAGTATCCTGGGGGAGAAGAACTCACCCAGGGAACAATGTTTCCTTTTCTCTGGATATCATTTTAAAGCTTGATGGGGGAAACACCCACCATCATGCTCAGATGATTGTTGGCAAGATTAAGTTTTCCAAGAGCTCTTTTATGTGGACCTTACTGTCTATAATATTGGATGAAAGATGGCTCATATCCTTGCAAAATGGTTTACTTAAAAATATTCATGTCTTTATTTATTTATTTTTTTTTAAGGGAGGAAGGTTTATTTTTGCTCAGTTTTTCAGTCCATCATGGCAAAGCAGAAATTAACATCCTGACAAGCAGGAAGCAGAGAGGAGAAAAATATAAGAAGGGGTCAGGGAAAAATATATCCTAAGGACTCACCTCCAGTGACCTACTTTCTCCAACCAGACCTCATCTCCTACCTTCCATCATCACCCAGTAACGCCATCATGTTATCAATACATCAAGTTATGAATCCATTCATTTGGTCAGAATCCCCATGATCTAATCATCTCTGGAAATGTCATCACAGACAACCACAGTGGTGTATTTTACTAACCTCTTAGGCATTTCTCAATCCAATAAAGTTGACAATTGACCAGTACAAGTATCAGAGATGATACACTTGATAGCATTTCCCAAAGTTGATCACCAAACCATATTTTCAAAGAGTCTGTTATGGGAGGGTTTGCCAGTACAGACTCAGCTAAGTGCTATACTATGGTGTTTCTGGGGTTATGTGTCTGAAGGAGAAAGGGATTGTCACTTCTGCTTGCTAGAAAACACGTAGTAGAGGGTGGCAGAGACAATTTATTTTTGGGTTGGCATATGGGACTCAAGTTATTGTGCTTTTGTGGTTAAAAACTCTTTGCACATGTGAGTCTCTCAAACTTTCCCACTTACATGATGGTAACCTAAATTTCTGTCAAAGACAGATTGAGCTTCCCATTGTGCTTTAAGAAATAGAATTTGCATTTACATTTATAGTGCATCAAACGTTTTATATAAGTTATGTATGAATTATCTCACTTGATTTTCAGCAGACTCCTAACAGTTGAGCATGTTGTATAAGAGATGATAGTCATAACTCTGCCCGAAATACACATATTCTTGTTCCCATTAAACTTTGATTCAGGGAGCTTAAATAACAGAGTGGCTAACAAGAATAGGAATCACGGAGATAACCCTAAGTCTCTTCCTGTTGAAGTGCCAGGATAATTTAACTTTTTTCTTAGCTTTTTCTTGGGAAGGATTCGTTAAAGTCAGGTGGACCTCAGTAAATAGCTAATTTACCAATGTATTTCTGGTAGCTTTTGAAGATACAACTTTTGGTATCTTCTTAGCCAGTTAAGGAAAAATGAAAATTGTTAAAATTGATGAAACATTTCATGCTGTGGTCTGGGAACAATCTTGCCTACATAGGGAACTGCAGAGTTTCTTACCTGCCAGTACCATCATGTCTGGCTTTCCAACATTGATGACATACAATGCTATGAAATAGTTTTGGAACTTAGATTCAGTCACTGTCAGCCTGAGAGTATTTCTGTCCAGCCAGACTCCTTGCAGGAAGTTTAGCAGTCTAAGTCCCAAGGTTGCCAACCTATATTCCACAAAAGATAGCCTTGAATAAAGTTCATTCTCAGTCCCATTCTTTCTCAGCTTTGCACCCAAGCAATGTTAGCTCCAGTTTTGTGCATTATTTCATTTCTCCTTCATTAACTCATTTGCTTCTTCTACCATCTAACATGGTGCACTATACTTATTTATTTATACATATATATTTGTGTGTTTTATTTGTGACTATATATACCTTTTACCATTTAGTGACTTGTTTCAGGAATTTGGAATGTGGTGTATGAAAAAGATAATGATATGTTTAGTAGTATACATCCTGATTTTGGTAGAAATGCTTGTTGTAGTGACATTTTCATAAAATATGAAATTTTATGAAGCACGAATCAAATTTTCATGAGTATAGTGCTTTCCCAGGAGTTCAGATAACTGAATTTTACTGTACTCTCAGGTAACAAATTGAGAGGGTAAATGATATTTGACTAATTTTCCTGTAACATTTGTACTCAGCAAAATTGTAGTACTCTTTCTTATTAACTCATAGGATTCTTATAAATGCCAATATCTACCTAGGATAAAAAAAAGAGACATTTGGAAAAGCATTATTTAGGAAAAATCTGAAGTGTAAACTGTGTTTAGACACAGTTCTGATATGTAGTATTAGCTCTCTTATATTTTATGTTTAAATTCATTGTGAAATGCATCAATACTATTTTTTAGGGAAGAGACAGTCCACAATGACAGCTACCTGACAGCAAGGAAACCTACATGCTTGCACATCAAAATTATTTACCCTTTTACTAATTGTTATGGTTTCAATTTAAAGCGCCCCCAAGGCCATGTGATAAACAGTTGGTGAGCAGCCTGTGTCCCTATGGGGAAGTGGTGCAACCTTTAGAAGGTGGAATTTATCTTGAGGAAGTAAGTTATTGTGAGTGTGCCCATGAAGGGGATATTGGAATCTGAGTGCATTTCTTTCATTCATTCTCTTTTACTTCCTCTTTTCTGGCAGTCATGACTTATGTAGCCTCTTCTGCCACATATTCCTACTACATGCGGTTCTGCCTCACCACATTCCTAAATGCAGTAATGATAGCTGACAATAAACTGAAATGTCTGAAACTATGAGTCAATCATTTTCTTTTATATTGTTTCTCTGAATTATTTTTGTCACAGCTTTGAAAAGCTAGAGCTCTAGTGAAACTAGTTTACTGTTTCAAAAGTGTTCTTTTCTCATGGTAAGATGTTCTTAGAAATTAATATGCAAAACCCATGAATTAACTTGAACACTGCACTTTGAATCCTAAGTGACTTATAAAGTGCACCATGGTATCTAAAATTCCAGTGAGCAACAGTGAAAATTTTGTGTAAGTTACAAATCCAGTCAAAGGAAGACTAGAAAAAAATAGTCATTATGTTTTATTGATCTATTGCAACAGAGGAGGTAAGGATCACCTAGATATACCCATATCCTAATCCTTGGAAGAAAATTCACTGATTTGTGTTAAAATAGGTAGGAAAGCACATTTATTACTTGGTGTTAAATCCACAAGGATTTTAAGACACGGAGTTCCTCTATGAATAAGTAATAAATATTGAACATTTCTTCTCACTCATTTTCTCTGCTAGATTTTGCAGAACTGTTAATTTTATAAATTTAACAAAAAAAACACACACTTATGAACAATAGAATGTATATGTAGCATTCACCATTTTCCTTCCATTCTGCTCAATAATTATAGGAGCTTTTGGATGCAGAAAAGGAATCTTGTTTTCAATCTGTTAGCCTCATGCTTTGTTTTCATTCACTATATATATATATATATATATATATATATGAATTCATTATGTGCAATGCATTCTTAACGTATGATAAATTTTTATATCATATGGTATGTAAAATCTGTATGTGTATAAATGAATAGCAGTAAATTTTATCCGTGTCAATTATTTAGAAGAATTAAAGTGATAACATTATAATTACATATAAAAGCAATATACTGCAAAATGGTGGCTCAGGTAGGGAATCAGAACACCTAAGCTCCATAACTCCAGAAAGCTTCTTGAGTTGCTGTAGCCACACTCGGGTAATTCTGATTGCTCCTAGCCAGAATAATAACTTTCATCACACTAGGTGGAGATAAAATTCAAAGACTGTCCCTTTTTTTTTCACTACTAGGATTGAATTCAGGGCCTTATGCTTGCAAGGCAGCTGCTCTGACACATGAGCCACTCCACCAGCCCCAAAGACTGACTCTTAAATTGGCCTTTAATTGCACCTAACAGCTGTGAAAATCCTGCCTGGTACAGCCAGCAAAGCAAGTCTGCTCTGGCCTTAGGGAAAAAAAGCCCCAGCCCCTTCTCTCTTTTTTTTTTTTTTCTTTCTTCTCCAAACAAGCAGAAAACAGACCATCTATCAGAATCAAACCATGCAACTTTCTGGACCCCTATCTCATGGAAAGCCCCCTTATGCCACAATGCACTGAAAACAATAGCTCCATTTCTCCCCACCAGCTGGCTACAAAGCTGCCTGCATGAAACATCAGAAGAAATAGGTAAGCATGACACAACAAATGTGGCTCCCCACCCACCCTCCCCCACCAGGGGGAAAATAACCCAGTGCAACCATGGGCAAACTGAACCATCCCGCAGCAAAACTGAAAACAATTAACAGCAAAGTGTACTCTAACACCAACATTGGAAGTGGGGATGTAACACTGAATTTACCCTGGAGAACTGGGGTGGGGCAAAGAACCAATCTCACTGCTGAACTCTCAGGGGTAGGGCAAGGAGTCAAGTTCTCAGCACTGAACTCTCAGTGACACACCATAAAGCATCAAAGGCTGAGAGCAGGATGGGGCAACAAGCCAACCACCTAGAGGAGATGCCAGCACCCAGAAGAGATCAGGAGAGGCATAAAGGCTGAAAGAGAGAGAGCAGAAAAGAAAGCAACCTCCCAGAGGAGCAGACAGCACTCAGCAGAGATCAGAAAAAGCACAAAGACTGAGAGTAGGGGTGGCATAACAGGCCAATCTCCCAAAGCAGGGCAAAAGGGTGATACAAAAGTTGATCTTTGGGACAGAAGGCAGCATTCAAAACTGAATTGCCCCAAGTTGTTGCTGGAGGATGACTTGACAAAACATAGCTGCAGCTGAAGAACAAAACAGCTGCTACCCACTGATAATAACAGCTCTGACCACCCTACATGATCTCACAGTCTTACCTAACCTCACAATTTCAAATAATCTCGTGTACAGAAGGTCCAAATACCACTCACAAGCCTGTCACCTGTTGAGACCACATCAGAGCTTCTGCTTGAGAAACAATACCAGGACTGGACACCCAAGGAATAAGTCTAGAACTTGTATTAATAGATTGAACTTTATGTGGTTCCTGAACCTGGTGTTTTTAATTGTGTTTCTTTTTCTTTTTTTATTCTGGTATAAATTAACTCTGTCATCACTATTCTCTTATCTCTATTCTCACCCTCTTCACTCTCCCTCCTTCTCCTGTACTACAATCCATTGTTCTTTCTCCCAAATACATTTTCTATCCCTTCACATACACTCTTTCCCATCTTTAACTCCCCCTTCCATTCTCCCCCAACCTGTAACCACACAAATCCTCCTTACTATACACTTACCACTTGCTGACAAGCCTACTGTACCAATGGTGTATAACCACAGTCCCCTGCAATCCCTGACAAAAACTCCCTCTACTTCAACAACAGAAATACACCCAAATATACACAAGAGCCACAAAATCCAGCAGTCACAACACCTCTTAGTTCACCCATCCACTCCTTTTCCTGCCCCCCCTTTTTAATGTCACATTTACCAATTTCCCAAATTCTATAACTAGCCTAACAACCATTATCCCCCCAACACCAACAGTTTACAGATAATTTCATCAAGAGATTTTCTATATAATACATTAGCAACTGGTCTGGCATTAAACCTGTGAAATTGTTATGCTCAATTGCACCTCCAGACCAGGGTCAGATAAAGGACATTAATCTAGCTAATAACAAAGTCAGTCACAACACAAAAATAAAATCTGGGAAGAAATTAGGCAATCAAATCCCACTATCCTACCATACATAGTGTTACACAGCACCAAGTAGAACAATGAGAAAAAGGAAAAGGGATGGAAACCACACTCCTCAAAAAAAAAAAATCATTCAATACAGAATTCATTAAGTAATGAAGAAAATGGATACCCAGTTTCTGATCTCAACAAACCAATGATAAATGTAACTAAGGAACCAAATTATGCCCACAAAAAAACCCTCAAAGAAGAAATCTCTGAGAAATTCATGGAGAAGATATTACACATGTTTAACCAGAATGTACATGATGGACTCAAGAAATTTCAAGACACCAAAAACGAAGGACATGAAGTGATACAGAAACAAATAAAGGAACTCAGAGAGGATCTCAACCAATATGAAAGGACATTATAAAAACAGAGATAAATGAATTAAAGAGGAGTTGAACAAATTATAAAAGAGGAGTTCAACAAAGATATGGAAAACCTCAAAAGGAAGAATCATGTAGAAATCCTGGAAATAAAAAGTTCCTTTAGTCAAATAAAAAAACACAATGGAAGACCCTTCAAGCAGACTAGAACAAGTGGAAGACAGACTCTCAGAGCTCAAAGATAAAATAGAAATTAAAGAAAGAAAAGAACAAATCTAGTCAAACAATTCAAGAGCTGTGAAAGGAATATGCAAGAACTCAACAACTCCATCAAAAGATCAAACCTGAGAATCATGGTCTTTGAAGGGCAAGAGGTGCAAGCCAAAAGTATACGTAATATATTCAATAAAACAATTACAGAAAACTTCCCAAATCTCACAAAAGTTTGCCCATTCAGGTACAAGAAGCCTCTAGGACACCAAATAGACTTGATCAAAATAGACCCTCCCCGTGGAATATTATCATTAAAACAAGCACAGAAATCAGAGAAAGAATGTCACAGACTGTAAAAAAGAAAAAAAAAAGTAAATAACATATAAGTGTAAACCCATTAAAATAACAGCAGGTTTCTCAACAGAAACCTTAAAATCAAGAAAGGCATGGAGAGAGGTATTTCAGGCACTGAATGAAAATAACTTCAACCCTAAGATATTCTACTCAGCAACACATTACTCAAAATTGATAGAACAATAAAAATCTTCCATGATAAATGAAAGTAAAACAGTATATAACCACAAAACCACCATTACAGAAGACTCTACAAAGAATTCTGCACTCAGAAGATAAACACAAACAAAACCATGAGAGGATGGGAAGCATCAAACTACAGGAGAAGAAAACTAATCAGAAAGTAGCATTGATTCAACTGCACACAATCAAATACTTAAACAGCAAAAACAACTAAATGTCACAAATCACCACAAAACTATTAATATCAGCACTAAATGTCAATGGACTCAACTCCTCGATCAAAAGACACCATTTGGCACACTGGATTAAAAAGGAAGATCTGACAATCTGTTGTTTACAAGAGACCCATCTTATTGACAGAAATAAGCACTGGCTTAGAGTGAAAGGCTAGAAGAAGATTTACTATGACAATGACCCCCAGAAATAGGCAAAATAGCAATACTTACATCAGACAAATAGGCTTCAACTGTACATTGGTCAAATGAGACAATGAAGCTAACTTCATATTAATAAAGTGGGCAATACATTGAAAGGAAATGACAATTGTCCCCTTATATGCATCCAATGTTAGTGCACCCAACTTCATCAAACATACACTAAAGGAATTAAAAGCACATGTTGACTCTAAAACAGTGATAGTGGGAGACTTAATACTCTTCAATCACTAATAGGTAGATCATCCAAACACAGCATCAACAAAGAATTCCTAGAACTAAATGACACCATAAATCAAATGGACCTAACTGATGTCTACAGAATATTTCATCCAACAATAACACAATATACATTCTTCTCAGCAGCCCATGGAACTTTCTCTAAAATAGATCATATCTTAGGACACAAAGCAAACCTCATCAAATATAAGAAAATAGAAATAACCCACTATATTCTATCTGACCACAATGCACTGAAACTAGAACTCAATAACAAAACAACAACAGAAAACACGCAAACAATTGGAGGCTGAATAATGCATTGCTCAATAGTCAGTAGGTAATAGTAGAAATAAGAGAGAGAGAATCAAGCCTCCTGGAAACTAATGCAAATGAAAACATAACCAACCAGAGTCTATGGGACAAAGCAAAGGCAGTCCTAAGAGGAAAGTTTATAATCATGAGTGCTTATATTAAAAGGACAGAAAGATCTCATATAAACAACCTAATGCTACATCTTAAACTCCTAGAAAACCAAGAACAAGCAGAACCCAAAACAAGCAGAAGGAGAGAAATAATAAAAAATGAGGTCCAAAATTAATGAACTAGACACCAAAAGAAAAAAACAAAACAAAACAAAGAATCAATGAAACAAAAAGCTGGTTCTTTGAAAAAAATATGCAAGATTGAAAAGCTCCTGACAAATCTGATTAGAATGAGGAGGGAAAAGACCCAAATTAGTAAAATTGGAAACATAAAAGGGGATATAACAACAAACACCACAGAAATCCAGGGAATCATCAGAGGTTACCTTGAAAACCTATATTCTGATAAATTAGAAAATCTTGAAGAAATGAACAAATTTCTAGATATTTATGATATTCCAAAACTGAGCCAAGAAGATATTAACCAACTAACCAGATCTATAATGTATAATGAAATTGAAGCAGTCATAAAGACACTCCCCAAAAGAAAAGTCCAGGACCTAATGGGTTCTCAGCTGAATTCTACCAGATCTTCAAAGAAGAAGTAATACAAACAATTCCTAAATGTTTTTAGCAAACAGAAACCTGAAGGAACACTGCTTAACTCATTCTACGCAGCCAGTATTACTCTCCTCCCAAAACTAGACAAGAACATATCCAAAAAGCAGAATTCCAGATCAATATGATTAATGATTATTGATGGAAAAATGCTCAATAAAATAATGTCAAATCAATTCCAACAACATATCAGAAAGATCATTCACCATGAACAAGACAACATCATCCCAGAGATGTAGGGATGGTTCCACATATACAAATCATTAAATGTAATACAGCACATTAATATAAGCAAAGACAAAAATTATATGACCATCTCAGCAGATGTAGAAAAAGCCTTTGATAAGACAAAACACCACTTCATGATAAAAGCTCTAAGAAAACTAGGAATAGATGGAATGTACCTCAACATTTAAAAGTCTATATATGACAAACCTATAGCCAACATCATACTTAATGAATAAAAATTAAAACCATTCTCCATAAACTCAGAAATGAGAGAATGGTGTCCACTCTTCCCACTCCTATTCAACATAGTCCTGGAATTACTAGCCAGAGCAATAAGGTAAGAGAAAGAAATAAAAGGAATACAAATAGGTAAAGAAACAGCCAAAATATCCTTATTTGCAGACAACATGATCCTATGCCTCAAAGACCCAAAAAAACTCCACCCAAAAACTTCTAGACAACATAAACAGCTTCAGCAATATAGCAGGATAAAAAATAAACTAACAAAAATTAGTAGTTTTTCCATACAACAAAAATGAACAAATTGAGAAAAAATATACAAAAACAATTTCATTTACAAAACTTCAAAAAAAAAAATCAAATACCTCTGAGTAAATTTAATGAAGGATATAAATGACCTCTATATGGAGAACTACAAACCACTGAAGAAAGAGATGGAGGAAGAATTCAGAAAATGAATAGATCTCCCATGCTCCTGGATTGGCAGAACCAACATAGTATACATGACTACAGTACCAAGAGCAATCTACATGTTCAATGCAATACCCATCAAAATTCCAATGACATTCATCACAGAGATTGAAAAATCTGCCATAAAATTCATTTGGAAACATAAAAGACCATGAATATTCAGCAAAAAGAGCAAAACTGGATGCATCACAATACCCAATGTCAAACTATACAAGAGAGCCATAGCAATAAAAACAGCATAGTACTGGCAAAAAACCAGGTATGAAGACCAGTAGAATAATAAAGAGACTTGGATATGACTCCACACAGCTCTACCCATCTTATTTTTGACAAAGGTACCAAAAGCATACAATGGAGAAAAGACAGCCTCTTAAGCAAATGTTGCTTGGAAAAGAGGTTATCTGCCTGCAGAAAACTGAAACTAGTACCATGTTTATCACCCTGTACTAGTATCAACTCAAAATGGATCAAGGACCTTAATATCAGACACAAAACTGTGAAGTTAGTAGAAGAAAGAGCAGGGAATGCTCTGGAAGTAATAGGTATAGGCAAGGACTTCATCAATAGAACCCCAGCAGGTCTGCAACTAAGAGAAAGGATGGACAAATGGGACTTCATAAAATTAAAAAGCTTCTGCAACAACAAAACAAATGGTCTCTTTTTTTTTTCATTTTTCTTTTATTATTCATATGTGCATACAAGGCTTGGTTCATTTCTCCCCCCTGCCCCCACCCCCTCCCTTACCACCCACTCCGCCCCCTCCCTCTCCCCATCCCCCAATACCCAGCAGAAACTATTTTGCCCTTATTTCTAATTTTGTTGTAGAGAGAGTATAAGCAATAATAGGAAGGAACAAGGGTTTTTGCTGGTTGAGAGAAGGATAGCTATACAGGGCATTGACTCACATTGATTTCCTCTGCATGTGTGTTACCTTCTAGGTTAATTCTTTTTGATCTAACCTTTCCTCTAGTACCTGGTCCCCTTTTCCTATTGGACTCAGTTGCTTTAAGGTATCTGCTTTAGTTTCTCTGCTTTAAGGGCAACAAATGCTAGCTAGTTTTTTAGGTGTCTTACCTATCTTCATCCCTTCCTTGTGTGCTCTCGCTTTTATCATGTGCTCATAGTCCAATCCCCTTGTTGTGTTTGCCCTTGATCTAATGTCCACATATGAGGGAGAACATACGATTTTTGGTTTTTTGAGCCAGGCTAACCTCACTCAGAATGATGTTCTCCAATTCCATCCATTTACCAGCGAATGATAACATTTCATTCTTCTTCATGGCTGCATAAAATTCCATTGTGTATAGATACCACATTTTCTTAATCCATTCATCAGTGCTGGGGCATCTTGGCTGTTTCCATAACTTGGCTATTGTGAATAGTGCCGCAATAAACATGGATGTGCAGGTGCCTCTGGAGTAACAGTCTTTTGGGTATATCCCCAAGAGTGGTTTTGCTGGATCAAATGGTAGATCGATGTCCAGCTTTTTAAGTAGCCTCCAAATTTTTTTCCAGAGTGGTTGTACTAGTCTACATTCCCACCAACAGTGTAAGAGGGTTCCTTTTTCCCCACATCCTCGCCAACACCTGTTGTTGGTGGTGTTGCTGATGATGGCTATTCTAACAGGGGTGAGGTGGAATCTTAGCGTGGTTTTAATTTGCATTTCCTTTATTGCTAGAGATGGTGAGCATTTTTTCATGTGTTTTCTGGCCATTTGAATTTCTTCTTTTGAGAAAGTTCTGTTTAGTTCACGTGCTGATTTCTTTATTGGTTCATTAGTTTTGGGAGAATTTAGTTTTTTAAGTTCCCTGTATATTCTGGTTATCAGTCCTTTGTCTGATGTATAGTTGGCAAATATTTTCTCCCACTCTGTGGGTGTTCTCTTCAGTCTAGAGACCATTTCTTTTGATGAACAGAAGCTTTTTAGTTTTATGAGGTCCCATTTATCTATGCTATCTCTTAGTTTCTGTGCTGCTGGGGTTTCATTGAGAAAGTTCTTGCCTATACCTACTAACTCCAGAGTATTTCCTACTCTTTCTTGTATCAACTTAAGAGTTTGGGGTCGGATATTAAGATCCTTGATCCATTTTGAGTTAATCTTGGTATAGGGTGATATACATGGATCTAGTTTCAGTTTTTTGCAGACTGCTAACCAGTTTTCCCAGCAGTTTTTGTTGAAGAGGCTGCTATTTCTCCATCATATATTTTTAGCTCCTTTGTCAAAGATAAGTTGCTTATAGTTGTGTGGCTTCATATCTGGAGCCTCTATTCTGTTCCACTGGTCTTCATGTCTGTTTTTGTGCCAGTACCATGCTGTTTTTATTGTTATTGCTTTGTAATATAGTTTGAAGTCAGGTATTGTGATACCTCCTGCATTGTTCTTTTGACTGAGTATTGCCTTGGCTATTCGTGGCCTCTTGTGTTTCCATATAAATTTAACAGTAGATTTTTCAATCTCTTTAATGAATGTCATTGGAATTTTGATGGGAATTGCAATAAACATGTAGATTACTTTGGGGAGTATCGACATTTTTACTATGTTGATTCTACCAATAAGAAATGGTCTCTAAACTGAAGGGACCACACAGAGTAGGAGATAATATTTGCCAGCTATACATCTGACAAAGGACAGATAACCAGAATATACAGAGAGCTGAAAATACTAAACCTCCCCAAATGAATGAATCAATAAAGAAGTGGGCAACTGAACTGAACGGAACTTTTCCAAAGGAAGAAATCCAAATGGCCAAAACACTCATGAAAAAATACTCCCCATCCCTAGCCATAAAGGAAATGCAAATCAAAACCATACTAACATTTTACCTCTCTCCTGTTAGAATAGATAGTATGAAGAACACCACCACCAACAAATGTTGGTGAGGATGAGGGAACCATCATACACTGCTGTGGGAATGTAAGCTAGTACAACCACTTTGGAAAACAATATGGAGGCACCTTGGAAAACTAAACATAAATCTACCATATGATTCAGTAATACCACTCCTAAGGATATACATAAAGGAATGCGACTCATGTTATTACAAAAGCACATGCACATCCATGTTTATTGCAGAACTATTTTCAATAGCCATACTATGGAAATAGCCAAGATGCCCCACAACCAACAAATGTATTAATAAAATGTGGTATTTATACATAATGGAATTTTACTCAGCCACAAAGAAGAATGAAATTTTGTCATTCACAACTAAATGGATGGAAGTAGAGAACATCATCTTAAGTGAATAGACAGACTAACAAGGCCAAAAATCTCATGTTCTCCCTCTTACATGGATTATAGAGCCAAAACAAATGCAGTAATATTATTGGACATGGGTCACACATGAAGGGGAGAACATGCATTGGAAAAATAGGGAAAGGTCAGGAAACCTATAAGTTGAATGTGGTTGATGTGCTCCCTGTATATGAGTGCATAAAGTGGGAAGGGGATCAGAAAGTTGTGAAAATGTTGCAATACACAAGTGTCTGGAAGCAGTGTTAAGAATCTCTCTGTATGGCTATCTTTTTCTCAAACTAGCAAAAACGACATGTCTTTCTTATTATCTATTATTCTTTCTCTTCAACAATATCGGAGAATAAGTGGACAGAACAGGTTCAGCCCGGAAGTGGGGGAGTTGGGAGGGGATGGGGAGGTATATACATGTAAGTAAATGTAAAAATGATAAAATAAAAGAAGAAAAGAAAAAAAAGCAAAATACTGTGGCAAATACAAAACAACCTTCTCCCACTTCATTTAAATGTATCATACAGAATGATGTGTTGACACAAAAATTCATAGGATCCACATATAAGTATCCATGTATATCAATTCTTCCTAATAAGTGTCACAGGTTACTTATGTTATTGTTTAATTAGTACCAAAAATATATTATGTACAAATCAATATCAGAATTCTAGTGGCTATACTTCTCTCAATCTTATTTACATTTTGTACATAACATATCACTAATCTACTGTTATCACACATTCTTAGTAGAGAGTATAAAATCATTAAGAGAACATAATTGCATCATTGTTCAATTGTCAACATATTTTATTTTTACCTCACCAGAGAAAAACTGGAAAATAGATGATGATAACTCTTTAATAGCTTTTAGTCAGTTATAATTCTGAAAATAAATATGACCATCTCAGTATTATCATCATTATTACTATTTTACATTTTTCTTTTTTGAATATTGTAAATGGAATCCAAAAGTTTCTGAAAGATTAATGCAACTTAAGAATACTTTTTGCAATGTATTTTTAAAATATAAATTTTATTGAATAAATGTAAAGTGTATAGCATGATGTCATTGATAGCTATGGAGAGTAAAATGGTTATTATAGTGAAACAACTGAATATATCCATAATCACACATCAATTCTGAATGTATTAGTTCTTCATGTTTTGCTGTTGAGATGTGTTCACAACATTTTAACATTGTAAAATTTGTGAGTGATCTAGACCCATTGTTTATGGTAAGGGAAAGGCAAAAGAAAATTTGAATTGTTTTAAATAACTGAAATACTAAACAGATACTTAGTCAAACAATTAAGTCTGGAAAAGAGGATTCGTGCTTTCACAGTTTTCATGGAGAGAATGGCATGAGATGATGTAAGGAATATTAAGATATTAAATGCAATTCACTGGGGTATTTTCCACTTTTAAATTTCTTATTGGCATCTACCCTTAAACAATCCCCCAAATCAAATATTAAGTATCTCAGTCACCCCCCAAACATTTTGCTGTGCCACTTTTTCTTCTTTCTTTCTTATCCCACTTCAGTCAACCAATGATAAGCACCTTTCCATTACACATTAGTTTTCATTTTATACAATTTTGCAAAAGTGAAATTGTACACTATTTCCTCTCAATATAAGTAGAGAAAGCTCTTCCACTTGCTGCAGTTATTTTGAGATTCACACATGCTTTTGCCTGTTTCAGTGGTCTATTCAGTGGTAGAAAAGTACTTACATGTTTTAGTCAATCATAATTATTAATGAGAGTGCTGAAGTAAGGGAATTTGACATAGTTATAAAATCAGTGAAATGTGGATGGATAACATGTTGGTTTATGATAATATGACAATGGGTGGTGAAAAAAGTCACTTTTTAAGTTTCCATTCATGTAAATGTTCATAGAACTATCACATGGCATAGTTTAAAAGAAGAATAAACCCAGATGTCCTTTAATTGATGTATGATTAGACTAAAGATGTGATAACCATAAAATGAGATACCTAACCATGAAAGGGAAAGAGGTTCTGAAACTTTCTACAATATGGATAGATTTGATTGCATTATTATAAGTGAAACATTGCCACAAAAGGGTGCATACCAAATAGCTGTGTTTATGTTTGATAATGAGAACTGGAGAATACATAGATTCAGAGTGTAGGTTGACATTTGTCAAAGATTGAGGAGAAGGGAGAAAGCAGAGTGACTACTACTGAGTGTCAGGTTGTTAATATTCTAAAAGTAGATAGGATGAATGCTATAGAGCATAGTGAATATGCTATAAAGATAAGAAATGCTTATGTTAAAAGTGTGAATTTCATAATGCATGAGGTATGTAATTCAAATGTAGTAATAATCAAGTATGAGGGTAAAAGATATTTTAAAAGAAAATAAATAGTAGGAATTGGTACTGTATCCATACTGGGTTGGATTCAGTTAGCCTCTGTTTCATCTAAGCAAGGATGGTAAAGATAATATTTTTCAGTATAAAATATATTTATATTTTATGCATTATACAGTGTAAAATTAATTTTTTAGTTTTTATTGTGACATAGATCCATTTAGTGTCTATATTCAAGAATTAAGCTCAAATTTGCTTAAGATGTTCATATATTCCCAGTGGAAAAATCTTCAACTATTAATGTAGTTAATCATGTTTGTGTAATTCCAAGCCCTCAGGGAAATCTCTTCAGACATTTAAGTCCCAAATGCTTTCTTGTCTAGGAAAATGTCATATGACTAGCATGCATTTACCAAGGACATGCTTACATGAGGCAAGTTTCTGAATTTCCAAATTAAAAAATATCAGTGAAAAAGAGTCTTTTGGGGAAAAATTAGTGATTTGTAAATGGATCTTTTTATTCCAGCTTACTCAGTTCAACAAATTCTGAAGCCGAATTTTCAAAAGTGATCTTTTCTTCTTAGAACCAGAAAGCTCTGACTGAACTTATAAGTACCCACCACATAATATTTTACTTATGTTATTTGAATATAGGTTCATGAACAAGCCTTTACTCATTTTATTATTTTGTAAGAATATTTGTAAATTTAAGAGGTTTCTTTCTTTAGTTAATGGATAACCAATACACCATTGCAAGTAAAAAGATGTGAAAATTGAACTCCATATAAACTACATACCATTGTACTCAGGCCAAAGAAACAAACAACCCCCATCCATCCATCCCCCACTCTGCACTTCTCATATTTTAATTGAGAACCACAAATAAACACATACATATTATATATATTCATATTTAGACTTCTCCAAAAGAAAAGTTCATACACCTCTGAAATATCTATTGCCCTTTATCTTGTTTTCATTTGTTAATTTTAACTGTGCTCTTAAAATCTGATATAAGGCAATATATGAGTTTAATTATACTTTTTCTACTTCTAATTTATCATTGCTCTTTGAATATCTTAGAAAATAAATCTTTTGGCTCGAGACTACTCTTTCAAATAGGCAATGGTCTTTGTGGGAGAAACATATTTCTTGAGTATAATGAAAATCATAATTATTTCATATCTCATCAAATATTAAATACTAAATTGTCCAAGATCAGCTGATTAATGGTTTTAATTTTTGCTATTCAATGATATGTTCATTGTCTTTAATGACCTCTTAAATCAATCATGAATTTGAGGATCATGATAATTGCAATCATTTTCTGATTACAAAAATGTTAGATAAATTAGGTAAAAAAAAATGCCTAATATTTTACTCACAGTCTAATTCCTCTATGACTGGTGTTGCCTTACAGATTATTTGAAGATTTAATAACATTTAAGTAGAAAGAAAATGTATTTCATAAATTAAAGGTAACCCTAAAAATTAAAGAAGATACGCAATGTTGCATACCTTGTAAGTGATTCTTAAATTTCACTTGAACAATCTCAAATGCTATTTTATATTTTTTTAAAAAATTATTGGCAAACACATATAATTTCTCATTGAAGGGTGAAGAATAACTGGAGTTTTCTGAGTGGAAAAAGGAAAATTACAAAAACAAATTATGATCTGTTTTACAGACATGTTGATTTGCATAAAAATGAAATATGTATCTATAATCATTTATCATCTCTTGAGCACATTTTTAAAAGTTTACATGAGGAAAAGAAGATAGAAGAAACTGGTCTTTTTTCAGTGAATTCATTTTCTTGGGAATTACTAATGACACAGATGTCAAACTGACCTTTTTCACTATGTTTCTCCTGTTTAATTCATTACTTTTATGTGAAAAGTTGGAATGGTCTTTTTAATTAGAGTGTTCTCTCACGTTTAATCACTTGATATACTTTTTCCTTATTCCCTCTCTTCCTGTGACCTCTCCTATTGCACTTTAGTCAAACGTAGGATAATGGTGAACCTCTTGACTAAAAGAAATCAACTCCTTTTCTTGGCTGGGCTCTACTATCTTTGATCTTTTTTGTCTTTTCAGATTTTGTGTCTACAGCTGGCAAGGATGGCCTTTGCCAGGTACCAGGCCAAAAACAACCCTTTGTTCTCTACATGTTATGTGTCCAGCAGAGTGTGTTTCCTGCTTGTATTTACTTGGTGGGAATGGCAGATGATTTAAAACATAAGACATTGATATTCCCTTTATATGTCTGTGGGTATAATGAGATTATTTCTTCCTTTACTTTTTTCCTCTTTTCTCCTTTTATGTACTGACATATAAGTCAATGAGCTGTTATTAGAAAACTTTTGTTTTCACTACACTGAGCACCATTTCAGGATTTCTTGTTTTTTGTTGTTATATCATTTTATCAACCTTAAAGTTCTGGTCTGTTGAGGTGATGTTCAAAGCTTTCTCCATTTGTACATCCAATTTACTTGCAGTTTGAATTTTCCAGAGAGCTATGATATTCATCCAACTCTCTAGATGAAAACATCCTGACAAATCCCATGGTAAACTATCTGTTTATAGTCTATGGAAAAATGATTTTTTATAAGCAGTTTGTTGTTTTTACAAAAATATACAATAAGACATATAATAAATAACATTGTGTTTCACAGTTTAATAAAATGTACATTTGTACAAGTGTCTAATCAGAAGGAAATGTTGCTGCTCTTCAAAGATGTTATGTTTCACTATTTGTCTTGAAATGATGTATAGTAATTCTTCTTTGTGGAAAAAGCTCCTGATTTTTCCAATTGTGCCAAATTTTCTTTATTATTACACTTGTTTCAATTATACTGATTAATTTTTTGTACTAATTGCTCCTTTTCATATATTTATGTGGCTTATATTATAAGGCAAATACAGTAGTGTATTTCAAATTAATTTTATATTCTAACGCATGTAATAGTTGTTAGATGAGTACTGAGTAGTTCAAATGGGCATCACAACAATAATGAAATAAAAGACCATAGGGTAAAATCCAGGGCAACATATCTAAATTCAGTGTGCAAAAGGAAGCCTAGCTTAGATGCAGTTATTAAGTTCCAGATTTAAAATGATGCAAGTTTGGAAGAGGAAGGTTTCTAGGCAGAACGTTTGACAATTAGAGAAGTGGTGTGATGGTGATGACTATGCCATTTGGAAGGCAAATCAGGTTAAGATGTAAAGAACAATTAAAGGGATCCTGACAAGACCATGCATGATGGTGCTTACCTGTAATCTCAATTTATCCAAAGATGAAAGTAGGAGGTTCACAGTCTAATACTGGTCTAGGAAAAAGAATGATACCCTAACTGAAAAATAAACTGAAAAGCAAAGTACTGTTTTAGTGTGTGTCTAAAATGGTAGAGCACAAGGACAATGCCCTAATTTCAATTAGCAGTACTGCAAATACTCACAAATAAAGAAATAGAAAGAAAGGACCCTAACAGCATACCACTTTGTAATGAAATCATCAAGCATCCTCAACCCCTCCATTACTATTTCTGGGAAACTTTCTTTCTTCCCAAATCTCAACCTCGTTTATAGGGTTGTTATTCACAATCACTCTCTTAAATCATTATTTAATATTACCTTGTTTCTTAAATCAATATCCAATATGGGAATGTAGGCATCTTTAATCAAGAAATGAACATTTCATCTCTGTAATCCAGGGCATTAGCACTATGTGTGACACACAATGGAAAAATAAAGAAGGTATAAAATAAAATGCCAGATAACACATTTTTATGTACTTATCAGATGTCAATAAAACTGAACGATTGTCTAAACAACACTGAGATTTCATCTCACCCCAGTTAGAATGGCCAGAATCAAGGGTAGTAACAACAACAAATGCTGGTGAGGATGTGGCAAAAAAAGGAACCATTATATGCTGCTGGTGGGAATGCAAATTAGTATAACCACTATGGTAAGCAGTATGGAGATCCTTCAAAAAACTAGAGATAAACTGCCATATGATCCAGAGATGTGACACCTGGGCATCTACCAAAAGAACTAAAAGAGAATACAATAGAGACACCTGAACACTGATGTTCATCACAGCACTATTCACAATAGCAAAGCTCTGGAAACAGCTCTGATGCCCTACAACTGATGAATGGATCACGAAATTGTGATATATACACTCAGTGAAGTATTACTAAGCCACAAGGAATAAGAACATGAGGTTTGATGATAAATGGATACAATTGGAGGACATCATGCTAAGCAAAGTTAGCCAGAATCAGAAATAAAATACACGTGTTTTCTCTCATATGTGGAAGATAGATTCAAAGATAAACATATACATGAAAACAAGCATGATCATATACAAACATGTTTGTAACAGTGGAACTACTTTATGGAACTCAGAGAAAGAGGGAAAGGAAAAGAGAATGATAGAGCATCAGTAATATTGCATACCATAAGATGTAAAAGTAGAGGATATAAGGATGTGTACTGAAAACTGTTGAAAAACAGGGGGTGGGAAGTAGAGGGGTAAAGGGGAGTGTTCAAAGGGATTGAACAGAATAAAGCAAAACACAACCACAGTGGACATATATGTTCAGACATCATTTTGAACATCAACTAATATAGGAATAATAAAAATCAGGACTGTAAAATAGGCACAGTGTGTATGGGGTACTGGAGGGAGAAGGTAAAGGAAGGAGATTAAGGTGACAGTATATGGTTGATGGACTTTACATATCTCTATACAAACAGAACTAAAAACCTCTTTCAATTGTTTTAAATTGGGTGAGGAGGGGGGTGAGGGGGAGAGATGATGGAGGCAATGTAAATAATATTCAATAGAAGTCTAATCAGAAGTGTCACTATGAATCCCCCTCCTGTATTATGAATATATCTTAATAAAAAACTTATAATAAAAAATTAAATGATTGTGTGCAATGTGACATACAAACACACAAATACACACATTCAAACACTATGACTTTTAAGAGAGTAGATAAAATGTATGGATACTAAGAAAATCTCATATGCTATCTTAGATAGCAAAATAACAAAAAAGAAAAGAAAAAAAATAAGATAAAAATAGTAAGAAAATTCAAATAACCCCATACATTCTATCTGATCAGAATGCATTAAAACTAGAACTGAAAAGCAGCAACAGAAAATATTCAGATAATTGGAGGCTAAAATAAGAAATTACTCAATGATCAGTGGATCATGGACAAAATAAGACAGGAAATCTAAAAGTTTCTGAAATTTAATGAAAATGAAAACACAACCTACCAGAACAAATGGAACACAGCAAAGGCAATCCTAAGAAGAAAGATTATAGGCATGAGTGCATATATTAAAAGGATAGAGGAGGAGATCCAAATGGCGATGGAAACAGAGCTGCAGACCGCTTGAGCTCCTCACCCAGAGACCCTGCCAAGAAGCTGAAGACAGATCTGACTGAGGTCTGCAGAGCTGCTGCTCTGTTCTGCCAGGCTCTCCACCCTTCAGGCTGTGCCAGGCCATAGCCCTGTGCCAGACCCACATGCTGCGGGATTCTCGCCCCTGAGCCAAGCCAGCCTCCACCATGCTGGAATGCCTGCCCCTCGGTGCCCTATCCATGACCACTGGGATCCCCACCACCAGTCTGTGCCAGACCCCAGCCTGGAGCCAGACCCATAGCTTGCCAGGATACCAGCCCCCTTCTCCAAGCTCACCGCCCTTCAGGCCCTGCTGAACCCCAGCTACGCGGGACAATCGGACCACCACCCCTTGGGTTTCCCATGCCCATGAGGCCCTGCCTGGCTGCAGCTCCATGTAGAAAACTAGAGCCCCACCCCTCTGGGACAGGCACCAGCCTGGCACTAGACAGCCACATCCACCAGCTTGCCAGGAACCTTGCCACTGGGGCAGAGCCAGCCCCAGCTCTACAGCTTTCCCAGATAACCACTCCACCAGACTCCTACTCAGCCTCCACTAGAGGGCTCCAAGCATGCCTAAGAGATACACACAGACTGGACTGGACACTAAAGAACTAAAAACAACTAAGCCTGCAATCCTACTGTTTCAGAACTGGTGATATTTTTTTTCTTTCTCCCTTCTTTAAGGGTTAGGCAGCCTGGTTTGCTCGTTGATTGCCAATCATCTCTCCCATTATTTATTTATTTATTTATTTTTCCCCTCTTCTCTCTTCCTTTTTATCTTTTCTTCTCTTTCTTTTTTTTTTTTCCTTCTCTCATGATTTTTGTTAGTATTAATATTACAACCCTGCTAATACCAAATTACACATACTCCAGGGACAGAAATTGTACCTAGTGGAAATATGGGAAGAACAAAAAGGGATGGAAACAATTCTCCCCCCAAAAATAAAGTAATATAGTAATTAGAGCAAAATGAAGAAAATGGATACACAGACCCAGACTCCAACAAAACAAAGATAAACTATACCAAGGAACCCAACGAAGGCCACAAAAACACCCTGAATGAAGAAATTCTACAAGTAATTGATGAGAATGTCACAGAGATTCTACTAGACATGGTCAACCAAAATGTACAGGAGGCACTCAAGAACTTCTAAGACAACAAAACTGAAGAATATCAGAAAACACAGAAACAAATAAATGAAATCATAGGAGACTTAAACAAACACTAAACTGAAACAAAGATTACCATAAGAAGAGAGATAAATAAATTAAGGGGAAATTGACAGTATTAAAAAAGTAATATTGATGAAATAAAAGAGGAAATTAAAATGTTTCTGGAAGTCAATGAAAATGAAAACACAACGTACCAGAGCCTATAGGGCACAGCAAAGGCAGTCCTAAGAGGAAAGTTTATAGCCATGAGTGCATGTATTAAAAAGATAGAAATATCTCAAATCAATGACCTAATACTACAGCTCAAACTCCTAGAAAAACAGGAATAAGCAAATCCCAGAAGAAGCAGACGGAAAGAAATAATTAAGGTTAGGGCTGAAATCAATGAAATAGAAACCAAAAAAAAAGCATAAAAGAATCAATGAAACAAAAAGCTGGTTCTTTGAAAAAATAAATAATATTGACAGACCCCTAGCAAATCTGACTAAAATGAGAAGAGAAAAAACCCAAATCAGTGAAATCAGAAATATAAAAGAGGAGAAAACAACAAACACCATGGAAATCCAGGAAATTATCAGAGACTACTTTGAGAGCCTATACTCTAATAAATTTGAAAATCTTGAAGAAATGGACAGATTTCTAGAAACTTACAACCACCCAAAACTCAAACAAGAAGATATCAATCACCTGAATAGATCTATAACACAAAAAGAAATTGAAGCAGCAATCAAAAGTCTCCCAAAAAAGAAAAGTCCAGGATCCGATGGATTCACTGCTGAATTCTATCAGACTTTTAAAGAAAAAATAATACCAACTCTCCCTAAACTGTTCAACAAAATAGAAAGGGAAGGAATATTGCCTAACTCATTCTATGAAGCCAATATTAATCTCATCCCAAAACCAAACAAAGACACCTCCATAAAGGAGAATTATAGGCCAATTTCCTTAATGAATATCGATGCAAAAATCCTCAATAAAATAATGGGAAACCAAATCCAACAACACATCAGAAAGATCATATACCAGGACCAAGATGGCTTCATCTCAGGGATGCAGGGATCATTCAACATACACAAATCTATAAATGTAATACAGCACATTAACAGAAGCAAAGACAAAAACCAATTGGTTATCTCAATAGATGCAGAAAAAGCCTTCAAAAAGATCCAACACCACTTCATGATAAAAGCTGTAAGAGAACTAGGAATAGAAGGAATGTACCTCAACATTGTAAAGGCTATTTATGACAAGCCTACAGCCAACATCCTACTTAATGGTGAAAAACTGAAACCATTCCCCCTGAAATTATGAACGAGACAAGGGTGCCCATTATCCCCATTCTTATTCAATATGGTACTGGAATACCTAGTCAGAGCAATTAGCCAAGAATAAGAAATAAAAGGAGTACAAATAGGTAAAGAAACTGCCAAAATGTCCTTACTTGCAGATGATAGGATCCTATACCTTACAGACCCAAACTGAGAAGAAGTAGATGGAAACAATTCCATTCACAATAGCCTCAAAAAAAAAAAAAAAATCAAATACCTAGGAATAAATTTAAAAAAAGATGTGAATGAAATCTCCAAGGAGAATTACAAACTCCTGAAGAAAGAGATCGAGGATGACTACAGAAGATGGAAAGACCTCCCATGCTCATGGGTTGGTAGAATCAACATAGTAAAAATGGCTATACTACCAAAAGCAATCTACATGTTTAATGCAATTCCCATTGAAATCCCAATGACTTACATCACAGAGATTGAAAAATCTACTTTAAATTTCATTTGGAAACACAAGACACTGGGAATAGCCAAAACAATACTCAGCAAAAAAATGCAATGCTGGAGGTATCACAATACCCAACTTCAAACTATGTTACAAAGCAATAGCAATAAAGACAGCCTGGTACTGGCACAAAAACAGACATAGAGACCAGTGGAACAGAATAGAGGACCCAGATAATAATCCATATAACTATACTCACTTCATTTTTGGCAAAGGTGCCAAAAACATCCAGTGGAAAAAGGACAGCCTCTTTAACAAATGTTTCTGGGAAAAGTGGTTATCCATCTGCAAGTAACTGAAACTAGATCCATGTCTATCACCCTGTACTAGTATCAACTCAAATGGATCAAGGACCTAAATATCAGACCTGAAACTGAAGTTGCTACAGAAAGGAGCAGGAAACACTGTAGAAGTATACAGGTATAGGCAAGGACTTCCTCAATAGAACTCCAGCAGCCCACCAACTAAGAGAAAGTATGGACAAATGGGACTTCATAAAATTAAAAAGCTTCTTCACAACAAAAGAAATGGTCTCTAAACTGAAGAGACCACTCACCGAGTGGGGGAAAATGTTTGCCAGCTATACATCAGACAAGGGACTGATAACCAGAATATACAGGGAACTTAAGAAACTAAACTCTCCTAAAATCAATGAACCAATTAAAAAATGGGCAACTGAACATACTAGAACTTTCTCAAATGCCAAAAAAGCACATGAAAAAATGTTCACCATCTCTAGCTATAAAGGAAATGCAAATCAAAACCACACTAAGATTCCACCTCACTCCTGTTAGAATAGCCATCATCAAAAACACCACCAACAGCATGTGTTGGCAAGAATGTGGAGAAAAAGGAGCCCTAATCCACTTCTGGTGGGAATGCAAGCTGGTACAACCACTCTGGAAAAAAATTGGGGACTTCTTAAAAATCTAAATGTAGACCTGCCATATGATCCAGCAATTCCACTCCTGGGGGTATACCCAAAGGAATGTAACACAGATTACTCCAGCAGCAACTGCACACCCTTGTTTATTGCAGCACTATTTACAATAGCCAAGTTATAGAAACAACCAAGATGCCTCATATTGATGAATGGATCAAGAAAATATGGTACTTGTACACAATGGAATTTTACTAGGCCATGAAGAATAATGAAATCTTATCACTTGCAGGTAAATGGATGGAACTGGAGAACATCATTCTGAGCAAGGTCAGCCAAGCTCAGAAGACCAAAAATAGTATTTTCTCCCTCATATGCGGACTTTAGATCTAGGGCAAATGCAGCAATGTGGTTGAACTGGGACCACATGACAAGGGGAGAGCACATATGGGTGATATAGAAATAGGTAGAAAACCCAAAACATGAAAGCATTTGATGTCCCCACTCCAGAGGAGCTAATACAGAAAACTTAAAGCAACAGAGGTAATCATGAGAAGTGGATCAGTAACCAGGGTAAAGATCAGTTAGAGATGAATCAACATGGGTCATAAAACATGTACACAAAAGCAATGCTAGAAATATTTCTGTATAGCTATCCTCAACTCAACTAGCAAAAACACTTTGTCTTCCTTATTAGACTTGTATCTTTTCTTCAACAAAACTATTGATAAAGGCAGAATAGGACTGGAACCGAGGCGGGGAGGGGTGAGGGTGGTGGAGGGGTGCAGGGTGGAGAAATGACCCAAACAATTTATGTACATGTGAATAAAAGAATAATAAAATAAAATTTAAAAAAGATTTTAAAAGAAAAAAATAAAATAAAAGGATAGAAAGATCTCAAATAAACAACCTAATGCTACATCTCAATCTCCTAGAAATACAAGAACAAGAAAAACCCAAAACAAGCAGAAGGAGAGAAATAATAAAAATAAGGGCCAAAATTAATGACAAACACACACACACAGACACACACACACACAAAAAAAAAAGTACAAAGAAATCAACGAAACAAAAAGGTGATTCTTTGAAAAAAATAAACAAGATTGACAGCCCCCTGGCAAATCTGAATAAAATAGGAGGAAAAACCCAAATCAGTAAAATCAGAAATGCAAAAGGGGAGATAACAACAAACACCAAGGAAATCCAGGAAATCATCAGAAACTACTTTGAGAACATATATTCCAATAAATTTGAAAATCTTGAAGAAATGGACAAATTTCTAGATAGTTATGACCATCCAAAACTGAACCAAGAGGATATTAACCACCTAAACAGATATATAACATGCAATGAAATTGAAGTAGCAATAAAGAATCTCCTGAAAAAAGAAAGTCCAGGACCTGATGGATTCTCTGCTGAATTCTATCAGACATTTAAAGAAAACTTATATCAACATTCCATAAATTTTTCCACAAAATAAAAAGGGAGGGAATACTGCCTAATTCATTCTATGAAACCTGTATTACCCTCATCCCCAAACCAGACAAGGACACATCCATGAAAGAGACCTATAGACTAACCTCCTTAATGAACATCACTGCAAGTATCCTCAATAAAATAGTGGCAAACCAATTACAACAACATATCAGAAAGATATGATATGACCAAGTTAGCATTATCCAAGGGATGAAGGGATGATTCAACATATGCAAATAATTAAATGTAATACAGCACATCAATAGAAACAAAGACAAAAACCACTTGATTATCTCCACAGATGCAGAAAATACTTTCAATAAAGATTCAACACCATTTCATGGTACAAGTTCTCCGGAAACTAGGAATAGAAGGATGTACCGAAACATTAGAAAGGCTATATATGACAAACCTATAGCCAACATCATATGTAATGGGCCAAAAACTGAAACCATTTCCCCTAAAGTCAGGTAGGAGACAAGGGTGCTCACTCTCTCCACTCCTATATGACATTGTCCTGGAATTCTTAGCCAGAGCAACAAAACAAGAAGAAGAAATAAAAGGAACACAGAAAGGTAAAGAAGTAGTTAAACTAACCTTATTCACAGATGATATAATCTCATTCCTTAAAGGCATGAAAAAATTCCACCCCAAAACTCCTAGGCACCATAAACAGCTTCAGCAAAATAGCAGGATACAAAATCAACTTACAAAAGTTTCTATACCCCAACAATGAACAGATTGAGAAAGAATGTAAGAAAACATTTCCTTTTGCAATAGCCTCAAAAAAAAAAAAAAATCAGATCTCTAGGAATAAACTTAACAAAGGATGTGAATGAGCTCTACACAAGGAGAGCTACAAACCTGAAGAAAACTTTTAAGGAAGAGATTGAAGAATAATACAAAAGGTGGAATGATCTCCCATGGTGTAGGACTGGCAGAATCAACATTGTAAAAATGGCTACACTACCAAAAGCAATCTACATGTTCAATGCAATTCCCAACAAAATCCCAATGACATTCATCACAGAGATTGAAAAATCTAACTCAACATTCATTTGGAAACGCGAAGACCACAAATAGCTAAAGCAATGTCACAAGGAAACTCCCTGTATAGCTATTTAAAACAAACAAAAATCTCATTTTTTTCACCTACAAGAACAGGAAGGAGAAACAAGTCCAGTCTGGGGGAGTTGATACCAATAGGAGGGGGCAGAAGATTGGGAAAGGGAATGGGAGGGTGAATTTAGTGCAAATACTGTGTATGCATGTATGTAAATGGAAAAATGACACCTGTTGAAACTATTGCATTAATGGGGAGATATAGGAGAGCAGTGGAAGGTATGAATTAATGTATATTTGATGTATTGTAAGAACTTCTGTAAGTGCCAAAAGGTATGGCTACTGAACACAGCAATAAAAAAAGAAATTTATTGCATAATCTTACCAGTGAGCATTATGGTAGTCAGAATAGATCTGCCATATTATCCAGCAATCCCACTCTTAGGGATATACCAGAAGGACTGTGACTCAGGTTACTACAAAGGACCTGTACACCCATGTATATTGCAGCACTATTCACAATAGCAAGCTATAAAAAAAGCCAAGATGCCCCACTACCAATGAATGAATTAAGAAAATGTGGTATTTACACACAAAGAAATTTTATTTAGCCACAGAGAAGAAAGAAATTTTGTCATTCTCAGGTAAATGGATGGGACTGGAGAACATCATCTTAAGCAAAGTTAGTAAGGCTCAAAAGTCCAAAAATCACGTTTTCCCTCGTATGTGGATTATAGACCTAAAACAAATGCACTAATAGTATTGGACATGTGTCACACACTAAGAGGAGGCAGTGCACAGGAAGGATAGGGAAAGGGAAGGAAACCAAAATTTTGGATGTAATAGGTATACTTATTGTATAGGAGCAAATATAACATTCTTAAACTGGCAGAGGCCACTTTGGGAAGGACACTATGAAGTAGTGAAGAGGTCTGGTAGAGATGAACCAGTTTGGGTTGTAACACACATAAGCATGGAAACAACACAAGAAATCTCCCTATATAGCTATCTTTATCTCAAACTAGCAAAAATGCTATTTCTTTATATTAAGGTATAAACAAAGTGAAATAGTGGTAGACTAGCAATAATTTAAAGCATGCAAACTATGGGTTCAATTAACGCATCTCCATCGCATATATTCACTTGATTGCAGCATTTAAAGACTTACCTGAGTTTCATATTATCCTCTATTGTTAGGTATAATAGGTGTGAAGTAAAGAGAAAGAAAATTAGAGTCCCATAAAAGGATGACCAAAAATACCACTCAGATTGATTGTAATTTTCATATTTCTGAATTTATGGGGGTCAAGCTGCAATATGTGGAAATATTTTAGGGAATTTATACTGAAATAGAATATAGTTCTAGTTGGTTGTTCTAAACTGGGATTTTATAGAATTGTGAAATATATCATCAAAGGCTTTGTTATATCCTAAAGTGTCTAATTAACTCTCATTTACTTCCCTTATCAATTTCTCTAAAGGATATCATGTCAACCAATGACAGATGGAAAGTATTGTCCAAATACTACAGTATAATGACTTGGTTGACAAAGTTAGTAGTGTAGCTAACTTTCTACATCGTAATTCTATTTTTCATACTTGTTATTATAATACCTAAATATGCCTCTAGGAGTTATGATTCTGTTGCCATGTAATCCCCTCACAGCATTGGGATAGGTTTGAAAAATATGAGAACATCATACTCGCACAATGAGATTTCATTCTGTCTCTAGTCTTTTTTCACCTGAAGGAGTACTAGTAAGGTAGTGTCACAAGGGAAAAGAAGTAAAATTTCAGTCTTTGATAAACTTATTGCAGTATTCTCTGGGGAAAATTCTGAGTCAAAAATGTATTTAATTATGATTGAATAACAGAAAACAATGAAAGCAACCATTCAAGATTAAATCCCTACAGTCACTAGATGAAAATAAAATGTAATCTACATAGTGTTCATTTACCAGGGATAAGGAAAGAAAGCTTTCTCATCTCAGGTAAGTGTCTGAAGGACTCTGTTTAAATAATAATGAAAACTAAAATTTTTATTTTCATTGGAAAAATGAAGAATCAAATATGGGAAATATGTAAATGAAGGATTTTATATATGATTTTATATCAGCTAAACATAATCTATAAATCTAATGTCCCATGATATTTTATTGTTAATCCAGTGAGAGTTTGACTTAATTTATAATTTGTATATAGTATATAAATATTTTATTTCTTCATATTTTAATCACAATTCATAAATAAACCTTTTCTTTTTAAAAATAGCTCTCAGTGATACGATGCTTATAAGATATGTTTGTTTTATTAAAATAACAATATACTACAATACAAACTTCAGCATAAGTAAATTCTAGGCTATGTAGACCACATACTATATTTAAGTCTACATGAACAGCAGACTTCTAATTCCAATTTTTGTATATACACAGATAGATGCGTATTTTTGGATATATACATACAAATGCAAACACAAAGAAACAGAAGCTGTATATCTAACAAAGAATTGCTTGTCCTTACTATTCATTTTAATGAACAAGTTAAATTAAAAGCCAAGGATATGCAAGTATATATTTGTTAAAATCTGTGGTTCTTACTCTCTTGATTTCATTTATCTGGCTTTTTAAGGGATTTGTCCTTAGGAACAGGAGGGGTTATTCAAAGAGATTGAAAAAGTCCTGGAAAACCAGTCTTAGAGTAGATCAATAAAACGCATTTGATTTTTCAGTAAACACTAGACACTAACTAGACACAACTACACTAACAAGTATACTAGAACAATTTTCACTATATTATCTTATATGCAATATCATTTTCAGGGCTAAAATCAATTACAATTCTTGAATAATTTAGTAAGTGTGACTCTAGTTGTTAAGATTATGAAATGTTTAGTGTTTTATCTTTGGGCTTTTCTGTCTAACATTGATATATCTTTCATATTATTTTGGATCTGGAATCAGCTTTTGTTCATTCAAATGTATTGCCTGAGAACAAATGACAGTGGCCAAGGAAAGTCATCTCAGGAATTATGTGTAAGTAAACTTAGAATTAAAGCAGATCAACATACATTCAGGCATGTTTTAGTTTATTATTATCTTTTTAATGGTAATGTCTCTTTAAAAGAGATATGTGTCTGGGTTATTTTCTGAGGGTGGAGAAAGCAGTTAATAGAATTAATTTTCTACTTCCTAATAACACTTTGGGGTATGCAGAACAATCCCTAATTTATCATTATCTTGTTTGATCTGTAATAGTTTTTGAAAAGAGCAAAGAGGAATGAGCACTGGAAATTTCTCATCACCAACTGAATTCCTTCTCTTGGGAATTACCAATAACGCTGGGATTATAGTGGTTCTATTCACTGCATTTCTAGCTATTTATCTCATTATTCTCGTTGCAAATCTTGGAATGGTTACTTTAATCAGAATGGAGTCCCACCTTCACACTCCTATGTACATTTTCCTAAGCCACCTTTCTTTGGCTGACTTTTGCTATTCCACTGTAGTTGGGCCTAAGATGCTGGTGGATCTCCTTGCCAGGAATAAATCAGTTCCCTTTGTTGGCTGTGCCCTGCAGTTCTTCATCTTCTGCATCTTTACAGATGCTAAGTGCATGCTGCTGGCAGTGATGGCCTTCCACCTGTACAAGGCCATCAGCAACCCTCTGCTCTACACAGTAGACATGTCCAGCAAGGTTTGCTCCCAATTGCTGGCTAGGGTTTACCTGGTGGCAATGGCAGATGCTTTGACACATACGACATTGACATTCTGCTTATGTTTCTGTGGGTCTCATGAGATTAATCATTTCCTCTGTGATGTCCCCCTCTCCTATTATTATCTTGCTCAGATCCACAGGTCAATGAGCTAGCGATATTCACCATCTTTGGTTTTATTGAACTGAGCACCATTTCAGGAGTTCTTATCTCTTATTGTTACATCATATTATCAGTCTTAAAGATCCACTCTGCTGAGGGGAGATTCAAAGCTTTCTCCACCTGCACCTCCACTTAACAGCAGTTTCCATTTTCCAGGGAACTATGCTATTCATGTATTTCCAGCCAAGTTCTTCCTACTCTCTAGTTCAGGACAAGATTCCCATGTTGAACCCTCTGATTTATAGCTTACGGAACAAGGATGTTATAATTGGCATAAAAAAAATGAAAAATAAGATTTTATTTTAAATAAATATTTATATACTCTGAATACAAACACATTTAAATCCACACACACACACACCATTGTTTTCTTCGATTTTAAATTACAATATAAAGTTGTCTGAAGTATCTTATTATATATATATATATATATATATATATATGTTAGTAAACCATAACATACAAATGGTTTATAGTTTCATAAATATGTTATACTTTACTATGTATTCTATTTAAATGTTATTCTACATTTTTTGAAAAATTTGCAGTTTCTTGTTATTTTGCCACTGGCATTTTTTTATCATTGCATATGCATTCATCTCCAGAATTATTGAAATATTTTTATGTAACTTTTACACTACTGATAGCATTGCATTTCAAGGTAAAATAAGATTCATATTATTCAGTCCTGCAATATATAGGAAATAGAAACATTAATGTACTAAATATAAATAATTCAAGTAACATTAAATATCATGATGTTGACAGAAGTGTATTTAAAGTACAAGCAAAATGTCTGAACCTAGACTGTAATGAAGAAAGCATTCTTTGAATGGGGACAATTAGCTTTAGATGTGAGCAGTGAGCTGGGACACACTAGAGGATAGTGGTGAGATGAAAGCATTCTTGTGCAGAGACTGAGAATTATACATCATGAGGAGGCAGAGGAAAATGCCTTTTGAGAATAAAGAAGTCCATGATGTACAGAATAAATAGCAAAGTGCTTTTTGTCCTAGTTGTTATTTATTTACATATTTTGCTGGGACTTGAACCCAGATCTTGTACACACTGGCAAATGATCTATCACTTGAGTTGCACTCTCAGCCTAAAATGTGGTATTAATTTTCATTTAGCTAGTGATAAGTGATGTTGAAAATTTTTTCATGTACTTTTTGACAATTTGTATATCTTGTTTCAAGAAATGTCCATTTTATTCTTTGGCAGCCTTTTTATTCAAATTATGTCTTTCTTTTGTCTGTTTTCTTTTTTCTATTGAGTTGTTTGAGTGCTATAGGAGAAGTAAGTTCTGACTTTCTACTGCAAGGTAGAGTGACAATTGACAATAATAATAATCAACTGTATATTTCAAAATAAGTGGAAGAAGTGATGTTTAATGCTCTCTCATAAAGGAATGATAGATGTTTGAGGTAGTGGAAATTCTGATTGCCCTGATTTGATGATTGCCTAATGTGTATATTACTCTTTACATTACATTGTACACCATGACTTTGTACAGTTTTGTGTAAATTAAACTAAACTAAACTAAAATGAAACAAAGCAAAATTGCGAAATAAAGAGCTCCCATGAAATCTAACTTTGTGCTGATGTTCTTTACTCTGGTACTTCTACTAAGCTTTTCATCCCTTCTTCCCTTTCTCAGCTCTGGTCAAGTGCTCATCTTTGTGATTCATAAACAATATTCTATAAAAGGCACCATTCTCTTCTTATTAAAATGTCACTTTCAAATGAGATTAAATTTTCTTTGCTCCAGAAGACCAAGTTTTATTCCTATAATTCCACCAGTGGCGTTGTGACTGTGACACAAAATAGGGAAATGTAAATAATAAGAACTTACATACTACCAGTTTATGGGCTCATTTAGATATCAGGCTATGATAAGTCTTGGATATGACATACTTTGAATATGTAATTTATACCTTAAGAAGGCAAACACAATGGTTGTGCATTCTAAAGCAATGAATATACAAAGGTATGCAATTTAATTACATAGTATAAGTATAGAATATTCATTGAGGTGTTTCTTTGATGTTCACATAAAATGGGCACTGTTCAAGTTTATGAAATCATAACACTTAAATAAGCTTTTTCAGAAAATGTGGATATGGACATGAATTTGAAGGATACACAATAGCTTCTGAAACTTAATTCCCATTATAGTTGTACCAACTAAAAGACACTGAACACTTTTGGTTTTCCCAGCTGCCATTAAAAAATGTCCTGTAGAAAAACAATTCAGAATGGCAGTAAAGTCCAACAGGCTTGCTTGCTTCTCAAAGCACATTTTAAAAAAAATTCTGATGCCGTAAGGTTCACCTTATGTCTTATTACCCCAGGATTTTTCTTCAAAGTCATTCTCTAATAAACACATATCTTTTGAGGGCTAGTTTAGATGAATTTATTGTCAGCATGATATTTCTACCCATGCTTGGTGTCAAAGGAGTGTGAAGATTAGGACTCATGACATGGAGGGATAATTGTGCTTTTGAAATTAAAGTTTGTATCCTGCCTAAACAGAGTATATTCTAAGTAAGTTCTTCCTGGAGAAAGTGAAACACATGAGAGAGAAAAATGAGTTTGAAAGGAAACAAAAGATCTCTAAGGAGGACTCTGAATCTTCCAAATATTCACAGGAGAATTAGTGAAGGTCCTGGACAAAATGAGGATTACTTTCTTTGATTACCATGGTGGAAAATTATTGGCAATGAATCAGTTTGGGCTTAGTCACAAAAATTCATACAGACATTTTAGTATTGGAATCATCAATGAAAAAGTGGCAGAGTTATATCATAAAGCATTAAAAATTGTCTTAAGAATCACTTTTCCCCATATTAAAATTCTATTAATGTCATAGCATTTCACTTGATGATCATTAGAGCTTTATAAAAAGCCAGGGAAAACTCTAGAACAACAAATAAGATGTAAAAGCAAAAATAACCACAAAGTCTTAGACTGGTCACTCCAAGTGGGTTTTCATAAGAAACAGAGAAGAATGCATTGTGTCTAATCACAGTAGGTATTTATATGCAAAGTGTGTTTATTCTGACATCATTTTGTGTTTAAATCTTAGAAATCAACAGTATTGGTTATGAAATCTAGTTATCTTGTAAGTAGTACAAAACAGAAATAAGCTTCACATATCAGAACTTCTGGGGAAATAGGTAAGAAAAAAGTTTATAAACAATTGTTGTATGGAACAAAGGATGTTTAAGAGTTTTATCATGTCTTGCACACATCTAATCTGTTATTTGGCAGATCATGCAGAGTCTGCATGTTAGAAGGACTCAGCTACTGGACCAGAGTCCTGTTCTGTCTTTCTCTCACCTGGGCTGCCTCATCTCTGCAAGTAGTTCTTGAAACCACTGAACAACAGCAGCTTTCAAATGGGACAATGGAGAGGTCTGGCTTATTCCTATCTGTCTTCTCAGGTTTATTACTATTACTTGTACTCTCACCTACTTTTGCCAAAACCCTTGAACTTCTTGTTCCAGTAGGTTCTGAATAACAAGACAGATAATCTCCAACCATTGACCACACAAGACAACATTACTTCTGAAACTGGAAAGGAAATGAACAGTTTATGGGGGAGTGTGAAAATATGAAGTCTAAGAGAAGTCTGAGGGAAGGAAAAGAGAATAACATTTATTCATTACCAGAACTTCTCATTTAAGTTTCTCTGTTTCAAGAAACTGTATGTTTCTCTGTTGCAAGTTACAAGAACATTTCTAGAATATTGGAAACAACAATAACTAACTTGTCTGAAGATGTGGGTTATCTGGACCAAGTAAGCTTAAGAAATATTACCTGAGCTTCTGAGGGCATCAATTTCTTAAATGATAAAAAAAACTAGAAAAAATAGTAAAGCACTGCAAAGTTTTTCAAAGAAATAACATGATTAAATTTGGATGAATATATGCTACAATTTCAGTTCAGAGTTATATGAATATAAAAGATTTCATTATCATTTTATTGGTTTCCATTGTATTAAATGGATTTCTATTAGAGTCAGTTTAGTTTAAATAATGGTAATGTAACCTCACTTTAACTTCTGAAACAAGTAGGGAAAAAGGAAAAGTAGGAAGAGCATTGTTTTGCTGTTTTTCAGAGTCCTTTTCTTCCCTTCCTCATTGATAAGTATATCCCAGAGAGGTATCATGAGCTATTGCAAGATTCCCATGGTCAAATTCTGCTTCTGCTCCTTAAAATTTCAATTTTAAAATTAGATTTAATAAGTAGGGCTTCTGAGCCAGAAGGCAATATTAGATAGTCAAACTGAGTCTTGTTTGTTTCCTTCCTATGCACTAATAGCATCCTGTAAATGTCCATTATAACACATTTAGATGTAAATTATTAGTAAATTTAAAAATGAACAAAATAATCTGCTGATTTATACTCATAAGTTTATAAAAGAATGGTCTTGCATCAGTCACTCACCATTATTTATTTACTTTGTTATTTACAATTTTTTCTGGGTATGTCATTCAAAAATAGTCACTAAGTAAACAAAGCAGTTTTCCCTACAACACTAAAACAAAAAAGAAGTCTTTGAAAGTTCAGCGGTAAAACCTCCCTTTATTTCACTTTTACATATGTTCACCTAAGATAAAATGTGCTTGCATTTTTCACCTTTGGCCTAGCCTGTAATAAGTGGTATTTAACAGCACATTTGCTGTAAAGAACTCTGTGAACCATTCAGTTCTCATCAGCATGACCCAAATACATGAGCAATGTCTCCAGAAATAGCCACTCCAGTTTGTAGCACAGACAGACTGGACATCAGTCTGTGGACTTCTCTTCCTGGCCTTACTCTGGGGACTAGCAATGGAGTTATTGGTAAATGTAGAGCAAATGGAAACTATACAAATGGAAACTCAGGGTGAAAAACATGGACCTGCTCTGAAGGCTTGTGGAAAAGGGGTCTCAATTTGTATTGATGAGCTCATTTATTATATCATAGTTGAATGATAGTTAAAAATTAAAAGCTACTAAAATTCCCATTCAATACGCATAAAGTTATAAAGGAAATTTATTTACATAATTCCACACATTCAATGGAATAAAACAAAAGCCAACTAATGTTTGCATAAGTATTTCCTTTTTAATGATTTTTCCTGGCTCTGTGTTTATCTGGAAAATAAGTTGGAACCATATTTTAAACCCATGTTAACTTGGGGACATTCATGGGTGGATGGATTCTAGGTAATGCTAGAATGTATTCTAATAATTAAATTTAGCTAATTGCATGTGTTTTTCATAATTTATTGACTCATTGATTAATCCCTTTATGAACAACAGCAACAATCTCAGGCTTCGAGACAATACATCTTATTTTAGAATGCTGAGTATGATGGGGAGGATCATACAAGGCTTTCTCCTCAAATTGTCTAATTTCATGTATTCTTTAAAATATGAAATGTGAATGACCAAGCATTATAGAAATGAAGCAATTTATAAAAACTGGCAGTTTTCAACATGGTATTTTGTATTTCTTATTAAATAGAATTTAAATAAAGTAACACTACCTCCTATATTTTTTTGTTTGTTTTGTGGTGCCAGGGATCCATCCCAAGACCTTGCCCCTGCCAGGCAAGAATTCTATCACTGAGCCTGTGCTGTGTGTTGAATGTTGTCTCCCTTCTGTATTTGTTGTGTATAGGTCACATTGCTAGTCAGGATATCTCAATCATAGCTCAGTCACCTCTACAACTCCATGTGCTTTATTAAAAATGTACTAAATATATTAACATGTATTTAAAACTAAACATTCATTATTAAAATTACCTTCACTGCCTACATTTTTAAATTTATTTTTCTTTATCATTACCTTAAGGCTTAAGGTACACTGATTAAATAGTCTTTACACATTGTCAAGAGTCCATTATTTTTACTTTTGAATTTTCATGTTAATTTTGAATTTTCATCTATCGTAAATGATAGATTTTTAGAAAAGAATCTGAATTTGACATGAGATAGACACATGTACAAATCTGTGTACCATAATTTAGTTATTAATTGTGTGACTATAGTCAGTTTCAGTATTATATTTTCTTAAATAGGACTTGAAAATAAATATTATATAGTATATATATATATATCTGTATTTATCAGGTATATACACACTAGTGGTGTGTGTGTGTGTGTGTGTGTGTGTGTGTGTGTGTGTGTGTGCTTGTATGTTTTATTGATCAAAGAAGTCTCCACCATCAAACTGAACTAATCATCAGGTAATAATCTCTTAGTGTTAAAAGCAAAGATATTCATAGCGTCATTTCCTGAAACACAGGCTCTAAGCCATATCTTTTGTTTGGTTTTTAGAGCTGCTCAAATAAGTTAATTAAAATCTACCTGCAGATTACAGCCTCAGACCATGCTTGCAGATTTCTGTACATACACATGAGAACTTAATTTTCCTCTTCCTGCCTTTACTCCTGGGTTAGAGCTGAGTAGAGGCTTCTCCATGGCTACCCAATGCTGGCCACATAATCCACATGCTCAGATTAGATGCCTGAAACTACACAATTGATCTAAGTCTCAGACTCCACGTTCCCAAGAAATGAGTTTCTATAATTAATCCCATAGTACCTTATTTTCTGTTATCCTCTGTGGCCATAGCCCAAGGGCTGTGTCTGAAATGTCACACTTAGCTACAAAAAGGAGTCAACAGGTATATACTTTGATGAATTTGTGCACTTTGGAGAATATTTAATGCTGCCTATGAGGCCAAATTAATTAGTTTTCTTCAATTTCAGATTGCTATTCCTATTTTCATTATTGTAAACCTACATTGCTCAGGGTCTTATTATACTGCAGATCTGAATGGACAAGTTGTTTTTTTTAATAAAAATATATCCTATTACTTTACTATGAGTGGAACTGAAGCCTAGATATACAACCCAGTGTATACTATATTTTCACTGTCAGAAGGTTTTTTATTTATTCATTGTCTATCCCACTATCTCACCTCAGTTTTGGGTTTAACTCACTTTCTGGCTTTCTAGCCACATTTCCTCTGTGTGCCATGCTGTAGTTGTCAACTAAGCCATAGTTCAACACTCCCAGCTCCTGTGTCCCATTCCTGGCTCTCCACAGCTTTCCTTGGAAATTTTAGCTACATGCTTATAGATCAAGATGTTTCAGACCCAGAAAGTCATGAGAAAATATCAGAATTAAATTATTCAAGATATGCAAATTTATAGTTTGCAAATTGTTTCAGAAAAGCCATCGTAATTTATAATATCTTAGCATTATATACTTGAGTATACACGACCACTGTGAAAAATGAACCCAAAATACTATAATAATAACAATAATTTGCTTTTTTCTATGGAGCCATTTGATCTAAACAAATCACAGCCAATAGTAAACCATATTTATCTCATAAAAAATTCACTCAGAACATACACTGTGTAAAATTCAGTGATGAAATGGCAACAGATTAAATGAATCAGAATTAATGAATGATTTGGACAGGAGGCTAGAAAACACTTAAAATAGCTCTAGTAATCACACATGATTTGACCAAATGTAGTCAAAAAAATTAAAGATGAGAAGAAATTTAAACAATCATTTTAAATTTCTGTGCATGTATTATGCAGCTCAGGTTGTTGTGGCAATATTGTCAGAGGAGAAACCAAGCAACACTCGAAGGAGTGGAGAACTCAGATTTTAATTTTTACGCTAGCGGGCCCAGACGTGTACCAGTGTCTGAGCCCCGAACAAAGGACTCATAGGATATTTAAAAGGCAGTGCAGGGTATCAGGTTACAAGGAATGTGCTCTCCCATAAAGTAGGGCTAGTAGTGGGTTAGAGACCTAAGGTTTAGATAAGAGCAGCAGGGGAGGCCTGCTTTGGAAAGTTTATTTACAAGTGGAGACAAAGGAAGGCAGGAATGGGTGCTTATCTCTGCATGGTGCCTTTCATCTTGGTCCCAAACTTTTGCATGGCTCTAATGGGCAATTCCTCACAGCTCTGTCCGAGGTTACTGCTTTTAATTGACAGTTTACCATGCTTTACAACCCTGTTTCAAGGCTATCTTCCTCTTCAAGGTTATAGCAAGAGCTCTTAGTTCAGTGTTACTGTTAGTTGTATTTAAATCATTGTGATCTACCTAATGCTTCCCTAAACTTAATTTTATGAAAACATATGAACCCCAAACAACTGGCATGCTACAAAAGCAAAATAAATGTTATCATAATCTACTCAAGCCCAAAAAGGCTTGTGATGTGCTGAATTTTGTGACAAAGTGAAAATGTTAGGTTTGCTAAATGGTGGCATGTTTTTAGTGGAAGCTGAGTGGTGTTATGGAAAAAAATGAATCAAGCATCTTCAGTACAGTACCAAACTCTGCATCCTAAGCACCCAGATTTTCTGAACAATGGTGGTCTCCTTGAAGCCATATACTCATGCACACTAAGGTTCTATTGCACAAGGTACAAAAGAAAATGATGAGCGTCTTCAAAAAGTTATATGCAAGTTTGACTTGGGCAATTAATTATAATATGCATGCACTTCCAAGGGAATCAAAATTAATAAAAAATATTTGGCAACTATATCCATTTTCTTTTACCAAAAGGAAATAATGATATATCAAATATTTATCTATTATTGAAAAAATTGTGGAAAATGTTTAAGGAAAGAAAAGTAGAAAGAATGTGAGATATAGGAAATTAGTGGAAGATAGCTTTCCTTAAATAAATATTAAAAATAGTTAAGAGATTGATGTATGTAATGTGAATGATGGTAGTTCTAGTTTTAATTCTGCTTTGATTTTGTGGTAGGTGCATAATCAACCACATATTTGGGGAGTGCCCATTTTAAATTGATTTTTCCAATAGTCAGAGCTAAAAATCCAAAAATAAACATTGTTGAAGTTGCTAGTATCATTTTCCCTAATACTAAGGAAGCAATTTTTGGCTAATCATTTTTCTAAAGGAATTTTTGACATCTTTGTTTCTTAGACTATAAATTAGGGGGTTTAGCATAGGTATAACCAGTGTGTAGAACACAGAGGTCACTTTGTCAATATATAGTGTATGATCTGTGCTGGGGCACAAGTAAATGAAAATCAGGGTACCATGATAAATTGTGACCACCATCAAGTGGGAAGCACAAGTGGAAAACCCTTTTCTTCTTTCCTCTGCAGAACCTGTTTTGAGGATGGCTGCTATATTACAGACATATGAGAGGAGAACTGTTAGAAGGCAGATAGCTTTCACCAGACTTGCAAAGACCACCAGAATGATGTCATGCATGTATCATCACAGGATAGAGAGAAGAGTGGGGAGATGTCACAAAAGAAATGGTTAATTTCTCTAGATATGAATGACAGTTGGAAAGTATTAGTTGTGTGAGTAATTGAGCTCATAGTTCCCCCCCAAAATGCTCCAAGAGCAAGTTGGTAACAAACACTCTTGACATAATTGCACTATAAAGCAGAGGGTTGCAGATTGCTATGTATCTGTCATAAGCCATGGCAGACAACAGGAAAGATTCTGTGTCAACCAATGAGCAGAAAAAATATAACTGTGCAGCACAGCCATCATGTGAAATGGCCTTCCTCTCAGAAATCAAGTTCACAAGTAATTTGGGGGCAATGACAGAAGAATAGCATGCATCGATGAAGGACAGAATGTAGAGAAAAAAGTACATTGGGGTGTGCAGTCGGGAACTGATTGTGATTAATAAAATCATCCCAAGGTTCCCCATGAGAGTAATGGAATAGATACAAAAAAACACACAAAAAAGAAGATTCTGAAGTCCTGGATGGTCACTAAATCCCAGCAGAAAGAACTCCTTCTTCACAGTGCCATTCTCCAACTTCATTATCCCCAGTGCTTCTGGGTTTCTGGAATTAGAGCAGAAAAAAGACACTGACAAAAGAAAAAGAGAACAAAAGCAGCAAGGTCAAAATAAATAGGATGGTGAGTATAAATACACTTGAGGATCCTGATATCAACAAGGCATGTCCTCAGTTAGTGCAATTTCATGAACATGTTTTCAATTTTCTTATATTGAATCAAGAATTTACTACATGTCTGGTTAAAGCTAATATTTGCCACATTAAATATCACTATTGTCAAATCAGTTTCAGAACTTTGTGTTGTTGTGGCAATATAGTCAGAGGAGAAACCAAGCAACACTTGGAGGAGAACTCAGATTTTAATTTTACGCTAGTGGGCCCAGACATATACCTGTGTCTGAGCCCTGAACAAAGGAATCACAGGATATTTAAAAGGCAGTGCAGGGTATCAGGTTACAAGGAATGTGCTCTCCCATAAAGTAGGGCTAGTAGTGGGTTAGAGACCTAAGGTTTAGATAAGAACAGCAGAGGAGTCCTGCTTTGGAAAGTTTATTTACAAGTGGAGACAAAGGAAGGCAGGAATGGGTGCTTATCTCTGCATGGTGCCTTTCATCTTGGTCCCAAACTTTTGCATGGCTCTAATGGGCAATTTCTCACAGCTCCTTCCAAGGTTACAGCTTTTAATTGACAGTTTACCATGTTTTACAACCCTGTTTCAAGGCTATGTTCCTCTTCATTTGAACCTGGGCAAATATTTTGCTTATTTCATTAACTCTGTCAACAAGCATCTTTGTCAACTCATCATGTAGAATGACTTCTTTTTTTTTTTTTTGCAAACTTTGAATAAAGTGTCTTATTTCTGTTATCTTGTTTATTTCTAAGGCATATTAAAATGCTGCTGTTCCATGTGAAGCCTTTTGGGTAAAGGAATAGAACGTCTACAGTTCTAACTTTGAAATACGTCTTTTGATCATTCCCTCTGAGAAAGCAAGGAAGTCCTTGGAGTTGTTTGAAGCCCACTTATAAAAACAGAGCAAAGAGTTTGCATTAGTTGCTTCAGTGACTGATTTCTAGGTCTGTTCCTCAGGAACAAGGAAACCTCAGGCAGGGCAATTGCTCAGCAACTTTCAGTTCCTTCACTTACAATATGAAAATGGTAGTAGTTCAATAAATTTCCTCCCACTGCCTCCGTATACTTGCCATCTTGTTCACACAGTGCTTTTGAGTGGCAATACAGCATTTCTGGGTAAATTAAGACATCTATTTTCTTATTAATCTGTATGGAGAATTTATTTTACATGCTTACTAATTTGTCACATTCAATCCAGGCATGAACTCTAAACATAGCCAGAAATTTTTCCATGCTCTCTGAGGTTTATAATTATTAAAATAATTGAAATAGGATGCCTATTTATTCTTTTAGCTTACTGTTGTTCGTCATTGTCCTTGGTCTATTTGCAACTCTGTTAGCTGTAAATAATCAGACACAATGTAATCACACTTATCCATGTGCATTTTGTCCAGTGTGCAGATAATTGATTTCCCCTCCTTTACCCATGTAAAACACATTTTTGTAGTTATTTGTAATATATTTATGATTTCCCTATCATTAAAATTGTGGGTAAAAAATTCCTTTTTGTAACAATTGCACAAGTTTCATCAACAAGTAAAGTAAAATCATTAAAACATTTTGCATTTATGAGAGTCACAATTTTAGGGTGGTGTGTGTGTGTTTGTGTATATAGACATATATACAGACATATGCTTATTCTTTTATAGTTCATAAGACATAGTCATTTCCCTCATGGAATATTGACAGTTATTTTAAGCCTTTACTATTCTATGTAAGACATTATTTTACAAGTGTCCTCTCACTTTGAGAATTCAGGTCACCACTGAATGCTCACTGTCAGTGTCCACCATGAAATCTACAGGTTGGCCTCCTACTGACATATGGACTATGGGTTCTTGGGGGCCGATGAGGAAAGAGCCCAGTCACCCCTAATCATTGGTCCACTCAATGCCTACAAGCTCCACAAAGTCCTCTTTTTCTTTTGTCTTTCTGTGCCTGGGCTGGAGCTGTGGGCAATCATTTCTCCAGTGTCCCTCTTGGGGACAGAAGGCACATTAATTCTTCTTTAGGGTGTCTGATGACCAGGGCCATGCTTGTGAGGAGCTTCCTTTGCCTCTTCCTCAGCCTTTACCCCTACTGTGCCCTCCCCATCCATTCAATGGTGCTGCCAGGAGATCTACCTTTTTCTTATTTTTCATTGTGCCTCCTTTTGGGTTTCCTGGTCTCGGGTGACAAACACCTTAGTTGCCACTTCCAAGAGCTGGGATGCATTCATGCCTGCAAATCCTTATTTTTGTAAATTTCACCTAATGTCCCTCTGGCCTTGCCAGACAAAGGTGGCATTGATCAATTGCTGATTTTCAGTGGCCTCAGGATTGTAGGGAGAATATAGATGCTATGTTTCACCTAGTCTCTCATAGAACTCCTGCTGGGCTCTCATAAGAATTCTGTAAGATCTCTAAGACTTTGTTCATGTTTATGGCCTTTCTTTCCCCTTCTCTTAGACCTGCCATAAAAGCTTCTATGTAGCTATGTAAATTGTCTCAGCTTTCTGCTTCATTTGGGTCCCCTATATGTTTGGCTTCTGGGGATAAGCTTGTACATCATTTGTCCCATTGGGGACATGAGCCTCAAGCCAATAAAGGGCTTGGGGACAATTCACCTCTGTTCCTTCATGCTGAGGAGCATTTGAAGCAATTGCCTACAGACCTACCAGGTTGGATTGTGAGTTTGGATGATGGACTAAATCAAGTCAGTCATGGTCTATGGCTTCTCGGTTTACAAGGTGGTATGGTTTTTACAGTTTAGGAGGTTCTTGTTGGTGAAGGGCTGAGAGATGAACAAGGACCCTCCTCCCTGCAGCCCATGGTTTGGATTATACCACATGGTCACTCTGATCTCCCTGAGGTGTATCTGGAATGCTACCTATGCTGTTGAGTGGGTTTTTGGGTGAGCTCCAGACTGTGTAGGTGGGCTGGTTGAAAATCCTGAAAAGGGAAGAGAAAAGGGGTTTCTTAAGTCCTCAAGTTCTGAGTCTGTTGTGGGATCTGCTGGAGGTGGGGTGGCCAAGGCACAAGTGGATAATTTGGGGCATATGGTGGTGGGAACAGGTAAGGCTTGGCCTGAAACACTGGAGGGAGGAGACTTTTCTTTCTTTTCCTTTCTTTTAAGAGTTCCAGGAATTGTTTCCCTTGCCATCATAATCTTATAGTTATCTTCAAAGCATTTCTTAAGCCAAGGAGGAAGATGATCTACCAATGTCTGCCATATGTCTATGTAGGGGAACTGGTCAGGATGACCTGGTGTCCCTGTCACTGCCTGATGAACCTTACAAATGGTTTCTCAATCTACAGATCCCTCAGAAGGCCATACAACTTTAAAGGACACCCAATCTATTTGACAGAATTTCCAAAGTTTCTGGGGTGTGAGCTCAACACCATAATAACCTGTGTACTCTCTCTTGAAGTTGTCAAGTATAGATTATAAAGGAGTCTATTTACTTTGACTCCCACTCATATTGAGACAAGGTACAAGAGGATCAGGGTGTTTGGAAATGAGGTATGAGGTCCTCACTTTCCAACACAAAGGGAAGACAGACAACTTTCACTCATCCATCCCTAACTGTTCTCCTTGTGGAGATATTTCAGACATCTTGTAGCTGTAGTGAGTGCATATAAATCCCGTCTGATGGCCCAAAGAGAGATTACTCTACACCAAATGAGAATGTCCCTGGCTTCTGGAAATGAACTCTGCACACCATGTAGTGACCAAAGTCACACTCTTTTCATGTTCTCAGATGCACATCATGCATTCATCCAACCCAACAATCCTAGTATAGAAGAAACCAACCAAAGCTTCCCCCTGAATAATCACATATACCAAAGAATCAGATTCAAGGTTACTGGTGCATACCAAGGGAGTGATCAAGCCCCTCTTCCATCCTCTCATAGATGGGCCTATTTTGATGGAACTGGGTTACCTGTTTCAGATGGGCTGTGCTCCAAATTTTCCTGGTTCCTACTTTCTCTACCAAGGTTCTATTGCTGTGTACAGACCTGAGGCCTCAGTCTCCAAGGGAGGCTTATCTAAATGTCTGGACTAAGCATCCAGTGGTGCCTTGGCTGGGTTGCATCCCTAGAAGTTAGGCAACTGCCCAATAGCCAGGGAGGCAAAAATATCAACTTTGGTCTCTCCCACTCCCTGTCAATGAATCAGAAATGTTGCGGGAAACAGTGAGGGAAACAAGTCACTGAGACCACTTTGCAGGAAGCAAGAAATTTATTATGCTAGGAGACTTCAGGGAGATAATTTTTCAAAGCCCTGAGCCTCAATTACAGAATTGCCACTCCCCACCCACTTATAGAATGTGGGTACAGTTACAGGAAACCTTGCAGGGCCAATTGAGGGCATGCAATATTGCAGAGCTAGCAGAAATCCACTTGCAGAGTCATGTGAGGAAACCAGTGTAAATTCCAGACATATTGTAAATCCCAGAAAAGTGGCCAAGATGGCTCCAACAATGTGACTTTGATGAACTCAATTTTAGTTCTAGAAGGTTGTTTTTTTTTTAATCTTTTGGGCTCTCTATATAAAAAATAATGAATTCTGTTTCTAAAGTCAATTTTACTTCAAATCTAGATTGCTACCTGATAGAAAAACTTTCTTTTTCTTCCCTTCTTCCTTCCCTTCTTTCCTTCCTTCCTCCCTCTCTCCTCACTTTTTCTTCCCTCTCTCCCATTTTTTCTCTTTTTGTCTTCCTATCTAAGCTTATCTATGTATCTGAAAGCATTGAGACTTGGTACCCTGCAGTTTTCTTCACCTTAGAGGTGAATCAGTCATTTTCTAACCATTAAACGACATGCTAATAACATGTGTGATAGTTTCAAATATTTCATTCTATTTCTACATTTTTTGCAAATTTATATTATGAATAGCTGTGATATTGGTACAAATCACTTTCTATGCTGCTACCTCTTAAATTGCAGCCAGATGCTCAATAACTGCTTCATAAAACACTTGGCTGTGGTGGCTCATGCCTTTAATCTCATCTCCTCAGAAGGCAGAAATTAGAGAACCATAGTTGCAGGCCAAACTGGGCAAAAGAAAAAAAGTTAGTTTGATCAGCTCTCAAAAAACTAGCCTGGCCTAGTGGCATGTGTCTGAAATCCCAGCTATGCAGTGGGTATATGTAGGAGGGTGGGGGTCTGAGGCAAAGCCAGGCCACAGAGCAAGACTATCTAAGAAAGAAAAGAACAAAAACTAAAGCTAAGGTGGTAGAGCAAGCATACACTTAGCAAGTGCAAGTCCTTGTATACAAATCCCAATACTGCTAAAAATGTAAATAGAAATAAAATTAAATTAAAAACTGAGCTAAATAAAGTTGAAACATGTTTTATTTTAACTGTTACTTAATAAATCATGCCATAGATTTTTTTCAATACTACAGTTTGAACTCAGGGCATAATACTTGTTACCCAATGCTTTACCACTTAAGCCATACCCCAGCCCTTTTCTTTTAGTTATTTTTCAGATAGGTTTTCACTTTTTCCTCAGAAATAGCCAAGGACTATGATCCACCTAATCTCTGCCTCCCTCATACTGAGATTATAGATCTGAACCACTGGGCTGGATCTCAACAATTTCTTTTAGTTAACTTCTTAGAGACTGATGAAGTGGATTTTGCTAATAATTGTATAGAATCCTGTTGAAAATATAGGGTCACTATGTTTGTTTTTACCAACAGATTAAAATAATATAATAAATAAATAAATAAATAAAATCAATAAATAAAATGAGCATTGATGATAAGGACTCAAGAGGATTTTGACACGTTGTATGAGTGATAACCAAAATATCAAGTAACACTGCATTGTAAAAACAAACTTTTATAGTCTTTAAAATGACAACATTTAAGAATTCTGATTCCTGTGTTATTCTAACAAGAATTTATCCATCCATGGATAATTTTGCTAATTAAAATTAGCAAAAATAAATAAAGCAAAAATTTAGTTCTTCCCTCCCTGCCTTCGTCCCTACCTCCATACATTCATTGTGTTTCCAATAATATTTTATAATTTCTCTTAGAACATTTCACAAAAATATGTCATAAAAGTTATTCATAAAAATAAGGATTGCTGTGATTATTCTTATAGATAAAATCATACAGGGATTTACTGTCATGGGAAATGAAAGTTCAATTTCTATACAATTTTTTAGTTGCAAAGTAACATAATCATCTGGTTAATAAATATGATTCTGGACAGCAAGTACAATTTGAATGTGACTTCAGGAACAAAGAAATGACAGGAAATCTTATGATCCATGTATTTCAGATTAATTCTGTTGGTCATAAAATAACTCTGGACACACCCCAAAACCCCAAATCTTTTGTTTCCCACTTAAATTTGTGATGTATTTTTTAGCCTTGAATGTACCAGTGGGAGGGGGCAGGATATGGGGATAGAGTGTGGGAGACTTAAAATAGTGCAAATATTGTCTATACCTGAATGTAAATTGAAAAATGAGACCTGTTGAAACTATTTCAGGAATGGGGGAGGAGGAAATAAAGGAGAATGATAGAGGAGGTGAATTAAACTATGATATATTTTAAGAACTTTTGTAAATGTCACAATGTACCCCCAGCACAACAATAATAAAAAGAAAATTATAACACACAAATAGGTGTTCTCAAAATAAAAAAAAAAGTAAAGGCATATGAGTTAAAAGTAAATAATACAAACATAAGTTATGCACTAAATTACAGGTACAAGACCTAACAAGAACACTTTAAAATCTGAAGTTACAGAATTACAAATACAAAAAACATAACACTATTTGCTAAAAGTATTCATGCCTGCATGGTTGTATGCCCAAATTATTGTCTTCATTGTGTCACTCCAGAATTTAAAATAATTTTTTAGTGCACTTAAACAATCTATATCTTCTTTTCCTAAGAATGAAATTTAAGGAGGAATGTTTCTTAGGACCCAAAATGAAGTTATCTTTTACCCAGTAAGGAAAGAAACAGAGAATTTGCTTTTTGAGAATGGATTGTTCATCATTTATTTCAAACAAGATGAATGCTGCTGTTTTACTACCTATCCACCATTGTTTTGGCAAATTAAAATACCAAATTAGTGAAAATGGGTACAGCTCAGTGGTAAAGTGTGTGACCATGAGTTTGATCTTTTGCATTGTTAGAACAGATAAATAAAAGTAAATAAAAACAACAGTGTGTCCTGGAAGCTGGTTTATTGTGAACACATCCAAAAATGTGGGAAATGTGATTTTATTTTATCATGTTTACATAACCATTGAAAATTATTTCCATGCATTGAAACCTAAATCTATTTTACATTTTCTGTTTTGCAAAAGAGACAGAATTTCTTTTCTCAACATTTTCTTACTTAATTTGGAATTTTATCTAGATTCAAAGTAAACAAATTTCATGAAGATTAATCCAAATAAAATCTTCTTTTTTATAATATCTTCTCATGTATTTCTCCCTCATGAGTAAACATGCTTATCGATGCCTTAAATTATTTGGATCAAGTCCTCTTTATTATTTCTCCACAAGTTTCACTTTAATACATTAATTTCATGTATTGTCAGGGGCCTCTAAGAAAGCAATTAGAATTAGAAACTCTTTTCTTCTACCCTTTTATTTATTCTGTAATAACTACTTAGGCCTTTGATATAGAAATAAAATACTCTTGAAAGAGATTTGAAAATCTTGTATAAGGTACAAAATTTAGCATAAAATTATAGGATAATATGGATTCATATTAAATTTATATATTCACTTTTTCCTGAAAGAAATTTAAAGAAAATTTTTGACATTTGACTATCTATGCTATTATTTTTATTCTAAAACATGTTTGCATGAATTATTATACCCCTATGATTGTATACATCTTATACTTAACAGTAAAGAATTATTGTACCATACTTCAATTAATAAGGATTTTTTTGTGAAAATAAAAATGTCATTAAGTACATATTGTTAAAGTTTAATCTTGATAAAATGCCATGAGTTTGGCAGGATTATCCAATGTTAAAATTTCAAGAAACTAAGCATGAAAGAAGTGAAATTACTTTCCAAATTAAAAAATCAGGGTCAAAACAATAAGTTTTGTTCTCACGAACTTGAAGCTTTTTCTTCTTTTCTAACATTTTATAGATTTAAGAATGGCAGCTACATTTAAAACAGTGAGTGCAATATTAAAACTGACTTCAATATTAATGGATCTGCAAAAGAAATGTACATCTGAAAGAAGACTGAATGAGTAGCTGTGGTTTGGGTACATATAAAACAAGTGAAAAGAGTATTTTATGAAGAACAAATATATAAGCAAAGATCATGAACAGAGGATAGAAATCAACTTACATGTGTCAGTAAATATTTAATCTTCAATGGAGATTAGTGGTAACATGATTATAAGAAGTTAAAGATAAAGTGAAAGAAGGTAAGAAAGGCAGATTCAGTCATTGATAATAATTGTTATTAAATGATTAATTATTATGAAGAGAGACAGAAAAAGAGACTTCAGAGAAAAGATAAAATGAATTATATATAAAAATTATTCTGTCTTTCTACATGAAATGTAATAGATTTCTGGATTCTTGGCAAATAATTATTATTATTGCGCATGTTTTTCAAAGGAGATGATATGTCACCTTCCAAAAAACACTTTACATTGCAAAATCTACCAAAATACTAAAGGAAACAATAAAAATAATCAAAAGTTGTACACAAATATGAATTTTTCTTTCTTTGCATGAACTGACAGCTGTTTTTTCATTGTAAAATACTATTAATTCAATGTGTAAAAGTATATAGAAAAATGTATGATTTTTGTAAATCCTTCATTAAAAATATGAAGGATTGAATATGTAAGTATCTGTATCTTAGTAGTGATATTATCCATATCAATTTAAAACACTAAAAATTTTAGAACAACATTTAAGTGAACTGTAAGTTTTGGAAACACACAATCCTTCTATTGTAGATTAAAGACACACTAAGATAAGTGAATAAGACTCAACCTCATCTTGTTATTTTACTGTTCTTCCATTCCCATCTTCAGGCAACTTATTCACCACTAGAACCATCTCCATGTTGAAACTAAAAATTTTGTTACTGAACTGTTGCTTAGGAAATTATACTGGATCCCACCACTTTTCTGAGAGCTTCATTTACATCTTTGTTTCTCAGGCTGTAGATCAGGGGGTTCAACATGGGAATCACTACTGTGTAGAATACCGTAGTCACTTTATCAATATCCAAACTATTGCCAGAACTATGCTGGCAATAAACAAAAAGGATTGTTCCATGGAAGACAGTGATGGCTGTGAGGTAGGAGGCACAGGTAGAAAATGTTCTGTGTCTTCCTTCTGCAGAGCGCATCCTCAGGATGGTGATAAGAATAAACAAGTAGGAGGTCAGGATGATCACAATGGTAAGAGCCTCATTGAAATTGACCACAATGAACACCAGCACCTCATTGATAGTGACATCAGAGCAAGCAAGACTTAGAAGAGGGGGTAGATCACAAAAGAAGTGCTTGATCACATTCAACTTGTAGGATGAAATCTCAAGGGCTAAACATAAATGAATCAGAGCACACAGAGATGCATAGAGGTAGCAGCCCAATACCAACACCACACAGAGCTTCTGGGACATAAAGACTATGTACAACAGAGGGTTACAGATGGCTACAAAGCGGTCATAGGCTATCACAGCCAGTAGGAAGACATCAGTGATTGCAAAAGTACAGAATAAATACAATTGCACCATACATCCTAAGAAAGAAATGGCTTTGTCTTTACTCACAATGTTAGCCAGCATTTTTGGCACAATGACTGTGGAGTAGCATAAATCCACAGAGGACAAATGACTGAGGAAAAGTACATGGGCTTGTGCAGTTGAGAGCTGAGCTGAATCAGTGCAGCCATGCCCAGGTTGGAGAAGACTGTGACTCCATAGACAAGAAGGAAGAACAGGAAGAGGAAGACTCTCAGCTCAGGGTCATCTGATAATCCCAAGAGAATGAATTTAGTCACAGTGGTACAGTTTACCTCCACCATTGCCACTACTAGTCAGGTGAGTGAAAAATAATGATTAGTTATGTATTTCTTCTGCTTAATCCAAGCAGTAAAACAGCTTTTGAGATTCTGTAAAATATACACTATTTTGTTTAACCTATCAGTAACATATCGGCAGCAAAACAATATACAATTTCTTCATTAGAAAGTGTAAAAAATTACTTTTAAAATTACTGCCTCATGAAGACCCTGTAGATACGAAATTATTGATAATGAAAGAGGAAAATAAAAAACAAACCATGAAGGCTGAGCATGTTGGAGCATAATTGCAATCCTAACTATGTGGGAGGTGTAAGTAAGAGAACAGAGATTGGAGACCAGTGTCAGAGTAATAGTGCAAGGCACCAGGCAAACAATTAAGGAACAAAAAGACTTTATCAACTTAAGAGTTTGGGGTCTGATATTAAGATCCTTGATCCATTTTGAGTTAATCTTGGTATAGGGTGATATACATGGATCTAGTTTCAGTTTTTTGCAGACTGCTAACCAGTTTTCCCAGCAGTTTTTGTTGAAGAGGCTGCTATTTCTCCATCGTTTATTTTTAGCTCCTTTGTCAAAGATAAGTTGGTTATAGTTGTGTGGCTTCATATCTGGGTCCTCTATTCTGTTCCACTGGTCTTCATGTCTGTTTTTGTGCCTGTACCATGCTGTTTTTATTGCTATTGCTTTGTAATATAGTTTGAAGTCAGGTATTGTGATACCTCCTGCATTGTTCTTTTAACTGAGTATTGCCTTGGCTATTCGTGGCCTCTTGTGTTTCCATATAAATTTAACAGTAGATTTTTCAATCTCTTTAATGAATGTCATTGGAATTTTGATGGGAATTGCAATAAACATGTAGATTACTTTTGGGAGTATTGACATTTTTACTATGTTGATTCTACCAATCCAATGCAAATTAAAACCACGCTAAGATTCCACCTCACCCCTGTTAGAATAGCCATCACCAGCAACACCACCACCAACAGGTGCTGGCGAGGATGCGGGGAAAAAGGAACCCTCTTACACTGTTGGTGGGAATGTAGACTAGTACAACCACTCTGGAAAAAAATTTAGAGGCTAATTAAAAAGTTGGACATCGATCTACCATTTGATCCAGCAATACCACTCTTGGGGATATACCCAAAAGACTGTGACACAGGTTACTCCAGAGGCACCTGCACATCCATGTTTACTGCACATCCATGTTTATTCCAGCAGCACAGAAACTAAGAGATAGCATAGATAAATGGGACCTCATAAAACTAAAAAGCTTCTGTTCATCAAAAGAAATGGTCTCTAGACTGAAGAGAACACCCACAGAGTGGGAGAAAATATTTGCCAACTATACATCAGACAAAGGACTGATAACCAGAATATACAGGGAACTTAAAAAACTAAATTTTCCCAAAACTAATGAACCAATAAAGAAATCAGCATGTGAACTAAACAGAACTTTCTCAAAAGAAGAAATTCAAATGGCCAGAAAACACATGAAAAAATGCTCACCATCTCTAGCAATAAAGGAAATGCAAATTAAAACCACGCTAAGATTCCACCTCACCCCTGTTAGAATAGCCATCATCAGCAACACCACCAACAACAGGTGTTGGCGAGGATGCGGGGAAAAAGGAACCCTCTTACACTGTTGGTGGGAATGTAGACTAGTACAACCACTCTGGAAAAAAATTTGGAGGCTACTTAAAAAGCTGGACATCGATCTACCATTTGATCCAGCAAAACCACTCTTGGGGATATACCCAAAAGACTGTTACTCCAGAGGCACCTGCACATCCATGTTTATTGCGGCACTATTCACAATAGCCAAGTTATGGAAACAGCCAAGATGCCCCAGCACTGATGAATGGATTAAGAAAATGTGGTATCTATACACAATGGAATTTTATGCAGCCATGAAGAAGAATGAAATGTTATCATTCGCTGGTAAATGGATGGAATTGGAGAACATCATTCTGAGTGAGGTTAGCCTGGCCCAAAAGACCAAAAATCATATGTTCTCCCTCATATGTGGACATTAGATCAAGGGCAAACACAACAAGGGGATTGGACTATGAGCACATGATAAAAGCGAGAGCACACAAGGGAGGGGTGAGGATAGGTAAGACACCTAAAAAATTAGCTAGCATTTGTTGCCCTTAACGCAGAGAAACTAAAGCAGATACCTTAAAGCAACTGAGGCCAATAGGAAAATGGGAACAGAAACTAGAGAAAAGGTTAGATCAAAAAGAATTAACCTAGAAGGTAACACACATGCAGAGGAAATCAATGTGAGTCAATGCCCTGTATAGCTATCCTTATCTCAACCAGCAAAAACCCTTGTTCCTTCCTATTATTGCTTATACTCTCTCTACAACAAAATTAGAAATAAGGGCAAAATAGTTTCTGCTGGGTATTGAGGGGTGGGAGAGGGAGGAGGTGGAGTGGGTGGTAAGGGAGGGGGTGGGGGCAGGGGGGAGAAATGAACCAACCTTGTATGCACATATGAATAATAAAAGAAAAATAAAAAAAAATTAAAAAAAAAACTGGTTGAGGTTTGGATCAAGTGTTAGCATATTGGCAAGCACAAGGCCTTCCGTTCAATTCCAGTACCACCAAGGGGAAAATAACTCAGAAACCACAATAATTTTTATTTATCAAATTAGTAACATAATTTAATTCATTATAATCATAATTATGAAGCCCTATAATGACTCATAAACATGGGACACTTACAAAAACTTTTCTGTAAAAGCAATAAGCCAACATTTATTCAAATAATATAAACTAGATGGATCTTAAATTAGGAAATCAGTGACATTAGAAAATTTTATTGCATTTAAAAACTTGTTGAAATACTATTCCAGTGATGCAAACTCTTGAGTGTACTGTAACAGAAAATAACATTCACAGTACAGACATTGTTAAACTATATTACATCATATATAGTATAGAAAATTACCATGATTTTGAAATTTTATTTTAGGAATACTTAATTTAGATAACCCTAGTAGACCTAATGCATACATGTTGGTATAATGAGTGTGTATTTGTAGAAGTGTAAACATAAACACACACATATAGATGATAGATATATAGAGAGAGAGATATGGAGATGATAGACAGATATGTCATAAACTTAATTTGGCTACAACCCTGAAACATAAATAATTCATCTACATTGAAAGGAAAAAACAAGAAAAGGAAAGAAAAGACAAAATTAAGATGTTTGCTTATAAAAGAGAAGAATATCCTATTTGGAATTTTTCTTTCCAGTGTTCTATGCTGATATTGTGAAAAAGTCCATGGTAAACCCAGTCAAATCCAAAATGACTGATATCCATTCCTGATCAGGGGAAGTTCACAGGTCCTGACACCATGGTCAACTTGCAGACATATTAATTTAACGTGCAAAATTAGGGAGGCAAATGGCACTAGTTAACTCATCTTTGGTCACAAATTATTAATTTCATGAAGAAAGTTTGTGTGGAAAAGTGTTGGAGGGGAAAGAGAGGAGAGAGACAGGAGAGAGAGAAAGAGAGACAGAGAGACAGAGAGGAGAGAGAGAGAGAAATCTACCATTTTGTTTATTCTGTATTTTTTAAAGATGTTTATTTTTCCTATGAAAGAGGAAATGTTTATGATTTTTCTTCAATTGTCTTTCAGTAAAAAGACAAACTATTTTTAATACTAAATACACAAAATAAGGGTTCTCACAGCATTCTGTAATTAGAAGATGGTTGACTTAAATATATTTTAATGTAAATTTTCCTCAGAAAATATATTTACTTCCATTTTCAAGAAATTGGTATCTAGTTTTGGTAAACAATCCTGAGTTACACACTGTTGCTCCTTAGAACTGAAGATGTTAGATGTGTTTAGTACACAGAGACTTTATACTGTAAAATAAGCTCCTTGGAAATTGGTCCCTTGTGTAAAACAATTACTAATCTGCAAATTATAACAAATAACTAAAAATTGAACTGAAAATCTATGTTTGAAAAGACTCAATCTCTGTGGACAATTTGTTATAAAAATACTCTAATTTGGTGTTATATTGCATAGCAGAATGCATATGTTAAAGGTGAATGTATTATATATTTCAAAATATCCAGAAGACATATTTTCAATGTTCTCACCAAAAAAAGTGATAAGTGCTTGATGTGGTGGATATGTGAATTATCCTGTTTTGTTCATTACACAAAGTACACAAGCTTCGAAACATCATCCACATCCTCAAAATAGATATAATTTTTTTGTGTCAATTGAAAATATCACAAGAAGACAACAATAGATTACATTAATTTGGGGATCTTTCTTAAAACCAAATCTACCTTATTCTAGATTCTGTATATAATCAAGGACTTCTACATACTGTTTTTGATTATATGACTCATAGCTCATTACCATTTTGAAATGACATGAATAGTTCTCATGGAATTTCCTTTTCTCATAATATTAAAAAGCCTTTTAGCTTCCAGCAGGATAGACTATCCAATGAATCTACTGGTCAGTCAACTCTGATAATAGTGCACACATACTGGGCATTTGTTATGCTAGAATATATCTAAATCTTCACATTTGTTAATTAACTTATTTAATATTCCTAACAATAAGACTAGAAACAGTTTTTGAGGCATTCTTGACTTTGTTTAGGGTACAAAATCACAAATGCCACTCAATATGATGTTGCAGCAAGATTTGGCTTGCCCACAAACAGCCTTCTCCCAAGTTCCCCTCACTTATGTGGTCACTTTTTCTTGACTCCTACCTCAGTGTAAATTGGGTCTACATGGATGTAAAATCATTATACAAGAGATACAATTATAGAGAATGGCAGAGTGAGGATGCACATAGGAGGCCCTCAGGTCCATGATTTAACTTCACATTTAATATAAAAGCCGTAGAACGTCGAACAATATGCTGTTTTGGGTAAGTCACTGATTACACTCGAAGGCTCTGTTCAGATGAAATTGACTGAACCTGAATACATGTCAATGATTCTGCAGAAGAGTGCAAGAAAATATATGGAAAATAATCAATTACCAGTTTGTCTAACTATAATACTTCATAATTATATTTCCCTATAATAGGATAACTTTCTACTATTCTATACTTTTGTTCCAACAGAGGACTGCATTGCTCATTTGTGATAGATACCAGAAATCCCACATTATTCAAGTAATTTCTAAAATTTTAAGATCAAGGAATGAATTTTTTAATTGCTTTCCAGTCTTTTCTATGTTACATTGAATAATGGGTAAAATGTAGACCCTAAAAAACTACTTGTTCAGTAAAAGAATGAAAAGAAAAACTAGACACATTACTGTTTTTATGCTCATTTTATAGATGAGGTAATGGAGACATGTCAGCTGTAATTTGAACAATGTTCAAAAAATTTGTAGGAAAAGCCAACATGCTGCTTCATGGCTTTTCCCACTTACGTGATTGTATGAAGAAAAGGAGAGACTCAGAGTCAGTGTCAGGACTGCATTTTCTCTAAAGTGTGTCCAATGCTGGACAGCACCAAATGGGACCATCCACCAATCTCTGGGTGATATAAATATTTTTCAATCTGGAATTAATAAATATTCATGTGTTTGACTTAATGTGTTCCTTGAAATGTGAATATTGAATCTGATGAACTACTGTGCTAAAGTCTTTGTGAAAACCTGTACAAGTTGTTACCATGACAAGTGATGCTGAGTCTCACTTTAGGTTATGAATTACCATCCTCTGCAAGGTTCAAAATATTCAATAAGAAGCACAATTTCATTATGTGTGTGTATTAATATATGTCAATAATTAATAGAAGATCATTATAAAAATCAGTCTTGCATAATTGTTCTGTAAAATGAAAATTTTTATTAAATTTATTTTTTGTTTTTACAAAATAGTATCAGCTTATTCTTCACTTAAAAAGATGGGATGCGTATTGTGGGATTACAACCTGAGCCAAGCAGCAAACTCAATTGTAACAATGAGCATTATGTTATGAATAATATATCTTAACTGATTTTCTACATAACAACAAGGAAGGAAAAGGCTCACCATAAATGATGCTGTGGATAGTACTCCATGTTTTGTGAAGTGATTTCGAAGATTACATTGTGAGCATTCATTTGGCACATATATATGAAAATAAAATAAAAACAAATAAATTTAAAATGTCATTTTTGCAAAGCTTATCATTTGTGTAATGATTTCAGAATTAGTAGGGTCTTGTAAATCTTTAAGAAAAACAATAAAACCATTTGGAAACATGAACAAAGTGCTCGAGCACATATTTCACAGAAACCAAATGAAAATATGATTGAAAATCAGATGTTTTCATCTTAACATGTCTTTATTTCTCTGATGTTTCCATTCACTACGATGTTTTCTGAAGCCAAATGTGATTAGAGAATTGTTTTTTTTTGGCTTCCTTGGTGAACTACTTCCTTTGACTATATCATTTTTTGTAGGAAAATACATGAAATAGAGAATATGTAGCCTTAGGATTCAGTTGATTATGCCCTTTTTCAAACTCTTTTTTTTTCAACTCTTCTAAAGCTATTTTATTTGTTTATTTATTTATGCAGAGTATTGCTGCATAACGCAAACTGACTTCAAACTCAAGATCTCCTTGCCTTAGGTTCTGTTGGCAATAATGGCTCCGATAGGTTATGGTTCTTTCTGTACCCTTAAGCTTCTGTTTTCCAGGGTCACAGTCCTGCCTCAAGTCTAGCTTGAATCTTCCTTCTGCCCCAACCTCCAATCAGCATGAACCATAAGATCCTAACCAATCAGATCATGCTGAGTCCCACTGAGGGGTATTTAAGCCCCTGCCCTTCCTGCCTCTCTCTCTTTCTTGGCTCTCTTGGCTCTCTCCCTCTCCCACCTGGCAATAAAGAATTTCTTGGCCAGATCACTCCTTTCCATGTGGTCACTTTTGGGGCATATATTTCCTTACATTTTGGTGCCATGACTCGGATGGGGGCTCCCCACTAATCCTGGTGGGACCCGAATTCCAGCTCACCCCACAAACACCCTGAGGACGTGACTGGCCAGGTCTCATCCTCCCGATTGCCCTCACTTGCATCCAACACCAGACATTCTTTGGTGAGTCCACATACCCTTCTGGGCTCCCTTTGCTGTCTCTCCCTCTGATGTCTCTGGGATCCGAGGATTTCCCCTATTTGGCTTTCTCTGGGTGGCTCAGACAGTAGAGGGATTCCCCTTCTCCACAGGGCCTGGATTTTACAGAGTCCAGGAACCTACAAAACCTAGTCCTAGGTAATCCAAGCCGCTGGCCTCTGGCCTGCAATCCACCTGAACTCAGTGATGACTGATTCTCATTTGCTTTGCATTTTCTCGGATATTTGTGCTGTGCGAGAATGATCCACAGTACATAATATCCTCCTCTCCCATTCCAGGACCGGGTCCCTCATAATGGGTGCCTCTACATCTTCTCTGCTGTCTGACTCCGCACTGAGATGCCTCCTCAATAATTTAGATACCTTGGGTTTGACCCCAGATATAAAACCAAAAATTTAATCTGCTTTTGCACTCAAATCTGGCCCACTTATGCTTTAGACAACCAAAGTCACTGGCCCCTTTTTGGGTCTTTAATCCCAACCTTTTATGGGACATATAACTACTGTGAGTGATCAGAATGATGGGGAAAGATTCCATTATGTCCAAGCCTTTTCATACCTCCATCTAAATCCAGCTCTCTGACTTCAAACCTTCCCTTTGTACTTTCTGTTCCCCTGCGCAGATTCTATCAGCCTGTAAACTAGTTTCTAAATCAGCCAATTCCTCTCCAAACCTCCTCCTTCCCCATGTAAACAGACTTCTTGCACTGTTTACCATACCTATCTCCTTCTATCTTCCTGAAAAACTTTCCCTGTCATGGAATTAAGCAAGCCAGTCCTTGCCAATTCTGGCCTCAGGGCAGTTCCAGCACTGGAGAGCTCATGCTCCCTTCCTGCAACTGGAGAATGGAGGTTCCATTTTGCTGAAAGCCTGCCAATACCAATCAATGGGAGCAACCTGGAGGCACAGGTGATGGCTAATCCCTTAAGTGTGTGTCATGCCTCAAGGCTCTGCCTTCCCCTCGCTTACCTAAGATATCAGTGCACCTTTTCTGCCTCCTCCATGGTCTCACCACGTGTCCTCTGTCTCTGTCTTCCTTCCCCTCCCTGGGCTTACAGGGACCCTGCCTCCCATGGAAAACCTGTAGCATGGTACTTTATGACTTAAGCTATTCCAACTAGTTTGCCAGGCCTCTCAGTCTAACATAACTTTAAATCAGCTGCTTTACAAAAGCACTTGCAAAAACCTGTAGCTGCCATGCTAATGCTGTAACTCCACCCCCACAAGGGGAGGAGGGAAAGCAAACAGGAGCACCTGTGCACAGAATGCCAGCTTCTGGACACAGCAAAAATGCCTGCCATAGCTAATAAAATCCATAGAGAGGACCCAGTACATCCTGGGCCACCAGCCACACATGGCAATGGCTGTGATCCAATGCCACTTCCCCTAGAATAAATGCACGCAGAATACACAGGAAGTGGGGAGGGGCGACAGGCCACAGGATCAGGCCTTGGCAGTCAGGGTCATTTGTCCCAGGTGTGTGTGTGGAGGGAGTGGCACATTGCACAAGTCCTGCTCCTAGCCCCATCTCACATCTCAGGGCATCAGACCCTTGTAAGTCAATTGTTAGCTCAAGGTTACAGTTACAGAAGTAACAAAATACACATTACTGTGGTCTCTAAATTTCTCATTTAGAATTTTCTATACCTTTGGCCTCAGCATAAATTTTTCCCTCCAAATATTAACACTAGTTGTCCCATATGGCACTGTTATTGGCCTAAAATGCCCTCTGAATGCTCTTCTCTAACTTTACAAATGATTTCTTTGTTAAAAAGGTAGCATTGTATTAAAGAGGCTGCCTGCTGCTAGCTAAAAGACAGGATCCTAACGTTTTGTTCTTTCTAGATGGGACCTGCATCTTCCAGTCTTCTGGCTGGTAGATGTTGGAAGCTTTGTACTGAGGCCTGGCCTCAGTATGCCTTGGGTGACCAAGAGAAGTAGCCTTCACAGGGTTCCTTAAATTACAATACCATACTCCAATTAGAACTTTTCTATAAAAATAAACTGAGGTCCCCTATACAAATTTCTACCTTCTAAGCCAAGAAAAACATACTTTAACCTAGACCAGATCCCTCATTCTTCAAGTGAGGAAACTGAGGCCCAGATTAGTTCAGAGACTTGCTTTCCAGAGTTTCAAGTGTCAATATAAAATAACAACTTTACTTTACAGCAACAACTTAAAAAGAAAAAAAATCCTCTTACCTTTCTACAGCATCTTAAGGATGCTATCAGAAAGCATACCACCATGGACCCAGAGTCACAGGTGAGAGAGGTTCTCCTCAAAGATAAATTTCTAACAGCCCCAGATACTCGTAAAAAACTCAGACTGTGGCTGAAGGGAAAAGTCACTGAACCAAGTAACACAGCTAGCCATGTCTGTATTTATGGCTTTGTCTGTATGTCCAGGACCTTACTAACAGGAGAGGAAAAGATAAGAGACACCATGGCCTCATTGTTGCTCTCAGAGAGGGTCCCACCCGACTGGGGTCTATATCCTGAACCTTCTACTGTGGTGGGCAGGAGGGGCACTTCTGCAGAGAGTGCTTAAAGGGGGACAGCCCAGGAGACAGCCCTGCCCCCAACCAGGACCCTGCCCTCTGCAAGTGTAACCACTGGAGGTCTAAGTGCCCCCATCACCAGATGGAAGGTGAGGTATCGCCTATGGATTGAGGGGTCCAAGCCTCCTGTCCACACTCCACTTCTTGGCATCAATGTTGAGGAGTCATAATGGCAGAAAAACAAAAGGTCATTTTCCTCCTATACAGTGGAGCCTGTTTCTCTGTTTTACCTTTTTCTCCTGGTCCCTGGTCCAATGACAAAAGTTATCATTTGGGGCAAATCTGGCCAGCCCCTAGAATGCTAGTTTACCTGGCCTCTGGCCTGCTCTTGGGGAGACCTCCACTTCTGTCACTCTTTCCTCATAGTACCTGAAACTCCAGTGTCCTTGCTGGGATGGGATTTACTATCTCAATTAAAAGCTCAAATTCTCCTCCCCCCAGGCATCTATCTCTGCTGCCCCCTCCTTGAGGAACAGAGATTCCACAGTGTGGACAGATGAGATGAGTGTAGGGTGAGCCAGGACAGCCCTCCCTATTCAAATAAAACTCAAAAATCTGTCACAGTTTCCACGCCTAAAACAATATCTCCTCAAGCCTGAGGGATGATGAAGCCTTATGCCTATTCCTAAAAACAATAAGGGCTACTAATTACTTGCTCCAGCCCCTATAATATAATAAGTTTAAAATTCTTATAAAAGTTAATTTTAAAATACGAGTTACAAAGTAAACAACTGGAAAGGATATAAATAGGTAATAAATGTATTTTTTGAGAAGTTAAAGGAAAAAGGAATGGTTTTTTGGATGAGAAGGGATTTTGGAAAGAAGGATTTGCCCTAAAGATTGTTTGAAATAGGAAGGATAAGGACAAAACATCAAAGGGTTTAGTATGTTGTATGAAGGTCTGAGTAAATTTGAAAAGTGTATAATAAAAGCTTTGGTGTGTGATAAAGTTAAAGTTGAATGTAATCTAAGCGTTGCCTAAAAGATTTTTAGGGTCATGTAAAACAAAATCAAATCCTCTATGTCTATGAAATAACAAAGTTATCTGAATATTGTTCTGCTCTGAGTAACATCTGCAAAAAACCATTGTAGAGAAAGATTTTATCAAAGAAATTATTTGTGTTTTATGCTGATCTTGTCAAGCTTTAAGTACTACTAAATCAGAGTCCATTTACATATTTGCTTATGTGTCTTAAATGATGACCTTGTAACAGTGTTATCTGAATATGGTACAAACATTTAAAAGTTTAAAAGTGTCAATTTATATAAAATAATGAGCTAAAACTCTCTTTTATCCAAGACTGTTATATTTAAATCCTGAGAGTCCCTGACTCCCACAGGTCATCTACCTAGATGTGGCCTTAAAGGGACAGACTCACTCCCTGAGTCATAAATGCATCAACCCAATCTTCTGCTTCCCAACCCTCATACCATAAGACAGCTTACAGTTTTCCTGGCAGTTATAGGATTTTGTAGAATTTAGATCCCTAGGTATGCAGTCCCTGAGCAGACACCTTTTTATGATTCTTGTAATATTTTTATTTGGGTCTTAGATAATGTATGGCCACCCATTTCTCTTAGAAAAACTTGCCTCCAACAGACTCTGCTCTCCAGAAACAATTAGAAAATGGATAAGGGAATTGGAGGACTCTTGAAATTGTCTAGGGAACATTTCACAGTGGTTCTCCTGGCCAATGACCATCCTAATGCCTATGTTCTTGCTCTCCTATTCTTAAGCTTCCTCCCTTGTATCATACTACATGTCTGCTATTGCTAATCAAAAATTTAACCAGTTGTACCTCCAGGGATACCAACCTCTCCAAAACATGAAGAGAGTTGGCTGACACCCACCATGCGGAGGTCGGAGGATTGGCTCGAGACTCTTTACAACCTATGGCTACAAGGAACCTTCATCAACTTCAGGGAAGAGGAAATCTTCATTTTTGGAGCCTGGGTGTATGCCATCATGAGGCTCACCACCCCAACATTGTTTGCCAACTAACCCTCCCTTCCTCTACTCCACGCCTTGCCAGCTTGAAGAAGCCAGAGCGAACACAATGCCCCCCTTCCTTAACAAACAAAAAAGGGAGGAATGTTGGCAATAATGGCACCAATAGGTTTCAGTTCTTACTGCACCTTTAAGTTTCTGTTTTCCAGGGTCACAGTCCTGCCTCAAGTCTACCTTGAATCTTCCTTCTGCCCCAACCTCCAATCAGCACGAACCATAAGATCTTAATGAATCAGATCATGCTGAGTCCTGCTGAGGGGTATTTAAGCCCCTGCCCTTCCTGCTTCTCTCTCTCTTGGCTCTCTTGGCTCTCTCCCTCTCCCACCCAGCAATAAAGAATCTCTTGGCCAGATCATTCCTCTCCACGTGGTCAATTTTTGGGCCTATGTTTCCTTACAGGTTTCAACTGTCATAGGTGCCAAATTTCCAGCTCCTTGCCAAACTCTGAACCAGCCCTTCTATTCCATCAGATGACCACGATCATCAGCCACTAAAAACTTAATATTGATATTCAAAATTTCTTTTGAAATATACAGCCTAGTAGTGTCTATTCTTAGTAGCTTTGAGTAACAGCCAAGTAAAATAAAAAGCTAAGAAACTGTGGGGAAGGTGTTAATTTTGCCATATGGTTTGGCAATAGGGAACTGTCCTTGTCTGGATCATAAATAATATTTACCACCTTTTGTCACATTCAGTTAGTTCAATGAGATGAAAACAGTGAGTTTTGGTGCTTTATTGTTTAGATAAAGAGAGATTTACAGCTCACACTTGATGATGAGGAAAGAGGTAAGACTTCTTTCTTGTGTGAAAAAGTGTTGGGTCTGCTCTCCTTTCCAAGTCCATTCTTCTATTCTTTGGATTGAGGTGCTAATGACAAGACTTGCAAATTTCATTTCAAAGGTCCTTTCTATCTGACTTCCTGCAAGATTCTAAGGAAAGAAGTAGTGAAGTAGTGGTCAGTACAGAAAGATGGGGAGTAAGCAGGAAGAATGAAGGACAGAATTCCTTCTTAATTTTTCAGTTACTTTTACAGTGAATGAACACTTGGTTCTTTCTGCCAGCTTCCCCTCTTATTGTCTTCAAAAGTAAGACAGCAGCTTGGCATGACACACTTTGGTGGTCAAATGCCCTATGAGGACATACCACAGAGATTTGAATTACACTGAGTCCTAACCCAGACTCAGGGGCCTAGACACACTGAGAGCTGTGTGTCTTTGTCAGAGATTTAAATGCAACTAACTGGAGTACTTTTTTGCTCTGAAGTTCTGGTAGCAATATATTTTCCACATTGTTCCCCTATATTAAAAGCTATTATGGGTGGTTCCTGCAGTTAATAATCCTTAAATTAACCCAGTATTCCCATTGTGCTCTTTCTAGTAACCAACAGTCCTTATGTTAAATCTAAGTGCACCTTGATTAATAGAATACTCATAAAAATAAAGAACAACATTGAGCTCATTACCAATGCTTACATGATTTGAAAGTACTCTAAATTCATTTATTATGACTTATATGCATACACTTAAAACATCCGTATTTATTCATTATGCCATTTAATAAAAAGAAAAATAAAGAGAATTTATCACATCTCCGAGATAGAAAAATGAATTAAAAGGCAAATAATCTCAGAAAGACCTCAGTGGCTGCATTTAAACATACCCTAAATATTTTCTACATGTCAGAGAGCACATACATGTTGTCAAAATTTAATCTTAATAATTTCCACAAGGTTATAGACACTAGTAAATATTAGTTGAGAAAATTGAGGATTAAGAAAGCTCAATTGCTTGCCAAATTAAAAAATATATATATTGTCAAACACAAATCCTGCATTTAAGATACTCAAACACATTGCTTTTAAGGAGAGAAGCTAAATAGCAGTGGAACATTCCTATCTGTACCTCAACAAACACAAATTTTCCTCTTGTTTTCCCCACATTACTTTTGATGCACTTAAAATTGATTTCCTTTTTCATTGATAATAACTGTTTCTTAGTGTTTTAAATTGGAGCATATATTGCCTGATAAATTTTTAAATTATTATTTTAAGTTTCTTCCAGGTGAAGCACTCTCCTCTGACCTTTATTTGAAATCATGCCACTGCTCTTCTGTGTGAGGTGTGCTGTTCTTTATTGTCTCATCTCATAGTGGAATCTATATATCATTTTTCCCACCTGAAAGTATCTGAACAATAACATGAATAAATTTTATAAACTCTTATTTTTCATATTCTTCTTGAAACATAACTCTGCATACTGGAGAAGCAAGTGCTGTATGTGGTTGTGTGGTTTTGTGTGTGTGTGTGTGTGTGTATGTGTGTATGCTGAGATATTTTAGAAGACTCCAGGACAAGGATCCAGATGTGAGATTGCTGAATGTCCAGGTCAACTTCATATGCAACTTGATTTGTGAAATTGCTGTATCTCTTGTTAAAGACCTTAACAAGTGATTTTCATTCTCTTAAAGGAGCCCATGTCTGCTGGTGCTGCCAGGAAAGCAGTCTGTTTTTCTTAGTTTGTTTTAGGGCATTGCTTGACAGGAAAAACTCTTGGTTGCAAGGATGGGAAAAGGGTTCTTATAGCAATACTTTACTGTCTAATTCAAGTGTAGTATTCTTGTATATTTGTTGTTGCTAATTATTGTTATCTTTTGTTGAAGTAACTGTTTCTTATGTAGGAAGACAGGATTTTTGAGAGCAAAGCAGTTCCTGGGCCAACCTCATCAGCTCAGCTATCTTCTGGTACAGTGGCATGGACATTGTAAGGAGAGGGACAGGCCTGAACTAGAAAGTGTTGAGGGTGAATGGATTTTGTTTCAATTTGTTAAACCTACTTTATTTTTTAAGACTGTGGAATCATATCAGAAGTGGATTTGGGTTGAACTATTTCTGTAAAGGATACGTCATGCTTAGAGAAATAGAACAGAATTGCTATTGCTATTACAAGTGCTATTCCACACCAAGAATGTTACCTTGAACAATAAAATTTGAGAACAAAAAGGAAAAAGAAATAAATCACAATAGAGCTATGAAGTGTCAATGGTACACATTATTCAGGACTGAATGAGGAGATTTGGGTGAGATATATAAAAAGCAGGTATGATAAAAAGATATTTCATCAAGAAAAAAATGCATGCAAAGAACATGAACAGAGGTAGAAATCTACTTATAAATAACAGTAAACATTTCACCTACAAACATTGTAAAGTTAGCAAGGACAGAGTAGAAAAGATACAGTTAGAGAAGGTTCAGTTCAGAAATGTTGTCATTCATAGTAAAGGTTTTAAATGTTTATAAATATTTATAAAGAGAAGAGATAGAGACATAGAACGAACTAATTGTCTTCTAGACATTATTCTAATCTTCTTATATTGAAGAGGAAGATAGCCCTGGAACAAGGTTGTAAAACATGGTAAACTGTCAATTAAAAGCTGAAACCTCAGACAGAGCTGTGAGGAATTGCCCATTAGAGCCCTGCAAAAGCTCAGGACCGAGATAAGAGGCACCAAGCAGAGATAAGTACCCATTCCTGCCCTTCTTTGTCTCCACTTCTAAATAAATTTCCCAAAGCAGGTCTCCCCTGCTGTTCTTATCTAAACAACACTAGGTTCCTAGCTCACTACCAGCCCAATTAACCTAAACAATCTAACTCACTGGTTAGGACACCATGACCTGAGCACATCTTTGTAACCTGATGCCCTACACTACCTTTTAAATATCTTGTGAATCCTTTGTTCAGGGCTCAGACACTGGTACACATCTGGGCCCACTAGCGTAAAAATAAAAAAACCTGAGTTCTCCACTCCTCTGAGTGTCGCTTGGTTTCTCCTCTGACTACCCTGCCATAACATCTTGGAGGCCCCAGCGAGATTCCAAACGACTGGCCCCTTGTGCCACCAGCTGGGAGCTGGGCTGCATTGGAGTAGGGAGGGACACAGGACTGAACGAGGTAGCGCGCCACCCGATGGTATTCCAGGTCCTCCTTCGGCCCAGTGGCACTCCATCTCTCTCAGCAGTCTTGGCCCAGCTTGGACTCCAAAGAGAAGTGGACCAATTCATCTGGCAGCCTCGTCCGGACTCGGTAAGCATCAACCCCGGGAAATCAGTCCTAAGTCAGGTCCCGTCCCACTGGATGGAAGGGGAGCTTGATCCACTCCCAGGAACCTCTGAGAGGAGTTCCACAGGTCAGGGAATCCTCCAAGAAGGGGGGAAGGAAAACTGTAATAACTTCGGAGTGAATGTGTGAGTGAGTGAGCGGCCTGATTCGTCCTCACTTCAGGCTCGAGTTTGTGGCCCCACGGTACCGTGGTGAACCTCAAACGGCTCAGGGTGGCGTCGGGGGCATCCGCCGATCCAGAGTCACAAGACTGACCCCACCATTAATGCTAAGAGGCACCGAAGTTCCTTCGGGACGCGGCCAGACAGATATCTGATTGGTCCCTTCCCTTGAAGGGGCACCCACCCTTGTTCGTCTTTGCGCCACCGACACAGGGGGAATACATAGGGTGGAAATAGGACATACTTTAATTGCCATGGGTGGAGGTTCTTCAAAACCTACAGTCCTGGAGTGTATGCTTAAACATTTTAAGAAGGGATTTGCAGGGGATTATGGGATTAAAATGTCTCCTGGAAGGCTGTGCACACTGTGTGAGTCAGAATGGCCCACTTTTAGGGTCAACTGGCCCCCTGAAGGCACTCTAGATTTACCTATGGTCAGAGCCATTTATCAGATTGTAATAGGAAACCCTAGGTACCCCGACCAGTTTCCATATATTGACTCCTGGCTCCAGGTGGCTCAAACCATGCCCTCCTGGATCTGATTCTGTGCTAATAGAAAGGGGCAGAGCAGAGTTTTCATGGCCCAGGCAATAAAGCCTAAAGACCGAGTGTGACCAAACCTGTTCTGCAAGAGGATCCAGAAGATGAGCTGCCGGTGCCCCCGCCATACATTCCCAGAGCACCCCCACCATCAGAGCAGCCAGTGCCACCTTTTTCAGACAGCCCGCCACCCTCAGTGAGCCCTTCTCTGCCCCGCCAACAGCCTCCTAGTCCCAATGATGTCCCACAACCGTCCCCAGCTTGGAGTCTGAGTCCACAGCCCCTGAGCCGCTGCCTTCGCTCGTCTCAGGCACCAGCCCCTCAAGCCAGGGCCTTACAGATGCCTCTCCGTGAGATGCAAGGGCCCCAGCAGGTTGATGCTAATGGCACGGTCCAGCCTGGACGCTCAATCCTTTATTACCAGCCCTTCAGTTCGACTGACCTCCTAAATTGGAGGAATCATACACCGTCATATTCAGAAAAACCTTAGGCTATGGTTGATCTCCTAGAATCCATATTCCAGACCCATCAACCCACTTGGGATGACTGCCGGCAGATCCTCCTAACATTTTTCAATACAGAAAAATGGCAGCAAATTCTGACAGAGGCCCGCTGCTGGCTCCAAGGGCAAGCCCCAGCAGGAACCCTAGATGCAGAAGCATGGGCAAGAGAGGCAGTCCCTGATGCTCGACCCACTTTGGATTTCAATACAGCAGAAGGACGAGGTGACCTTACTCAATATCGTGCTGCCCTCTTACACGGGCTTAGGGCTGGAGCTAAGAGACCTACAAACATGTCCAAAATTGCAGCAGTTATCCAGAAGCCAGAGGAAACCCCAACTGATTTTTATGAGAGACTCTATGAGGCCTTCCGAATATATACTCCCTTCGACCCAGAAGCGGCAGAAAACCAATGAATGGTCAATACGGCATTTGTGACTCAATCATATGCTGACATTCACAGAAAACTTCAAAAACTTGAAGGTTTTGCTGGGATGAATGCCACCCAGCTGTTAGAAGTGGCAAACAAAGTCTTTGTAAACCGAGAAAATGAAGAATAACGGGAAGTTGATAAAAGAATGAAAGCCAAGGTGTCCTTGTTGGCTGCAGCACTGGGGAGGCCAGACCCAACTTAGCGGTCAGCTCCACCATGGAAGGGGAGATCCAATGGGAGAACCCCACTCCGGAGAGACCAATGTGCCTACTGCAAGGAGACTGGTCACTGGAAAAATGAATGTCCCCATCGCAAGAGGACAACATTGGAGCCTAACAGGATTGCTCCGGGAAAGAAGACAGGATGGCAGCCTGAACCAGAGGCCCAAGATCTCATTGGCCTAGCAGGAATTGGATCAGACTAGGAAAGACCGGGCTCCCTAATACTAGGCCCCCAAGAGCCCATGGTCGAAATGAAAGTGGGGGGCCAACCAATAATCTTCATGGTGGACTCAGGCGCGGAGCATTCCGTGGTCACTAAGCCAGTAGCCCCACTCACCCAGCATAGAGCAACAATAATTGGAGCCACTGGCACTCAGACTGCCCGGCAGTTCTGCCGACCCCAGATGTGCCAACTCGGAGGGCATGAGGTGACTCATGAGTTCCTGTATTTGCCAGAATGCCCAATTCCTCTGCTGGGAAGAGACTTACTAACAAAGCTTGGAGCCCAAATCACCTTCAATCAGGGAGGGCCTGCAAACCTCACCGTGAGGTGACCAAACGCCCTCATCATGGCAGTGACCATGCCCACGGAAGATGAATGGCAACTCTACCACCAGGAAAAGGGGGGCCTGGTGAAGCCCATCTGCCTGCTGGAGGAGTTTCCTGATGTCTGGGCTGAGAACGGGGCCCCCGGCCTGGCTCGCTATCGTGCACCTGTAATGGTAGAACTCAAGCCTGTGGCTCTCCCTGTCAGACAGAGGCAGTATCCGATACCACGGGAAACACACCTAGGAATTCAGACCCACCTACAGCGGCTGAAGGATGCAGGAATATTAATTGACTGCTAATCGCCATGGAACACCCCGCTGTTGCCAGTCAAGAAGGCAGGGGGAGGAGATTACCGGCCTGTCCAGGACCTGCAGGCAGTCAACAATGCTGTTATCACACTGCACTCAGTAGTCCCTAATCCCTACACTCTCCTGAGTCTCCTATCACCACAAGCCAGCTGGTTCACTTGCTTGGACCTAAAGGACACATTTTCTGTCTTCGCTTGGCACCAGTTAGTCAGCCCTTGTTTGCTTTTGAATGGGAAGACCCCCATACAGGAAGGAAAACACAAATGACTTGGACTAGAATTCCCCAAGGCTTCAGGAACTCCCCTACCCTGTTCGGGGAAGCCCTAGCAGCGGATTTGTCAATGTTCCCGGAAGAAAATCCAGGCTGCACTTTGCTTCAGTACATGGACGATCTGCTCCTAGCAAGCCATGACCGGGAGAGGTGCTGGGAAGGGACGAAGGCTCCTCTAGCCAGACTCTCCGAGGCAGGCTACAAAGTCTCCTGGAAAAAGGCCCAAATTTACCAACGAGAGGTCCGATACCTCGGATTCATCATCTCAGAGGGACAGCGTGCCCTGGGTCCGGAGAGGAAGTGGGTTGTCTGCTCCATCCCTCAGCCAAAGACCAAGAAGGAGGTTCAAGAATTCTTGGGAGCAGCAGGATTCTGTCGCATATGGATACCTGGATATTCAGACCTGGCCAAGCCACTTTATGAGGCCACAGCAGGCTCAGGAAAAGACCCTCTAAACTGGGGATTTGAACAAGAAAAGGCTTTCCAGGAAATAAAATGGCTGTTGACCAGCGCCCCTGCATTAGGGCTGCCAGACATAAAACGATCTTTCAATCTCTTCATCTGTGAGAAAAACCACACAGCTTTGGGGGTCCTCACCCAAACGGTGGGGCCCTGGCAACGTCCAGTGGCTTACCTGTCAAAACGCTTGGACCCAGTGGCCTCTGTGTGGCCCCCATGCCTCCGGGCCCTGGCGGCCACAGTAACCTTAATCAGGGAGGCTGACAAGCTCACTCTCGGACAGGACATTAATGTCAAAGTTCCTCATGCGGTCATAGCTCTAATGAATGGACAGGGCCACAAATGGCTAACCAGCTCCAGAATGGCCCACTACCAAGGATTACTATGTGAAAATCCACGAGTCAGACTAGAGACTGTACGAACATTAAATCCTGCCACTTTCCTGCCAACAGAAGAAGGGCTCCCAGATCACGATTGCGAAGAAGTGATGGATGAAGTGTATTCTAGCAGGCCAGATCTGATGGATCTTCCCCTCTCAGATCCGGAGCTCGAACTTTTCACAGATGGAAGCAGTTTCATCCAGAATGGACGATGAAAGGCCGGATTCGCAGTCACCACTGCTGACAACGTTATACAGGCTGAAGCCCTACCGCAAAGCTGGTCTGCACAACGAGCAGAACTTTGGGCATTGGTTCAGGCATTACGATATACAAAGGGAAAACGGGTAAACATCTATACAGACTCTAAGTATGCCTTTGCCACCTTGCACGTGCATGGAGCAATATACAAAGAGAGATGATTGCTGACAGCAGGGGGAAAGGAAATTAAAAACAAAGAAGAAATTCTCCAACTGCTAGAAGCAGTGTGGGAGCCGTCTCGAGTGGCTGTCATGCACTGTAGAGGCCACCAAAGGGGCATGGACTGTGTTAGTAGAGGAAATCACCTGGCGGATCAGGCAGCAAAAAGGGCAGCAGAAGAACTGAGCTCCCCGGAAGTGCCAAAGCAGACCGCCAAGCTTCTGCTGGCTCCAGAACTGCCTCCCTCCCCAAACTACACCAAGGAGGAAGAACAATGGGCAAAAGATGAAAAGGGAATGAAAGAGGAAGGGGGCTGGTGGAAGTTGCCTGACCATAGGCTCTTTGTTCCCAGTGCTATAGCAGTCGCTCTGGTAAAACAACAGCACGAGCTAACAAACTTGGGGAAAACGGCCCTGGAAAATCTATTGGACAGATACTACTTCATTCCCAAGCTCCCCACCCTGTGCGCCCAAGTGAGTGCTAGATGCATCACGTGTGCACGAAACAATGCGAGTCAAGGGCCTAAGTCAAGCCCTGGAATACAAACTACAGGCACCATGCCTTTTGAGGATTTAGAAGTGGACTTTACAGAGGTCAAGCCCTGTCGAGGGTACCGGTACCTCCTGGTCCTTGTTTGCACCTACTCAGGATGGGTTGAAGCTTACCCCACACGCACAGAGAAGGCACGAGAGGTAGTAAAGGCTCTCTTAAGAGAAGTTATCCCCAGATACGGACTTCCCCTTTCTATCGGGTCAGATAATGGGCCAGCCTTCAGGGCAGAAATAGTTCAGAGACTGACCAAGATTTTAAAAATAAAGTGGAAACTCCATACAGTGTACAGGCCCCAGAGTTCAGGGAAAGTAGAGCACATGAATCGAACCCTTAAGATTACCTTAGCCAAACTCTGCCAAGAGACACAATCTCCCTGGGTAGACATGCTACCTTTAGCCCTGCTCAGGGCACGCTGTACCCCTAGACCCTCTGGATACTCACCCTTTGAGATTCTCTATGGCAGACCCCCTCCCGTAATAAACAGGCTCAGGGGGGACCTCAGGCAAATTGGGATTCTGGACATGTCTCAACATCTCCAGGCCTTAGGAACAACCCTGCGTCACATTTCCTGGGAAGTTTTAGAAAGGGCCCCAATCCCTATGGGTAACTGGGCCCATCCCCACCAACTGGGAGACATGGTATGGGTAAAGGATTGGAAAAAGGAACTGCTCCAACCTAGTTGGACAGGTCCCCACCTAGTCATATTAGCAACTCCTACAGCTGTTAAGGTTACAGGTCTCACTTCTTGGATTCATCACTCCCGGATAAAGAAGGCTGCCACTCCCGTGGACCCCAACAACTGGCAGGCAGTCCAAGATTCAACTAACCCCCTCCGATTAAGGCTCCAGAGGACGTCGCAGCGGAGCACCACTGCCTGAGAGACTTCCAGCCCTGCTCCAACCACACCCTGGAAGCTGGTTGGTCAATGCAAGGCGGAAGCCTGAGGATTTGCCCACCGGGACACAGATGCATCCCCTTTTCTGTCACCCATACCCTATCCTGCTGATTAGTGTTGTTGCTATACTGTTTGCTCTAGGACTGGCTGTCACTGCTCCCCAGGATTGGAACTTAGGCCAGAGGTTACTATTAGCTTTCTGTTATCTCCTCATAGTTGGGAGCCTAACTGCTGTCCGGTGTTGCCTGTAGCTTAGATTCTAACCTTGAGCATGAGGTCTTTGGTGTGCTATTGTCTTCTAACTCTGATACATTTTGAGGTTGTCCAAATGGGAGGCCAGGATGACTGCTCAGCCTGCATAAGGCCACTCTCCTTCCAGGGAAAACTGAGGTATGCCTTCACCTTTTATCAGTATCTGTCACCTGTGTGCAGCATATCAATCTCTGAATGTACCAGGGGAGGAACGATTTACTATAAAGGAAATCTGGTGGGTCTGACTGGATCATGCAAGAACAAGGGCACTATAGGACAGACAGTTTGCTGGAAGAAAAACGGGGACCCCCTAAAGGCATGGAACGATGAAATGACCGGGGGAGGGAACAAACCCCATTATATCTGGGCACCTTACCCTTCCACCCCTCCTCCACATCATTTCACTAAGGGGAAAGTCACAAAGCTGGAAGGACCACACACAGGTGATTACCTAGGCGGATACAAGCCTATAGAAGACATTGATCTGCCACCTCCACGGTCCCCGTTAAGGCTCCCCCCTGGGACAGGGGAACTTAACCTGGAACCTTAACTGTACAACCTGCTAAATGCAACCCACCGCCTCAATTTTACAAACCCACCATTGGCAGGTGATTGCTGGCTCTGCATGTCCTCGGGTCCTCCCCAATATGTAGCAACCCCAGTAAGCCTCCTCAAGCAGAGAGGGCATGAAGCTCCTCTCAACTCTACCAGTACAAAACCCAGAGTAAGAAATATACAGCTATTCCAGAAAGCCCCCAGTTGTATCTACAATTCAAAAGGATACTATTAGGTTGGGGAACTGACTGCTGACCAATGCGCTCAAGTTCAAAACTGTACAGCTACTGCCAATGGATGTACAGTTGATTGGCTATGGTGCAGCAGCCCGGGAATCTTTTTTGTCTGTGGGACCCTTGCTTATCAGTGCCTGCCAGCTAACTGGAAGGGCATTTGTACACTGGCATTCCTCATCTCCCAAATAAACATAGTGCCCAATAATCAGACCCTCCCTGTGCCTTTAATAGCTTACTCACGGTCAAAGAGAGCTATCCAATTTATACCCTTATTGACTGGACTGGGGATAACAGCTGGGATGGGAACAGGCATAGGAGGAATTGCTTCATCAGCTGCATACTATAATCAGTTATCCGCAGAGCTAACAAGTGACATAGAGCAAGTGGCAAAGTCCATAACAACTATGCAGGACCAACTGGACTCCCTAGCATCAGTGGTCCTCCAAAACTGGAGAGGGTTGGACTTACTCACTGCCGAAAAGGGAGGGCTTTGCCTTTTCTTAAATGAAGAATGTTGCTTTTATGTAAATCAGTAGGGAATAGTCAGGGATATGGCCCAGCAATTGCAGGACCCAGTCGCACATAGAAGGCAGGAATTAGCAAATTCCTGGAACAGATGGAGCAATATCTGGAACTGGACATTGTGGCTTGTTCCATTATCTGGCCCTATCTTTATGCTTCTATTGGCACTGATATTTGGTCCATGCATTCTTAATGCCATAACTCGCTTTATTAGCTCCCGGATGGAGGCGATAAAGTTGCAGCTCTTAGTGACACAATATAGGCCTTTGGGACAACAAGAATCCTATGGAATTTCTAAAGTCTAGTGTTGATGCTTATCCAAAAGTGGAAAAAGCATCAAAAGGGGGGAATGAAGAGGAAGATAGCCCTGGAACGGGGTTGTAAAACATGGGAAACTGTCAATTAAAAGCTGTAACCTCAGACAGAGCTGTGAGGAATTGCCCATTAGAGCCCTGCAAAAGCTCAGGACCGAGATAAGAGGCACCAAGCAGAGATAAGCACCCATTCCTGCCCTTCTTTGTCTCCACTTGTAAATAAACTTCCCAAAGCAGGTCTCCCCTGCTGTTCTTATCTAAACAACACTAGGTTCCTAGCTCACTACCAGCCCAATTAACCTAAACAATCTAACTCACTGGTTAGGACACCATGACCTGAGCACATCTTTGTAACCTGATGCCCTACACTACCTTTTAAATATCTTGTGAATCCTTTGTTCAGGGCTCAGACACTGGTACACATCTGGGCCCGCTAGCGTAAAAATAAAAAAACCTAAGTTCTCCACTCCTCTGAGTGTCGCTTGGTTTCTCCTCTGACTACCTTGCCATAACAATATATGCCCTTATTTCTGTAATTCAATGTTCCTAAAATACTTGTGCAATAATTATAATTATTCTCTACATGAATTAACAAATTATCAAGCAACACAGTACACAAAAATTACAGCAAAATCAAAAAGGAAAATGAAGTAGGCCATGAACATGAATGAGCAAAAGAAATTAAACAATTACATAAATTCTATAATGAAAGGAATCAATTTCTTCAAATCATAATAAATATGTGTGTCTTACTAATGTCATTGCACATATTTACATAAAACATTAAATAGAGTTAAAATAAGAGCTTAAATTATGATATGTGTGTGTGTGTATAATTTTGGAGGGGGGGCTGTTTTCTTGCTCTCTTCCTTGTTAAAGTGAACTTTCTCTCTCACTCCTGGTTATTACTGAATTTAACTGGGGCTAACTGGGGGAAATTAGAGATTCAGAAAAGACACAGGATAGACAGACAGACAGAAATTGAGGTCAGGTGTACTGCATGCTCAGGTGGAGACACACAACCTTCATTAATTCTTTTCTCTACTTTTATACTTTAAGACCTTATTCCTTTGCAGTTCTTTAAAGCCTTGCTTAAAACTTCTTTCCTTAGCTCAAGGTGAAAGCCCTGAGTTCATGCCCCATTACTGCAAAAAAAAATATATATTTCCTTAGACTCACACTGTCCCAAGTTTTCTCTTTGCTTATCTTTAGCTTAATCTCTCCTAAAGTCTTTTGCCCCCAGGCTTGCACTGTCCCATCTCTCTTTAGTTTTCTTAAAGCTTCAGTGCTCAGACTTGCCTCACCTACAAACTGCATATGCATAACTCTTAAAGTCTCTGTCCTTAGACTCACACTGTAAAGTTCTTTCTTTGGCTTTCCTTTAGCTTAGCTTTTCTAAGGCCTATGTATAAAGTTCTTTTTTTAGCTTAGGTTTTCTAAGACCTATTTTAAATTTCTTGGTACTATCAACCCCTCTTTAGCCATTCTTTTCCCTTCAGCAATTTCCCTTTAGCAATTCTTTTCCTTCAGTAATTCTTTTCCTTTCCAAAAGTTTTCCACACCAAAAAGCCCAAAGCCAAAGCCCCAAGTGAAAAAAACCCAAGTCAAAGCCAAAGCCAAAGCCAAAACCAAAAGCCCAAAATAAAAGCCCAAGGCAAAAAGCCCAAGAAAAGCCTCAAGCCCTCCCTTAGTGGGTCTCTTATACCCAGTGGTAAACAGGGTGGAGCAGCAGTCCTTGGGGAGGGGTGTGACATTGTAACCAGAGAAACCTGCATTCCTGCTTCTCTGAATGCAAACAAGCAAGGAGAAACAGGTGTTCTGCTTCTGGGGCTGTGCCAATCGGAAAAGCAGGTGAGCTGCATCTCGCCTTGCTTGTGTGCAGTTTTCATAGGCTTTCTATAATCTTCTCTCCACATAATTATACATTTCTAAATTGAAGAGATGTAGCATAAATTATTTAGAATAATCACTAATATCTACCTAGCTTCTTTTTTATCTTTTCTTTTATTCATATGTGCATACAATGTTGGGTCATTTCTTTCCCCTTTCCCCACCCCTTCCCTTACCTACCATAATCCCTCCTTCTCCTTCCCCTGCCCTCCCTGACAGGCAGAAACTATTTTTCCTTTAGCTCTAATTTTGTTGAAGAGAGAGTATAAGCAATAATACTAAGGACCAAGGGTTTTTGCTAGTTGAGATAGGGATAGCTATACAGGGAGTTGAGTCTCATTGCTTCCTTGTACTAGTGTTACCTTCTAAATTAATTCTTCTGGAGCTAACCTTTTCTCTGTTCCTGGTCCCCTTCTCTTATTGGCTTCTGTCATTTTAAAGTATCTGCATTAGTTTCTCTGCACTGAGGGCAACAAATGCTATCTATTTTTTTGGGTGTCCTACCTATCTCTTACCTCCCTTGTGTGTTCTCACTTTATCATGTGATCAAAGTCCAATCTCCTTGTTGTGTTTACCCTTGATCTAATGTCAGCATATGAGGGAGAACATACAATTTTTGGTCTTTTGGTATAGACTAACTTCACTTAGAATGATGTTCTCCAGTTCCATCCATTTATTTGAGAATGATAAGTCTTCATTGTTCTTCATTGCTGCAAAAAATTCCATTGTGTATAAATACCACATTTTCTTAATCCATTCGTCAGTAGTGGGGCATCTTGGCTGTTTCCATAACTTGACTATTGTGAATAGTGCTGCAATAAACATGGGTGTGCAAGTGCCTTTGGAGTAACCTGTGTCATGTTTCTTTGGGTATATCCCCAAGAGTGGTATTACTGGATCATATGGTAGGTCTCTGTTTAGATTTTAAAAAGCCTCCAAGTTTTTTTCCAGAGTGGTTGTACTAGTTTGCATTCCCACAAGCAGTGTAAAAGGGTTTCTTTTTTCCCCACATCCTCGCCAACACCTGTTGTTAGTGGTGTTGCTAATGATGGCTATTCTAACAGGGGTGAGATGGAATCTTAGTGTTGTTTTAATTTGCATTTCCTTTATGGCTAGAGATGGCGATCATTTTTTCATGTGTTTTTTTGGCCATTTGAATGTATTCTTTTGAGAAAGTTCTGTTTAGTACACTTGTCCATTTCTTTATTGGTTCATTAGTCTTGGGAGAATTTAGTTTTTCCAGTTCCCTATATACCTGGTTATCAATGCTTGGTCTGAAGTATAGATGCAAATATTTTCTCCCACTCTCTGGGTGGTCTCTTCAGGTTAGAGACCATTTCTTTTGTTGAGCAGAAGCTTTTTAGTTTTATGAAGTCCCATTTATCTATGCTATCTCTTAGTTGCTGAGCTGCTGGGGTTCCATTGAGAAAGTCCTTTCCTATACCTATTAGCTCAAGAGTATTTCTTACTCTTTCCTGTATCAACTTTAGAGTTTGAGATCTAATATTAAGATGTTTCATCCATTTTGAGTAATATTGGTATATGGTAATAAACATGGATCAAGTTTCAGTTTTTTGCAGACTGCTAAAAGTTTTCCCAACAGTTTTTGTTGAAGAGTCTGTCTTTTCTCCATCATATACTTTTAGTGCCTTTGTCAAAGATAAGTAGGTTATAGTTGTGTGGCTTCATATCTGGGTCCTCTATTCTGTTCCACAGGTCTTCATGTCTGTTTTTGTGCCAGTACCATGCTGTTTTTATTGTTATTGCTTTGTAATATAGTTTGAAGTCAGGTATTGTGATACCTCCAGTATTGTTCTTTTTACTGAGTATTGCCTTGGCTATTCATGGCTTCTTGTGTTTCCAAATAAATTTAATGATTGATTTTTTTATCTCTTTGATGAATGTCATTGGGATTTTGATGGGAATTGTGTTAAACATGTGTTCATCTGTTCATAAAAAGAAGTGGTCTCTAAACTGAAGAGAACACCCACAGAGTGGGAGAAAATATTTGCCAGCTACACATCAGACAAAGGACTGATAAAGAGAATATATAGGGAACTTAAAAAACTAAATTCTCCCAAAACTAATGAACCAATAAAGAAATGGGCAAGTGAACTAAACAGAACTTTCTCAAAAGAAGAAATTCAAATGGCCAAAAACACATGAAAAAATGCTCACCATAATTAGCAATAAAGGAAATGCAAATTATTCACCCCTGTTAGAATAACCATCATTAGCAACACCACCAACAACAGGTGTTGGTGAGGATGCAGGGAAAAAGGAGCTCTCATACAATGTTGGTGGGAATGTAAACTAGTACAACCACTCTGGAAAAAAATTTGGAGGCTACTTAAAAAGCTAGACATCGATCTACCATTTGATCGAGCAATACTACTCTTGGGGATGTACCCAAAAGACTGTGACACAGGTTACTCCAGAGGCACTTGCACACCCATGTTTATTGCAGCACTATTGACAATAGCCAAGTTATGGAAACAGCCAAGATGCCCCACAACTGATGAATGAATTAAGAAAATGTGGTATCTATACACAATGGAATTTTATGCAGCCATGAAGAAGAATGAAATGTTATCATTCACTGGTAAATGGATGGAATTGGAGAATATCATTCTGAGTGAGGTTAGCCTGGCCCAAAAGACTAAAAATCGTATGTTCTCCCTCATATGTGGACATTACAAGGGCAAACACAGCAAGGTGATTGGACTTTGAGCACATGATAAAAGCGAGAACACACAGGGAGGGGTGAGGATAGGTAAGACACCTAAAAAATTAGCTAGCATTTGTTGCCCTTAACGCAGAGAAACTAAAGCAGATACCTTAAAAGCAACTGAGGCCAATAGGAAAAGGGGACCAGGAACTAGAGAAAAGGTTAGATCAAAAAGAATTAACCTAGAAGGTAACACACACACACACAGGAAATTAATGTGAGTCAACTCCCTGTATAGCTATCCTTATCTCAACCAGGAACACTTGTTCCTTCCTATTATTGCTCATACTCTGTCTTCAACAAAATTAGAGACAAGGACAAAATAGTTTTTGCTGGGCATTGAGGGGGTGGGGGGGAGAGGGCAGGGGTGGAGTGGGTGGTAAGGGAGGGGGTAGGGGCAGGGGGGAGAAATGACCCAAGCCTTGTATGCACATACGAATAATAAAACAATTTTAAAAAATTAAAAAAAATAAATAAACAGAACTTTCTCAAAAGAAGAAATTCAAATGGCCAAAAAACACATGAAAAAAATGCTCACCATCTGTAGCCATAAAGGAAATGCAAATCAAAAGAACACTAAGATTCCACCTCACCCCTGTAAGAATAGCCATCATCAAAAACACCACCAACAACATGTGTTGGCGAGGATGTGGGGAAAAGGAATCTTTGTACTTTGCTGGTGGGAATGCATGCTGGTGCAACCACTCTGGAAAAAAATTAGGAAGCTTCTTAAAAATCTAAACATGGATCTGCCTTCTGATCCAGCAATCCCTCTCCTGGAGATATACCCAAAGTAATGCAACAAAGGTTACTTCAGAGGCACCTGCACACCCATGTTTATTGCAGAGCTATTCACAATAGCTAAGTTATGGAAATAACCAAGATTCCGCACTACTGACAAATGGATCAAGAAAATGTGATATTTATACATGTGGAATTTTACTCAGCCATAAAGAAAAATGAAATCTTATCATTTGCAAGTAAATGGATGGAACTGGAGGTCACCATTCTGAGAGAAGTTAGCCAGACTCAGACGACCAAAAATCATGTTCTCCCTTATATGTGGGTTTTAGATCTAGGGCAAATACAGCAATGTTGTTGGACTTGGGTTACATGACAAGGGGAAAATATATACGGGAAGTACAGGGTTAGATAGAAAACCCAAAATCTGAAAGCACTGATGTCTCCACTCCAGAGGAATTAATACAGAAACCTTAAAGTGACAGAGGTCAACATGAGGAGGTGATCAGGAACCAGTGTAAAGATCAGTTAGAGATGAATCAACCTGGGTTGTAACACATTTGTACAGGAAATCAATGCTAGGAATCTGTCTGTATAGCTGTCTTTACCTCAACTAGCAAAAATGCTATGTCTTTCTTATTATTTCTTATTTCTACTCTTTAAGAGAACTGGAGAAAAGCACAGAACGGATTCTGCCTAGAAGCTAGGGGCGAGAGAGGGAGAGTGTAGAGGCGGGAAGCATGGGGGAGAAATGACCCAAACAATGTATGCACTTGTGAATAAATGAATAATAAAAAAATTTTTAAGAAGGGTGAAATGGGGGATGTATTTTGCACTCACATGTGAAAATAAAGTATGAAACCTGTTGAAATTGATCTAAGAAAGTGGGGAAGGGAAGAGGAGGGTGAACAATGGAGAGGATAAAACTAAGATATATTGTAAGTACATATGTAAATATCATACTGTATCTCCCTGTAAAACTAAAACACTTATTAGTTCATGTATGTTGGATGAATATTTAGTTTATTCCTGGTCTAAAATATGTATATAGAATGGTCATTTTAACAACAACCATATGTCTAAAATGATATGATAATGCAAAGAACTTTATTGAGCCCCTGTAAAAATGTGCACCATTTAATATTATTTCTCTTACATCAAAACATAGAGAAACTTACTACTTCCACCATACTGATGAACAATTAAATTTTTATCTGGACACATAAAGCAATGAGAAGAGAAGTGGTGAACAAGATATTTCAGCAAAAGTAAGTTGCTAAGGTAAAGTTGAAGTTTCTGTAGGTAATCAGTTTTCTTTTAAAACAACTCCAAACACTTTTCTTTTAAGGTGAAAGAGAAGTAAGAGAACATTTTCTTGATAAAGATTCAGAGTTTATACACAGGATGAGCAAAAAGAGTTCTCCAGTGATTGATAGTATTTCTGAGATCTTCATGTTAACATCCATTCCAGCACTTCTGAGGTTGATAGAAACTCTATTATTTTAATCACAGTACAATACTGGAGCTCCTCTAAAACCACATTCAGGATAGAGATCACATATTTTTCAAATTTTTATGCAAGGCAAGTGATGTGTATATTATACAATACATGCACAAAAGCATGTACACACAAACACAGTAGATATATGTTGTATTAACACAGTAAAATAACAAAATAAAAATATTTGTGGCACTTTTGACTCAGGATTCTATTCTTTTTTTTTGGTAAATTCCTGTCCTTATGCCAAAGTAGATTTTACTTGCAATAAAGAATAAATTTTAAAATAAATGAAAATAAAAGTACTAAAAGGAAAACATAAAATATTTTAGAATTCTTGGAGAGGAAAAAACAAAATTCAGAAACCATGAAGAAAGACTAATATATTTCCTTATATACAATGATTTCTGGAGAGATTCCAAGATGGCGGCTAGAGGTAGGAAGCAGAAAGCGACCCTCCTATAGTGAAATCTTGGAGAGACACTGGAGACACACTTTGCAGGCATAATCTCCGAGAAAAGGCATAACTTTGACCCCTCCACATCTCCAGCTGGTGCAGAGAATCTCCACTTCACATTAAACGGAGAAACAAGGAGGGCCCCCGGGGCCGCCAGTGGCCGGCGCCCATACGGCATGGGAAGACGCGGACCAGGTGAGCTTCACGGTACCGGTACCGCGGTAGCCCCACAGACAAGCCTGGGCCAGAGCAGCATAGCCCCCTGAACAGACTGACTTCCACCCGGGAAAAAAGAGAAACTGAGTAATAAGCAATAAGAACAGTTAAGACACACTGGAAAGAGGGTGGGGCGCCATGAGCGCTAAAGATTGTGGGAAGGGAATCCTTTCCGGGACTGTAAATAAACAAGCCAGGTGGGCCAGAGAGCCTCTGTCAGGAGCGGGGTGCGAGCCCAGCAACCAGGAGCGGGGAAGCTTGTGAGAGGAGGGAAGACCCACTTCCCACGTGAACTGTAAACAAACATGGCAGCTGGCAGGAGCAGCAGCACCGCCCAGTAAGCAGGAGCAGGAAAGCTTCTGAAAGTGGCAGTGGGAGGAAAACTTCAGAGGAGAGGGGGGAAGACCCACTTCTCACGTGAACTGTAAATAAACACGCAGGCCTGACAACGCGGGAGCAGTGTCACCTTTCCCAGTGCTTGGAAAGGGGAAAGCCTGTAGCAGAGGCTCCCGCACAGGAGAACTCTGAGCAAACAAAGCCTGTGTGACCAGGTGAGTGCTAGCTCACCCCAGAGATCTGCATAAATAATGCCGCCAGCTACAGCAGGCTGAGAGCAGCAGGCAGGCAAGCCACAGTTGCAGATACCACTCTCAGAACTCTCTCCAGACGCTTTTTTTTCTTTTTCTCCCTACCTTTGATGAGAGAACAACCGAATTACACCTTCAAGCTGAAAAACTTACTGAAACTGTATTGCATTTGAACTGGGGACACTTGGTGGGGCTTTTGTGTGTGTGTGTGTGTGTGTGTGAGTGTGTGTGTGTGTGTGAGTGTGTAGTTTTGTTCTACTTTATGCATACCCTTTGAGGAGACAACTACAGAACAACATCTGAGGCACCAACTCCAGGACTGGAGATTGAGACGGACACCCAAATTATTAAGACTGAAACTGCATTGCATATAAACTTGGAAATTTTTTTTTAATTTTCTATTTTCCATTTTATTTTAATTCATTTTTATATATAGATATTACTTTCATTTACTTATTTTTTATTTTTTTATCTTTGATTTTCAATCCTCTCTCTGTCTCTCTAATGTTTGTTCAGCTTACTGTCGATTAGTAAACTAACACTCCCTGTTTATACCTTTGAAACTCTCTTGTCTGATACCTTGTTCTGCTTTCTCCCTCTTGTCTGTATACTTGTTTTCCCCTTTTCTTTAACTTCTTGCTTTCCATCTCAGCTCACTCTTCCATTCTAAATATTACCATTGTTATTATTACAAGCTAGAAAATACTGATTACACACAGTACAGGGACAGTAACAACACCAAGGACAATGACAGGAAGACAGATAAAACAGGAAAACCAGTTTCCCCACAGCAAAAAATTAGTACAGGAACCAGAGGGGAATGAAGAGAACAGAAACTCAGATCCAGACTCCAACAAAATGAAGATAAACTATGCGAAAGGACCCAATGAAGCCCACAAGAATAATTTAAAAGAAGACATACTACAAGTACTCAATGAGAATTTTATAGAGATGATACTGGATAGGGTCAACCAAAATGAACAGGAGACACTCAAGAAATTTCAAGAAAATAAAAATAGAGAATTTGAAAAAGCAAAAGAAGAAATAAAGGAAACCATAGAAGCACTGTATAAACACCAAAATGAAAGAGAGAACACAATGAATAAATGGATAAATGAACTCAGGACAAAAATAGAAAACAATAAAGAAGAAAACTGACAGGATATGGAAAACCTCAGAAAAAAGAACGAAACAGAACTGCAAAACAAGATGGAAGGACAATCCAGCAGAACAGAAGAAACAGAAGACAGAATCTCAGAACTTGAAGATGAAATGGTAATTAAAGGAAAAACCAAAGAACTATTAATTAAACAACTCAAGACCTATGAAAAGAAAATGCAAGAACTCACTGAATCCATCAAAAGACCAAACTTGAGAATCATGGGCATCGAAGAAGGAGAAGAAGTGCAAGCGAAGGGAATGCGTAATATATTCAACAAAATAATAATGGAAAATTTCCCAAATCTAGAGAAAGATATTCCCATACAAATGCAAGAGGCCTCCAGGACAACAAACAGACCAGATCAAAATAGAACTACTCCACGACATATCATCATTAAAACAACAAGTTCAGAAACTAAGGAAAGAATATTGAAGGCTGTAAGAGAGAAAAAACAAGTAACATACAAAGGTAAGCCCATCAAAATCACAGCAGACTTCTCAACAGAAACATTAAAAGCAAGAAGAGCGTGGGGTGAGATCTTCCGGGCACTGAATGAAAATAACTTCAACCCCAGGATACTCTACCCAGCAAAGATATCATTCAAAATAGATGGAGCAATAAAAGTCTTCCATGATAAGCAGAAACTAAAACAATATGTGACCACAAAGCCACCATTACAAAAGATTCTGCAAGGGATCCTGCACACAGAAAGTGACACCCAACTTAACCTTGAAAAGGCAGGCAGCACCAAACCACAGGAAAAGAAAAAGCAAGACAGTAGAGAGTAACATCAAGTTAGGTACACACAATCAAACATTCAAATAACTAAGACAACTAAATGGCAGGAATCACCACATACCTATCACTACTAACACTTAATGTTAATGGACTTAATTCACCCATGGAAAGACACCGTTTGACAAAATGGATTAAAAAAGAAGATCCAACAATTTGTTGCTTACAGGAGACTCATCTCACCGACAGAAATAAGCATATGCTTAGGATGAAAGGCTGGAAGAAGATTTACCAAGCCAATGGCCCCTGAAAACAAGCAGGAGTAGCAATACTTATCTCTGACAAAGTAGACTTCAAACCTACATTGATCAAACGAGATAAAGAAGGACATTCCATACTAATAAAAGGGGAAATAGACCAAAAGGAAACAATAATCATCAATCTGTATACACCCAAAGTCAACGCACCCAATTTCATCAAACATACCCTGAAAGACCTAAAAGCATATATAAACACCAACACAGTGGTTGTGGGAGACTTTAACACTCCATTATCATCAATAGATAGGTCATCCAAACAAAAACTCAATAAAGAAATCCAAGATCTAAAATATGCAATAGATCAAGTGGACCTAGTAGATGTCTACAGAACATTTCATCCAACCTCTACACAATATACATTCTTCTCAGCAGCCCATGGAACCTTCTCCAAAATAGATCATATCCTAGGGCACAAAGCAAGCCTCAGCAAATATAAGAAAATAGAAATAATACCGTGCATACTATCTGACCACAATGCAGTAAAAGTAGAACTCAACAACAAAAGTAAAGACAAAAAACATGCAAACAGCTGGAAACTAAATAACTCATTACTTAATGAAGAATGGATCATAAATGCAATAAAAGAGGAAATTAAAAAGTTCCTGGAAGTCAATGAAAATGAAAACACAACCTACCGGAACCTATGGGACACAGCTAAGGCAGTCTTGAGAGGAAAGTTTATAGCCATGAGTGCATATATTAAAAAGATTGAAAGATACCAAATCAATGACCTAATGATACATCTCAAACTCCTAGAAAAACAAGAACAAGCAAATCCCAAAACAAATAGAAGGAGAGAAATAATAAAAATAAGAGCTGAAATCAACGAAATAGAAACCAAAAAAACCATACAAAGAATTAATGAAACAAAAAGTTGGTTCTTTGAAAAAATAAACAAGATCGATAGACCCCTGGCAAACCTGACTAAAATGAGGAGAGAAAAAACCCAAATTAGTAGAATTAGGAATGCAAAAGGGGAGATAACAACAAACACCATGGAAGTCCAGGAAATCATCAGAGACTACTTTGAGAACCTATATTCAAATAAATTTGAAAATCTTAAAGAAATGGACAGATTTCTAGATACATATGATCATCCAAAACTGAACCAAGAGGAAATTAATCACCTGAATAGACCTATAACACAAAATGAAATTGAAGCAGCAATCAAGAGTCTCCCCAAAAAGAAAAGTCCAGGACCTGATGGATTCTCTGCTGAATTCTATCAGACCTTTAAAGAAGAACTGATACCAACCCTCCTTAAACTGTTCCATGAAATAGAAACGGAAGGAAAACTGCCAAGCACATTTTATGAAGGCAGTATTACACTTATCCCAAAACCAGGCAAAGACACCTCCAAAAAGGAGAACTATAGGCCAATCTCCTTAATGAACATTGATGCAAAAATCCTCAACAAAATAATGGCAAACCGAATTCAGCAACACATCAAAAAGATTATTCACTACGACCAGGTAGGCTTCATCCCAGGGATGCAGGGGTGGTTCAACATAAGAAAATCAATAAACATAATAAACCACATTAACAGAAGCAAAGACAAAAACCACTTGATCATCTCAATAGATGCAGAAAAAGCCTTTGATAAGATCCAACATCATTTCATGATAAAAGCTCTAAGAAAACTAGGAATACAAGGAAAGTTTCTCAACATTATAAAAGCTATATATGACAAACCTACAGCCAGCATTATACTTAACAGAGAAAAACTAAAACCATTCCCTCTAAAATCAGGAACCAGACAAGGATGCCCACTATCTCCACTCGTATTCCACATAGTACTGGAATTCCTAGCCAGAGCAATTAGGCAAGAAGAAGGAATAAAAGGAATACAAATAGGTAAAGAAACTGTCAAAATATCCCTATTTGCAGACGACATGATCCTATACCTTAAAGACCCAAAAATCTCTACTCAGAAGCTTCTAGACATCATCAATAGCTATAGCAAGGTAGCAGGATATAAAATCAACATAGAAAAATCATAGCATTTCTATACACTAATAATGAACAAACGAAAACAATTCCATTTACAATAGCCTCAAACAAAATCAAATGCCTAGGTGTAAACCTAACAAAAGATGTGAAAGACCTCTACAAGGAAAACTATACACTTCTGAAGAAAGAGATTGAGGAAGACTATAGAAAGTGGAGAGATCTCCCATGCTCATGGATTGGTAGAATCAACATAGTAAAAATGTCGATACTCCCCAAAGTAATCTACATGTTTAATGCTATTCCCATCAAAATTCCAATGACATTCATTAAAGAGATTGAAAAATCTACTGTTAAATTTATATGGAAACACAAGAGGCCACGAATAGCCAAGGCAATACTCAGTCAAAAGAACAATGCAGGAGGTATCACAATACCTGACTTCAAACTATATTACAAAGCAATAACAATAAAAACAGCATGGTACTGGCACAAAAAGAGACATGAAGACCAGTGGAACAGAATAGAAGATCCAGATATGAAGCCACACAACTATAAGCAACTTATCTTTGACAAAGGAGCTAAAAATATATGATGGAGAAATAGCAGCCTCTTCAACAAAAACTGCTGGGAAAACTGGTTAGCAGTCTGCAAAAAACTGAAACTAGATCCATGTATATCACCCTATACAAAGATTAACTCAAAATTTATCAAGGATCTTAATATCAGACCACAAACTCTAAATTTGATACAGGAAAGAGTAGGAAAGACTCTGGAATTAGTAGGTATAGGTAAGAACTTTCTCAATGGAACCCCCGAAGCACAGAAACTAAGAGATAGCATAGATAAATGGGACTTCATAAAACTAAAAAGCTTCTGCTGAACAAAAGATATGGTCTCAAAACCGAAGAGAACACCCACAGAGTGGGAGAAAATATTTGCCAACTATACATCAGACAAAGGACTGATAACCAGAATATACAGGGAACTTAAAAAACTAAATTCTCCCAAAACTAATGAACCAATAAAGAAATGGGCATGTGAACTAAACAGAACTTTCTCAAAAGAAGAAATTCAAATGGCCAGAAAACACATGAAAAAATGCTCACTATCTCTAGCAATAAAGGAAATGCAAATTAAAACCACGCTAAGATTCCACCTCACCCCTGTTAGAATAGCCATCATCAGCAACACCACCAACAACAGGTGTTGGCGAGGATGCGGGGAAAAAGGAACCCTCTTACACTGTTGGTGGGAATGTAGACTAGTACAACCACTCTGGAAAAAAATCTGGAGGCTACTTAAAAAGCTGGACATCGATCTACCATTTGATCCAGCAATACCACTCTTGGGGATATACCGAAAAGACTGTTACTCCAGAGGCACCTGCACATCCATGTTTATTGCGGCACTTTTCACAATAGCCAAGTTATGGAAACAGCCAAGATGTCCCACCACTGACGAATGGATTAAGAAAATGTGGTATCTATACACAATGGAATTTTATGCAGCCATGAAGAAGAACGAAATGTTATCATTCGCTGGTAAATGGATGGAATTGGAGAACATCATTCTGAGTGAGGTTAGCCTGGCTCAAAAAACCAAAAATCGTATGTTTTCCCTCATATGTGGACATTAGATCAAAGGCAAACACAACAAGGGGATTGGACTATGAGCACATGATAAAAGCGAGAGCACACAAGGGAGGGATGAGGATAGGTAAGACACCTGAAAAACTAGCTAGCATTTGTTGCCCTTAACACAGAGAAACTAAAGCAGATATCTTAAAGCAACTGAGGCCAATAGGAAAAGGGGAACAGGTACTAGAGAAAAGGTTAGATCAAAAAGAATTAACCTAGAAGGTAACACCCACGCACAGGAAATCAATGTGAGTCAATGCCCTGTATAGCTATCCTTATCTCAACCAGCAAAAACCCTTGTTCCTTCCTATTATTTCTGATATTCTCTCTACAACAAATTTAGAAATAAGGGCAAAATAGTTTCTGCTGGATATTGGGGGGGGAGAGGGAGGGGGTGGAGTGGGTGGTAAGGGAGGGGGTGGGGGCAGTGGGAAGAAATGAATCAATCCTTCTATGCATATATGAATAATAAAAGAAAAATGAAAAAAAAAATAAAACACTCAAAACAGAAAAAAAAAAACAAAAAAACAATGATTTCTTAAAACTCAGTAAGAAAAAAAAGAAAGAACTGCAATAGAAAAATGTGCAAAGGACATAAACAGGCAATTCATACATAAATAAATATAAATAACTAACAAAATAAAGAAATAAATGCAACATAATAAATATTTTATATTTATCATATTCACAAGGATGAAAATGACATTGTTAATGACAGTATTGAAATATATTTATTATGAAAATCACTTGACAGAATTAGAAACTGATGCACAATTTTAAAGGAAAAAATGGGATTATCTAAAAAAATGTTAAATATATGCACTCATTGACACATTAATTCTAGTTCAAAGAAATTATCCTGCATATATGGCCAGAAATATATATGTAAACATATATGTACACATAAACGTAATCATGGCATATTATTTTATCACTCCCAAGTGCTGATTGTAGTCATTCGCCACCACATATGTCTAGAATTTTGTTTTTAATTTTCTTGCAGTACTAGGACTTGAATTTAGGGATTCATGCTTACAAGGCAAGTTAGTACTCTACCACTCGAATCAAACCTCTAGCCTTGTGTAGAAGTGAGAATATGGTGAAAATATATATTCATGTGTGAAAATTGAAAAATGAAACCTGTTGAAGCTATTCTAAGAATTGTGGGAGGAGGGATCCTGAACTAAGTTTTATTCATGAAGTTTTCTACTGAATAAAACTCCTTTGTTATTGAATATATATCTAAAACGTCAACTCTCTATTTTCCATGGAAAAGATCAAAAGACATCCTTCTTAAAAATAAAAACATCCTTCTAAAGTCCGGTAGTATATTTGAAATTTCCCTTCTCACTAATTTTCTAGGTACTATTTTAGCAATGGGCTAGGAAAAACATGAGCATATAGTCAACAGTTTCACATTCTTGAGGACAAGAATTATGTCTACCTTAACTGGTATTTCTTCTCTTATGACATGAATTCTTGTATTTTGAAAGACTCGTCAATTCCAGATATGTTATAAGAAAAAGAATAGAATTAATATTTGTTAAGTTAAAGAGGTATCATACAAGCTATGAATGCATGCTACCTTTAAATCTTGATAGTGGATTCAAAACTATACAAAGTTATCTCAACTCTAAAAATGAAATATTACCAATCAGAAATATTGCTGCCCTAAACCTACAGGTACAAGACAGGGAAAAGTTCATATCTAGACAGTAAAATCCATTACTGGTCCATTGTGCAACATTAACCACATTAATTTTAATAGTAACTTTAAAGTCAATATTTTTGGACTTTTTTCTTTATATGTCAAAGACAACACCATCAAAGTTTGGTGGTCAATAAACAATTTTAAAAACCATTATTTTGCTCAGTGTATCCTTGACATACTTATTTCTTAGACTATAGATCAGGGGATTCAACATGGGAATCACCACTGTGTAAAACACAGAGTCCACCTTCATTGTGAGCCTGGAATTTTTAGAGTTGGGCATGCAATACAGAAACAGGATGGTGCCATGGAAGATGGTGATGGCTATCAGGTGTGCAGCACAGGTGGAGAAGGCTTTGAGGCGCCCACTGGCTGAATGCATTTTGAGGATGGTGACAAAAATGACTATATATGAGAAAAGAATGGTCAGCAGTGTGCTGACAGCATTAAATGTGGAAAAAATGAACAGCAGTAACTGGTTTACAAAAGTATCAGAACAGGAGAGGGAGAGCAGTGAGGAGAACTCACAGAAAAAATGATCGATGACATTGATACCACAGAAAGATAAATGTAGAGCAGAGCATGTCAAAATCAAGAAGCATGCCTCCCCCCACGCACAGGACACCAACACCAGCATGGCACAGAGCTTCTGGGACATGGCAACTGTGTAAAGCAGAGGTCTGCAGATGGCCACCACGCGGTCATAGGGCATTGTTGCTAATAGAAAGGATTCGTTAACTGCAAAGGTACCAAAGAAAAAGTATTGTACAATGCATTCTGTAAAAGAAACACTTCTGTCTTTGACAAGTAGGCTCACTAACAGCTCAGGAGCAATGGTATAGGAATAGCAGAAATCCACAAAGGAGAGTTGGCTGAGGAAGAAGTACATGGCGGTGTGCAACTTGGGGTTGATTTTGATTATGAGGATTATCCCAATATTCCCTACCACAGTGACACTGTAGATGGCCAGGAAAATCAAGAAGAGTAGGACTTGCAGTTCTGAGTAATCTGAGAAGCCCAAAATTGTGAATGTCACAACACTTTTATTTCTATCTGATAGTACCATCTTTTCTGTTCTCAGCATATGAAAGTCCTGAAAATAAAAAATAATAAAGTCTGAGCTCATAGGAAAACTGCTACATTCCCCATAGAGAGCTTGGAGGATGCTGCAGAATACCTTTCAGAAATTAGTGTTTAGTACCTCATGTGAAGTACATGTCCAAAATATAAACATCTAAGCATTTTCAAATTTCTATAATAACTATACAATGATTGAATTAAATTTTTAAATTCTCAAGTGTAAGTTTTCATTAATTATGAACATATGAAAATGAGATTGTAATATTTGCGGTTATTTTAAATTAATTCTTCAGATATATTTTCAGTTCTTATTGTACCATATAAGTATATATTACCTTAACAATGAGATTTGATCAAGACATCCCTGCATTTGGTAATAAAAATACAAGAGATTGTAAAGATATTAATTATGGAATGGACAACAGAAGGGAGAGAAATTCTGAGATTTCAAATATCCTGTGGATTTTTATCAGTGTACACATCTAGGTCTAGATCCCCAATCGTCGGGTCCATTTTGCAACTACCAAACACTGGTCCCTTATCTAGGTACAGATATTAACTCACTTCCTTTTTAATTATAATCTTTTATATTACTGAGAATACTAGAGACATTAAATATATTTGAAATAACAGTAACCATGTAAATGTCACAGTGATATGCTACAATACAGCATAAAAGCAAAACATGATAAATGTATTTAGGCAGATTTTCACATTCAGTAATAACTGACTATATCAAAGACTGATAAAGAAAAATTCACATATTATTTAATAATGCTCTAGTTCTAAAGAAGTAAGCTTCATTACAAGTTGTTTCCCTGGTTGAAATTAATGTCAATGTCTCTTCTGAATCTTAAAACCAACCTTCTGATGATAAATTAGTTTCTCTCCTGGTTAGGAATGATGCATGCATTTTTATATCTCTAGTCACAACACTGGAGACAGGAACCCTAGAGAATATCTACTGTTTTTTTCTTGAGGGTCACAAAATAATGAATTAAAATTGATCACTTTTATCTGATGCAATGCTGTTTTTAAATTAAATGTTTATATGCCTTAAATAACATGTAGTAATTGCATAGTTATGAAATACTTAGTGACAAGTGATCAGGTCAATATAATTAGCATTTATCTTAGATAGTTCTAATCTCTTCTTATTTGGAACTTTCAAAATCATTTCTATAATGTAGTATAAAATAATCATTAATTATTTCAACTATAATTATCCTAATCTGCTAGAGAAATTATTTCTTCTACCCAACTGCATTCCTAAGCTCTCTCCAACCTTTCCTTGCTTCTAAACACTATTTTACACTATTACAGCACTTACTTTAAGTCTTCTACATATAGGTGAGAACCTGATTTATTTTTCTTTCTGCACCTACCTTGCTTCACTTAGTATAGTTAAATGAAATAAGCTCCATTCGTGTTACTGCAAATTATATAAATTCAGATTTTCATTATTTTATTGTCAAGTAATAATCCGCATACTAAGTAATTACCAAATATTGTTCATCATATTATCTACATTTCCATCTGTAGACATTGAGTTTGATTCTGTATCTTAGATATGGTAAGGAGTGCTGTATCAATGAATGAGTGAATACCTCTTTCATATAATGATCCCTGTTTGTTTGCATATGTACCAGGAGTTTAATTGTTCCTCATATTAATCATGTGGCAGTTCTACTACTAGGGATATTTGTTTTTGAAACACAGTCTCACTATGTACTGAGGCTGACTTTGAACTCATGATCCTTCAGTCTCCAGCTCCTGAGGGCTATGATTACAGGTGTACACAATACAGAATGCCCAGCTTTATTTATAGGTTTCTGAGGAAATCCCACACTGATTTATTTAATAGCTATATTTATTTACATTCTCACTAATAATATGTGCAAGTACCCCTATGTAAGTTAAATGGTACCTTGTTGGACTTAACAGACATTTAGAGACCATTTCATCCACCAGCTGAAAAGTGCACATTGTTTTTACCAGCAGATGGAGCATCTATAGAACGGAGCACACATTAGACCACAAAACAAGTCTCAGAAACTAAAAAGAAATTGAAATTGCATATGCAATCTAATAAAAATAAGATAAAAAGGATTATATCCCATAGTCAAGTCTGATTTATCCCAGTGAAGAAATGGTGGCTTTGGTGGCTCAATATACACAAATCAACAACTGTAATACACCATATCACCATAATAAAGAACAAAGAAAGTACAATTGTCTCAATAGATTAATTTGACAAAATTCAATATTTCTTCAATCTAAAACACAAAACCTGTGAGTAGAAGAAATATACCTTCACAGAGTGATGAATACCCATGAGAAACCCACAGCCAACATAATACTAAGTGGGGAAAAACTAAAATAATTTCTTTTAATATCAGGAACAGAGCAAGAATGTCCATTTTCAACACTCTTTTTTGATATGAAATTGCTATCCAGAGCAATGGAGTTTAAAAAAAATCAAGGCAGTGAAATAAGAAGAGGACAAGTTATTTTCATTTGCAAATAATGAGATTTTGTGCACAGTAAAACATAAACATTTCTAACAAAAAAAGTTAGAAATGTTACAGGAATTCATTAATTTTATAGGATGCCAAAACCTCAACTCCACAAATCAGTAGGCTTTTTCACACACTAGTAATGAAATTATCAAGAAACAAATTAAGAAAACAATCATATTCACAGGAGCCACAAATAATAATCTTATCAGTAATTTTAACCAAGACAGTTATTTATTTCTAAAACAAATATATAAAACTATAATGAAAGTAATCAAGGAGAGCACTTAAAAATACCAAGACATTCCATTTCCATGGATAGGAATTATTAATATTGTTAAAATATCCATGCTACCAAAAGTACTCTGTAGATCAAATACAGTTCCTATCAAAGTACTGATGTTTTTCTCAGAAATAGAAAAGAGAAACTTTTCTAAAATTAGTATCCAAAACTATCCTAACCCAAATAGCATCAACTGGAAAAAAAATAGACACCCAAATCAATCAAACACAATAAAAGACACAGAAATAAATGCATATATTTATAGCTACTGATTTTTGACAAAGACAGGAAGTACCAAAGGAACACCTCTTATGAAGTGGTGTCGGGGAACTGAATAGCCATATCCAGAAAAAAAAGAAAGATGCTTATCTCTTGCCATATGTACCAATAAAGTAAAAGTACATGAAAACTTAAGGTAAGATCTCAAATTGTCTTTCACAGCAGCTTTTTGATTGGTTTGGTACACAACCAATAGAAACACTCACTTTCTGGTTTTCTGTGAAATGATCACTGATACTTCATAATTCTTGTCAAATACTAATTAAAGATAGATTTTATTCCACTTACAGCTACTGTTTTAAACACAATGCAAATGCATTTCAGAAAAGTTAATTTTCCAACTTAACCTTGGCCAATACAATATTTTACTAATATGGGATTATTTATGCTGGTAAATGTATGTAATCAAAAGCTTTCATTTGTGACAATGTGGCTTGTCCTGGAGAATATTATGTGAAGTGAGATAAACCAGGCTCAGAAAGACAAATACATAATCTCAATCTTATGTGCAATTTTAAAAAGCTGACTCTGTATAAATTGAGAGTAGAATGGAGATTACAATAGATTTGGGAAAATAGAAGGATGGAGGAGGGAAAGAGGTCAGTCAGTGGTTAAAAATGCTTTCATCAGATATGATGAGTAAGTTTTAGTGTTCTATAGCAGAAAAGGATGAGTATAATTAACCATGAAGTATTATATATCTCAAACCACTTTCTACTATTAAGCTGATAGAGGTTTAGAGAATGGATGTAAAAATTAAGCTGTGTAAATAACTACACAATATGTACATGAAATAAGTACCACATTGCATGTCATAACTATGTGCTTATGTAATGTGTGAATCAAAAATGAGACAAAACAAAGTTAAATCTTCCTTTTATGTTACTGAGTACATGGATAGGAAGTATGAAATAAATTCCAATAACTTAAAAAATCAGTCAACGTTTTAAAGTCTAAGATAAATAGAAATGTAAAGCAGCTTTCATGCGAGGCTATTGCTGGATGACATAGGCATCTCTGACAATGATGTTTTCTATGGAGAATCTTTTACCTTTGCTCTTTTGGGACTCTCTTGATTTCTTGAGAGTCCACTATGAGCAAAATGAATAGGCATTATATTCATCAACCTACCTCATAACTGACATCAAAATACTAGTCAGTGGAAAGAATGCATGTGAAAAGCTATTATTATATTAATATAAGCATAAGTTTTTATTACCTAGAGAGAAATATGGGTTTATAGAATACTGACAAAAGGAAGCCATCAGGTCTCATGGATGACAACTTTTCAAGCCCATAAGCTTTGGGCTTTAGAAATTTTCCTTTGTTTTTGTCATTAGGATAATTCAATGCAAAGGGATAACAGAAACCCCTTGATTTGAAGAATGGCAAAAGAAAAAAAAAAGAGTTGTGGCAGTGCTAGGTATAAAAGAAGATCCTGAATTTTTTCTCAGGTTAGGTCACTCTTAGCTAGATCATTTTTAGAAAATGGTATACAGATTCTTGAGAATTTGGAAACTGATTACCTCTAACTAATTACTTTCACAAAATTCTTGAAAAGTTTGGTGTATCTAGGAGTAAACAGATTGGGTTTGAGCACTAATATTTCAGGTCAAAATGGTAAAGTTAGGAAAGAACTTGAGGGGTCCACATTTAGTGAAGTCTGGCAATGCACAGAGAATCTGCTCTCCCAGAGGTCCTTGTCACAGTTGTGCTCTTGTCACAGTTGTACTGTGTTGCAAATACAAAAGCGGCACATGTTCTTTTTCTACCAGAGGATCTATGTGTGACTTTGGGCAAGTTACACCTGACTGTGCTTCAGTTACCTCTTTTGTAAAGGCAGCATGAAAGCAATGACCATACTTAATTTTATAAAGACGAAATGAATTACTAGCTCTACCTGGAATAATACTTGGCATCCAGGAAATGTTCAGTAAATGAACAATGTCTATTATTCTCAATATTGGATGTATTTTTTCTGATTCCTGGCATCTGGTAGTTCTTGAATGTAGCTTCAGACTCTGTCTTTTAGACATGAGCTGTTGAATTTAATACAGACAAACCTTTATTCACATTTTCACAATGGTAATATAAGTGCACATAGTGACAATGTGAGTGCATGCTCACAGAAACAATGCCTAGATGCTAGATGCAATGTGCTGCAATTGATCATGAAATCTGAACTAAATTTTGCTAGCTTATGATAATATGCACCACATTGTTTAGTTTTCCCCAGTTTAAATCCCATAATGGTAATAATTGTTAAAATCCCAAGAGAGAGAGGTTTTTTGATATATTGCTGTTGATATCCCACAGAGATCAATGATTGGTTTGAGAAGCTTAAGCACCATGGGCACCAAGGAGTCACCCTCAAACATAAAGCCTGTAACATTTCTTATAATAGTATCTTCAGAAACAGAGAAGTAATGTATCTCACAGGTTACTTGGCTAGTTATACCCTGTTCTTTATTTTTTTTCTTTGTTTTGTGGAATGGATATGAATAGAATTTTCTGGGCACTGGAAACTTGAGTTCTTTTCATATGGGAGAAATATAGTTATATGTAGGAGAATACAGATTTGTAAAGAAGGAATTTAGTATGAGTTTCTTTAAATTTGTGTTTTATCCTTATTATAATTAGAGAATGCTTGAGTAAATTCCATACTTTGAGGGCTTCTTTAAAAAAATACACTTCTCCTTATGAAGCAAGGAACAAGTTCAATGGGAACTGGGGACAATTTAATCCACAGAGCTACATATGTTATAAGAATTTTCAGTGTGTGGGGGAAACAATGTGAACAAAAGGAGATGGCTGTTTGTTTTTCTATCTGCCCTCTTTCCCCTGTCACATCAACTGCATCTATTCAGCCTTACACACCATGCATGGAGATTATCCTGAAAGTCACTTCAAGGCTGAGGGTACCCTTAAGAGGCCTGCAGAACTGTTCAGGGAGTAACACAGACATGTCAACCACTTTTGCAACATACAAAAGAGGAAATTTTTGGTGTTGTTCAAAGCACTTTGAAGTGCTTCTAAGGCAGATTTCTCAACTATGGCACTAATGACATTTTCATCCAGCTCATGTTTTATTTTGTTTGTTGGGATCTGCAAGTTAGAGGACGTTAACCCTGAAGTGAATTATAGTGTTCAGCAGCATCCCCACTAGATGTCAGCAAGGCTTACTCCTTGTGGTGACAACCAAGCATCTTAGGATATTGACATGTCCCTCTGAGACCATATTTATTCTCTTCTGATAAAGAAGTTCTCTATGAATGATCCTGACTTTTCATCTTAGATGTGGTAATAGGAAATAGTTTTCAAAGAAATGTTCAGTCTTGAACTAAGGGAAAAACAAATAACATTTTTTTCAGCCACGTGAAGAATGAAAACCACATCATCAGAACAGTTGTCAGTGCTCAAAGTGGAATTTATGAAAGTACATATCCTGTAAATAGTTGAAATCAGTTGATAATCTGGGAAAATACTTGTCTGTGAAGATCCCTAACCAGATTGTCCTTACTGCAGGAACCCGTGACTGGTATCCCTGTTGCCAAGGATGTTTTTCCAAGGGTGTGAGCGAGAACAAATGAGAGGCTTCTCACCATGCCTGCACCTTTTCGTGTGGAAAAGCATGAGAGTATGTGCCCCTCATTAAAAAATTCCATTCTCCTTCCCACAGACAGTCCATAATATTTATATAAGAATTCTGGCTACTTTATGGATACATTATGTGAATAAAAATATTCATGTAAATAGATGTTTTAAGCTTAAAAATAAAATGGCATATATGTATATATATAATATTCTGCCTGCACCTCCTGGCTATTTAAAAAAATTTTTTGTATCCTATTCTTTTTCCTATCAAATTATTCAAAATTAGATTGCTAAACTCTGTATATTTTCTCTGTATATTTATATTTTTTCTCATATCTGTTCATAATTTTGAACTACATTTAGTTTTCCAATCTATTTATAATTTACAGTATCATAAATAACATTGTTATTCTTGATAGACAATTTTCTTGACAATTTCTGGTGTGCAAATTCTTCAGATAAACTGAAAGCATTAATTTGCAAATAGATCTTTTTAAGGCTTACAAGTCATATTTACAGGAAGGTTGTAGTCAGTAGTACTAATTGCCTGTACTATGTTTGATATTGAAAGCTTTAATTAACCAGAACACTGTAACAATTTCATAGAGAAAATGCTAATGTAGAAGATAAAAGCTATTTCATCATTTAAGTATGTTAATAAATATAAGCAATTTTGGGTAAGAAAATTAAATAAGTCTTTTATCATTTCAGTGGAAAACTCAGAGGTAGTTATCCAACATTTAAAAATTACTTCATAAGATCCTAATATTTGGAGTATTGCTTGAAGACTCCTCCAGGTAAAAGGAATTTAGATTTCAAAGCTCAATAAATCCAATTGAATAGTATTTTGACCTTGTCTTTTTTTGCTTCAATAACAAACATTAAATATGAAAAACCAATCAAAAGAATTAAATTTTTAGTGGGGGCAAGGGGGAGAAATGAACCAAGCCTTGTATGCACATATGAATAATAAAAGAAAAAAAAAGAATTAAATTTTTACAAATGTTAATGTTGTGTGTGATTTCTGAATATCTGTTATGTAATGTTTTAGTTTATGCTAAATTTCATGTTTCTATTTCCTATTTCTTTGCAGAAAGATTAACTATGATAGTGCTTCTAACATCTTTTTTTAGGAGGGGGAATATTATATTGCAGATCATAAAATAAAGAAAAACACTTAATTATTTTCTCCAAACACATTTGGAGTGGACACATGGATGGGACAACTGTACTTCCATGACTGAGTTCATTCTCCTTGGATTATCAGATGCCACTGACATTACAGACATTCTTTCCCTGTTCTTCCTTATCATCTATGGAGTCACAGTCATCACCAACCTGGGCATGGTTGCCCTGATTCAGGTCAGCTCTCAACTTCACACTCCTATGTACTTCTTCCTCAGTCACTTTTCTGTCATTGTGCACAAAATGCTGGCTAACATACTCAACAAGAGCAAAGCCATCTCTTTCCTGGAATGCGTGGTACAATTTTATCTGTTTTGCACATGTGTAATCTTTGATGTCTTCCTGCTGGCTGTGATGGCCTATGACCGCTTTGTGGCCATCTGTAACCCTCTGCTGTACACAGTCATCATGTCTCAGAAGCTCTGTGTGGTGCTAATATCTGGCTGCTACCTCTGTGCTTCTGCATGTGCTTTGATTTACTTGTGTTTAGCCCTGCAGATACCAACCTACAAGTCAAATGTGATCAACCACTTCTTCTGTGATCTTCCCCCTCTCTTAAGTCTTGCTTGCTCTGATGTCACTATTAATAAGGTGCTGCTCTTCATTGTGACAGTTTTCAATGATTCCCTTACCAATATGATCATTCTCACTTCTTACTTCTTTATTCTCATCACTGTCCTGAGGATGCACTCTACAGAGGGAAGGCGCAAGGCATTTTCCACTTGTGTCTCTCACCTCACAGTCATCATTGTCTTCCATGGAACAATCATTTTTATTTGTTGTTCACCCAGTTCAGACAATGGTGGGGATGCTGACAAAGTAGCCACAGTGTTCTATACCATAGTGATTCCCATGCTGAATCCCCTCATCTATAGCCTGAGGAACAAGGGTATGAAAGATGATCTTGGAAAAATTTTAAGCTCTAAAATATATTAATAGGGAATATTTTATTGCTAGAACACAGAATTCCAAAGCAGAGACAGGTGGGGGTATTAATAGAGAAGCTGTAATGTTGCAATGGAAATAGCACTACAGAGCTAGGTAGTTATTAGTAAATGTATTTGATTCATTTGTGTTTACTCCTTTTCAGTTTACAAGTATAGGATTAAACATATTTCTCAACTTGCAACTTGTTTCTTCATTTTCTTAATTTTGTAATGTTGTAAGTAGATATGAGTAATGGCATACCCATTTAGTTTCGTATAAAGCCATCACAAGTCTCAAGAAATTCAAAATTTACTAGTTATTTCAGTGTCCATAATGGAACTATGATTCCTTTCAAAATAGAATTTGTGTAATTGTTTAATGAAAAAAATTATGAAGAGGGTGTACATGAATAAGAATGAGAATTCTAGCTGTATATATGCTTTCATGGGTTTTTTTCTTGCTGTTTCATATTCATTGTGTATTTCACTTGTACTTTTGGTTTCTATTCATTTAGTTTCTAGTAATGTTTGAACTATGTATGATATGGCATTTTATAAAGAAAATATACAGTTTCATTTTGTGTTTTAAGAATATTGGATTTTCAAATACTGAAAGCATGCATTGAAAGCTTAGAGCAATCCCCAGAAGATACTTAGTTCACTCGGTCTTTAATAGTGTTAAAATCTCCAGTGGCATGCCTCAACGGGGACTTTGGAACCCAAAATGATTCATGCCAGATTTCTGTTCCAAATTCTAAAGAGAATAAGAGGAGAAGCTGATAGAAAGAGCCACATGTCTATGGTGATTGGTTTCAAAATGAAAGTTATTTAAAAATCAAAAAGAAATTTCCTCCTTCAATCATTTTTATGTTCTCTCTGACTTCCTTCCCATCCTCTCTTCCTCCACTCCCTTTCTGTGACAGAACATACAGGGAAGTCAAAAAGAAAGGCATCTGGGAGGAATTTGGTGTGCAAGTTTTAGCAGGTGCTACTGCTACTCAAACCCAGAGAACAGTGGATTCTTAGGGAATTACATTTCTTCACACAAGAAAATGGTCTTAACCTCACACTAAGAGTGTGCTGTAAATCTCTCTTTATTTGAATAATGGCCAAAACTCTATTTTCATATCATTGAAGTAATTGAATGTGACACTGATTTTGAGTAAAATTTGTAAAACTCATGTGATGAAAGGTGGTGTCCACTATTTCTGATCAAGATGTGGAAAGTTCCCTAATGCCAAATCATATGGTAAAACTAATGCTTTTGCCACAATTTCTATAAAGTATTTAATCTTATAATTTCCTTGGTCATTAGTCAAAGCAACTAAGATTGGGCTCTAGTGGGCAATTTATTGCAGAAGGAATTTTAGATATCTGTATTAAGTTCTTAGCGATTGGTGATCTTGGTCATCAGATGGAATAAAGGGTGTGATTCAGAACTTGGGAAGGACATGAAGGAGAGGCATAAGCAACAGAAAAATAAGGTTGCAGATTTGGCCTTCTCATTTACTTCTACATTTGATATGCTGCATTCAATAAAATGAATTAGTCACCAAGAAAACATTTTTTCTCTCATTTTGGGATAGATCACAATGTCGGCTTATATGAGATATAGATTCTTTTATGATTCAACCAGAAAATTTGGGACCATTGAAGAAAAAAAGGATAGGACCACATAATTTTCAGTAATACTTTCAATTAGTTTCTGTAAAATTGCTAGCCATACAATTTATTTATATTTCTACAAGGTATTAGTGTTTTTTTCTTAATGATTTACAGGACATTCCTAATTTGAATATTATTAACATTATGGTAATATTTGGCAAAATACCATAATTTGGTAATGTTTTACAGTTTTATATATTGTCATGCTTTTAACTATGCTGCATACATCCTATATATTTATATTCAAGTTTTTGGAAACCTACAGTGAAAATATATTCTCTTCATTTATGTTTCACCTCAAATTTGTATGACTTTTACTTAAATTGAAGTTTTTATATTTTTATCCGGCTTGAGTATTTATGCTGAATGAATGCTTACAAAATAATTGTCAACCTACTATGAAAATGTGAAATGTGTTTAATTGTCAAAATCATGTTGGAATTGTACTACCTAGCTACAAAAATAAAATAAAAAATTTAAAAATATGGCAATGTATTGATACAAGACAAAAACCACATAAGCCAGTAAACCATGGTACAGACGACCTAAATATAAGCCCGTAAGGATTACAAACATCTGACTCTTGAGAACAGAGCCAAAAACATACATTGGAGAAAACATAATCTCTTCAGCAAATGTTGTTGGGAAAATTGAATTCAGTTTCCAATAACACACACACACACACACGAGAGAGAGAGAGAAAGTGAGAGAGAGAGAGAGATTGAGAGAGAGAGAAAGAGAGAGATGGTCTTCTGCTAACTTTTTCAAGGCTGGTCTCAAACTCTGATCTTACTACTTCCACCTCCTGAGTAGCAGGAATTAGAAAGTGTGAGTCAATATCCTGGCTTCTTTTTGCAAAATATTTTGCTAACTTTTTTTCTCTGGACTGGCCTAGAACCACCATGTTCTTGTTGACCTTGAGAATTTACTGAATTAAATAATGGTTGGGGAAGGATAGTTCTACCTTCCTGAGACCTCACTGTCTGTGGTAAATATTATAATTGGGTTGGTGGTAGGAATCACTTCAAATGCATTTGGGATATAGGAGGGGTTGATTCACAGTTGCGTGTTATTTTAACTTGGAATTGAGGCTAGGGCACTTTTTTAGAGAAACAAAAAGCAAACAGAAGTTTTACTCAGGAGTGAAGTTTTATTAACTTCTTCCTCTATGGTGAAGTAAAGTTTAATTCACAAACATGGACAATACTCAGCAGATATTGATATATGATTACATCAATGATTCAAGAAATTGTTTTGAGCTAGTATTTTATTTTATATATATATATAAACATATGGCATTATACACACACACACACACACACACATACACACACAGTGTGTATTAGAAGACATTCCAAGGAAGGAACATTTGAATAAGTTGTTGCTATAATTTTCAATTGTTACAGAAGAGGGTCCTAGTGTGGAGGATAAAAGGGACTTATAAAACATTAAGAAATACTAGGTTCTCTTCAACTGTTGACAAGACAAAAATGGTATGTTAATCTTAAGTGTTTATGCTGCTTTTTTATGATGAATTTATTAGTGAAAATATTCACAAGAAAGCTTTACCAAGAACATTTCACAGTTCTTTTCTCTGGCACCCTTTTGCAATGATCATGTGTATTAGCTGTATATTGTGAGTCTTAATATGGTTAAGTGCCACAAATGCTCCTTATGAAGTATGTGCCAAAAACAAAACTAATAGGATGTAAAAGGCAAATAAAGTTTACACACCCTAATTCCTCAAGTAGTTTCATGTTTCTTATGAAATCCCAGAGTGAAAAGCTTTAGGGTTTGTGGCTGTTACTGTGGTATTTATGTCTTATTTTTGTTATGGAGCTTTCCCTGGGATTTCTACAAAGCTGTAACACTTCAGGTGAAATGCTATAACATTAATAAATTTCCAGTCTTGAGAAATGTGATTTTTAGTGACAAAGTTACTGCCTATTGATCTTTCATTGGCATTTTTGTATGATGATTCTAATGCTAAAATACAAATACTGAGATAAAACTCAAGCTTCTTTGTCTCTCAGGAGGCCTCCTTTCCCCAGGATATACTCTGTTTAAGGAGGCTCAAATATTAACTTCATAAACACTGCTGTCCTTACATGATTATGGTCCAACTCCCACTCCCCATTACACCAGAGCATGACTGTACATCAGTTCCTAAAAATTTGCAAAGTATAAATTGCCTGTCAAAGAGATTGGGGTTTTAATAGATACAGGTGTTTTTATAAACATGGGTTGAAAGTTTGAAGGTAAACTTCAATACACAGAAACAAAAAAGTGAGGAAAGCACACACACAAAAAAACCCTTTTTGTCTGTTTATTTTGAGATGTGGTTTCACTTACGTCCTGATTGCTAACTCATTATCCACTTGTCTTAGCCCTTGAATTCAGGAATTACTGGTGTACACCAGCATGCACAGTTCAAAAATGAAAATCCTAGTAGCAAAAGTGACAGAAATATTAATCATAGAAGACTGTCAACTTATAAAAATCTTCCTTAAGTATATTGTTATCTGACTAGCAGCCATCAGCAAAACACAAGTAAGTTCAAAGCATGTACTGCTACCAAAGAATATCAGGCTCTTCTGACTTCTCCAAGGCAGAAAAGGAGTGCCCACAGATTCCTAACGGCTCCTTGGTATAGGCAACGTAGCACATTTTCAGTAACATAAAGGAAATTAATTTTATGAAATATTAAATGAGAGTTTTATCATTCCTTATTTGTTTAACCTTAGCTTTAATATGCTTTATGTACAGGAAACATAGTAGACACATTAAAAGTGGTAATGGAATCCTATAATCTCATTGTAAGTAGCATTTGCTTCTTGAAATATTTTAATATTTTAAGTATACAAATCTTTTTAAAGTATATTAAACTAATGTCCAACTTTCTAAAAAGTAAACAGCAAGTGAATTTTCAGAAATGAAAATAGTCCTGTACCCAAAGCCTAGACAAAAACCAAAACATAACCACCATTTCAGATATGTTATCAGTAGAAGTCAGAATTAGAATTCCATGGAAAATGATTTGGTAGATTGTCTCATATTTGGAAATACACATAAATGCTTGAAAATACACAAAATTCCATCCCTTATTTTATGCCAAATAGAAATGAATGCATAGTATATACAAAGCTTGTAAAAATGATCAAAATAACATTGCTTGTCATTGATAAATAACATCAAGTGTTATGTTTATTTGTGATGATGGCAGATCGGACTGAAAAGGAAACAACTGTCATCACATACAATAGTATGGAAGAATTTCACATTAGAAAATAAATAAAAGTATCCAGACATAAATGAATACAAACTGAATGACTTCACTTAAAAAGAAACATGTAAAATACCCTATCATATTACATGACAATTTTTATTGGGGCCGACCATATAATCCATGAAATGGTACCCAAGAAAAGCTTTGGGTTGTACTTCCATTCTGAAATGTTTCACATCAGAGCATTTTATAACGGTAGCTGGAAAACATAAGACATTCAATGTCTTAGCTGCCTCAGTTGTAATGAAAATTAAGAATTTCAGTGGTCATTATATTGTCCTTCAAATTCTTGGCCAAGTGTACATTTTTTCTAAAACCTTCCTTCAGTGATTTCTCATCATAAAATTGAGCAGAGCCAGAAGATATAGGTGAACATCCAAAAAAAAAAAAAGAAAACATCCAGATGAATGTTCTATACTTCCTGTGTGAATAAATCAGACCCTATTAGAGATTCATAAAATGATTCACAATCATTTTATTTATTTTCATCATAAACAAAATACATATTCATAGTACATGTTATAACTACATTTAATCACAATTTGATATCTCATTAGCACTTAACATTGCATTACATGAGTTTGAATTATTCATTTGTTTTTCCTTTTCCTGTCTGTCACAATGCCAGTGATGGAAGGACAGGTATAAAACATGCTGCATTGAGTAAAGAAAGTTCACAGTCTCATATTGGAGGTAATAGTTTAATAAGATTTTTGGAGAGCATAATTTATGAATCAAAAACATGGACATTTAACCAGGCCTGACAGAGGGAAGGTGAGAAAAACTTAGGTACTGGGTTGAGAATTTAAGCAGAAGACGACTTCATAGGGGTGCTTCAATTTGCAAACTTGTTTCATTTTATTTTCACACAAAAATGTAAAAATTTATGGTGTACAGTGTAATTTTAAGAGCCATATATACATATTGCAGTGATCAAATCAGAACAATGAGCATATTTATACCTCAAATATTTGTCATTCAGATGAGAGGGAGCTAAAATGTTCAAAGTACGTTATATACATGTATGAAATAAACTTTATGAAACAAACTAAAAACTTCAAAAATAGCTAGGCAACAGTGGCTCATGCCTATAGTCCTAGGTACTTTGGAGGCTGAGATGAAGAGGATCACAGTTTGAGGTCAGCCTTTGCAAGTATTTCATGAGACCACCATCTCCAAAATAACTGGAGCAAAATGGACAGTAGAAAGCCTGATTTTATTTTTTCCTATGGTATACAAAAAACTCAATACAAATAAAACACAAATGATGTGAATAAATCTGTATAAAACATTTGAATATACACATTTTGAAAAATACAAGAAAAATGTACACCATCACTAATCACTAGGGAACTGCAAGTAAAGCCACTTTGTGCTTTCTTCTTTTTTACATTGGACTTGTTTTCTACTAAAAGATCTTTTATGTGCTCCTCATAATCTCTCCATGTCAGTTTCTGCATGTAAAAATCCCTTGTTCTCTCCACCATCACTCAGATGGGATACATCTATCATTTAGCTCTAAAGCTAAATGTCCCCATTTCAAAGAATACTTTCTTTATTGCTGTCTAGGTAAGGACATTTTCATGTACTTTGATTACTGCTTTCTTTGACTTCATGGTATTTGTACTTTATTTGAGTTATTAGTATGTTTGGTTAATGATTCTAATTTCTGTTATTCTATAGGATTAATTACCATAGATATTATTTCAAGATTAAATACAAAGTTCAGATCAGTGTAAATGTAACATACTAACCACTCAATAACTCTTACTTGAATAAAATTAATTCACATAGACAAAAACACCAACATTGAAACTGCAATGTTATAGAATGTTTCAGTACATTATTCACTTTGAACACATCATGAAGTGCAGCATATTTAAGAAACCCCAAATGACCTGTGTGGTATTTTTGTAAAATACATATTATATTAACTTAAGGTAGTAATGACAACAACATATTAAAACACACAATGTGAAGGAAACAAGATATATATGGGAATAATATAAATATGTATGAATTTGTGTTACATACCTTGCCTAAAATTTTATTTCTCAGCTTTTTGATGGCTGCTTTCACATCTTTGTTCCGTAAACTATAAATAAGAGGGTTCAACATGGTAATCACAAGAGTGTAGAACAGTGAGCTCATTTTGTCTTGATCTAGGGAATAAGCAGAACTTGGCCGGAAATACATGAAGAGCATAGTTCCCTGGAAAATTGCAACTGCAGTTAAGTGAGAGGTGCAGGTGGAGAAAGCTTTGAGCCTCCCCTCAGCAGAATGAATCTTTAAGACTGATGAGATGATATAACAATAAGAAACAAGAAGTCCTGAAATGGTGCTCAGTTCAATAAAACCAAAAACTGTGAATATCACTAGCTCATTGACCTGTGTATCAGAGCAAGATAATAATAGGAGAGGGGGAACATCACAGAAGAAATGGTTAATCTCATGAGACCCACAGAAACATAAGTGGAATGTCAATGTCGTATGTGTCAAAGCATCTGCCATTGCCACTAGGTAAACCCCAGTCAGCAATTGGGAGCAAACCTTGCTGGACATGTCTACTGCATAGAGAAGAGGGTTGCTGCTGATGGCCTTGTACCGGTCAAAGGCCATCACTGCCAGCAGCATGCACTCAGCATCCGTAAAGATGCAGAAGATGAAGAACTGCAGGGCACAGCCAACAAAGGGAATTGATTTATTTGTGGCAAGGAGGTCCACCAGCATCTTGGGCCCAACTGCAGTGGAATAGCAAAAGTCAGCCAAAGAAAGGTGGCTGAGAAAAATGTACATAGGAGTGTGAAGTTGGGAATCCATTCTGATTAAAATGGTCATTCCAATATTTGCAATGAGAATAACGAGATAAGCAAGTAGAAACACAGTGAAGAGAACCACTCTCATCCAAGGATTATTGGTAAATCCCAAGAGAAGGAATTCAGTTGGTGATGAGCAATTTCTGGTGTTCATTCTTCTTTGCTCTTTTTAAAAACTACTAGAAAATGATCAATAGGGTGACAGATTAGAGATTATTGTTCTCCACATCCAATGAATATTATTATAAGGCAGAACATGATTTGCATCTGTAAATTGTTTTCTTTGCTCACATAAAATAGCCCAGAGAAAAACCAATTTCAAAGATGGCATTGTCAGTTAAAAATAAAAATGGCTAACATAAGTTGATCACCTCTTACTGTAATTTACATATATTTCCTGAGATATGTGACTTTTCATTCACTCTCAGATAATACACTAGAATAAACTAAAAACTGGCACTAGATCCAAACTGACATTAAAGAAAAACCAAGGTTAAGGAGAAAAGCCAGAAAAAGTAAGACTAGGATCTCATTTATTTCATTATTCAAAATATATTTTGTTTTTAACACTGAGAATAATATTGCACGCAATTTGGTAAATGAAAATTATTTTGGTACTATCTTTAGCATCTTTTGACTTTTTGAAAAGTCAGATATTATTTATGCATTTATTCTATCACTCTGAACACTGGTTTTCAGACATTTTATAATTCCTTGTATAATTCACCTGATTCCAAAGGACAAATTCTTTGAAAAACCAAACATATGTCATAAAGAGAAGGAGAAACCACAAACTAAAACAAATACACTTAATTACCTTGAATTTTTCATTAAAATGAAAATCGAAAAACAAGCAAGAAATGGTTTCTGCGATATAAGTTTCTGTTTCTTGTGTTTATGTTTACATTTATATGCACATCTCAGGGAGTATCTGTATGTTTGTCATGTTATTTGCATCTAAAATTTGGAATGTGGATGGCAGTCTGATTCTTATAGTATGCAGTTCATATTGATTTGCATTTACACATAATGGTGCTTGTGTTGTGTTCACTATTATTGTTTAAATAAAAGTACGAGAACCTTTAACTTTACATGCACCATGTCACTTGCAGAATGATTTTGAAAGGACGTTTTAATTATGAATCCTGACTAAAGTATGAATATAATAAAATCTTCACAATAAAGAAAAAGGAAGTCAGTCAAAAAATCGCCCATGTTTAACAAAGAAATTTAATTTGGTCATTGGATTGCAGACTACATTTAACTGAGTAAGTAGATAATATTTACAAATTCCTTAATACATCATTCCTCATTTTTCAATGAAAGTAAAATTGTATTTTCCCTCTATTACATAAGCATAGCCATACAGTACCTACCCGAGGCAAGAAAGTCTTTCTGCTCTTATCCCTTGTACCTGAACAATATATAGTTCATGCTTCATTTCCACCTATAGACTGTAGGGACTTAAGCTTGAACCTCTGCCTTCACCCTCTTATATTAGTTAATAATGATTAATTGGATTCCTGGTTCATAATTTTCCCTTGAGAATAGTGTAATAATTTAGCAACGACTGAAATTTCAAGTTTTTTCCTTTGTGACACTAACTACCTGGCACCAGTGATACTCCTCTCAGGTCCAAAAAAAGGCTAGAGATGAAATGGAATTTTTTGTACAAAGATTCTGTGATTATTTCTCAAATTTATGGCAATACTGTGATGGATTTACATGGCAGTAGAATTCAGAGACACAAAATATGACCCTTGGAAAAATCATTGCAAATGGCCTATATTAAGTTCCTCTTTCACATAAAAGAAACTCCTTTATTACATATACTCAAGCATGACATTTTTAATTCATTCTTATATTTAGATATTACAGTAGCAAGATTGAAGGACAGAGTTAAGATGCAGAGAGTTAACTGCACTACAAACATTGTCAAAAGTCATCAGTACGATGATATTTAGACAACAATACTTATCATCAGTAACTGGTTGATAAGAAAGAAGATGCAATTTAGAGATACTGATGAGGAAGAAAAGATCAAGGTTGCTGTAGTCACTGTAGGATAGAACAAAGTGTTCAGTGTTGTATTCCAGAAGTCTATAACCCAACTTAGAACAGCCAATATGGACCATCTGCCCAAGCTTCTATTTCAGTCAACTATTCCAAATAATGGAGTTTTACTTCATAAATTCAGAGAAATGAAGGTTACAATAAGACTAGAGTATGGTATTTTTCATCAGCCTTTCACATTTTCCTTCTCTTTAGTTCACATCCACTACATGTAACAATAGGGCCAATATGAATTGCATATAAGTTATTCACACATATTAATTATACAAGTTTTATTGTGAGATGACCATATATACATATAATGTGCTTTGATCAGATTTATTACCTCTATTACTCTGAATTACTTCATCCCCCACTTTATACAGTTTGTAACTTGATTTATTATTCTATATTCATATGTGAATTATAATGTGTGTCAATCACATTCTTCCCTCCTATCACCTTATCCTTTGGTCTTATCACCCTTGTTCTCCACAACCAAACAGGTACATTTTGACAATCATCTATTTTGGGGAGGTCTAAATTCTACATATTAGAGAAAACTTGTGACATTTCTTTCTGAGTCTGGTTTATTTCTCTTAACATGATGATTTCTGGTTCCATATATTTTCCTACAAGAAATAATTTTATGAATTTTATAGCTGAATAATAATACTCCATGTGTATATATACCAAATTTTAAAATCAATTCAGTGGCTGAATGATACCTAGTCTAATTCCAAAACTTGGCTACTGTGAATTGTGCATCTATAAACATTTGTGTGCAGGTCTCTCTATTGTGTGTTGACTTATAATCCTTATGATATGTGCCCCCCATGAAGAAATAATCCAATTAATAAATGGGCAAATGATTTAAACAAATATGTCTTTTAATGATAAAGTAAAGCAAATATATGAGAGAAGGATGTGTTATATTAGAAAACTATAGATTGGATATCTTATAAACAACAAAAAAAATCATTTCTCAACATTCTAGAGATTGGATGTCCCAAATCACAGCATTGAGAGATTCAGTGTCTAGGGAGAGTCTACTTCTGTGTCCATAGACTGCCTGATTTTCACTGGCTTTACATGGTACCATAAAAAATGGAAGACTAAGGGCAAATTAAGAAAATATTATAGAGGTAGAAGCTAATAAAGCACTTTATCTAAAGTTAGTATCTCTCATGGGTATTTTGCACCCTCACGCCTTCTCCTAAATTGTCGTATTTACCATACCCTACCTTGAAAGCAAAGGTGCTGCTTGGCCTTTACATGTATTCTGAAGTGTCATAAAACTATTTCTCACTAAAATCAAGAAACCTAAGGTATCTAGTGACTTTTAGCTTCTCTAATTGTAATGCATATTTAAAAGTGTCTATGTGTATTATAGCCATTTTCATGTTTTATCAAGAAGCTGAGACATGGCTTAAGACATCTGAAATTTCAAGTAGAAAAAGACAAAAGAAGATGAATATGAAAGATGTAGATGCATCATTGTTAATTTTAATGCAGTTAATGTCCATTTATTTTGAGTAATTGCCTTAGTATTAACAATTATTTTGTCTACTGTCTTAAAAAGGTACATTATATATTTATGAGTGTTTGCCTGTCACATACCATACCCTCAGTTAGTTTCTTATCAACACTTAAAAAGCACTCAAAAATGGTATGATGTCAGGCATTATATTTTTTTCTCTTCTTTGTTTCCAAACATACTAATGGTTTGAATTAGAGGAATCAAATGCTTGAGTAAAATATGTTTCTATTCTTCTAGTGGAGATAATGATGTAAGAATTATGACAACATTAAATAATGGTTTAAGTTGGTGATTGTGAACAAGATGAATATTTTCTAGGGATATAAATTAGAAAAGAAGGAAGGAAAATTTCCTGGAAGAAATGATGGAGGAGTTGATGGCTGATAATTTCATCACATAGCGGTATTTCTCAGTGTCTTCATATTTGCTTTTTGTATCCAAGCCCAGTTTTGCTTTCCATGTAACAGGGACCTGTCTACCTCAACACTTCTCTATTTCTCAGACCATCAGGTTAGTGTCTGTTCCTCTCTCTAACATTCACCTTTTTAGTTGTAAGACTTCGTGTCTTCATCCACTGAAGCCTTTCCCCTCCACAGTGAAGTTGGAAGTTTTGCCTTGGATTATATCCTACAGTCTTTATATTTCAATACTGTTTTGGGGGTCATTGTGAATTATTTGCATGTTCTTTTGTAGCCTTTTATCTTATTTAGAGTATAAAATTCACTGGTGAATGAATTACTGAATTGGTTATGAAATGTAAGATATAAATATGCAAAAAGTCTTCTAGAAAAATATTTACTAAATCTTAACATAATAGAAGTTAAATGAAAAAATAAACAAATGAAACTTAGGGACAATTGGAAGGACCAGGAAAATTTCCACAATAAAGAAATACTACATATTATTTAAAGACAAAAACTCATGACATGTTTAAGGTTTTGCAACATTTCTTTATTATTAAACTCTAGTATAATGATATCTTATTAAATGAACCCATGGAACAGCAATTTCTTTCTTAAATGTCATGCAATATAATTTCAAAAAGCAACCACTATAAATATATGTACATGTTACATTAGACAATTATTTTGAATATAGTTTATATTAAATTTTTTCAAGAGCCTTTTTCACATCCTTGTTCCTTAAGCTATAAATTAGAGGGTTTGTCATGGGAATCACAAGACTGTAGAACAGTGAGCTCATTTTGTCTTGATCTAGGGAATAAGAATAACTCGGCTAGAAATACATGAAAAATATAGCTCCCTGGAAAATTGCAACTGCAGTTAAATGAGATGTGCAGGTGGAGAAAGCTTTGAGCCTCCCCTCAGCAGAATGAATCTTTAAGACTGATGAGATGATATAACAGTAAGAAACAAGAAGTCCTGAAATGGTGCTCAGTTCAATAAAACCAAAGATGGTGAATATCGCTAGCTCATTGACCTGTGTATCTGAGCAAGATAGTAAGAGGAGAGGAGGGACATCACAGAGGAAATGATTAAGGTCATTGGACCAACAGAAACATAAGCGGAATGTCAATGTTGTATGTGTCAAAGCATCTGCCATTGCCACCAGGTAAACTCCAGCCAACAGTTGAGTGCGTACATGCTGGACATGTCTACCACATAGAGCAAGGGTTGCTGATGGCTTTGTATCGGTCGAAGGCCATCACTGCCAGCATCATGCACTCGGCATCTGTAAAGATGCAGAAGATGAAGAACTGCAGGGCACAGCAACAAAGGGAACTGACTTATTCGTGGCAAAGGAGGTCCGTTAATATCTTGGGCCCAACTGTAGAAGAATACGGAGGTCAGTGAAAGAAAGGTGACTGAGAAAAATCTACACAGGACTGTGAAATTTGGAATCTATTGGGATTACAGTGATCATTCCAAAATTTCAATGAGAATAATGGGATATAAGTAGAAACACAGTGAACAGAACCACTCTCATCCAAGGATTATTGGTAATTCCTAAAAGAAGGAATTCAGTTGGTGATGAACAATTTCCAATATCCATTCTTCTTTGCTCTTTTTTTATAATCTGTTAGAAAATTATTAATAGGATGATAGATTAGGGATGATGGTTCTCCACATCCAACAAATATTATTATGAAGCAGAAGATGATTTTTGTCTATAAATTGATGTCTTTTCCCATATAAAATAACCTAGGAATGTATCAGTGTCAAAGGGGCATTATCATTAAAACATAAAAAATGCCATATATACACATTTATCACCTCTGATTGTAATTTGCATATAATTCCTGAAATATGTGTCATTTCATGGATAATAACATCCATTCTCAAATAATACATTAGAATAAATTAAAAGCTGCTATCCAATCCAAACTGATATTAAAGAGCTAGAAAATGTTAAGATTAAACACTTCATATGCTTGATGGATAGGACTACAAATAGTTCATTATTCCAGAAATACAAATTATTTTTTATACCTGAGAATGATATAGAGTATAATTTGGTACACAATATTATTATGATAATGCCTTTAGTGTCTAGGGTTTCTTAAAAAGTCAAATAAATATTGTTGAGCTATTCTACCACTGTCAACACTGATTTTTCATAGTTTCATAATTCGTTTGTATAATTCACCTGATTCCAAAGGACAAATTCCTAGAAAATAAACAGATATCATAAGGGAAATCACAGCCTATAACAAATACGCTTCATTTGAATTTTACATTAAAATGGAAATGGAAAGACAGGAAATGGTTTCTACTCTATATAAGATTCTGCTTCTTTTATTTATGTTTACATTTATGTGCACGTCAGGAAGTGTCTGTGTTTTTATGTTATTTAAGTATAAAATTTGGAATGCAGATGGCAGTCTGACTCATGACTTCTAAACTAAACTACAGTATGTGTTTCAAATGGACTTGAGTTTGTACATGCTGGTATTTGTGTAGTGTGCATTATGGTTATTTACAGTAAAACTAGAAAAATTTTAAATTTACATTTAAAAATTTTAAATTTATTCTGCTTGCAGAGTGATTTTAAAAGCGTGTTTACACATGAATCCCTATTAATATATGAATACACAAAAATTATACAATATTTACCAAAATCACAAATGAGGTCAGTCAAATGTATCTATCAAGATAAAATCATTTGGTCATTAGATTGCAGAATATGCTAAACTGAGAAAGTATATAATGTTTATAAATTCCTCAATACTTTATTCCTCATTTTCCCAATGAAAGTAAAATCTTATTTTATCTATATGATGATTCAGAAACCTAACTTATGTGGGCAATTTTTTCTGTCCTTATCCCAATACCTGAATGATATGTAGAGCATGTTTTGTTTTCACCTAGTGACTTTCAGGTCTTAAATTTCCTAAACCCTCGTCTTCACTGTTTTGTGTTATGTAACATGATGAATTAAAGTCTTACCTCAGACTTTTCCCTTGAGAATACTGCAATAATTTCACAACGGCTGCAATTTAAATTTTTTACCTTTGTGAGAATACCTACCTCGCATCATTGCTACTGTTTTCAGGTCAAAAAGACTACTTATGGAGTAAAATTTTTTGTACAAATACAAAGTAACTCATATTTCTCAAACTTATCAAAATATTGAAATTGTTTTAAATGGTAATATATTTATAAATCATAGAAATACAATATGACCCCTGGAGAAAGCATTGTATATAATTTATATTAATTCATTCTTTATGTAAAAGAAGATTAATGGAGAATTTATATCACATATAGCCAATCATGCCCTTTCTTTAGTATTCTTGTACTTAAATATTATAGTAGTAAGGATGAAGGACAGAGTTAAGATATTCATAATAAACTAAACTATTAACTTTGTCAAAAGTCACCTCCTGGATGGTATTTGGACAACAATACTTGCTACCAGTAACCACTTGACAAGAAAGAAGGTTGCAATTTGGAGATATTTATGGGGAATGAAAAGGTAAAGTTTGCACTACTCACTCTAGGATCAAGCAAGTCTTTGATGCTGTATTCCACAATTCTTTAGAATCCCACCTTAGAACAGCCAATGTGGAACATCTGCCCAAGCATCTACTTCAGTCATAAATTGCTTAAAATACTTCCACATACTGGAATTTGTCTTCATAGTTTTAGAGAGAAATTTACAGGATCAGAGTATGGTATTTTTGGTCATCCTTTTATGGGAATCAAATTTTCTTTCTCTTTAGTTCAATCCACTACATTTAACAAATGAAGACAATATGAAGCTAAATAGATGTTTCATTAGCAGATATTAATTATACAAAGGAGTTTCATTGGGGTATATCCATAATGCATGTTAGTACTTTGATCAAATTCATCCCATCTATTACTCTTAATTGTTCTCTCCTTGTGGAGAGTGGATTATGAATATCTCCAGGCCTGTGTTTTAAGGGCAAAAAACCATTTTACAAAGGCTCTGCTGTGATGAATTTATTACCTCCCTGATGCCATCAGTGTTAGGGTAGGATCTCAACAGATGCTGAGATGAATCATAACAGTGTTCCTATGAGCAATGTGAAAAGATTGTGGGTAAGAGCTTAGGACATGGCTTAAGTGGTAGACTATCTGCTTAGCAAGCATGAAGCCCTACGTCTGGACCCCATTATTGCTTTCCACGTATCAGGGATCTATTTACCCCCCAAATTCTCTATTTTTTAAACCTTCTGGCTAGCATACATTCTTCTGTCCAGCATTCACCTTTTCAATTCTAAACCTAATACCTTTGTCTTGTGAAGCCTCTCTGTAGCACACTAGAGTTGAACATTTTGCTTTGTATTATATTCTACAGTCTTTATGTTACAATACATTTTTGTGGCTCATTATGAATTATTGAAGTGTTCATTTAAAGTCTGCTACTTTCTCTGTATATTAAAATTCACTAGGACATAAATTACTGGATTTGTAATGAAATATAGGATATGTAAATATGCAAAAAGGTAACTAGTAAAAATCCACTGAACAGTGGCATGATAGAAGGTAAAGGAAAAAATAAACAAATAAAACTAAAGCACAATTGGAAGGATAAGGAAAATTTTCCATATTGACAAATAATGAATCATCAAGTGTTTGAAGATCTACATTTCTTTGTGATTAAACACCAGTACAGTCACATTTTATTAAATTAAACTACGGGATAACACTTCATTTCTTAAATGTCAACCAATATAATTTCATTAAAAACAACCATTACTGTGAATATGTGTGTATCTAGACAAGATACAATTATTTTGAATACAGTTTATTTTTCAGTTTTTCAAGAGCCTCTTTCACATCCTTGTTCCTTAAGCTATAAATTAGAGGATTCAGCATGGGAATGACAAGAGTGTAGAACAGTGAGCTCATTTTGTCTTGATCTAGGGAATAAGCAGAACTTGGCCGGAAATACATGAAGAGCATAGTTCCCTGGAAAATTGCAACTGCAGTTAAATGGGAGGTGCAGGTGGAGAAAGCTTTGAACCTGCCCTCAGCAGTGCGGATTTTTAAGACTGATAATACAATATAACAATAAGAGACAAGAACTCCTGAAATGGTGCTCAGTTCAATAAAGCCAAAAACAGTAAATAATGCCAGTTCATTGATTTCTATGTCAGAACAGGAAAGGAGAAAAAGTGGAGGCATATCACAGAAGAAATGGTTGATCTCATTAGACGCACAGAAACATAATTGGAATGTCAGTGTTGTATGTGTCAAAGCATCTGCCATTCCCACCAGGTAAACTCCAACCACAAGAGAGACACACACCCTGCTGGACATGTGGACTGTATACAGCAAGGGGTTGCTTATGGCCATGTACCTGTCGAAGGCCATCACTGCCAGCAGTAGACACTCAGCATCTGCAAAGATACAGAAGATGAAAAATTGTAGAGCACAGCCAAGAAAAGGAATCGATCTCTTCTTGGCCAATAGATCCACCATCATCTTGGGTCCAACTGCTGTGGAATAACAGAGGTCACAGAAAGAGAGGTGGCTGAGGAAAAAATACATTGGTGTGTGAAGCTGGAAATCCATTCTGATGAAAATGATAATTCCAAGATTTGCCATAATGTTAATAAGATAAACAGGTAGAAGCATGGTGAAAAGGGTTACTTTGATGTTTGTGTCACTAGTAATTCCCAAGAAAATGAATTCATTGAAGGAGGAGCAATTTCCTTTGTCCATCTTCTAGTTCTTGTGTAAACTTTAATAAACAAAATCAAAAGAAGTTAGGTACATATTTAGCTCTTCCTCACATCAGTGAAATATCTGTAAAGATCACCACAGTTTGTGTCTGTCTTATCTTTTTATTCTCTTCAGAAAAAAATACCCCCTTCACTGCTGCTTAATTAAAAAAAATATATTTAGATATACTGAAATTTTATTAAATCTTCAAAGTACTATAGATGAAATATCAATTTTAGAGAAATTAGTCTTAAAGATAAAGCATTAAGCATTTGTTATATAAAACACTCAGCTGCACAGAAAAAAATTACAATTTTTTCTTCCAAATTCATGATTGGTTTAAAGGAAAATTGTGTTAGTTCTAGAAACGAGTTTATCACTGATTAGTGAAAATTCAAATGATTACATTACCATTCTCTTTTTTCTTGAATTATGTGGTCTTTAGTATTTGAGTAGATATGAAATAGTTATTTTTTTCCTCTTGAATTGGATTGTAGTTTTCCACAAATCTCATTGTGTATTTTGGGGAGGGGTGTAGTCTAAAGTCAAAACATTAGATCATTCAAAGAGTAATGCTAAAATAAAAGTGGAAAAATCATAATTTAACACATATATTTGCCTCATATCAGATTTTGAATGGACAGTTTCCTTTAAAAAATCGCAATAGGATTAAAGGCAATTTCAGAGGTATTTAGGCTTCTCTTTTTTAAGTATATGTGGTCAATCAATATATAATGTACTTGCATTTCATATAATTTTTATTGCAACTTGACACATCAAACACGGTAGATGGATATGTGTGGAATTTTTTATGTCTATTTGGCCTAAGTGACTACGGTATGTGGCTCACATGGAGTTGAATTTTCACATATTGCTATTTTTAATGTGGGAATTCAATCATCTATTAATTGAACAAAGAAATAAATGAAAAAAATTTTTAAATTCCTGTGTTTACCTACACAGTGATAAAATGAGAAAATGCTTGCTTATGAACCTATACTAGATGAAACTAAGTAAAACCTTATTTTTCTGCAGTTTGAATTAATTTGTATTAATTGCACAAAGGGTTTACATTGCAAATTTCAATATGTATCAAAGTACATTATATCAAATTCACTTTTTTACTGTTTCTTACCCATCAGCCCTCTTTTTATAGTTTTTTAAGTGTTACTTTGTGGATACTAATAAGTCCAGTCAAAATCTTCCAGTTCTGAGAAGAAAAGAGCATTTTTGGTTTAGGCCTTAGATTTTATTGAACTAAGTAAGCTGGAATAAAATGATCCATTTACAAATGGATCAGTTTTTTTCCTAAGAGGTATTTTTCAGTTATAATTTTTTAAATTTCAAACTCTGACCTTACCTGAGATGAGCAGTTCTTTGGTAACAGAATGCTAGCCAGATGGTATTTTCTTATACCAAATAGCATTTGGGACTTAAATCTCTGAAGAGATTTCCCCTAGGCTTTTTTGTTATACAAACATGTGACTAATTACACTTCTAGTTGTATACTTTCCCCTGTGAATGCATGAGCATCTTAAGAAAACGTTGAGCTTGATTCTTAAGTTTACTCAACAAAGTGATTTACATCAGAATGAAAACTAGAAATTAAATATACACTGTGAAATGTGTAGGACCTATGTATTAAATATCATGCTTGCCTTGAAGAGGCAGAAACTAATTGAACTCAAATAGTATTTAATCATTTCCTGTTCTGTTCCCCTGTTTTATTTCTTCCATATTTGAAATACTTTCACCATCTTACTGGATTATTGCTTTTAATTTTTATTTTTATACCATAGGATCTCCACTTTTAAAGTAAACATTTCTTTAGTTTTTACAATACTTAGAAAAGAGTGCATCATTTGCTACAATTTACTTCATAGACATTCATTTTCTTAGTAAGAAATACATACAGGGTTGTGGTCAATTTACCTTCTCCTTTCAGTACCTTGTGCTATATGTGTTCATCTATTTTCAGCATTAAATGTAAAAGAGTGATACAGTATGTGTGCTTTGGTGTCAATCTTTCATTTATCATAATGTTTTTGAAATCTATCCATATTATGGCAAGTTTCAGAATTTTTTTCTCTTTCATGTTTTGGATATCACATCATTTGTTCATCCATTAGTCAGTTAGGGTACATTGTGTTGCTTCACTGTTTTGCCTACTTCATGTAACAGTGCTATGGACATTCATGGCAATGGACACTTTAAAGTCCACTTTTTTTCATTCAGAATTGTCATATTGTCATCTGTCAACTGCATGAAACCTGTCTACATTTCATTGATTTTATTATTTTACTAGTATATTATATTCTCTAAGTGAAGCATTTTAATTTTTTGTAAATTTTTAAAAGCATTTTTTCTATTACACTTAAGAATATAGGAAGACTTCGATGCTTATTTTTTTTATCCCCTACAGTCCCTTGTAAAAATTCATAAAGGTAATTACTAAGTATTCATCTTCAACTATTTTAGGCATTTTATACTGAAAAGTTGTAAACAAAGAGAAGAATTACACTGGCTTTGGAAGTTTTTCCTTACGAGCATGACTTATATGTGCAAAGATGATTCATTTAAGGATTTTATATAAATGATGATTTTTCTTTAAAATGGAGATCCAATTTTTTCCTAATATAATTTTATTTAGTACTATCCATATTCTTCTTCATAAAATTGAGACTTACTAAAAGCATGACTTTTATATTCTGCAAATATCCTCACAGCTGGATAGTGATAAAATTCTCCATGTTGTTTGAATCTGGTCTCCCACTGGGGTATCTGGTCAGCCGGGATTATATCAAATACCCAGAGGTAATCATGTTTCCTTAATGGACTGATTACAAAAGCTGTCAGTCTTTTCATGTGATGTTCAAGCACTGCTTCTTTCAGTGGATCTTTTACGTATATGGGCAGCAAAAAAAAGAGACCACACATACTGAACTCTTCATTAAAATGCTAAAAACTAAGAGTAATAATTTGCAGTGAGAAATTTCAGAATTCTTCAATGGGTATTACATTTTGAGAAGACTAAAGATGAGTGTACACTTATGGGCTCACCTCTCTCAGAGAGATGTTGCCTATTTATATTCCTGTTATAAATTTGCTGTCATTTAATGGCTTTGACCAGCAGAATAGAGGCACAGATATCTCTATTTGATGCTTATTATAACCTTTAAGCAATTAGTTTGTGAGAGGCAAGAAGTGCTATCTATAACCAAAATTACATTCAGGGTAAATAATCTGAGCCACTCAGAAAATACATATGGAGGAAAAGAGGACCTGCTAGACTGCATTTTCAACTGGGTATCAGCTACAACCTGTGTCATCCCTCAGCTGAATGCCACGATGTGAACTCAGGCAACATAAACAGAGCAGTGAAGTTGCCTAGTAAAATTTATTTTAAGCTAAATATGTTATGGTAGTATTTATATAGAAAAATGTATCTGGAACAGTAATATGGAATATAATTAGGAAGAAACTTTATTTTGAGATTTTTAGTATTGTTCTTTGTATACATAAATGCAATATATTCTAGATATGTGCAGTACATATGTGTTACACATATACCTGTACACCCATTTGTATGTATTTGTAGGTATCTTCACAGTCTGAAGAAGATAAATTTCAAACCATATAGCTGACAAAAGACTCAATAATAAATAAACAAGCAGGTAAATAAAACTGAGAAGAAGTTTAAACAGATAAAATCTAACATATGAAAAAATACTCAAGATCCCTAGTTCTTAGGAAAATAAGGACTAAAGCCAACATGGGATACTGTGACATACTGATAACAAAAACGCACACAAATTAAATAAGTAGTAATAGCCATTGTTAGTGGAAAAATTGAATAATCTGAACACATGCACTGCTGGTTATGTAAAATGTTATGTTCATTTTAGAATGCAATTTGGAAAAAATGAACATCGATATATTCCTGCCCTATTAACTCACAGTTAATTACAATCTATTTACTTAAGAGATATTAAATGATATGCATAATGGTTAACAAATGAGTGATTTTATCAGCGTTCTTTGTATTAGAAAACTGAATATGATTGAAGCACTTTATATTCATGAATGAAACTAAAATAATGAAACCCATTAAAACTGATAACAGGGGGATAGAATATGAAATATTAATAGAGTGAAGTGAATTTAATCAAAGCTTATGTACGCATATCACAGTGAAACTCTTTGTATAATTTACATACACAAATAAAAATACTCAAGTGTAATAAAGGGACACAAATTGCAGTATGTTTATATACTGAATTAACATTGCATCAATAAAAGAAAAGATCTATTGAAAACTTCAACCCCATGCAAAATCTCAAAATAATTGTAACTAGAGGGAACCATATATGAAAGAGTACATTTCGTATCATTTCACTTATATAATACCACCTTTACTTGCCAGATACAATATCTATATATCTAGACACAGGTCAGTTGTGCACTTTTGTCTGAATATGTGCTCTGTATGCATCCACGTACATTTGAATTAAAGATGGAGAAGGATGTGTTTTATTTGTTTCTATATGTAATTATACTAGTGCTTCAATTCTGCTTGAGAGTTGATAAGCAATATTTATTGTTATTCCTATATCTCATATAAACATAGGTGCTATATGCTATAAAATTTAACATATGTGAAGTAAATATTACATATAATGTATACAGACTATATATTCAATTTGTATATTATGAATGGAATTCATAGGCAAATCATGTGGGCTAACACTCCAGAAACAAGAGTATTTTTTCTACATCTGAAAAGATACAAACATTATTCCAACAATTAATAAGCAGCATGGAAGTAAGTCTTTGATAGCTACATCTGCATTCTGCACTTCATAAGTTTATGTTTGTATGTTAAATTTATAGTGGAAATCATATTGCAAAATGTAGCAGAAAAAACAGAAAGAAGTAAAATTCAATTCTTTTTACTTAATCACAAAATTATACCTTGCCTTAAGATCAAATGCCATTTCTGGACATAGTTTAGTACAAATGATGCTTTAGGCATGCACATAATACAGTATCAGCAGATTAATTCTATTAGAATTAGTGTCTCTATTTCATAAACAATGTGTATATTTCTCTCTCTCTGTATTTCTGTATTTATGAACATAGTTTCTGAGTGGAGTCTCACTATGGTTTCAAATTGACCTCTTATCCCAGATCCTCTTGCCTCAGCTTCCTAAGTGGTAGGGACAACAGGCAAGCACCAGTGTAACCAGCTTATGTCTATATTGAACTGGAGAAAAGTCCACATGAATACAAATTAACTGTGTTCTTTTCTTTTGAATCTAAACTGGAGGGGAACACATTATTTTTATTCAGTTGTACCAAAACTCAAAGTCTAAATTGACTGTGGTGAAAATGCATAATTAGTTAAAAGTTTTTGACAGTGAAGCTATGGAGAAAGAAGAATTGGAACACTAGATCCTGACTTCAAAGTCTGATGATACATGAACTCTTCATGAGGTAGAGTTGTGTTATTTACCCTATAATTTTCCACAAAGACTTTTATGCTTAGATTAATAGCACATAGTTAATTCAACATGTTTTTAACATGCATGAACAAAATTCAGGTGTGTTTTAAGATGTGCATGAGAATAAACATGAGAGAGATTAGAACATTGATAGTGTGCACTCTGTTAGATAGTCTGAGATGAAGAAGAAATGAATTCCATACATATTGGGAAGAAAAGATGACGTGCTTTTCAGAACTCATATTGATCATTCCTTTATGTATTGTGCGAATACTGTTTAGAGACATGTGAAAAGGAGAAAAGAGGCAAGAGAGTAAAGGTAGGGAAAAAAGCCAATCTCAGATTTTACTTTAAACTGATTAACAAGAAAATAGTATGATTTACTAATTCTTTTTTCCCGTTTTGTTTTGATAAAGAGTTATACAAAATGGTTTGTTTAATTGTGGTATTTCCATACTTGAACATTATAAGCTTTGATCAGGTTCATCCCATAATTCTCCCAAAATACATAACAAGAATATCATTGGATAGAAAATAAATAAATCCAGGCTATTAAGTATATAGGCATGCTTTTGGTTCTCTCTTACTTATAACAAAATTGTTATATAAACAAAGGCATTTCAAATTCTTGCAGAATCTATATCAGAAAAATGTCCCACTGTGGATTACCTTTCAGATTCAATTCTGATTAATAAATGTGCTGCTCCACCTTTTTTGATACAAGTCAGTGATTTTTGTTTTTGGATGCACAAAAACTGAAGTTTTGTAACACTCAGGCAAGTCTAACAACCACAATGCTACTTATGAAGGCAGGAGCTATTTTATATTTGCTCAAGTTCATAATTTTATCAATAACTAGAGTCTTTAAAATATATTTTCTTGGTACTGCTGATAATCACAGGATTTTTACTTGAATATTAGTTGTACAAAACAGTGTGTTTTATTATGCCTTATAAGGAACTTTGGTAATATCTCCCCTATAATGGAAATTTTCCCCCACTCTTCCCTCCCACTAGTCCTTTTCATATTCCCTTGGTCTTTTTGTAGATCCTTATAGACTGGCTCTAGTCTTAGTACATGATTTTCCCCATTTTAGATTCCACAGATAAGAGAAAATATGTGATACTTATCTTACTAAGTCTGGCTTATCTGGCTTAAAATGATGATCGCCAGTTCTATCTATGTTTCTTTTTCTTGTTAATGATTACATTATATACCATTTTGCAGAAAAAATAGCAAGAATTGAAAAATTATGCTGTATCAAACCAAAAAGCTTCTGTGCAGGAAAGGAAACAACAGTAAAGAGACAAAGCGTGGCAAATACACTTTCCAGGTATTGATCATACATGGGATAAATATCCAGACTATGCAAAGAACTGCACAAAATAAACCACAACAAAGAAGTAATCCAATCATTGGGAGGGCAGAAGAACTGAAAAGAAAGTTTTCAAATGAAGAAATGCAGATGTTTATCAAATACCTGAGAAAATTACTACAGGAAACACTCTTGAAATAAAAGGTATAGGCAAAGACTTCTTAAACAGAACCCCAGGAACCCAGCAACTAAGAGAAAGGATGGACAAATAGGACTTCATAAAATTAAAAAGCTTCTGCACAATGAAAGAAATGGTCTCTCAACTGAAGAGACCATCCACAGAGTGGGAGAAAATATTTGCCAGCCTATACATCAGACAAGGGACTGATAACCAGAATATGCAGGGAACTTAAGAAACTAAACTCTCCTAAAATCAATGAACCAATAAAGAAATGGGCTACTGAACTAAACAGCACCTTCTCAAAAGAAGAAATTCAAATGGCCAAAAAACACATGAAAAAAATGCTTACCATCTCTAGCCACAAAGGAAATGCAAATCAAAACCACGCTAAGATTTCACCTCACCCTTATGAGAATAGACATCATCAAAAACATCACCACCAACAAGTGCTGGCAAGGATGTGGGGAAAAAAGAACCCTCATACACTACTGGTGGGAATGCAAGCTGTGCAACCACTCTGAAAAAAAATTTGGAAGCTTCTTAAAAATGTAAACACAGATCTGCCATATTATCTAGCAATCCCACTCCTGGGGATATACTCAAAGGAATGTAGCACAGGTTACTCCAAAGGCACCTGCACACCCATGTTTATTGCAGTGCTATTCACAATAGCCAAGTTATGGAAACAACCAAGATGCCCCTACTGATGAATGGATTAAGAAAATGAGGTATTTATACACAATGGAATTTTACTCAGCCATGAAGAAGAATTAAGTCTCTTTGCATTTGCAAGTAAATGGATGGAACTGGAGAAAATCATCCTGAGTGAGATTAGCCAGGTTCAGAAGACCAAAAATCATATGTTCTCCCTCATATGCAGACTTTAGATCTAGGGCAAATACAACAATGTGGTTGGACTTGGATCACATGACAAGGGGAGAGCACATGCAGGAGGTATAGGGATAGGTAGAAAACTCAAAACTTGAAAGCGTTTGATGTCCCCACTCCAGAGGAACTAATACAGAAACGTTAAAGCAACAGAGGTCAACATGAGAAGGGGATCAAGCAAGAACCAGTGTAAAGATCAGTTAGAGATGAATCAATTTGGGTTAACACATTTGTACGTGAAAGCAAAATGCTAGGACTCTCTCTGCATTGTTATCCTTAACTCAGCTAGCAAAAATGATTTGTCTTCCTTATTATGCTTGTGTCTTTTCTTCAACAAAATTAGAGACAAGGGCAAAACAGGTTCTGCCTGGAAGTGAAGCAGGGAGGTTGAGAGGGGGAGAGAGTGGGAGAAATCACCGAAACAGTGCATGCACATGTGAATAAATGAATAATTTTTAAAAAAGTTTATCGATCCCATTGTCAAGAAAATTATTGGAACAAACGATGTTTTGCTTTCATTCTAAGATCCTCTGAGAGATGAGAAACCTATACACAGCTTTTGTCTAACAATTGCCTCTCACCAAAATTTGACTGTAATTATAAAGGAATTAGAGTGAGATCTAAAAAATTACACTCCAAGAAAAAAACAAGGATAGAGAAAGAACAAACTTTATGCCATGTATATGAAATTATGACCAATTGCATCACCATGAACTTAATAAACTTTGTAAAAAAAAACAAATACAGGAGAAGATATTAAACATCAGTAACTGAAGAAATTTAAACATACTCATTTCAAGTAACATCTATAGAATAACTGAAAAGGTTGCTGACATATTTTATCTAAAAACACATTTGTGATTATAATAAAAACATTATTAATGTTAATTTATGTAGAATCTTTTCACTTTCTTTTTTATGAGTTGTTAATGGTCATACTTAGACTCCTATGCAGGACTCACTTTATTGTAAAGTTTCCTTGAAAATAGTTCCAATATTTATAATTTTAACTGTTGTTATTTACTTCAAAAACTACATAGACCTCCAATAATATTACTTATTTTTTTATCAGTACTAAAAATTGGATACATTGTTTTAAAAAATTAAAGAATGAGCTCAGTGTGGTTTCCTACACCACATGTTATCATCTGGGTTTTTTTTTTGAGACGAAGGAAATATTTATATAAAATCATCTTATACCAGAGATCCTTAAGGTGGTGGCAAACCCACACCAGTTAGTAAATAAAGGTTCACACTATCAAATTACCTACTCTAAAATACATTGAGCACAATAATTTATATGTATGTATAGTATTTATAAAACAATTTATATATGTTAATAACATACTCATTTTATACATAAGATTTGTTGTAAGTAATTATATATATGATTAATGCAGCATGTATTGGTAGCCAGAGACCCAGGACAGCAAATGAGTCACCTCCAATAGAAATATAAAACTTCTGAACCAAAAGAGCTTAAGGTGTTCATTTCAAAGGTCAACATCCTTGAGACCCAAGGGAAGTCCACACCTCTGCAAATTTGATTTGCAAAGGCAAAGCCAATCTGTTATTCTGGTTTACAGGCAGTCAAGCAGACAGGTCCTGGTTACATAGGGAAAGGTCAGACCCTTTGTCCTATTCAGGCCTTCAACTGACTGGATAAGGCTCTCTTCATTAGGAAGGGCAGCATACATTATTCAGTCTTTCACTTAAATGTTCATTTTACACAGGTAGCCTCACAGGAAGACCCATAGTATTGTGGACAAAATATCTGGCTTGCTCTAGAAAGGAAAGTTGACTCATAAATCTGACCATCACAGCCAGCAATAGGGAGTATTATTCATGCTTTCTTTTATTTGCTTCCATTTCTGTCTAAAGTCAACCCTTCTTTCCTGCTCTTTAACTTTTAAGGGTTCATTGGTTTAAGTGGGCCCTACCTGAATAATCTCCCTATTTTAAGATTTAAAATGTTAGTGACATATACAAAGTCCCTTTGTCATGAAAGGCAGTCTATTCAGAGGTTTCAGAGAGAAGGGTGTTGGTATCTCTGAGTGACAAATATCTTTTTTTTTCTGCTTGATTCTGCATCTTCTTATTCTATGTAGTATTGATTTGAACAAAGCAATATACACATTGCTATCAAAGTCAGAAAGTGTAGAAGTATGATAAACATTCGTAATATACAACAAACACCACTGAGTCCCTTGGTAAATTAGCTCCTCTGCAGCTACATCCCTACCTCCCTCTTAGGCACAAATATTCCTCTGAAATTTGCATTTCTTGCTGGTAGTTTTACCATGTATGCATAGAGCCCCAGAGAATACATTGTACAGTTTACTCATTTTCAAGCTTTATAAAAACAAAACCACACTCTTTAATCCATGTGTCTAATCCTTGCCCATGTGGATGTTTTGCTATAGTTCATTAATTTTTCTCTGATGTACAGTTTTCCATTGTATGACTATACAACAACTTAGTTTTTTTATTTTGCCACGCACGGCTATTTGATTGACTTCTCATTTTCGTGTTATCACAAATGAGGCTGCCGTGTGCATTCTCATGTGACTCCTTGGAAATCCCTGAGTAGGGGATTCTAGATCTAGAATTGTTAGATCAAACACTATGCACTTGTTAAACTTAATAAGTCAGTGCTAAGCTGTTTTCTTAAGTGGCTTTGCCTGCTTTCATTCCCAGAAGGAGCATGTGAGACTTTGTAATACTGCATCAGGATCAAAAGTTGCCAGCCGTCTTCCCTTTGCCAAATAATTGTGTATAACATGGCACTTCTCTATAGTCTTAATATGCATTTCTCTGAAGAATAATGAGATTGAGCACACTTTGAAGTCATTATTGGCCATTCAGTTCTCTTCTTCCATGAAATGCTTGTTCATGTCTTTCACCTAATTTTCCTTTGGGTTTTTTTTTTTTTTTTGCTTCCTTAGTGTTTTTTAGGAGCTCTTTACATATTTAGGATAATAATCATTTGTCACATATGAATTGCAAATATCTTCCCCCAATTTGTGGTGCAGCTTTTTGGGTTATTTCTGGTTGGAGTATTGTGTACTTTTTTTCCTAAAGACTCATAATTTGACTGAGATAATGGAGAATGCCCTAAGTATGTTCTCAAAAGCAATTGTGATGGAGTTTTACTCAGTCATAAAAGAGAATGAATTTATTTTATTTGCTATAAAATGGATAAAACTGGGAATAATCATGTTAGCTGAAATAATAAAGACTTCCCAAGATTGAAAAAATGTGTCACAGTGTCACATGATTTATCTCACTTTTGAAATCTAAAATAAAAAAAAAACAGGGTTATAAAAGTAAAACAGGGTCTTACTAGGGTGGTGAAAGAGGATGGAGAAAAGTGATAAAGGTAAGGCAGAAGGACCAGGAAGTGAACATGACCAAAGCACACTGCATACATAATGGAAAGATCAAAATACAATACTTTATTTTGTGCAACTAAGATATATTAATAAAAATGTATGATATGGTGATCTTGGCAGAGACTATTTTGTGTCAAATAAAATTTTTAAAAGTACATGAACATAGCTCCAAGGAAATAATATCTGTACGTAAAATGGTACCACAATCAAAAATGTAATAGAACAGCAAAAATAGATATCCCAATAAGATTCTTCCTACCATCAGAATCAAACCCAAGAGATGGCAACTTTGTACCCATTGAAGGAAACTCAGAGCAGATGTTGGGAATACTTGCATACACATTGGGCACAGAGAAATCAATAAAGTGTAAAAGCTTTGCTGAATCTGGACCTTCATCTCAGAAGGTCCAGAATTAGCTTAATGAATAAAGTTTTAAGAATCATGACATAGGTAAACCCCTAAGAACCAAGGTTGAAATATCCTATACAGCTCTGGCAGTCTGTGCAATTGTCCAAGGCTATGCCAGCTCAACAGTACTCATGGAGAGATGATCTAACTAAAGGTTCCTACTTTAGTGAGCCAAAAATTTTAAATCACAGTTCTGTGTTAGCAGGCTCTGAGCCACATACGTCTTCAGTGGTACATTAAAAATTTTAATACCTGAGTAGGGCCATTAGAGGCTACACACTATACATGAAAATAGGCTCACAGAGTCAATTCAGATAAGCCTATAAACAAATGCCGTACAAAATACTGACTACCAAGAGAGTCATCAATAAAAAAATAACTGATGCAAATAATATAGTTGAAAGCTAAAAAAAATACACAGAAAAAGACAGATGGTATATTTGCCTGTTGGTCCTCAGTGAGAAGACCTGCCATCAGACTGTGGTTGAGAAGAGCAACAGTAAGGTTATGACTCATCCAGGATCCACAATGAGACCAAGGTGAACCCAGTCTGACCTCAGACCAGGATTCTCTAGATGTCTACCTCCCCTATAACTAGGATTGCAGGTGTGAGTCACTCTGGCCAGTCTCTAAGTGCACACTTTTAAGGACAGATTTATATGTTGTGATGGGGGATATCTAAAGTAAAAAAATTAGTAGCAGTAAAAGTATTGTTAGCAATATCAGAGAAATCCCTTTATTGTGGATTTCTGTTTTATGTTGAGGACATTAATCTTGCTACTAGTGGATGTGAATGGATGTGTGGAAGAAAAAGGATGCTATTGGTCTTTCTGTATTTTACAGTATACATTAAGAAAACTCAGCTAAATTTTCATTATACATTTGACAAATAAGTAAAATTTAATACACTTCATATTTTGAGGATTTTTTTTGGTAGTGCTAGGGTTTGAACTCAGGGCTTTGCAGTTGGCTAGTTAAGTGCTCTACCTCTGAATTCATGCCCTCAAGACTTTTTGCCTTGGTTTTATCAAATAAGGGCTTGTTTTCTTTTTTTTTTCTCCCTCAGGATCAGCCTTGATACTAAATCTTCCTACCTATGACTCCCATATAGGTGGAATTACAGGTGTGAAACCACCATTGTCAGCTTTTTTTTTTTTTTGGCCATACTGATCTTAAACCATGGTCCTCTTATCTCTGTCTCCCAAGTAGCTGGGATGTCAGGAGTGAGTCACCTTGCCTGTCTTTGAGCTCTTTTCATTTATGAAATAAAAATATCTTCCACAATTCATGCTACCCAAACAGTATTTATCAAGCATGATTAATATCACATGTAGAATTTTAATCCCTAAGGGGAAATTATTATAGATTAAACTATTTTACCAGAAAGTGAGACATTTTTCATCCAATACTGGTAGAAAAGAAGAACCATTATACAAGAACTCTTGAATAACGTTAATAACCATTTAGTGTGAAAATTAGGGAGTTTATAGTCTGAAAACCCTAGAACACATACTGAATAACCCTGTTTAGATTCTTATCTAGAATGTTGACTATATTTGAGTTGTTTGCAATTTTAAGTTACTACAAATGATATAACAGTGAATATTTTTGAGTATATCTTTGAGTGTATTAGTCACAAGTTCATATTGTGTTTAAATAAAGGGCAAATCATAATATTGCATTGAGGTTTTAATTTTCAATTACTTGGGCATTAATAAAGCTGTGTTCTGCATTTCAGGGCTAAGCCTGGTTATGATCATTATTAATTGCTTCCTGTTCAAGTAATTGTAAAACAAGAGCAAACTCCCCAGATGGAAACCCTCTGAGATTTGCAAGGTCAGAGAATACCAGCAGGACAAACTCTGCACTGTGGAAAAATTGTGTTCTGCTTTGTTTTCTTCAAGTTTTATCTGATGGAATGAATCAGTCAGAAGTTCACGTCATGGTTAAGCAAGTTGGTACATGTCTGTAATCCTAGCCACACCAGAGGCAGAGATAGGAAGATCACGGTCTGAGACCTGTCTGACAAGAAATGAGAATCTCTACCTGAAAAATAAACTCAAGGAAAAATGGCTTGGAGTCTGGTTCAAGTGGTAGACAATTTGCCTAGCAAGAGTAAAGTGCAAGTTCAAATCCCAGCACTGCCTAACTAAATTAATAGTACAAGTCATTTCACTGTCCTCGGTATTTGTTTTCATATGCATAATCCCAGAATAGCACACATTCTTATTTTTCCCATTTCCTATAAGAACATAAACTCTGAATTTCAATTGTTCTAAAATTACAAATAATTGTTATATTCATCACTAACCAATATTCATATGAACAATTTCATCTTTTTTATTCTTCTAAGAGATGTTTACTTATTATTATAAGATATATTACTTTAAATTTTGTCATTCATCTGAGCAACCACAAGTCTCTAAATCTAAATTTATCATCAATATTGGATCTTCTTATTCCAGGTAGCATGTGTGAATTAAATCTTTGGAGGTATTTCCCTTACATTTGTTGTTGTACAAACATGATTATTTGCAATTTTGGCCACTTATTTTCCACTGTGAATATATGAACATCCCAGTAAAGGTAGAGGTTAAATCTCAAATATAATTACTAAATTTATCTGATTCAGAATGAAAATTACAAAATAATTTTACACTGTAAGGTATAAAGAATATGAACACATACTATAATTATGATCTGCATTATTCCTGCCTGTCTTAAACAGAATCCAATTGAACTCAAATAACTCCTATGTAAACATTTCCAATTCCTTCCTACTATTTTATTTCTTTCAGTTGTGAAATTTTCTCCTTCATCAATTTACTGGGCTATTATTATTTTTGTTCCCAAGGTGGTGTACCTTTACATTATTCATATGAGAGTTCTCTACTACTTTTAAGGATTTTGGAAAAATGATTGAATTTGCTTTCATTATTTACTACTTAGTAAAATAATTTGTAAATGTAATTCCTTATTGAGTACATGTTAACTATTTCAGATTATTTTTAGTGAGGAGTAGTGGAAAAAGAATGAAATAAGCTGACTTTAAGGAGCTTTCCATAATAAAATTAATCAGAACTATAGAAATGATTTATTTAAGGATTGAACATAAATACTATTTTTTTCCTGAAAATATCAGAGTTCAATATTATTTCTAAAAATGATTCAATTTCCTACTCTGCTACTCATCAAAATAAAATTGAAAATTACAGAAAATTGGCTTTCACATTCTCCAAATATCCTCACACAAAGACAGTTATAAGACTTTCCTTTTTGGTTGACCCCTTGTCCTTTAGTCTGGTTTCTGTCTGGCTGGGCATACTTCCAAAGGTCACCAAGCCAGCCTGCACAGAGATGGCCTGATTGAAATGTCTGTCACTCCTCTTCCAAACATGTGTTGTTCAAGTAACCTCTTGATTTAGTGGGTGGGCTTGGTAATATGCATGGGAAAAAAGTATAAGCAACCACACACAAGTTCATCTACTTACTAAAATGTTTAAAATTAAGAAAAAATATTTTCTAATGAGAAATTTTAAATTATGCAAGGGGTTGTATTAGTTTTAAACACATCTCCTTTATACATCTCCTATATAGCCTTTTTGAAATTTACCTGTCATTTAGTTGCTTTAAAAAATACAGGAGTTACATTTTTACTTTTCAATTTTCATAGTATCAGAGATTGAGCTCAGGGTCTTATGGTTTATGTTTTTTGGGCCAAAATAAAATGGAACAGATAACTCCATTCCATGCACATAACTTTTAAGTAATTAGTCTCTGGAAAGCTTCACTTGCTGTCTAGTGCATCAAACTAGCATTCAGCAAAAACAAGTTAAGACTCTTATAGTCTCTGTCTGTCTCTCTCTCTCGTTGTATATATATATACACAAATATATATAGCCCTTTCTCCATATATATAGGCCTCTCTCATTGCTCCTTTTTCCTTACCCTTTTCCCTTCAACTTCTACCTCCCTAGCAGTCACATATTTGTATGTATGTATGTATAAACAAAAAGACAAGTAAAAATACCTCAAGTCACTATATTTTAAGAAATAACTTCCACCATGGTGCTGTCACCTCCTTGTTCCTATTGCCACATATCAATTGATTGAACACAGGTGGAAAGGACCAGCTGAATCTGTTCCTTTCCCCATTCCCACCTAAGCATCATCTGTGAGACCCTCTCCAACCTAGTTCAGCTGTCAGCTTAATACCACATTGACCTCAGTCAACATGAGGTTGTTTAAAGATATATTTTTTAGGATAGTATTTATAAAACAAATGACAACCAGAATAGGTTGGATACTGTGCAGTCAGAGACAAACTTTTTCAGATAGGATTTGTTTTTAGCATATATAAAATTGTAGAATATATGGGGTTACAACATGACTTTTCAAACAATGCTTGTAATGTATCCAATTCACATTCACTCTTGCTTTCCTTCCTTTCTTTTTTTCCTTCTCTTGTACTGAGTATTGAACACCAGGACTCATATCTGCTGGGCAAACACTAAACCACTGAGCTACATACCCAGCCCTCTCTTTCTTATTGCCCCTTCCTCACCCTGTTTCCCTTCACTGTCCCTCCCAAGTAGTCACACATTTACTTTCATTCATTTTAATTATTATGCCACATATATGCATATCCAGTACACCAAATTTATACAGTATGTAACCTATGTATACATGTACATCCATCTGTTTGCTTTTGTGTTGGTGTTTCAACAGATTGAAGAAGATATTCAGAAACCAAAACCTTAACAAAAGACAAATCAGTAAAAAGAAAACTAGTAATTTAATCAAAGTGAGTGAAGAATAAAACATAGAACTAATCAAACATGAAAATAACACAAGATAATGTACACAGCATCCACAGGTTTTAAGAAAATCAGAATTAAAAGCAAAATGAGCTATCTTAACATCCCTGCAACAAAAATGAGCAGAAAATGGTTATAAAACCAATTTTAATGAAAAAATGTGATTCTGAACATTCATGTCCTGCTGGTTGACATTTAAAATATTGTGGAAAAATAACTTTTAAAATGTGATCATTTTGAAATACAATTTACCAATGTCATAAAATGTTAAACATATACCTGCCCTATTAGTTCTTTAATCTTTGAGTACTTTAATTCACTTAAGAGAAATTAAATTCTATATCTATGCAAAGGCTTGCAAATTATTGCTTATGTTAGTTTTATTCACATTAGAAAATGGAATTAATCAAGTATAACAGTATGTGAAGTGCTATATATACATATATATTGTGTTATATTCATGTACTGGAATAATATCTATGAACAAAAGAAAGAACCTATTGAAATATGCAACACTTTGCATGAATCTCAAAATAATTCTAGTGAATGAAGAAAAATATATGAGAGGTTATTACTGTATGATTCACTTATACAAAATTAACATGTTGTGATATATTGTGTGGTCTAACAGGAAGATATTAGGAATGAAGAAACCTGTGTGCCTATTCCATTTTTAGTGTTAATAGTCAGGGAAATGAAGAGTCTTCAGTGTGCTCTTTTGACCTAGGTTTTGCCAGGATTTGTAGGAGGGCATAGCAACACTCATTAAGCAATTCTTTAATATAATCACTTATTCAATAAATCACTTATTGTTTAAATACTATTGGTAACTACTGTATCACATAATTTCCAATAAAGTAAGAATGTCAGGAATCAAGTAAGAATGTGATTAAATACAGGTATGGACATTTACATATATAACTTTCCATTAAATTTAAAGTACAAGATCAAATATTTTGAATTCTGCTCATCCATTTACAGAAAAAAAGATGACACACACTAAAACTTTATTCATGAAAAGATATTCTCCTCAGGCATAAATCACCAACAATAGATTAATTTGACTATCATATATCAAAATGGAGAAAATTTCAGGCCAATCTTTATAGGTAACAAAAAATCTATCAGAACCTGGAAGTTATTACCTTCTCAAGGCAGGAAAGGAGAAAGTCAAAATGTTTCTCTGATAAATATTTGAAAAATATAAAGCAAGTAAAAATAATTCATGCTATTATATTTAAAGAAACAATTTTCTCAATGCTGCAATCACCTCCTTGTTTCTAAGGCTGTAGATCAGGGGATTAAGCATGGGAGTCACAATGGTATAAAAAAGAGAGAGTAGTCTATCAGTTTCTGCAGAATGATTAGATTTTGGCCTTAAATTTTGGGTAGCAGATCAGTAAAATAAAACCACAACCAGAAGGTGGGAAGCACATGTGGAAAATGCCTTACCCTGTCCTGTGGCTGTGGGCCATCTCAGAATACTGGAAATGATTTTGCTGTATGACCCAAGTATCAGCATAAAAGGGGTCACAGCAAAAAATGTAGCTACTTTATAGACAGAGAGCTCATGCACAGGAGTGTCCACACAGGCTACCTTGATAAGAGGGGGTATGTCACAGAAGTGGTCAATTTCTGCAATTGCAGAAATGCAGAGAGAATATTTGACATGTCTGCCCTATCTGGACTGGGATTCTACTGAACCAGGAGCTGTCTGCCAGTTGGATGCACTTCCTTGGGTTCATGACCAGAGAATAGTGCAGAGGATTGCAGACGGCCATGTACTGGTCATAGGACATCACAGCCAGGAGTAAACTTTCAGTGACTGCCAGTGTAAGGAAGAAGCACATTTGTGTGGCACAGAGCAGTAAAGAATGCTTCTATCCTGAGTCCAAATGCTGACCAGAATCCTGGGGACAGTGACTGACATTTAACAGATTTCCAGGGAAGAAAAATTTGACAGGAAAAAATACATGGGTTTCTTCAATGTAGGGTCAAGAATGGTTATTGTGATTATAACACTGTTTCCAGTTAGGATAATTACATAAATGATGGAGAACACACCAGATAAGAACCCTTGGAGGTTTGGAAGGTCAGAGAATCCCAGCAGGACAAACTTCTTCACTGTGGAAACATTGTCTTCTGCATTTATCTCTTCATGGCTCATCTGTGGGTCAGAATGATTTAAGCAGAAGTACAAGTCATTTCACTGTCTTCATTATTTTCTTTTCTACATATAATGCAAGGATAACATATATTCTTGATTTGCCTTTTCTCTATAAGAACACACACTGTTGTGTAGCAGTTGCTCACGCCTATAATCCCAGCTACTTGTGAGGCATAGCAGTGGAATCATTGTTAGAAGCCAGCCTTGGCTGGCTTCAAATAGCTTGTGAAAACTTATCTTGAAAAAATGCAACACAATAAAGGGCTGATGGAGTGCTCCATTGGTGGAGGACCTGTCTATAAAGCATGAGTTCAAACCCCATTACCACCCACTCAAATAAAAAATAAATTAATACTATAACTTTCCAGAGCTCTAAAAGTATAATTAAGTGTATGTTTCATTAACGATAAATATCCATACGAAAATTTTCTAAATGATATTATATATGTTACTTATGTGATGAGATGTTATTTTAAATTTTGCTATTTATTTGAACACCCAAAATCTCAGAATATTAATTTATGTTCATTATAGCAATGACTCCTTTCTTTAGGTTTGGGTTCCTTTCTTTCTTTTAATGATTTCTTTATTTGGGTTTAATCCTTACCTCTCAAAGATTTTTCTTACTTAGTGTTTAAAATTGATTTTACTGTTCAAGTAAATATTTTGTATGTCATCTTAAATATTTTTAGCTTTGGGTTTACTTAATACTTTTTTATTTCTTCAGCATCTTTTTCAGCCTTAAGTTCTGCATAGTTTGACAATTTTAGTTTGAAAACTAATACATTTTCACATATTAAATGCTATTTAATTGTGTTCCTTTTTCAATTATTAATTATTTATATCATCAGCCATAAAATTTTATTCAGATATCTGAATGTGGAAAAAAGTAAATCTAAGATGTCATCTGTCCAGGAAAACTCAGAATGCAATTCCAGCTAGAATTTACAAAATTTAAATACAGTTTTGCTATGTAAAAACTTCAGCAACATCAACTCATCTCTGTGGTTGATTCATTCAATTCATCATTAATTAATGCTTTTTTACTTCATTTATTACATTTTCCTCAGGTATGCATTTGTGTTCATTGCAAGTGAGTTATTAGAGTATGATTATTTTTATTATGTTCTTTATTCATGTCTAGACCATGATAAGTTCCTTTTGATCGTCTCTACATTTTATGTGCATGTAATAGCACTGCATTACACAAAAATTTGATCACTAACCTCCTGGACAAGTTAATAAAAAGTCATATCATTTTCTTCGTTGGAGTAGTCATCAATTATAAGTAATGGTTCCTTACCAAAATTAAGACCACACATCCAAGTTTCAGACTAAGTATGTCTTACCTGTGTATCTGCGTGCATGTTCAAAAGGTGGATGGAGGGAATGAGAGCGTGTAGGAATAATTTCAGTTTCAGTCACACTTGCAGAAGTAGATCTCATCGAATTTCTTTTGAGTGAGCTCCATCACATCCACATTCAATGATAAGTAATTTGAATGCCAAAAGACATTAACTCATGGCAAAAAGAATTTACAATTATAATCATGAAAATGAATTTACAATTATAACCATGTACTAGGACTGCTATGTTGGACAGTGATCAAGATGTGTTCCAAAGAATATAGACACAAATAGAAAGATAGCCATAGAAAACACAAAATGTGGACATCATCAGGATTTTCTGACAGGAGTAAAGGAAAATTAAATATGAATTGTTTTTGTTATCTATAATACTAAAAATTGAATTGTTACTTAAAGTCTTCTATTTTTTATACTTCTCTTGATTGGCAATAGATTTTAGAAATTGTAAAAGTGGTTTATCATGTTCTCACAGAATTCAGAGTACAGTGATGGTTAACAGAGGCTGGGGATATTGTTGGGCAGGAAAGGATGGAATGAGGTTTCTTAGTGACTATTTAGTTCTAATTACAGGTAAAAAGATTTAAGCTTGGCACAAGAAGCTAATTTCTGTAATCTTAATTACCTGCGAGGCTGAGATCAGTAGGTTCACAGTTAGAGTCCGGTCTGGGCAAAATGTTCTTGAGATCCCCATCACAACCAATAGCTGGATGCAGTCATACACACTTATCATCCCAAGCTACACTGAAGAATGAAGTCAGGAGTATTATGGATTTCAGGCCATCACAGGCAAAATGATTGTCAGACCCCATCTTAAAGGAAAAAAAAATGGGAAGAGGGATGTTTGCCTGTCATCTCAGAGCTAAGGTAAGAAGCATAGAATATGAAGACTCTGGTCTAGGCCTACCTGGGGAAAAATCAAGATCCTGTCCCAAAAATAACCAGTTGAAAAAGGGCTGGAGTCTGGGTTCAAGTGGTAGAGAGCCTGCCTAGAAAGCGTAAAAGCCTGAGTTTAAGCCTTAGTATCACAAAAAGAAGAAGGAGGAGGAGGAAGAGGTGGAAAGAAAGAGAATAAGAAGAAGGAGGAAGAGAAGAAGAGAAGGTTTTGTCTGCCATTTTACAGTAGGATGAATTCAGGAAAGGATATTATCCTTTTGTATTTTTAAAAAAATCTGTAAGAAAGGATTTCATTATAAACAAATGCTATATATATGGAGAGGTAGATTTCCCCAGATTCTAGCAGTACACAATGCATACATATATAAAAATCATTATAAGTAACCAACAAATATGAACAATTTTTATGTATCAGGTGAAAAATAAAAAGGAAGAGAAAAGCAAGCTGGGAACATGGCTCAATTGGTAGACTGCCTGCCTAACAAGCTCAAGACCCTGAGTTTAAAACACAGTATGAGACAAAAAAAGAGAAAAAGAGAAGTAGATGACTTACAAAAAAAATTCAGTAACTGAGTTTATGAGATGGCCACAAATCAAACTTAAAAATGTTATTGGTAAGATAAGATTTCTGGTGAAAAAAGGCTATATAGCAATACTTATTTACTATACATTCCACAGTAGTTAATCATATTTCATCTGCATTTTAATTTGTATATAATTCAACTAGAGACTAAAACAGGGAAATGAGCAAAGCTAACAATGAAATCATTTGGTACTAGTAGGATAGAATGCAAACTAACTTCAATAATATCTGCTCACCATCTTGCTCATTAGTTATACAAACTCATGCTTAATGATATACGATACTATGACTATACTTGATAGATGTATAATACCTAAATATGTGCCTTAAACAGAATTACTTTATAAATCTTAACATTTAAAAGTCAGTATGAAAATGATAAGCTTTACTAAATGAACATATTAAATAATACATTACTTTCATTTTGATCTTGTGATGACATAAAAAATATAACCTACAGCTGAATCAGTGTTTTTGTAAGTTTAAAATTCAATACATTAAATTTAATGTTCTGTAACTAGGTGCTATTTGATGATGATAACCAGCAAGTATAACTTTGTTATGGACAACTCTAGTTCATACTTACCAATTTGCATGGAGATTAAATATAATACTTACCTTTATTGGCTGAATAAAGCCAATCACTTACAAAGTGAGAGAAAAAGGAGAAATAATTTTTTTGAATGTTAATTTTAATGGTAATTTACTTTATTGGAAACAGAAGCTAACTACCTCTCAATTGTATTCTGTTGTCAGAAGCAATAATGTTCTTAAGTACCAACTATTCTCCACCCCAAGGATCACCTCTTATTCAACTTCTAATTGGACTTAGTTCATTCAGAAGTTTCACATTGAAGTTGTCTACAAAGGAGTCATACCACTCATTCTACAACAATCCATCTCTTTCCAGGAAAACCTCCATGAATTCTATCACCAAATTCTGAATGCTGGTAAGTATACTTTTAAGGTGGGTATAGTTGGATTGAAGTAGGAATTAATTCATAATATTTGCCTATTTCTAGGGTCAAATATCAAGGTCCCCAGGATTTATGGAAGCCTAAACTGGCTGAAGTACACCTGCTACTGCTCTCAAACGTACAAAATGTATTGTTTTTCCTCATATCTACCCCCTACACATTAGTTTATCTACCCTCTTATTTCCAGGATTATTCCAATAGCCTTGCCTGAGTACAATTCATCCTACACAGAAACAGCTGGTATGTCTATGGCCATACTATCCTGAATGTGCCTGATTTCAGAAGCTAAGCAGGATTGAGTTTGGTTAGTACTTGGATGGGAGAAAAAGCTGGTGAATTTTTAAAATAAGTAAATCTCATCATTTTAATTCTACCATTTATTGTAAGGGTACATTAGTGCCAATAGATAGCTCCTTTCTTAATGTTTCTGACACTTCATTTCAAAACTTGTGGTTTTTTTCATTACTTTCACTATAAGTGAAGAAATTGAGCTATAAACTATTTGTACAGTTTTCCTAGAATTACTCATAATCTGTGTTCCAAATTTATACCATTGCTTTTGTCCATTCCCCTTGATTTGAAATATTATAAAACAATTTTCATACACCTCAGTTTTATTTTTGAGATAATGGTTCTTTTGAGAAAGTATGACTGTTCTGTAAGATCTCAACTCCTATCATTAAGAGTTATACACTATGCTCTTATATTTTTGTATTAAGATTATTTTCTTATAATTCTAAAAATCAAGCACTATCTAGTCAAATAGGTATTTATTTTAATTTTTTTTAAAGAAGCATTTTTGAACATTGCCGGTTTCTTTCAAGTCTGAAAATTTTTTTCTTCCTTTCTGTAAAAACAAGAGAATGACATACTTCTTGTTTGTTCTGTACATTTTATTCAGGATTTCCTTTACTTCTCAGAAAGTAAAAGTCTCAATCATGCCACGAAGAAATACTGGGATGAGAAAGAAAGTCCATGAGCTAGAAGTTGGTATATGCTTTTCACACACCCACAATAAGTGAATTTACTTACCTGATTCATACCCAAACATCCTTACCATCACTTAGGAAAATAATATGTATATTAAAACCTAAGAATGTGCAAAAAAGTGCATCAGTATTGTACATGTTATCTGGAGACAAAATTCAGCAATGGTTCTTACAGTAACTAAAAATTCCATGTTGATTAACTAGCAGGTCATCCACCTTCCACGAATCTTATTCCAGTCAGTTTTGACCATGATAGACAATCTTCCCTTTAAATACTAATAATTTCACTAACCTATCCTCTGGATGAGATCTTTCCATATATTTTTAATACATAGTATTAGACTTTCCATATATCTTTTCTATATAATATTCCCTGACATATTTTTGACATTATTTTCCATGACTCATTGTATATAGGATATAATACAAGTCTCCACTCTAGTATTTCACATACAATTGTGAATTGGATATAACAAGTCACAACTTATTAACAACTTATTAAACTTGTTTATTTTCAATGAAGTCAGGGAGGATGTTTAGAGGCACAATGATATTGCAAAAATCAATCTTTAATATTCAATGACATAAAGTTTCAATAGTTCTCATTATTATTTATGGAATTATAGATTTTATTGCTAAAATCAAAACCTTTGCAACTTAGCTTCTATAATAGTAATAATAATAATAACAATAATAATAAAAGAATATTGGTCTATTTTAATACAAATTTAAACATTCCCATTGAAAATCAAATCAATATATATAATGTTTAGCAAATGTACTTAGGTATGTGACCCAAAGTTGCCATGATTTTGTCCTTATTTTGTTAGGTGTGACACTATAATAGATGTTTGTCCAAAGAATCAAAATAAATTTTGTTCCTCAATAACTTACATTTGGGAAGAAAAAAATGTTTTTTTCCCCTCTAGAAGGAGATTCGCTACAAAATAATGTCCTTCTCATAGAAATGTTGTTATTCATGATGGCAACATTTCCTTTGTAGTCACCATAATAAAATATATGCATTTATTTTGTATGCAATGCATCATTCTATGATTTTGTTTTCTTTAATAGGTTATTTCATGATACTTTTAATTTTGTTTTTATTTTTGTGGGACTCAAACGCTAGGTCTCCTTCATGCTCAGTCAGTGTTCTACCATATCCCCGGCATTTAATATTCATTTAATTGTTTACAACAGACAAATTAGATAAGAAACTATATTTCAAATGCTTACCACAGTTTAGTTAATTTATGTTTTTGATTTACAAATCAGAAATGTATAATTCTGTTTTAAATAGTGATGCTTTCTGAGAGCAAGTTATGATCATTGTTTGATATATTTAGTATATACTGTTTTTCATGTGAAATAGTTACTGAATGCATTTAAGTAGAATATCTAATATTAATATTTTATATTCACCTTTTACAATTCTGGAGTCCAGTCTTTCTAGTTGATGAAGTTTTTAGATACTTTATCTGTCTAAATTGTGACAAATCTATGGCGTTTTAAAACAAAATCTCTAGTTGGTTTTGAAACAGCCAGTGACCTATATAGCATCTTTTCAGACAATTCTTTAGATAGATCAGACTTTTCTGCAATCTCTCCATGGCAAAAAATTTCACCTAATCTTTTTTCACTAAATAAGGACAGAATACTCAGATGCCCTAAAAGAAGATACACTCTTAATTATCTCATATTGCCTGCAGGAAAATGTTCAAATTATGTATTGATTTGTTTTCTTCATAATTCTTCTGAATAGAACTTTTCAGCAAATTTTGTCTCTTGTTAACATCATCTGGACATACTTATCCTATTATTTTTCAATTCTGTTTCACAGAAACTTAGATTACTTTATTAATATTATGATGCTCTTTCAGACATAATGAGAATACCTGAATTGACAAACAAATCCTTTTGTTTTCATATCCATTTGATAGTATTTTTACAGTGGACCAGTTTTTCAGGCTTGTGTCCTCATCTTCACTCCACTAAAGAAAAATATCTCTTAACTTTGGTCCTCAGCACTTTTCAATATTCGTGACGTACCTCTCAATTATTTTGCAACACATATTTGAAGGTGATATGTGCTCCCAAATCTCTTTCCATATTTCCACTGCCAGAGAGGTAAAACTAAGGCATTAACTATTGTGATTAATGGTACAATAAACAGAGAGAGATATCTCCCTTAAATCCTTATTTGAATTCCTTTCAAAAGATCCTCATGAGTGGGATTATTGGATATATGGTAGTTTCAATTTTAATTCTTTTCAGAAAACTCTGTACTACTTTCCATAATAGCTGAACCAATTTACCTTCCAACCAACAGTATAGTTGGGTTTCATTTTATTCAATATCTTTGCCAATACTTGTTTTCTTTTGTCATTTTTGGTAATATCTATGCATCAGTTCTGAGGTCATCTCTCCTTGTCGTTTTGATGTTCTTCTTAGGCAAATAGTAAAGCTGAGCAGTTTTACATATACTTTTTGACAATCTCCATGTTCTGAGAAATGTCTAATCAGGTCACTTATCTGTTTGCAATCATACAGGTCCATTAACTAACCCCATCTTTTTTTTTAAATAGTTGAAACAAATATTATGTTTATACATATCTCAGCTCTAAATTAAAAATATATTCAAAAGTTTACTGCAAACAACCATATACATTTTAGATAAATGAAAAAAATTTAATATTTACCCATGCATTTATAAGTAATATTCATATGTTTTTCATTATAAGACGTGCATTTTGTTCCAATGCCCTGTTACTTCAACTACATTCACTTAAGTAATTTTTAAATATCTTATTTGGATCAAGTGTACAGGTATTGGATTCCTTTTGTTGTACTGAGTATTCCTGCATTTTAAATGCAATCTTTTAAATGCTTTTTGCAGAGCTTCTTAAATCTACAAATGAAATGTAATACGGGGACAAGGGGCACATATTAAGGGTGTGTAATTTGTTGTATGATATGCAATACATATACAGCTGTGAAACCATGATAATAGTCAAGGTGGTCAACAAGTCCATCATGACCAGAAGTTTCCTGATGTAGGTATTGAGTCCACACACACACAACAAAAAAGAAACGAATTAACTCCACTCTGGGAGGAGAAAATATATTTCTTAAGTATTTAGATTTTTTTTTTTATCATTCCCCTCTGGCCTACCACTTGATGCAAGATCCCAGACTAATTCTTTTGTGTGTGTGTTTTGGAGTTAGAACTCAGGGCTTAGTGTTTGCTAGGCAAGTGCTCTACCACTTGAGCCTACCTCCATTCCTTTTTGGTCTGATTATTTTAGAGATAGGGTGTTGTTTTTTGGCTAGGACAGTCTGTACTGTGATCCTATTTTGCTGTTTTCATGGTAACTGGGATGACAGAGTGTGCCACCGTGCCAAACTTTTTTACATTGAGTTAGGGGTCTCTAAAACTTTTTTGCCCAGATTCACAACACTATTGGGTTGAAATGAGTTCTCATGAACTTTTTGCCCTGGCTGACCTCTAATCATGCTCATCCCTATCTCAATCTCCAAAATAGCTAAGATTAAATGTATAAGCCACTGTGCCAGCACTTTACATTCTCTGTGTTTTGTACACAAATTTTGGCCTATCTTAATGAATATTTTCTTCAAAATTTGCATATGTTATTGCTTTGGATGATGCATGTAGAAAAGCTAGGCCATGCATTTTTTTTAATCATATGTGCATACAATGTTTGGGTCATTTCTCCCCCCTTCCCCCAACTCCTCCCTTACTCCTCCACCCTCTCCCTCTCCCCTCCACCCCCTCAATATCCAACAGAAACTATTTTGCCCTTATCTCTAATTTTGTTGAAGAGAGTGTATAAGCAATAATAGGAAGGACCAAGGGTTTTTGTTAGTTGAGATAAAGATAACAATACAGGGAGTTGACTTGCATTGATTTCCTGTGCATATGTGTTACCTTGTAGGTTAATTCTTCTTGATCTAATCTTTTTTCTAGCTCCTGGTCCCCTTCTCCTATTGGCCAAACACAACAAGGGGATTGGACTTTGATCACATGATAAAAGCGAGAGCACACAAGGGAGGTATGAGGATAGGTAAGAACCTAAAAAACTAGATAGCATTTGTTGCCCTCAACACAGAGAAACTAAAGCAAATGTTTTAAGAGCATGCATCTTTTATCCACCATAAACATATGACCATACAAAGAATTAGAAAACATGGCAATTGGCATCCTTAGAAAAAATGGTATTCCAGCCTGGCACTGTACAGTATGCTTCTATTCCCTGTTATTTAGGCTAGTGACAGGAGAATCATAAGTGTAAGAACAGCTTGGGTAAAAGTAGATAGACTGTCCTAAAATCAAAACAACAACAAAAATAAACAAATACAAAAGGGCTAGAGGCAGAGCTCAATTGGTGGCATGCTTGCCTCACATGCATAATGTGCCTGGGTTCAATACCTAGTACTAAAAACAATTAAAAAACAAAACAAAACAAAGCAAAGAAACAAAAAAACCAAAAAGCAACTGAATTATGTATTCCAATATATACTTAAAGAGCTAGTAAACAATGTTGAAAAACAGTTTTAAAACATAATAAATCCGCTTAGCACCCATTTGAAATATGAGCTGTGTCTTCATTATTTGCAATTTCTCATTATTTAGGATTCTACTATGGACTTTTTGACATGTTAATGGTAAGAGCCTCATTTCCAGAAAAATTTATTCCTAATATCCACATATTCATGTTTGCTAATGTTCCATTGGTCAAAGCTATTCCCATAGTTAAGCCAAGAATTATTGTGAGAAAAAAAGGCATGGATGCTAGCAGGAATGTTTTATTAGGGACATTACAAATATATGTGTACCATGATTTTTTTGCATGTTATACTTATTTATTATATTTATTAAAATATCTCTCAATTTAAAAGTCCACTGTACATTTTTTGTTTTGAAAAACAGGATTCAATAAACACTGTATTATATAATAATATGTATTTGTCATTCATGTACATATATCATGATTCATTCATACTTTTATTTTTATGAGAAAATCATTTAGTAATGATTGCCAAAACAAATATATTTTTTCTCCTTAATAGAGAATGTTTAGAATATAGAAAGACATCAAATTAAAATTTGTTGTATGTCAAATCAGCTTCTTTACTGATAAATCCCTATTTATCAGTTTAGCTAAGAAGAAAGAATGATTTTTTTAAACAGTATGATTAAGAAAATGGCACAATTACCATAACTTGATGAACATAGAGTCTGCTAGGAAAAAATTATATCACTGGGTTATTTACACATTTTTTAAAAAGCTTGAACTATATGCTATTCATATACACATATATGTAAATTAGACATATAAAAATAATTTTTGTAACTTTGTCTCATAATGCTAATTTTCGTAAGAATTTTCTCAGTGCCTCAGTAACATTTTTGTTCCGCAGACTACATATCATAAGATTGTACATTGGGGTCAAGACAGTGTAGAATAAAGAGTGTAATTTGTCTCTTCCTTCATACTGATTGGATTTGGGTTTTAAGTAGGTGATACTGGCTGATCCATAGAATCAAAATACAACTATAAGGTGGGAAGAGCAAGTGGAGAAGGCTTTTGGACCTTCCTGTCTTAGATGGCAATTTCAGGATAGCTGAGATAATTCTACTGTAGGACCCAAGAATCAACATAAAGGGAACAGTGACAATTACCACAGCAAATATGAAGACCGTCATCTCATTCACAAAGATGTCCCCACAAGCCAGTTTGAGCATTGGGGGAATGTCACAGAAGAAGTGATTGATTTGGTGAGATTCACAGAAGGGCAGGGAGAAAATCTGATATGTCTGCCCTACTTGGATAGGAATTCCACTAATCCAGGCGGCAGCCAGCAGCTGAGTATAAACCTTTTGGTTCATGAGTAGAGAATAGTGCAGAGAGTTACAAATGGCCACATAACGGTCATAGGCCATCACTGCAAGAAGGAAACACTCTGTGGCTCCCAAAATAAGGAATAAGCACATTTGTGTAGCACAGACAAGAAAAGAAATATTTCCTTTTTGGGCCCAAAGGTCCATGAGCATCTAGGAAGAGTGACAGACACATAACAGATCTCTAGAAAAGAAAAATTACGTATTAAAATATACATGGGTGTCTGAAGTGTAGGCTCTATTCTTGTTACTAGAATGACGATGCCATTACCCAGCAGGATAATCAAATAGATGACTAAGAACACTCCAAAAAGAAACCAATGCAGTGTGGGAATATCAGAAAACCCCAAAAGGACAAATTCCATCATTATAGTGAAGTTTGTCTTTATAATTTTCAATTGGTTTTCTCCCTGTAGGATTAAATTTATTGAATACATTTTCCTGTTTTAAAATTGAATTGGGATGTAAATTTTGATCCTTAACTTTTCTTTGTTTCTTTCTTGAAGCTTTTTGTCTTTGATTGTTGGAGGTTTAATGTGAAATCAGGAGCAATGAACTTATCTACAAAAAAGCAAAAGTTAATTTGATGGATAAAAAGCTTTAAAATGTACTTTAAATGTTAGATTGGCATTCTGATTATAATAATGAAATCCATTTAAATCACAATACCACAAAGATAAAAACATGAACTTTAACTTCTAGTAACTATACAATATTTTTCTCTAGCCTACCCTTGTCCTTTTATCTTTGTCCCAAGCATTGTTCAATCTCCCTAGCTGGAGAAGCTTTTTTCTGTTTCTATATATCTTTTATCCTCAACTCTCAAATATATCCTTATTTTTTTGTGTTTTTTTTTCCTTTTATTTTCACATAGAATTTCAACCTGTCACTGTTTCAGTCTTATAAGAGTTATATTTTTCATTCATTGATCATTGATGACATAAGAGCTTGTATGTTTTTCCAGTTTATGGGATTTTCTTCCTTTCTTAAATTAAATATGTAAGCCATTGAAACCAGGTATTTCCTCATCATTATCTTTTACATAGTCATTAACATGTGTGATTGCATTGATTTGCAACCTCAAGACATATAATTAATGTAGTTTAACTTTTTAACAGAAATTTTATATTAACAGTATATTCATATTTGTCTATTAGGGCAGCATTTAAGTTTCAACATTCATATAACCTTTCACATCCACCTCTCACCCTTTCCCCCAACATTTACTCTATGACAGAAACAATTCCTTAGTTAAATACAACTTTTCTTTCTTCTGACCATGGGCCGGAGCATTTCAGAAAAACAAAGTCAAGAAAAATAGTCAAGTCTCCCACCTCATGTTTAGTGACCACAAACAGAGGAGAGCATTGAATTCTGCTTAAATGTTCTGTTAAACTTCTTTAATTGGTTTTCTATTTTTCCACCAATTTTTAATGCAAAATGTGTAAATAGAACCTTCACTCTTAAGGTTTGCTCTCACTCAATCCATAGCAACTGTCCAGACTATTAACTGATCGCCCTACCTTATTTTTTGAAGAGTAAGAGTCAGTCAATACAAATCTAACATTTCATCACTAACTAACTATCCTTTCTACATTTAACCAAATAAAGCTTTGTTTTTATTGTCTTCATGGTTCATTCAGATGACATCTTCCACTGAAGCTTGCTCTAAGATTCTAATGTAGCCATCCACAATAGTTCATCCTTCCTCAGACAAATATTCAGAGTGGTTTACTTCTTCCCCTCACATCTTCATAGATTCAATTCAACCTGCCATGACATCTGATGGACTAGTAATAATTCTTTGGGCATGAAGATTAGGTCAGACTGGGTATAATTTGTAGCAGCCACATTCACAGCTCTTCAGAACTTAATAAACCTGAGTTGGCTAAGTCCCACCTATTCCTCCCCCTAAAATTTCATATATGTTACTTCTCTTTGTCTTCATTCCCAAAGTTTTGAATTTCATCTTTTACATTTAAATTACTCTTGTATCCTTATCCCATACAATTTATTCTGAAAAAAATATCAGGGTGAATATTTAAAGACATAAATTTGTAATTTTATATCTTCCTTGGATTCTCCTTGTACTTACAATAACTTTCACATTTCCTTTCATTGCTTCAAACTCTTGTAAAATTTTGCTCTTGAGTAACTTATTAATGTGATCATTCTATGTCTTTACTTGCTTTTTTTTTCTCAAAAATTGAGTTCTTCTTCTGGATCTTAAGAATGGAAAACTTAAAATCATTCCCATGCTTTCTCTTCTGCCCAGAATCTTCTTAACATGTCTGATGTTATTTAAGACTCAATTCAGGGGGATTTCCAAGATGGCGGCTAGAGGTAGGAAGCAGAAAGCGAGCCTCCTATAGTGAAATCTTGGAGAGACACTGGAGACACACTTTGCAGGCATAATCACCAAGAAAAGGCATAACTTTGACCCCTCCACATCTCCAGCCGGTGCAGAGAATCTCCACTTCATGTTAAATGAAGAAACTAGGAGGGCCCCCGGGGCCGCCAGTGGCCGGCGCCCATACGGCTTGGGAAGACGCAGACCAGGTGAGCTTTGCGGTACCACAGTAGCCCCACAGACAAGCCTGGGCCAGAGCAGCATAGCCCCCTGGACAGACTGACCTCCACCCGGGGAAAAAAAGAGAAACTGAGTAATAAGCAATAAGAACAGTTAAGACACGCTGGAAAGAGGGTGGGGTGCCCTGAGCGCTGAAGATTGTGGGAAGGGAATACTTCCCGGGACTGTAAATAAACAAGCCAGGCAGGCTGGAGAGCCTCTGGCGGGAGCGGGGCACGCGCCCAACAACCAGGAGTGGGGAAGCTTGTGAGAGGAGGGAATACCCACTTCCCACGTGAACTGTAAACAAACATGGCGGCCGGCAGGAGCAGCAGCACCGCCCAGTAAGCAGGAGCAGGAAAGCTTCTGAAAGTGGCAGTGGGAGGAAAACTTCAGAGGAGAGGGGGGAAGACCCACCTCCCACATGAACTGTAAATAAACACACAGGCCTGACAACACGAGGGTAGTATCACCATTCCCAGTGCTTGGAAAGGGGAAAGCTTGTAGCAGAGGCTCCCGCACAGGAGAACTCTGAGCAAACAAAGCCTGTGCGACCAGGTGAGTGCTAGCTCACCCCAGCGATCTGCATAAATAATGCCGCCAGCTACAGGCTGAGAGCAGCAGGCAGGTAAGCCACAGTTGCAGATACCACTCTCAGAACTGTCTCCAGATGCTTTTTTTTCTTCTTCTCCCTACCTTTGATGAGAGAACAACCGAATTACACCTGTAAGCCGAAAAACTTACTTAAACTGTATTGCATTTGAACTGGGGACACTTAGTGGGGCTTTTTTGTGTGTGTGTGTGTGTGTGTGTGTGTGAGTGTGTGTGTGAGTGTGTAGTTTTGTTCTACTTTATGCATCCCCTTTGATGAGACAACTACAGAACAATATCTGAGGCACCAACTCCAAGACTGGAGATTGAGACGGACACCCAAATTATTAAGACGGAAACTGCATTGCATATAAACTTGGAAGTTTTTTTTTTTTTTTAATTTTCTATTTTCCATTTTATTTTAATTCATTTTTATATATAGATATTACTTTCATTTACTTATTTTTTTTTAATCTTTGATTTTCAATCCTCTCTCTCTCTAACGTCTGTTCAGCTTACTGTCAATTAGTACAATAACACTCCCTGTTTATACCTTTGAAACTCTCTTGTCTGATACCTTGTTCTGCTTTCTCCCTCTTGTCTGTATATTTGTTTTCCCCTTTTCTTTAACTTCTTGCTTTCCATCTCAGCTCACTCTTCCATTCTAAATATTACCATTGTTATTATGACAAGCTAGAAAATACTTAATTACACACAGTACAGGGACAGTAACAACACCAAGGACAATGACGGGAAGACAGAAAAAACAGGAAAACCAGTTTCCCCAGAGCAAAAAATTAGTACAGGAACCAGAGGGGAATGAAGAGAACATAAACTCACATCCAGACTCCAACAAAATGAAGATAAACTATGCCAAAGGACCCAATGAAGCCTACAAGAATAATTTAAAAGAAGACATACTACAAGTACTCAATGAGAATTTTATAGAGATGATACTGGATAGGGTCAACCAAAATGTACAGGAGACACTCAAGAAATTCCAAGACAATAAACATAGAGAATTTGAAAAAGCAAAAGAAGAAATAAAGGAAACCATAGAAGCACTGTATAAACACCAAAGTGAAAGAGACAACACAATGAATAAATGGATAAATGAACTCAGGACAAAAATAGACAACAATAAAGAAGAAAACTGCCAGGATATGGAAAACCTCAGAAAAAAGAACAAAACAGAATTGCAAAACAAAATGGAAGGCCAATCCAGCAGAATAGAACAAACAGAAGACAGAATCTCAGAACTTGAAGATGAAATGGTAATTAAAGGAAAAACCGAAGAACTATTAATTAAACAACTCAAGACCTGTGAAAAGAAAATGCAAGAACTCACCGAATCCATCAAAAGACCAAACTTGAGAATCATGGGCATCGAAGAAGGAGAAGAGGTGCAAGCGAAGGGAATGCGTAATGTATTCAACAAAATAATAACGGAAAATTTCCCAAATCTAGAGAAAGATATTCCCATACAAATGCAAGAGGCCTCCAGGACACCAAACAGACCAGATCAAAATAGAACTACTCCACGACATATCATCATTAAAACAACAAGTTCAGAAACTAAGGAAAGAATATTGAAGGCTGTAAAAGAGAAAAAACAAGTAACATACAAAGGTAAGCCCATCAAAATCACAGAAGACTTCTCAACAGAAACATTAAAAGCAAGAAGAGCATGGGGTGAGATATTCAGGGCACTGAATGAAAATAACTTCAACCCCAGGATACTCTACCCAGCAAAGCTATCATTCAAAATAGATGGAGCAATAAAAGTCTTCCATGATAAGCAGAAACTAAAACAATATGTGACCAAAAAGCCACAATTACAAAAGATTCTGCAAGGGATCCTGCACACAGAAAGTGACACCCAACTTAACCATGAAAAGGCAGGCAGCACCAAACCACAGGATAAGAAAAAAGCAAGACAGTAGAGAGTAACATCAAGTTAGGTATACACAATCAAACCTTAAAACAACTAAGATAACTAAATGGCAGGAATCACCACATACCTATCAGTAGTAACGCTTAATGTTAATGGACTTAATTCACCCATGAAAAGACACCGTTTGACAAAATGGATTAAAAAAGAAGATCTAACAATTTGTTGCTTACAGGAGACTCATCTCACCGACAGAAATAAGCATATGCTTAGGATGAAAGACTGGAAGATTTACCAAGCCAATGGCCCCTGAAAACAAGCAGGAGTAGCAATACTTATCTCTGACAAAGTAGACTTCAAACCTACATTGATCAAATGAGATAAAGAAGGACATTCCATACTAATAAAAGGGGAAATAGACCAAAAGGAAATAATAATCATCAATCTGTACGCACCCAATGTCAATGCACCCAATTTCATCAAACATACCCTGAAAGACCTAAAAGCATATATAAACGCCAACACAGTGGTTATGGGAGACTTCAACACTCCATTATCATCAATAGATAGGTCATCCAAACAAAAACTCAATAAAGAAATCCAAGATCTAAAATATGCAATAGATCAAGTGGACCTAGTTGATGTCTACAGAACATTTCATCCAACCTCTACACAATATACATTCTTCTCAGCAGCCCATGGAACCTTCTCCAAAATAGATCATATCCTAGGGCACAAAGCAAGCCTCAGTAAATATAAGAAAATAGAAATAATACCGTGCATCCTATCTGACCACAATGCAGTAAAAGTAGAACTCAACAACAAAAGTAAAGACAAAAAGCATGCAAACAGCTGGAAACTAAATAACTCATTACTTAATGAAGAGTGAATCATCGATGCAATAAAAGAGGAAATTAAAAAGTTCCTGGAAGTCAATGAAAATGAAAACACAACCTACTGGAACCTATGGGACACAGCTCAGGCAGTCTTGAGAGGAAAGTTTATAGCCATGAGTGCATATATTAAAATGATTGAAAGATCCCAAATCAATGACCTCATGATACATCTCAAACTCCTAGAAAAACAAGAACAAGCCAATCCCAAAACAAATAGAAGGAGAGAAATAATAGAAATAAGAGCTGAACTCAACGAAATAGAAACCAAAAAAACCATACAAAGAATTAATGAAACAAAAAGTTGGTTCTTTGAAAAAATAAACAAGATCGATAGACCCCTGGCAAACCTGACTAAAATGAGGAGAGAAAAAACCCAAATTAGTAGAATTAGGAATGCAAAAGGGGAGATAACAACAAACACCATGGAAGTCCAGGAAATCATCAGAGACTACTTTGAGAACCTATATTCAAATAAATTTGAAAATCTTAAATAAATGGACAGATTTCTAGATACATATGATCATCCAAAACTGAACCAAGAGGAAATTAATCACCTGAATAGACCTATAACACAAAATGAAATTGAAGCAGCAATCAAGAGTCTCCCCAAAAAGAAAAGTCCAGGACCTGATGGATTCTCTGCTGAATTCTATCAGACCTTTAAAGAACTGATACCAACCCTCCTTAAACTGTTCCATGAAATAGAAACGGAAGGAAAACTGCCAAGCACATTTTATGAAGCCAGTATTACACTTATCCCAAAACCAGGCAAAGACACCTCCAAAAAGGAGAACTATAGGCCAATCTCCTTAATGAACATTGATGCAAAAATCCTCAACAAAATAATGGCAAACTGAAATCAGCAACACATCAAAAAGATTATTCACCATGACCAATAGGCTTCATCCCAGGGATGCAGGGGTGGTTCAACATATGAAAATCAATAAACGTAATAAACCACATTAACGGAAGCAAAGACAAAAACCACTTGATCATCTCAATAGATGCAGAAAAAGCCTTTGATAAGATCCAACACCATTTCATGATAAAAGCTCTAAGAAAACTAGGAATAGAAGGAAAGTTCCTCAACATTATAAAAGCTATATATGACAAACCTACAGCCAGCATTATACTTAACGGAGAAAAATTAAAACCATTCCCTCTAAAATCAGGAATCAGACAAGGATGCCCACTATCTCCACTCCTATTCAACATAGTACTGGAATTCCTAGCCAGAGCAATTAGGCAAGAAGAAGGAATAAAAGGAATACAAATAGGTAAAGAAACTGTCAAAATATCCCTATTTGCAGACGACATGATCCTATACCTTAAAGACCCAAAAATCTCTACTCAGAAGCTTCTAGACATCAATAGCTATAGCAAGGTAGCAGGATATAAAATCAACATAGAAAAATCATTAGCATTTCTATACACTAACAATGAGCAAACAGAAAAAGAATGTATGAAAACAATTCCATTTACAATAGCCTCAAACAAAATCAAATACCTAGGTGTAAACCTAACAAAAGATGTGAAAGACCTCTACAAGGAAAACTATACACTTCTGAAGAAAGAGATTGAGGAAGACTACAGAAAGTGGAGAGATCTCCCATGCTCATGGATTGGTAGAATCAACATAGTAAAAATGTCGATACTCCCCAAAGTAATCTACATGTTTAATGCAATTCCAATCAAAATTCCAATGACATTCATTAAAGAGATTGAAAAATCTACTGTTAAATTTATATGGAAACACAAGAGGCCACGAATAGCCAAGGCAATATTCAGTCAAAAGAACAATGCAGGAGGTATCACAATACCTGACTTCAAACTATATTACAAAGCAATAACAATAAAAACAGCATGGTACTGGCACAAAAAGAGACATGAAGACCAGTAGAACAGAATAGGGGATCCAGATATAAAGCCACACAACTATAAGCAACTTATCTTTGACAAAGGAGCTAAAAATATACGATGGAGAAAAAGCAGCCTCTTCAACAAAAACTGCTGGGAAAACTGGTTAGCAGTCTGCAAAAAACTGAAACTAGATCCATGTATATCACCCTATACCAAGATTAACTCAAAATGGATCAAGGATCTTAATATCAGACCCCAAACTCTTACGTTGATACAAGATAGAGTAGAAATACTCTGGAGTTAGTAGGTATAGGTAAGAACTTTCTCAATGAAACCCCAGCAGCACAGCAACTAAGAGACAGCATAGATAAATGGGACCTCATAAAACTAAAAAGCTTCTGTTCATCAAAAGAAATGGTCTCTAAACTGAAGAGAACACCCACAGAGTGGGAGAAAATATTTGCCAACTATACATCAGACAAAGGACTGATAACCAGAATATACAGGGAACATAAAAAACTAAATTCTCCCAAAACTAATGAACCAATAAAGAAATGGGCAAGTGAACTAAACAGAACTTTCTCAAAAGAAGAAATTCAATGGCCAGAAAACACATGAAAAAATGCTCACCATCTCTAGCAATAAAGGAAATGCAAATTAAAACCACGCTAAGATTCCACCTCACCCCTGTTAGAATAGCCATCATCAGCAACACCACCAACAACAGGTGTTGGCGATGATGCGGGGAAAAAGGAACCCTCTTACACTGTTGGTGGGAATGTAGACTAGTACAACCACTCTGGAAAAAAATTTGGAGGCTACTTAAAAAGCTAAACATTGATCTACCATTTGATCCAGCAATACCACTCTTGGGGATATACCCAAAAGACTGTGACACAGGTTACTCCAGAGGCACCTGCACATCCATGTTTATTGTGGCACTATTCACAACAGCCAAGTTATGGAAGCAGCCAAGATGCCCCACCACTGACGAATGGATTAAGAAAATGTGGTATCTGTACACAATGGAATTCTATGCAGCCATGAAGAAGAACAAAATGTTATCATTCGCTGGTAAATGGATGGAATTGGAGAACATCATTCTGAGTCAGGTTAGCCTGGCCCAAAAGACCAAAAATCATATGTTCTCCCTCATATGTGGACATTAGATCAAGGGCAAACACAGCAAGGGGATTGGACTATGAGCACATGATAAAAGAGAGAGCACACAAGGGAGGGGTGAGGATAGGTAAGACACCTAAAAAACTAGCTAGCATTCGTTGCCCTTAACACAGAGAAACTAAACAGATACCTTAAAGCAACTGAGGCCAATAGGAAAAGGGGAACAGGTACTACAGAAAAGGTTAGATCAAAAAGAATTAACCTAGACGGTAACACACATGCACAGGAAATCAATGTGAGTCAATGCCCTGTATAGCTATCCTTATCTCAACCAGCAAAAACCCTTGTTCCTTCCTATTATTGCTTATACTCTCTCTACAACAAAATTAGAAATAAGGGCAAAATAGTTTCTGCTGGGTATTGGGGGGGGGAGAGGGATGGGGCGGAGTGGGTGGTAAGGGAGGGGGTGGGGTCAGGGGGGAGAAATGAACCAAGCCTTGTATGTACATATGAATAATAAAAGAAAAATTAAAAAAAAAATAAAGCTCTTTCCACCTCAAAAAAAAAAAAAAAAGACTCAATTCAATGTCGTTTCATCAGAGGTTCTATCTCACGTGTTTATTCTAGAGATTATATTATTGTCATGGGATTGAATTCTGGCAATATGTGAATTGTTTATTAATCATATTTTTATTGTTTTTATATTTAAAATAATATTTCTACCCTTACATTTCATTTTACTTAAAGCAACAGAAATTCAAAAAGCTCCAATATTTTTTCTAGATTTTCAGATATTTTGGATTTCAACTCATAACTTCTTTTCCTTTGCTAATATCATTTAGTTTGAAATTAGAAAAACAAGTAAGCTTGTTCTTATTCTAAACATAAACAATTATGCTTTATAGCTTAAAATTTTTGTGAAAAACTGACTTAACAATTCTATAACATCTATTGCTAAATCAACTCTGTATCTATGTACTTTTACAATATTTTGTATTAACATTATTTTTTTATAACCTTGAAAATATAATACCGTCTTGATTAAGAAGTTTATTGTTTAAATTTACATATTATCTTTTGAATAATTTTCTATGTTTTTGTAAAACTGAAGTATTTTCTACCACCTGTATTATTTTCACATTTGTCTCTTAAAAAATGTCTTCATTCTCTGGTCTGCTTATTTTGTCAATGACTTTGTTTATATTTAGCAAGCAAAGAGCATAGTTAGAGCTGTGTCATGAAATCTGTACAAGTTTGGGCAGTAAGATCAATGAACCAGAAATTTGGTACAAGTTGTTTTACATGCCTAAGTCACTCCAGATTTCTTACATGTATCGTATTTCAGGTCTCTTGTCTACACCTTAGGAAAAAGTGAGTAGATACATACATAACAATGTGCATGAAGCCATAAGTGCTTTATGTATTACTTTAAGAACAAAACATATCAAGACTACATAGAGTCTACAGAAAAAATCCAGTTCAATTAACTCTCTTGTTGGTTCGCTTCTTTACAACTTTATACAATCCATCAAGCCCACAGTTGAGGCTGACATAAAGTGCCTAGCAGTTGTTCCACTGATGATACTTTATGTGACTATATAAGTTTTCAGATTTTTTGCACTTGATACTATAATATGTGATTCATTTTGTAAAGAATATAGACAGGATTCTACTATAGTTTATTACTTCATATGTGATTTTAATTTTTTAAAGTAGAAATTAACACTAGATAAATTATTTTCTATGAAGTCGGAGAGGACAATTATAGGCATAGTAAGAATGTAGAAGTTTAAATTTTAAGTTTAAATTTCAAAAGATTGAACTCCTTTTTTATTGAATTTTTTAAAATCTTCTTTCATAAACCTGTAACCATTTGGTCTTTTACTCTTTTTAAATTCTAATAGTATTTTGATGTCTTGCTCTTTTAGATCCAAGTTAAATACTACCATTGAAAAATAAAAACAATATACAAAAATTTATCAAATGTAATTAAGATATGGTCTCAATTCCTTCTTTGTTGATGATCTTATTTGGTTGGGGGTCATATAAATAACAATAAGTTAAACTAAATATTGCTGATAAGTTATAGGAAGTTTTATAATTTGAAAAATATAATATTTTTATATGGAAATTTCTTAAAACAAAGATAACATTAATAGGAATCATTTTATTTGAAGTGATGACATATCCTCTATTATCAGCATAGAATCCTGAGTTTAATTAAATCATATTCTATATAAATATAATCTTTGATTTTATTTTTTAAATTTCTAAAATGAAAACCTACAAAACCATTATAATTATTAAGAATAAATATATTGGTTAGGAACTTATATATTGCAACTACTTCAAAAATATAAATATGTATTGAGAAAAAAAATTGCAGCAATGATGAGCTAGTCATTTTAAAAGTATATTGAAAAATTATGATTTTCTCATATTTGCTATTACTTACTATATCATGATTCTTAAATTAACTAACAATCCAGAGAGAAATATTAACATATCATAAGTTCACCTTTTGGTTTTGCTAAAATTCCTTCTTTCTAATTGAATTTTTATATTTCAAAGACTTTTACATCACTTTTAAATAAGAACTAGCGTTTGACACAGTTAGTGCTCTTTATAGAGGAAATATTTGTTTTTGCAGAGGGGATAACTCTTTTCCCTTGTCACACCTAAATTGCTAGCTAACTGCTTGAGGTTGCAATTATATTGGTTTTGTTTTTATAAACAATTCTGACATACCAGACCCAGCTTTTCTCTACTTTCTCCATGGTGTATAATTCAATGCACTGTTTTTTTCTTAACACAGTTGTAGCATATCCATATCCCAGAATAAACTTTGTTAATTATATGATATCTACATACAGGATAATATTCACATTATTTATACTTGTGATTTTGTACCTGTCTCATTTTGTTTTCTGTAATTTTTATGAATATACCGTATCAGAAAGTTGCATTTCTTGTTAACATCATATGAATCTTTTCAAATTATTTGTTCGTTTTTGAAGAACAGTTTACTTTGCAGCAGTACACATGGGTGCACAGCAAAAGAAACAAGAGTGAAGACAGTTGACAGAATGAGAGAAAATCTGCTAGTTATACATCTGATAAGGAATTAATATCTAGAATCTATACAGAACTCAAAAATTAAACATCAAAAGCAGAAGTAATCCAATCAAAATTGGGAAAAGAACTAAAGAAATTAACTTTCAAAAGAAGTAGAAAAGACCAATTAATGTATGAAAAAAGTCATCTAAGAAAAGTGAATCAAAATTACATTGACAGTCCATCTCACCCCAGTCAGAATTACTATCATCAAGTAAAAAATAATAATAAATGTTGGTGAGGTTATGGGTGTAAAAGAAAAACTTATTCATTATTGTTAGGAATATTAAATTAGTTCAGCCAATATGGAATTCACTATGGAATTATCTCAAAAAATTAAAAATAGTGTTACCATATGAACCAGTGCTACCACTCCTGGGTGTATACTGAAAGAACTAAAGGCACCATGTACTAGAGGCTGGCATATGCATGTTTATTGCTGCACAGTAATCAAGTTATGAATATGGAATATATATATACAATAAGATATGCCATTTCCTAGAATGAAATACATCACTTCCTGGAATATGGACAGAACTGGATATCATCATTATAAGCAAAATAAGCCAGACCCAGAAACACAAGTATCATATATATTCCTTTAAATATGAAATCCAGCTATAAAAATACTCATGAAAGCAGAAACAGAAATAGAATGAACAGGAGGATGTGAAAGCAATAAAAGGGTGTTGGGAATGAATATGATCAAAGTGATGGCATACATGTACATATATGAAAATGTGAAAATAATATCCATTACTGTGTCCAAATCATACCAAGTAATAAAAATCAACTCAGTATAGTGTGCCGAGCCTCACTGTAAAGCAAGTAAGAGGAACTTCAATAGAACATATAGGAGGCATTTTAATTCATGGGCCAAATATATGGAAAACTGTATTAGTGATATGAACATATTTTTCCTTTCATTCCTTTTACAACCAAAAATTATATGTAAAATTTGCAGTATTACACTTCTTTTGCCTGCAAATTCATCATGTTCATTTACCTTTACTTGTTTGAAGTTATATTAATTTTTAAGATCTAACTTTTCTCCTTTTTTTTAAATTTGCTAGCACTGGTGGTTGAATTCAAGGTCTCATGTTTGCAAGGCAGATGCTGTACCACTTGTGCTGTTTTTCAAAACCCATTTTGTTTTCTTCTTCATGGTCTTTAGTTACCCTTATTTGTAACAATTTAATATGTTATATCAATCTCGGGGATTCTAGGTTGCATTCTTTAATTTTTGTTCTGATGGGTAATTACTATTGGATGATCTTTTTGATATTTAAGGGATAGGTTTTATATTTTGTTAGTGCAAATTGGCAAAAACCTAAAGGATTTTCCAGTTCCAGGAATTATAGTGTATAAGGTTTGGTCTTTATTGGGATGAGTCTTGTAAAAGCTAAAATCCTCACTATGGAAAAAAAGCCTTTTTTAAAATAACCAATAATTCTGAATCTCAGAGAATGCTGAACGTGATGTTGAGATGCTAAGGCTTCTAGTTAGTATGCAAATATAATTTATCTCAGTTTTCATTGACTTTTAGAGTTTCTGTTTCTTCTCCATTTACCTATCAGTCACATTTTATAAGAATTCTGTATCCTCCCTTGGCATATGCAGATCCCATTCTTCTTCCGAGAACTTCTAAGCAAACTGAATTTAGCTAAATCAACCTCTGGCTACATAACTCCCTCATATTCTATGTTCTGCCAAGAATTGTCTCAAATTCTGACCTCTGCCTCTACTAAATATATGCTGTTCTTTGACTCTAGATTTCTGTACTTAGTTCAGGAAATTCTTTCCGTATAGAAACTATCATCATCATATGTTTAACTTTTGGGATTTTCCTTCTGTGATGACTAAATTGTAAAGGTGGCCCCCATTATACTTTCTTCCAGGTATTCATTTTTTTTGTTCAATCCCTTCCAATTCAAGTCTGATCATATAATTGATTCTATTTGAGTCATATGGAAAGATGATTACATGTATTGACTCCATTGCGTAGCTCTGAAAAACACACCTTGGTAAAAGTCTCTATTACTTCAAGCTTGGTTAAAGAAGTAAACTTGCATGTGCAGCTGCCTTTCTTCAGAGGTCTGTGTGGCTTAGGATCAGAGAACAGCCTCTAGAAATTCACAAATGCCTGAAGCCAACAGTTCACAAGAAATTGACCACCTTCAGTCATACAACTGTACGTTGCTAAATTATGAAAATACAGGTGAATCTTTCCCTAGTAAAGTCTCAGAGAAGAATGACATCCTAGGTTAAACCTGAAGAGACCCTAAGCAGAGAACCAAGCTAAACAAAGTCAAGACAACTAGGTCACAGAAATTGTGGGATAATTAACGGGTTTATGTGTGCATTTGTGTGTGCATGCATGTGGATGTCTTTAGCTGATAAGAGTGTGGTAATTTGTTCTATAACAATACATATATTGTCTCTCAGGTATAACAAACTTTGTACCTCAAACCAAATCTGGGTTAATTTTCTCATGTGATTTGCCCTCTTTTACCTTTGTCTATGATGGAAGACATCTAATGCCATCATGACCATGTTTCTATTTTCACACTTTTCCTTTATAAATGTGAGTTTATATTATTAACTTTGAATAAAGACATTTAACAAAATGTGTTGATTTCCCATCGTACTTTATTTCAAAGCATACTACTAGTTATTTCAGTAAAATAAATTCTCTTTTATTTTTTCTTGATATATGCAAATTGTTTTGCATATTGTGTAAACAGTGAGCATATTATAGATATTTATATTACAGACTTCATGGAAATTACTCAAATCCCAAACACTTTCAAATCTACTACACATTTTATATTCCACTTCTTTTAAAAATGATTTATTTATTTTAGTAATCTATGCTTAAAATTACCAGAGGTCATTATCATTTATATGTCATTGGATGCCACTGTCTGATTCTTGAACATAAGACACCAAGTCAGAAAGAAGCACTGTAATTATAGGAAATAATATAAAGTTTTTAGTTACATGGAGGAAAAAAAAGAAAATGTGAAATTACCAAAAAGCCTATGTTATGCTAAATATTATGATAAGTGCTTTCGAAGTCATTATGTCATCTTTCATTTACCTCACTTATTTCATATACTTGAAATATTTTGCAGGGGGGAATAGAGCTACAGTCAAATTTGGTCAGTTTTTTGGTTATGTATCATTTCTTTGTTTTTACTTTTTTTTTCATGTCTAAGCTGCAGCTAGCTAAAAATATCTTCTACATTTTGAAATGGTTATATTCTCAATGGTTGAATATGGGCACAGAAAACTTTAAATATTTATGTTTCGGGGAATTTAAAACTCTAAAAGAGTTTTGTGGACTCCTTAACTGGATGAAGTTTTTGTTAAGTATTTTAACAGTGTATACAGTATGTGAAATATAACATTTTTACATGGAATTATGTATGTGCATGAGTTCACATGCAATATTCACGTATGATTTATTCTGGAGTTTTTTTTTTTTTCTGGTAGTGGAGTTTTTACTCAGGGCCTTGAACTTGCTATACAGGTGTTCTGCCCCCAGAGTTTGTATCTTTTTTTAAATTTTCGTCATTTTTTGGGATAGAGTCTGCTGGCATATAAGTGTGATACTCCTACTTATGCTTATGGCAGAGATGAAATGACAGGTCCACACCACCACACCCAGCTTTAGTCTATGGATCTTTATTGGTTATTTCTCATGCACACCATAACATTCAACATATAAATATGTACTAATAAAATCTTGAACTAATAATATTGAATTAAGATATTCTCAAACACTTCATTTTCTCAGAAAAGTATAGAAAAAAAATACCCAATTTAAGAAAAATACAACATACTTCTCTCCTTCCTTCTTTCCTTTTTTGGTTGGGTAGGTGAGAATTGAACTCAGGATTGCATGCATGCTAAATGCATGCTTTATCCTTGACATAAAACAGTTTTTGCTGTTCTTCCTCAGTAAACATTAGCTTAGAAAAACATTTAAAAAGTGAGTCTATGATTGAATGACTAGAAAACACTATCCTGTACTCAAATGTCAAATCACAAAAAAATTACGCTTATTTTGTTAGAATTGACATTTCCGTCAAATAATGTCATTGTTCATGATTTGTCTTATTGGAATTCTTTCACTAAAATAGAATAAAGATGAAGGACAGACACCTATTGATTTTAAGACATTTTATAAAGATAAATTCTCAAAATCATAGGTGGTATTAGTGAAAGAATAAACAAATAGATCAGTGAAACAGAACCGAGTCCAGGAATACATTGCCAAAATGTAGTCAATCCATCTTTGACAAAGAAGCAAGAATGATATTATTTTCACAAAATGCTGCTGGACGTTCATTCGTGAACATAATGAATTCAGACTAGCCTAATACCTTTCACAAAATCATTCAAATGAATTCTAGACATTAATGCAAAATAAAATTATGAAATGCTTCCAGCCAAAGAAAAGAGAAAATACAGATAATCAAAAGATTGACAATCACTTTCTAGATAAAAAACTAAATCAAAGATCTAAAACAGAAAGTGAGAAGCTGTATTTAGTTAAAATTTAAAACATTTGCTCTGAAAAAGACATGGCAAGAAAACGAGAGCATAACCCACTGATTAGGAGGTAATATTTGCAAAGATATCTCTGATCTGACAAAGGTTTATTTTCCAAAATGTACAAAGAATCCATAGAAATCAGATAAGGAAACAAACTACCTGATTACATTGGACAAAACCTTAATGAACACTTCAAAATAAGAAAATATAAAGGTGGTTAAAAGCCAAGGAAAGGGAAACAAAAATAATGAGATGCCACTACATACCTCAAATTTATTCTACATTTATTCATAATTACCAAAACTTGGAACAAATCAAGGGATCCTTTATAAGGGAAAGGATGAACCATAACACATTTGTAAAATGGAATTTTACTCAGCAATAAAAAAAATTAAGCCATCAAGTCATAAGATGTCATGGTGACATTTTATGCACATGATTGATGAAATAAACCAATCCAAAAAACCTAAACACTACATGGTATCAACTATACAACATTCTGAAAAAGGGAAAACTCTGGTGACAGTAAAAATACAATACTTTATATTTGAAAATGTGGAGAAGTGATGAATTGACAGAGCACACTTCATCACTTTAAGATAGTAAAATTTATTTCTATGGTAATATGAAGGTAGATACAGGTCATACTTTTTCGCAAACCCATTCAATACATTACACCATAATAAACTGGAATGTAAACTACATACTTTGGGTGAAATGATATGCCAATTTAAGTTTACTAATTACAGGAAATATGCCATTCTAGAGGAATGGGAGATACTACACTGTGTTGAAGGTATTATATGAGAAATCTCTTTTGTTTGGCTGTGAGACTAAAGCTACTTTAAAATATAAAGTAGTTTAAAAAATTGAACTATTGTCCTTAATGTCACTAGAAGTAATACATTAGTTATGGTACACAGGACTTTATATGCAGCTGTTATTTTTATAACACCTCATTTTCCTTCTAAGTAAGGTCAGAAAATCACTTGTGAATATCTAAAAGAGTTTTTCAACTACATGACATAGTTTCTATGCTTTTTTAAATTTTTATTTTATTCATATGTGCATACAATTTTTGGGTCATTTCTCGCCCCTTCTCCCCACCCCATCCCTTACCCCCCACCCCCTCCATCACCCCCCAACCCTCTCGTTACCCAGCAGAAACCATTTTGCCTTTATCTCTAATTATGTTGAAGAGAGAGTACAAGCAATAATAGGAAGGAACAAGGGTTTTTGCTAGTTGAGATAAGGATAGCTATATAGGGAGTTGCCTCGCATTGATTTCCTGTGCATGTGTGTTACCTTCTAGGTTAATTCTTCTTGATCTAACCTTTTCTTTAATTCCAGGTCCCCTTCTCCTATTGGCCTCAGTTGCTTTAAAGTATCTGCTTTAGTTTCTCTGCATTCAGGGCAACAAATGCTATCTAGATTTTTAGGTGTCTTATCTATCCTCACACCTTCCTTGTGTGCTCTCGCTTTATCATGTGATCAAAGTCTCATGCCCTTGTTGTGTTTGACCTTGCTCTAATGTCCACATGTGAAGGAGAACATACAATTTTTGGTCTTTTGGGCCAGGCTAACCTCACTCAGAATGATGATCTCCAATTCCATCCATTTACCAGAAAATAATAACATTTTGTTCTTCTTCATGGCTGCATAAAATTCCATTGTGTATAAATACAACATTTACTTAATCCATTCATCAGTACTGGGGCATCTTGGCTGTTTCTATAACTTGGCTATTGTGAATAGTGCCACAATAAACATGGGTGTGCACGTACCTCTGGAGTAACCTGTGTCACAGTGTTTTGGGTATATCCCCAAGAGTGGTATTGCTGGATCATATGGCAGATCAATGTTTAGGTTTTTAAGTAGCCTACAATTTTTTTCCAGGGTGGTTGTACTAGTTTACATTCCCACTAGCAGTGTATGAGGGTTCCTTTTTCCCTTCATCCTCACCAACACCTGTTGTTGGTGGTATTGCTAATGATGTCTATTCGAACAGGGGTGAGGTGAAATCTTAATGTGGTTTTAATTTGCCTTTCCTTTATTTAATTTGCTACAGATGGTAAGCATTTTTTCATGTGTTTTTTGACCATTTGAATTTCTTTTTTTGAGAAAGTTCTGTTTAGCTCACTTGCCCATTTCTTTATTGATTCATTAATTTGGGAGAATTTAGTTTTTTAAGTTCCCTATATATTCTGGTTATCAGTCCTTTGTCTGATGTGTAGCTGGCAAATATTTTCTCTCACTCTGTGGGTGGTCTCTTCAATTTAGAGACCATTTCTTTTGTTGAGCAGAAGATTTTTAGTTTTATGAAGTCCCATTTATCTATGCTATCTCTTAGTTGCTGTGCTGCTGGGGTTCCATTGAGAAAGTTCTAGCCTATACCTATTAATTCCAGAGTATTTCCTGATTTTCCTGTACCAACTTTAGAGTTTGGGGTCTGATATTAAGATCTTTGATCCATTTTGAGTTAATATTGATATAGGGTGATGTACATGGATCACATTTCCGTTTTTTGCAGACTGCTAACCAGTTTTTCCAGCAGTTTTTGTTGAAGAGGCTGCTTTTTCTCCATCACATATTTTTAGCACCTTTGTCAAAGATAAGTTGGTTATAGTTGTGTGGCTTCATATCTGGGTCCTCTATTCTGTTCCACTGGTCTTGATGTCTGTTTTTGTGCCAGTACCATGCTGTTTTTATCATTATTGCTTTGTAATATAGTTTGAAGTCAGGTATTGTGATAACTCCAGCATTGTTCTTTTGACTGAGTATTGCCTTGGCTATTTGTGGCCTCTTTTGTTTCCATATAAATTTAATGGTAGATTTTTCAATCTCTTTAATGAATGTCATTGGAATTTTGATGGGAATTGCATTATACATGTACATTGCTTTTTGGAGTATAGACATTTTTACTATGCTGATTCTACCAATCCATGAGCATGGGAGATAGTTTCTATGCTTTTTAAATACCTTTGTTTTAATTGCCAAAATTCTGTCTTTTAAAAAATATCTCCAGAAAATAAACTAAGCAAGAAATATTTTCAGTTCACATATTTAAATGGAAAGAACAATTTTCTTCTCAAAATGTAGTAAAAAATTATTCTTTTTTTCAATAAGTATTTTATCATTTTCTATATACTGGACACTTTTTGGCAGTGACTAAACTACTGAAGACACCAGCAAATATCCCTTGTGTTTGCTTAAATTCTGCTGAAAACTGATAGCAAGCAATGCAAGAAAGTTCTAATATATTGCAAGGAGTGATAATGACAGAAGGAGCATGTGAGGGAAATTGGAAGTTGAGGGTAAATGACTTATGGATGATTTTATTGATAAATGAAATTTGGATGAAGATTGGAAAGATGTGAATGGAGAAAATATGTGGCTGTCTATGTGAAGAAGGGTGTAAACAGTGAGAAGCTGACTTGATGGGTTCTTGAAACAGCAGGGGACAGAATGGCTTAAATAGAGTATTAAAGATACTTGAGACCTGTCCAATGATGAGTGACAGTGGAAGGTGATTCATCTTGCATGCTCCATTATCACCATATTTGCCATGCTCCTGCTGGTGGGAAATTTCTAAGAATATACAGCTTCAGCAGTTGTGTGAATTCTTCTGATTGCAAGACCATGGGAACGTCCCCTGGATGTTTGAGAATTGGACAATGATTGTTCATACTGGGGAGAGACATCTGCCATGTCATGAGGATATTTAAGCTGTCCTATGGAGAGGGTCATGTGGTAAAGAAATGAAGCCTCTTGCCCACATCATACAGACACCAAGCAAATGTGAAATCTTCACTTTAAAATGACAATGAGGAAATAATCAAAGATGGTGACTATGATACAGAAGCAGATAGCCTGAACTCTGAATCCAAAACCTTGCTGAGATGCTGGAGCCACACTTGGAAGAAGTAAAGCACCAATCAGAATCAAATCTTTGACTCCATGAATCCCTAGCCAGTGGAAGTCATCCACAAAACATATTACACTTAGAAAGCTTGAGGGCTGCCACCATTGCTGCAGATGCTGCCACTGTGTCCAAACCTACTTGTGAGACATTCTACAGACTAAATAGGTGTGAGCACCATGTATCACACGGAATTCCCCCAGTCACCCCTGGGATAAAGCAGTACAGATTCTGGGCTGACTGACCTCCCCCTGAAAAAAACTGAACAATAAACAGCAAACTGTAATCTAGTACAAAAGCAGAGGGGGTGGGAAAGTGGACAGTGCACCAGATAAATGGGGGGAGGAAAGGGTTAATCTCAGCATGAACTTTCAGTAAACAAATGCTGGACAGGCAGGAAGGTTGAGACTGGGTAGGCGATAAGCCACTCTCTGAAGCAAGTCAGGTAGTGGATCACAGAAATCATCTGACCCAGTGAACAGCATCCAAAGTCAAACTGCCCCACAAAATTGAAAAACAATCAGTGAACCATCATAAAATATTGACAGCAGAGGGAGGCTGATGGAACACTGAACCTGTCCCAGAGAAAGGGGGCAGGGCAAAGAAATAAGCCCTCAGCCTGGAATCCCAGTAAATAAGCACAGCAAAAAGCCACTTCCAAAGCAGGATAAATAGTGAACTGCAGAGCTGCTCTCCTGAAACTGAGGGCAGATTTCAAACTTCCAAAACCACACCTCACTGGGGGAAGAGCTGACCAAGTAGTTGCAGCTGAAAGGTAACACAACTGTCAGCTGAGGAAACCAATATCCAGGACCACCCTGCATGATCTGGCAAAGCTAGATCACTTCACAATTTCAATTCAACTGGTAGACAGTAGAACAAAACACTACTCACAAGACAATCACCTGGCGAGACCAATTCAGAGCTTCTGCTTATATGCCAATACCAGGACTGGATGCTGAAGGAGTAACTCCAGAACTTAAAGTAAGACTGAAATTCTATTGTTCCTGAACCTGTTGAAGTGTTTTTCATTTTTTGTTTTTGTTTTTGTTTGTTTGTTTGCTCATTTTTTCCTGTTGATTTCTTTGTTGTTGTTTTTTTGGTTTTTTATTATGGATTTTCTATTTTTATTTTTATTCCTATTATTTTTTTATTTCTTTTTCTGTACTATCAATATTACCATTATCATCTTCTCATCCCTATTCTCATCCCCTTCACTCTTTCTCCTTTTCCTGTGCTGATATCCATTGCTCCCTGCACCAACAACTCATTCTGCCCCTTCTCACTTACTCTCTTCTCCCAGCCCTCACCTTTCCCTCCCATTCTCCCCCACCCTGTCGCCAGACTACCTCTCCCTCCTACACACTCATCACCTGCTGACCAACTACTATACCAACTTTACACAACCCCCAAACCCAGCAATCCCTAATACCATAAATAAAGGGATAAATTAATTAAAGATGAAAATAGACAATATTAAAGAGGAAGTGACCTATGATGGAAAACCTTAGAAAAAATAATGAAATGGAAACACAAAACAAAGAGGAAGGCCACTTTACCAGACTAGAACAAGCAGAAGATAGAATCTCAGAAATAGATGATAAAAGAAAAATTAAAGGAAAAACTGAAGAACTATTAGTGAAATAAATCAAGACCTATGAAAAGAGTATGCAAGAACCCAGCTACTCTATTAAAACATCAAATATGAGAATCATGGGCATAGAAGAAGGAGAATAAGTCCAAGCAAAAGGGATTCCTAATATATTCAATAAAATAATAACAGAAAATTTCACAAATTTAGAGAAAGTTATGACCATTCAGGTACAGGTAGCCTCCAGGTCACCAAACAGACTTGATGATAATAGAACTACCCCCATGACATATTATCATTAAAACAACAAGCACAGAGAATAGAGAAAGAATATTGAAGGCAGAAAGAGAAAGAACAAATAACATATATAGGTAAACCAATCAAAATCACAGATTTCTCAGTGGAAAACTTAAAAGCAAGAAGAACATGGAATGAGGTACTCTGGATACTGAATGAAAAGGACTTCAACCTTAGGATACTCTAGTTAGCAAAACTATCATTCAAAATGGATGAAGTAATAAGTCTTTCACAATAAGCAGAAACTAAAACAAGCCACCACTACAAAAATTGTCCAAGGAATTCTGCACACAGAAAATGAAAACAAACAAAACCATGACAGTACAGGCAATATCAAACCACAGGAGAAGAAAAGGCAAGGAATCAGAGAGTAATATCGATTCAGTTGCACACAATCAAACCCTTAAATAATAATAATTTAAAAAATGACAGAAATCACCATATACCTATCAATATTAAAACTGAATTTCAACAGACTCAACTCCTCCACCAAAAGACACCATTTGACAAACTGGATTAAAAAGGAAGATCCAATAATCTGGTGTTCATAGGAGACCCATGTCATTGACAGAAACAAACACTGGTTCAGGGTGAAAGGTTGGAAGAAGATTTACCAACCCAATGGCCCACAAAAACAGGCAGGAATAGCAATACTTACCTCAGACAAAGTAAACTTCAAAGTTACATTGATCAAATGAGATAATGAAGGACACTTCATACTAATAAAAGGAGAAATACACAAAAAGGAAGTAACTTTAATATCCCCCATCACCAATAGATAGGTCATCCAAACAAAAAAAAAATCAATGAAGAAATTCTAGAACTAGATAATACCGTAGATCAAATGGACCTATCTGATGTCCATTCAACCAACATCTGTACAATATACTTTCTTTCAGCAGACCAAGGAACTTTCTTCAAAATTGGCCATATCTTAGAGCACAAAGAAAGCCTCAGCAAATATAAGAAAATTGAAATAATCCCTTGCAGTCTCTCTGATCACAATGCAGTAAAACTAGAATTCAACTACAAAAACAACAGCAGAAAATATGCAAACAATTATCACATTGCTTAATAATCATTGGGTCATCAGTGAAATAAAAGAGGAAATTTAAAAGATCCTGGAAGTTAATGAAAATGAAAGTACAACCTACCAGAACCTATGGATACTGCAAAGGCAGTCCTAAGAGGAAAGTTTATAGCAATGAGTACGTATATAAAAAAGACAGAAAGATTTCAAATCAATGACCTAATGCCACATATCAAACTCCTAGAAAAACAAGAACAAGCAAAGCCCAAAACAAGCAGGAGAGAAATAATAAAAATAAGGGTTGAAATCAATAAAATAGAAACAAACAAAACCATAAAAAGAATCAATGAAACAAAAAACTGGTTCTTTGAAAAAATAAACAAGATTGACAGATCCCTGGCAAATCTGACTAAAATGAGGAGAGAAAAAACTCAAATCAATAAAATCAGAAATGCAAAAGGAGAGATAACAACAAACATCATGGAAATCCAGGGAATTATCAGAGACTACTTTGAGAACCTATATTCCAATACATTTGACAATCTTAAAGAAATGGACAAATTTCTAGATACTTATGACCATCCAAGATTGAATGAAGAGGATAGTTACCTCCTAAATGGATATATAACACAAAATAAAATTGAAGCAGCAATAAAGGGTCTCCCAAAAAAAGAAAAGTCTGATGGATTCTCTGCTTAATTCTATCGTACCTTGAAAGAAGAACTAACATCAAATGTCCTTAAACTTTTCCATGATAAAGAAAGGGAAAGAACACTGCCTGATTCATTCTATGATGCCAGAATTATACCAATCCCCAAACCAGACAAAGACACATCCAAAAAGGAGATCTATAGGCCAATATCCTCATTAACATTGATGCAATAGTCCTCAATAAAATTATATCAAACTGAATCCAACAACATGTCAGAAAGATCATTCACCATGACCAAGTAGGCTTCATCCCTGGGATGCAGGAGTGGTTCAACATACACAAATCTATAAATGTAATACAGCACATTAATAGAAGCAAAGACAAAATCCACTTGATTATCTCAATAGATCCAGAAAAAGCCTATGATAAGATCCAACACCACTTCATGATAAAAGCTCTAAGAAAATCAGGAATAGAAGGAATGTACCTCAATATTATAAAGGCTGCTATATGACAAACCTATATCCAACATAATACTTAATGGAGAAAAACTGAAATCATTTCCCCTAAAATCAGGAATGAGGCAAGGATTCCCACTCTCTCCACTACTATTCAAGGTAGGCCTGGAATTCCTAGCTGGAGAAATAAGGCAAGAAGAAGAAATAAAAGGAATAAAAATAGGTAAAGAAACTGTCAAAATATCCCAATTTGCAGAAAACATGATCCTATACCTCAAACACCCAAAAGCTCTACCCACAAACTCCTAGATACCATAAACAGCTATAGCAAGGTGGCAGGATACAAAATCAACTTACAAAAATCATTAGCTTTTCTGCATACCAAAAATGAACAAATTGAGAAAGAATATAGGAAAACAATTCTATTTACAATAGCCTCAAAAAAATCAAATACCTAGCAGTAAACTTAACAAAGTATGTGAATGACCTCTACAAGGAGAACTATGAACCTCTGAAGAAAGAGGTAGAGGAAGACTACAGAAAGTGAAAAGATCTTCCATGCTCATAGATTGGTAGAATCAACATAGTAAAAATGGCTATACTCCCAAAAGAAATCTACATGTTCAATGCAATTCACATCAAAACCCCAATGACTTTCATCACAGAGATTGAAAAATCTACCCTAAAGTTCATTTGGAAACACAAGAGATCTGCAAATAGCCAAGGCAATACTCAGCAAAAAGAGCACTGCTGGAGTTATCACAGTACCCAGCTTCAAACTATATTACAAAGCAATAGCAATAAAAACAGCATGGTACTGGCACAAAAACAGACATGAAAACCAGTGGAACAGACTAGAAGACCTAGATATGAATCCACACAGTTATGCCCACCTTATTTTCAACAGAGGCACTAAAAACATATGATGGATAAAAGACAGTCTCTTCAACAAATGTTGCTGAGAAAAGTGGTTATCTGCCTTCAGAAAGTGAAACTAAATCCATGTTTATCATTCTGTACTAGTATCAACTCAAAATGGATCAAGGACCTTAATTAATATCAGACCTGAAACTCTGAAGCTAATACAGAAAAGAGCAGGGAATACCCTGCAAGTAATAGGTATAGGCAAGGACTTCCTCAATAGAACCCCAGCAACTAAGAGAAAGGATGGACAAATGGGACTGCATGAAATTAAAAAGCTTCTGAACAACAAAAGAAATGGTCTCTAAGCTAAAGAGACCACCTACAGAGTGGGAAAAAATATTTGCATGCTTTACATCAGACAAAGGACTGATAACCAGAATGTACAGGGAGCTCAAAAAACTAACCCCCCCAAAAAATCAATGAGCCAATAAAGAAATGGGCAACTGAATTAAACAGAACTTTTTCAAAAGAAGAAATGCAAATGGCCAAAAAACACATGAAAAAATGCTCACCATCCCTGGCCATAAAGGAAATGCATATCAAAACCACACTAAGATTCCACCTTACTCCTGTTAGAATGGCTAGCATCAAGAACACCTACTACAACAAATGTTCACAAGGATGTGGGGAAATGGAACCCTCATACACTGGTGGTGGGAATGCAAGCTAGTACAACAAGTCTGGAAAACCATATGGAGGGTTCTTAAAAAATTAAACATTAATCTGCAATATGATCCAGCATTCCCACTCCTAGGGATATATCCAAAGGAATGTGACTCAGGTTATTCCATAGGTACCTGCACACCCATGTTTATTGCAGCACTATTCACAATAGCCAAGTTATGGAAGTAGCCAAGATGCCTCACTATTGATGAAAGGATTAAGAAAATGTGGTATTTGTACTGGATGGAATTTTACTCAACCATGATGAAGAATGAAATCTTTTCATTCACAAGTAAATGGATGGAAATGGAGAACATCATCTTAAGTGAATTTACCCTGGCTCAGAAGGCCAAAAAATCATATGTTCTCCTTCATATCTGGACTTTAGACCTAAAAAGAATGCAGTAATATTATTTAACATTGGTAACATACTAAGGGGCGAACACATACATGAGGAATAGGGAAAGATAAGAAACCCAAAACTTGAAAGTGTTTATGTGTCCACTGTAGATAAGCTAATATAATAACCTTAAAACGACAGAGCTCACTATGCAAAGGTGAGCAAGAAGCAGTGAAGAGGTCTGGAAAAGATTAATCAATTTGGATAGTAATACACATGTGCATAGATGCAATGCTAGGAATCTCTCTTTATAGCTACCGTTATGTTAAACTAACAAAAATGCTGTCTTTCTTCTTATTGTTTACATATTGTTTTTAACAAAATTGGAGAAGAGGGCAGAACAGGTTCTGCCTGGAAGTGAGAGGAATGGGAGGGAGAGGGAGGGTGTGAGGGAGAGAGTTGGGGGCAGGTTGGAGAAATAGCCCAAATAATGTAGCACATATTAATAAACCAGTAAAAATAAATAAATAAACAAATAAATAAAATAATCCTATCACTTGTATTGCCCTAAAAAAATGAAAACATTCAAAAAAGATACTTGAACAGGAAAGCAATAAAATATTAGACATTTTCATTTTCTCAACACAAATTACCTTCCAATAAAATATATTTTATTTTTCTCAAACAAAATACTTCAAAATTTAAAACTTTTTCCACCATTTTCCTAATGCATTCAGTTAATCATAACAAAATACCATGAACCATGTCACTTATAAACAGAAACAGCAGGCAGGTCTAGAGACTAGGAAGTCAAGTTTTGTTTTTCTCTGTCCATGACATTGACACAATTGCTCTTCACTTCTGAGATTATTTAAATACACATGCATGCACATCAGTGCTTTTCCTTTGTCTGTACACCTTTCATACAACTTAACCTGTCTTTCACAGCAAGAATCTCAAGTCTGGGAGGCAGCCTACATGCCATGGTCTGGATATGCTCTTTTTATAATTGGGGTGTCTTGGTTAAAGACTGTTTCCCATTCACTCTTGAATCTTTTAACTCTGACTTCAACAGAGAAAAGGCAATGAAAGCAGATAGTAAATGGGAAAATTCCAGAATGAGAAAAGAAGAAAAGTAAAGAACAAAGTCCCAACAAGTAGGATATGAGCTGTAATGCAGTAGATTAGAGCATCGTTGTTGGTGACAGCCAGTATACTAGAGAGAAGTCAGTATCTAATTTAAAGGAATACAAAATGACCCATCCACAAATCCACAAGGCCTGCTGTTTATTAAAGATACAAGATCTAGTTTTTCATGAGACCATCTGAAATTGTCTTCTCTATGCTCCCTCTTGCTGTGTGTCTTCTCACTTTACACTTGGCAAGAACCTAAACAATTCAAGAAGGGATCCAGATAAAGATACACATTAGAGGAAGAATGAAATGCTGGGTCTTCTTCAAAAAATCTTTCTTGTATCTTCTAAGTCCTTTGTGTGTCTGCTTCTTCCCATTGAGAAAACAAATGCAGTCTTCAGTGATGGGACAGTTTTTCAGCTGCAGTGAAAAGAGACAGGGAAATCTTTAAAACAAACTTGTTCTCTTTGTGCCCCAGGAGAATACACTCTTGTGGGGCAGACATGGTCCTCACAATTTAATCTTCCTGAATCCATTCTTCATTATGGACTTGGCTTTGGTCATGCCCTGGAATATCTCATATTCTTCCTTACTAAATGAAAAGAAACCATTAGGTTTTCAGATAAGCCCTGTCCTTCTCTCATCAGAGCTACCTGCAGAGAGAATTTCTCTGGCATGTTTTTTGCTATGTGTAAAAAAGTAGGTTAAAACAATCTATAACATATTTCAAAATTACTAGATCAAAAGAGTAGAAAAATTCCCACATATAAAATGATTAATATTTAAAGAGATGGAAATATTTATTACCTTGTTTGTTTGTTGCACACTAGATACATGTATCATGTTATCATAATGGACTCCATAAGTAGATATAACTATTGTGTCTCAATAAAAAGCACATTTCTTTAAGGGAGGTTTACAATTGTGCAGAAACTTGTCAATTGTTTGATTGATAAGTCTGCCTAATAAATCTAAGAAAGTTAATTAAATTGTGTTATTTTCTAGATAACATGTTGGCCAATGAAGATAAAAAAATGGATAATCTTATTGTGAAATGTAAAATCTAGTTACTATCTGGATTTTAAATATTTTAATAGGAACAATGATTTCTTTGATGATGCTAGTATTTTATTTCAGATATTTCAGTATCTTGGATTGAGTTCCACATGTGTTTGTTTTTATACCTATAAGAAAATATTAATGTTTAAGATTAGTCTACTCAAAAATAAGTGCAAGGCTGAGGGTTTAGAGATATAGCTCAATGGTGAAGCATTAACCTGCCTTATCAAGGTGCTGAGTTTGCACTCCAAAATTAAATATTTTGTAAAAAGCACAAAAATATGAGAATATTAATTAAGAATAATGCCAGGCACTGTGGTTTATGCCTGTAATTCTAGCTACTTAGGATGCAGAGATCAGGGGGATTGTGGTTCAAATCCAGACAGGGCAAATAGTTTGTGAGATCCTATCTCAAAATACCCTTCATACAAATGGGGCTGGTGAAGTGGTGCCAGTTGAAGGCCCTGAGTTCAAGCCCCAGTACAGGAAAAAAAAAGAAGCATATTAAAACTTCTAAACATATTGAATAAAAAGCAAAATTAATTCATAGGAATATGACAAATAAAAACCAAATTTTATAGTCATTGTTTTTGTCATAATGCAATCCATTTCAGAAGAAATCTTTTCAATGCCACCATAACATCTTTGTTTCTCAAACAATATATCAGGGGATTAAACATTGGAGTTACAATGGTATAAAAGAGAGAAAGTAATTTATCTGTTTTTGCTGAATGACTGGACTTTGGTCTCACATAAGTAATGATGCCAGATCCAAAGAATATAGCCACAACCATGAGGTGGGAAGAACAGGTGGAGAAGGACTTGGCTCGCCCAGTTGCAGATGGAAGTTTCAAAACAGTTAAGACTATTTTCACATAAGATCCAAGTATCATCAAAAAAGGGATAGTGACAACTAGAAGAGCAATCACATAAATTAACATCTCAATCATAAAAGTGTCCCCACAGGCTAGTGTGAGGACTGCAGGTATGTCACAGAAAAAGTGGTTCAACTGGTTAGATCCACAGAAAGGTAGAGAGAAGATGAAATAAGTGAACCCTATGTGCACAGGAACTCCACTTGTCCAACAGCCAGCTGCCAGTTGAGTACATAGACTACTGTTCACGATGAGAGGATAGAGTAATGGGTTGCAAATGGCAACGTACCTGTCACACGCCATTGCAGTCAGAATGAAACACTCGGTGGCTCCCAAAACCAAAAAGAAATACATTTGAGTAGCACAGGCCAGAAAGGAAATATTTCTATCTTGTCTACAGAGATCTTGTAATAATCTGGGAACAGTGACTGACACATAACATACTTCCAGAAAAGAAAAGTTTCCAAGGAAAAAGTACATGTGTATCTGGAATGAAGGATCAACCTTGGTTATTATGATAATGAGGCTATTTCCTACCAGAATAATTATGTAGATTACCAAAAACACCCCAAAAAGAAATCTTTGCAAATTAGGAACATCAGAAAAGCCAAGTAAAATGAATTCCACCAGGGTCGTGTGATTCCTCTGTGGAGGATTTTGTCCTGTAAATTCCATCTATGAACAATAAGATTTCAAGATTTAGAAGTCACTATGGTCCACTGGGTTGAACTGCAAAATGGGACCTGTTGATGGGGTCAAGTTCTCTGATAAGCATAGATGTCCAATTAGAAAAAAAATCACATTTCTTTTGCTGTTTTTACATTTTTAGTGGTACATTTCAAATCCAATATCCCAAATTTCTAGGACATAAAAAGAGAGAGAAACATGACAATATTTTCTTGTTACTAGCAGTAAGGGTATGGGTATGTGACAATACAACACAGCACAGCAGATAAAATGAAATAAGAGCAAAATATGTCAGAGTTTAGGCTTAAGATATTCTGTTCTATAAAATAAGATCTAATACAAGGTCTAACATCATTTTTTGCTATTTTTAAAATCCTTCTGTTTTTCTTTTTCTCCTTCATTTCATATTTTGGCAATTATTTTCTCATTTTATATCTTCTCCAAACACTATGTAATCCTTCTTATGTATAAATACACACATGCATATATACCTGCATACATACATATATAAATACATGGTTTTTCTTCTGTAAGTCATCCTTTTAAAAAAACAACAGAAACAATTTAAAAAATGAATCCAGGTATATTAGATTGTATAATAAAGCAGCAATCAACATAAACCTTGTAGTTTATCGGACCATACAGGATGTTAACTACTAAGGATATTAATAATAAAATAACATATAAAGGCTCAGTTTCTGTCTTTACAGATCTTAGGAAATAGTGGTTAAGTCAGATGGGCTTCATATATGGTATTTCATATGTACAACTCTATAGAGAGAAATGACACAGTGTTATTTTAAGTGTCATACAATTACTTAACAAAGTTATAGCTAATATGAGACTTTGTCAAATCTTATTATATGACAGAAGCATTTTGTTATTTTTATTAATATGGAAAAAAATACACTTCAGGAGGAGAAAAAAATCCTTCAAATTCTCTCTCAGTTTTCTATTCCAATAACTGGTCTGATGCCAATATAGGTAATTGATTTTTAAATATTTATGAAGAATAATGGCACAAATGGCAGAACTCTCCCACTGATCTCTGAAATCCTGCTCAATTTTACTGTATTCAAGTACTCACTGACCAAAAACTTGACATAAAGGGTCTTAAAATGCAAATGAGATATATTAGGATAACAGGCTCTCATCAAAGTTATAAGAGTTTAATTTTTCTTATTTAAAAATGTTTGAAATAATAATAAAATAATAATAATGATATGTAACTCAGGAAATTGTTTTGAGCAATGAGTAGCATTATCTGTATTAACTTTTTGACTTAACATAGGAATTGTAACTTTATTAAGCATTGCTTTTATGGCCATTATTTTACTTTCTGTATTTATTATTTTTTCACCCACTGCTATTTTTTATTTTTTGAAATTTGCCTTTCTTTTGCCCTGCATTTGATTAACCTTTTCTCAATCTATATGAGAAGAAAAGTACAGAGTAGTATTTTGGCAGAAATAGTTGGTTTCAAATTAGTAGGTTATTTTATGCTGGTGCACTAAAACCAACAGAAATAACTGAAGAAAACTGCTATAAATCACTGAGCTCTTTTTTTATTTTGTCTATCCAGAAAGAAAGTAGATTTGTTATATAAATGTAAAAAAACAAATTTAACAATCCAACTCAAATTGCACTTAATGTAGGAAATAGAAATAACCTTCCTTCATCATTTTCTTTTCTAAACTTGATCTATTCTTTCCATCATCATTTAGTGATATTTGACATCTCCCACATAGAATGTTTAGTTTCCCAATATCCTTCAGAAAAGTTTTTTCCTCCATCAAGAAAGCATGGTCCTTTACCAATCATTACTGAGTTTTGTTTGTTTGTTTGTTTTAACATTGACTAGTATATCCCTGGAAGAGAGTAGAGAGCTCTGAGTATTTGAACTGTTTCTCTGTTATTGACAATTTTTGATCATGTATTTTGGTCATCACGTTACTGATGTTAAATGTATTATCCCATTTAATGCATTCTGAATGAAGAACTTACTCTTATGTTTGTATTTTACATGATGAACTTAGAGAGTTTAAGTAACTTGAGCAAATACAAAGAAGTCAGATGTGACCTAAATGAATTCAATCTTAGTAGTGTAGTGTCAGAGTCCATATTATAAATGAAAACTAAATAGATTTCAGAATAAATTCAATAGAAAATATTATTTTGGATTTGATATTCTCAATAATATCAATAAAAATTTGAGAAATAACCATTCATAACCGAAATGTAATTCCATGTCCACTAAAATATCAATTATCATTATAAAAATGAGAACCTAATTACTTTATAGGTACATCCTATATGTTTTGAGTTCAGAAAGTGTAATGCATAGATTAATCTGGTTGAAAGTACCTTATTTAATGGCTTTGGCTTCATAAAATTAAAAATACACTACCATAAAATAATCAGGGAAAGAAGATACTACTCACTTTTTGCATATTGTGAAGAAATTGCTCTATGGTTCTTCTTTTATAAAGAATTGTCTTATATAATGTAATGTTGAAGTTGTATTTTTCAAATAACAAATCCAAACATTTTTCTTTGCCCTTGAAATACATTCTTTACTTTTAATTCCATTATGTCATATTTTAGATAGGAAATAACCTTATTCATTGTGAAGGCCTCTTTTCCATGACACATTACATCTTTAAGCTCAGGAATCAGTTTATTAAGTTATAACGTAGGAAATAATCAAGGTTGTCTTTGATTGGATCAGTTCTTTATTGTCATCTCTGTCCCTGTGGAATATAGTCTGAGGACATTAGCCTCCTGGCCATTCCTCCTTGATTTCTCCCCATCCTATCCTCCTTCAGAGACTAGAGAAGTTCCCCAATTGGGAAACATTTTATGTCACATTCAAAAATCACAAAATTGGTCTGTGTCTAATATGAGATCTGGGGATATTGGCTGAAACTAAAGCAATGTATCAAAAAATTTATTTTTCATAAAAAATTGAATATATTAATTTTGTACAACTGATGTTTTGATATACATACACTGTAGAATGGCTAAACAGAGTTAATTAGCAAAAGCCTTACCTCACATATTTATCATTTCCTGTGAAGAGAACACTTAAACTCCATATTCTCAACAGTTTTCAAAAATATAGTCTCTGGGCTGAGGCTGTAGCTCAGCAGTAAAGTGCTTGCCTAGCATGTGCTAAGTCCTAAGTTATATTCCCAGTACAAGAATATAACCCTTATTGTTAACTGTAACCACCATGTTGTACAAGAAATTCCTTGAGATTATTCCTCCTATCAATGTGTACTTTGGTATTTTTTTTCAAGTAGCTTTCTAACTTTTGCTTCTGGTAGCTGCCATTTAAAAATATCAGCTCTCAACATCAAAGAATGCAATGTAGAAAATATTTTCTAAGAATTCATATATAATCTAGGTTGTTTATGTATTAAAGGCCTCTATTCATGCTTTGCAGAGACTTTTTATAGATAGTTAAGTAAGGAAAATACCTGAGTTTAGGAAAGAGAACATGGTAGACTGAGATTCTTTTCTGTAGATGATGGTGGGGAAATGATGTATCTAAAACTAACAGGAGCAGCCTGGCATACACCTGTAATCCAATCACTTATAGGACTGATATAAGAACACCACAAGTTCAAAGCCAGTCTGTTCTACATACTGATTTCTAGGCTAGTCTGAGTTAGAAAGTGAGAACCTGCCTCAAAATACCAAACCAGTCAACAATCCATCCACCAGTCATTCAAACACACCAACCTAAAAGTAGAGTGAATATTTTTGCTGCAATGAATTTTTGGTAATCTTTTGTAAACAGTGATTATGACTTCACACTTTCAATGTTTTTTTATTTATCATTTAGTAAATGTGTTACAATATAAAGTGTTATGCTACACTGCTCTGAAGACAAAGAAATGTTTTCATCTGTAGACGGATTACAACTTCCGCCTGCCAAACTCCTGCTTATCTTCTAGACTCAGCTAGTGTGTCATCGTATGAAAAGTGACCCATTATTCATGCAGGAATCATTAACTATTCCAAATGCATACCCCCAAATCTCCCAATATCACTTCCTTTTGATCCTCAGTGTAAAGTTGTTACTTGACAATATATCTTTTCTCCTTGAATCCTAGTCATTGGTCTTTTAACTGGTGTACATCCTAGTTTCAAGTAACAAAACATGAACAAAGAACATGGAAGTTTTTCTCAGTAAGTTATATCTGTATAATTTAAATTTTCAAATTACTAATCATGTATATGTGTTTCCCTCCATCCTGAGTAGTAAAATGTCAGAGAAAGGCTATATGAAATAAGAACATAATATCTAATACTGAAAACAAGAATGGAAGCCCAGAAACTAGTTAGGAAGATATTGCAATCATCTATGTAGGAGAAGAGGAGATAATGCCTTATGCTCTATTTGAGTCCTGGCTTCAATTCGTTCTCTCAGTTCAGACGCTCAACTCAGACCCATGTATCTCCTGTGGGCTCTGTGAGGTATCTCGTTATTCACACTGGGTATCTGCATCTTGATTGGGTGGGACTGGCTTATATTTTTGTACTTGTCACAATGTGCCTCCCACACCTGGCCTCCGTGAATTAGATGTTGACATTAATGGGATGTGCAAAATATGACACTAGAAACATGGACACTGAAATGCAGCAGAGATTTTACAGAAGAACCATCTTCCTCCACGCAGGGAAGAGAATTTATTGTCATTGAAAGTACTCACCATCACTGCATAATAGCGATACAGAGGTGTTATGAGGATTTCATATCCTTGCTTACAGCTGTTCTGGGCTCTTTATCTGATGGATTGACTCCTTTGGAAACATTTTAAAATCTAATAGAGTGTGAATAAAGTTTCCAAACACCAAGTCTTGTAAGCAGATTGTAGGTGCAGGATATAAAAGAAAACATGCAATTAAAAAAATTTCACCTTTTTCTGTTTTTAATTTTTAATTTATTTTAACTAATAAAGGAAAATATAAGATGTATATATCCTAACGTGTTACCATATAATGCTCCACACATTAAATAATATTTAAATCAGATTAAAGATATTATCTCCTAAAATTGTTATAATGCCTTTATGGTGAAACTTTCCAATCACTTTCTTCTAGCATTTTGAAATGTGATTGTTATCTATAATCACCCTACTGTGCACAACAGAGCTTCTTGCTTCTATAATATTGTAATTCAATGCCATGATCAACCTTTCCCATGCCTTGCTGTAGTGCCAGGCCTCTGAAAAATGTTGTACATACACACATGTACGTAGTTTTCTCTTCAGAATTCATTCATGCTACTTATCTTAGAGTTTCTTGTTCTTCCTTTTTGTTTTTTAATTGAGGCAAATACATACATAACCTATATTAATCACATCTTGTTTAATATTAACAGCATGTTAACTTCTTTTGCAGCATTTCTAACAATTTTTAAATAATGTTCTTTTAAGCTATGCTATCCTTTAAAAGCTTATCCTTTTGCCTCAGAAATTCCTTTTTCTGACTTTTCATGTCTACACAAATTGTAATTTTTCATTATTATGAATATATTTTATAAATGTGATCCAATTTAAATTCTATATTTTTCTTATGATTTACATAATATACATATGATCACATTTTACTTAAATAATAACTTATTTGTTGTCAGTGTCACATGAATTAATTTTTGTCTTAAATGACTTGTTATATCTATAAATTATTCAAAAAATTTCTGTATTTTAATGGATCTTATAAATATTTATTTTAACCTCTTTAGTATATAATAGTTTGCAAGAATCCATTAACCCATTCAGCACACATATTTTAGTTTTTGAAACACTTCTCTCATTAGAATCCTTGGTCTTTTCCTTGTCTGACAAAATATTCCCATATACTATCTGTGAATTCTTCCATCACTTGTAATATTCCTAAAGAATTCAGCTTCTTGATTTTGGGTTCTTAAAATGTGCTTCCTACTCATTAGTACAGAATAAATATAGGAGAAGAAACTTTTTCAGATTTTCCAGAACTGCTTCTAATTTTTCACTCATATTATGAACTTAGAATTCTAGGCTCTTTGTTCTTTCATATATATAACCCTGAGGGTCATCAGAAGGATTCATGTTTTAATTACAATGTGCACTTGTGCTATTAGCTGTGGTCATGACAAGGAACGGCCTGATAACTCAGCTTCTCTGGAGCTTACATCCCAGTGAGGAAAGGTATTTGATGAAGACAAATGAAGTAGACAGTTGGTGACACAAAATAAACACAAAACATGTTATACCAAGATTGATAACAAAATGGAAAAGTCATACAAAGTGTACTGAATATCTCTTTTTGCCACTTTTTCCTCTTCATTCTCCTGCTCTGTATCCAAATCATTTTGTTGTATTTATACTTTTCTGTTATATTTCCTGTAAGGGAATGAGGTTGAACAATGAATCCTCTATGATCATTTTCTATCTATCTTTTCAGATGCTATTCTCCATGCTGGAAGGGATTAACACTGATCTGTGACAGGATATGGTGATATAATATCTTAATCTATTTCCAATGATGGCTAATGGCAATGTGTGGAGTTTGAGAGTTCAAATGTAAGATTAATTATGGATCTTTCTGATCACCCTCAGGAATTTATACAAAGAGAAGTATATAATATATTATATAATATATACTTTATATTTTATATATTTTATACACACAAAAAGAACTAGAATTCCAAGTCCACACAGTGAACAGAAAATAAATCAAAGTAGATCTCTTAAATCTTTGAATTTTTTCTTAATCTTCTCTACTCATGGTAAATATACCATTAAAAACCTGATTATAAGGTTCAAAAAATGATTTAAAAAATTAGCAGTAGTGGAATAGTTGTGAGACATATTATATGGAGATTTGGACCCACAAGTGTGAGACTGGAACTTGGATTTCCTAAACCCTCCAGGACTTCTAAAAATTCAAAAGATATTTATATCCTTGACAAGGAGGGCCTTGAGTGAATGTATTTGCCAATCTTCATCTGGATAAGTTTCCATCCTCTGCACAGACTGTGTCAGATATGGAGTCCTAAACAAGAGTTCCATATATTGTTCTGTCATAAAGCACAGGTTGGTTACTTGTTTCATAATGTCCTATATTACTGATCTCCATGTCTGATTGAGGCTTCTTTGGTCCCCTCTATAATCATCTCCATCAGAAGGAAAAAGCCCTGGGTGACTATGGACACATGTATGGCAGACTACCCTTCTCCTTTTCTATATGGAGATCTTTCTGTTTTGCTTTCTTGCTCTGCACTACTGTACTTCAAATCCTGCCTGATAATGGTAGGTGATAGAATTCAGGACATTTACCACCTGAAACTTTTGTCCAAAAACCAGAACTTACTCAGGCCCTCAAATTGGAAAAAAAAAAGGCAAAAAGATAAATGTTTATACTGACTCTAAACATGACTTCCTACTGCTATTTTCCCATCTGGTGTTCTTGGAGGTAATGAGGATTTTTAGCTTGTAAAAAACCTCTCATTAGATATGGCCCTAAAATTCTGGACTTACATCAGGAAATCCAGGATCCTATGGAAGTAGTAGTCATCCACTGTCAGGGACACTGAAGAAGTAACTCAGAAGTCATACAGGGGAGCTCTAATGCTGAAAAAGCTATACCAAAAAATAGGGAAATGGCCCTTTTCCTTCCAACCTGAACTTGCCTATAAAACCTTCACACATATGTGTGTAAATTCATACAAATGAACATTAATACAAAAATGATACCCTTTGAAAATGTTCCAGGAATTGGGGGAGTGTGATGAAAGAGAATGGTGGAGGGGGAGAATTCAACTCTGATATATTCAATACATTGTAAGAACCTTTGTAAATGCCAGAATGTACCCTACCAAGCACAACAATAAATGAAGAAAAATGAAAAAAACAAAAAGTACCTACATACACTGCTCAGGAACATAACCAGGTTTAAAACAGATTCTTACAAATCCAGCATGAGACTAGAAAGATAGAAGGATTTTTTGAATTCCTCAATGCTTCCATTAATTCCATTAAAGGTTTACATGATTCTTGCAATCATTGGATGGAGACACTTTCAACTGGCCAGAAGTCTCTTTCCTGGACTTTTGTAGCTTCCTGAGTATATCCAGAGCTGAGTGACAAAGTGAATTCAAAGAATTATTTGGCTTTTTTGAGAGTCAAGATCTATGCCCAGCCCACTTTGCTTTAGTTATTATTATTATTATTATTATTGCTCCGGTGTTATGTTTTTGCCCAGGCCAGCCTGAACCACAATCCTCTTATTTACACTTTCCACATAACTAGAATATCAGGTATGAGCCACCAGATCGAGCTTCTTGGTTGAGCTGGGGTCTGGCTAATTTTACCTGTTCTATCCTCAAACCACAATTTTCTTGATCTTTGCCTTCCAAGTACTTGCGATTACATGTATGAGCTACTGCACCCACCCTGTGTTAATATATTTTTAAGAGCTTTAGTAAGACTGTCCTTATGGAAGACCAGGTTTTCATTTGGCCCTCAAGTTACCCTCTTTATCCTGTCAAAATTAACCTGCTTGTTAGCACATCTTTCCATTACTTCCTGGAAATATTGAATTGTTGTTAGAACCCATTGCACCACCTGGCTGACAAGGGTGTTAATTGTAGGGTAGTTCAGTGCTGGGCATAGCATTTGCTCCTAAGGGAAACTTGATATTAAGAGAATGTTGGTCATCAGCATATTGCTGAACTGTGGACCAAATGTGAATCCTTTCAGAAGAAGAAGGGGGAAAAAAAAAAAAAGTGTTCTTTCCAGGTAAAATCAAAAGTAAGAACTTTGTCTCTAAATACCTATAGAAATCTAATTGGGTCCTAAGAGAATCTGCCTATTTTCGCTCTGCATTGTTTTAGATCCCCAATTGTAAAGGAACCATTCACTCTTAAAAGCCTTTGTCCTTTAGCTGATATTTCTACAGGGGGCACATCAGATATTCAAGGATGGTGGGAGGTGGAGTAGCCACCCTAGGAAAATTTGTAGACCTAGGAGTCTAACACAGGATTCTCTCCTGTGGACTTAGCTTGACATGTCTTCCATTTTCTTGTGACCATACAGGCCAAAAGGGGGTTGTGTGTGATCCCTGTTAGCATCAGACATTCCCAAGTAAGCAAGACTTAAAGATATCTGATTTATCTCTCAATTGCATAAAGATCTGAGGAATCTTACACCACTTCTCTTCTCTTATACAAAATAAACTAGGGGATGGATGTTAGTGTAATTTAAAATTCCCTTCCCAGGCCAAATCTCTATTATCTAATTGTTATTGAGTTTAAGACTCAATATAAAATTACACTAAGGTCTTCCTAGTAAGAGAGCCCTTAGATAACCATTTTCAGGGTTAAAGGATATATTCCAGGGGGAATCAACCAGAATTGAAGGGGAGCTTCTTATGGTCTTTATTGAAAAAGAGAAGGGGACAATAGAAGGGACTTGCTCCCTCCCAGAGGAATCACTGACAGGAAAGAAGCTGGTATCCAAGTGAACAGCACTTTGCTAAGTTTGACATCTTACAGTACATTCTGTAACCTAGAAATGGTACTACCTGGAGTGTAGAGTCTTCTTCTTACTCTAGAAAGGGTGACTAGTAATTACTACAGAGTCTAGGCTGGAGTGCCCTGCTTTTGACATCCTTTTGGATGTGCACACAGTCAAGGTCCCAATTTCCTCTATAGGAAGTTGTTTCAGCTAATTTAAGGCAGGAAAAACCTGTGAGATTAAGGATTTGGCCCTGGAGTAGCTGTATTTGTTCCATTTGTGAACCTAGCAAAAGGTTCATGTAAGACTCAAGGTTAGACTACTATTGTGGCCCCATTGGGTATGGAAACAATAGATCAAAGGCCTGACATGTGTTACCAAGAAATAGAAATGAAGGTTCAGAGATTCCAGAATGAGGTTATAGAAAGGTCTCCCAATTTGTTTAAATGATCTTGATAAATTAAGCAATATTTGCCCAGGGAAAGGGAGAGTGACAAAAGTGGGAACACATATCCTCCCCCCATGGTAACTGAAAGAAAATTCCAAAAGAATTATGAGAAGTACTTGCAAGTGCCAGGCAAGGATATAGTCAGGATTTATTTAGAAAAAATAGATTGGGGCTCAATAAAAACATGGAAGGTTTTATAGCAGGATTTAGTGCGAATCTTTAAGAGAATGACTATAAGCTCTACAGACATTTTGCTTTTAGTGAGCAGGTGGGCCTAAGTCAATCTGTCTGGGTCCATGTCCCAGTTAACCTGGCATGGAGCTCTAAATGGTGATGAGTGACTCATAGCCACAAAGAACAATAAGAGTGCCTTTCATCATCAAAACAGAACTGGAGACAGAGAGAGAAAGAGAAAGAGAGAGAGAGAGAGAGAGAGAGAGACTGCTATGGAATGAACAGAGGAACAGTGTGCCCCTGCATGGTTAGAGTCTTGAAACTCTCCTAAACCAGAGAAGATGATGTGAGCCACAGCCTGACTGTCACTTGACTCTGTATGGCATGGAGAATTTTCCTGCCACCATAGAAGGGAAGCCATGACAAGCCATGTGGACTGAATTTATGCATTTGTTCCATTATAAAGCAGTGAGAACAATAAAAAGAAAGTGAGGAGGACAGAAGCAATCAAGCTCAGGAAAGAAAGACTTGAAATTTACTGACTGTCCAGGAAAGAATTTCACCTTAAGTTTGCTGTGGAGTTCTCTTGACTATCATGTTGGGTAAAACTGTCAGCAGAAGTGTTGTGTAAGTAGGCCCTTGATCATGGGTTCTTCATTCTCAGCAAATATTTCAGGTGCAGACACACAGAGGAGTTCCACAGAGCAAAGTTTGTTAGAAGCAAGTAAAAGCAAAAGAAAGCATACCTTCAGTGGAAACTGTTGGTAGGATGCTAAATCAAATAGTCAAGTGCCTGAACACTGGGGGTGTCCGTTTTTTTTTTTTTTTCTTTCTACAATACTGCTTAATGATTATGCTAATGGGTTGTACATGACTGTGGAGTTTAGGAACAAAATGGAAGGCTGTTTTTAGAAAAGGTTGGCTAGGGAGGATACTACCTTACAAGATCCATTCAGAACCAATATGGAGACTTGTAAGCAGCAAAGACCTGTGTCTTTGCTTGATCTTTTTACAGTGTTTTTAGGCTTTCTGAAGAATTGGAGTGAAAGCCACAGGGCGAGGGATTCACACAAATGACAAGGTGAAAGAGAGGTATAAAAATCTGGGTCAGAAGACTAGAGAGGGGCTGCCATATTTTTGTTTGCCTGTTGTGGTTTTTCCTGTTCCTAGTGGGTGGCAGTAGTTGCTGGGGCCACTCAGTCTGACCTTATCTCCTTACCTAAAAGACCTTCAGAATGATATGGAATGTTTGGTGTCTTTTTCTTTTCTGTTAACCTGATAATGAAGTTCATGTGTATTGTAGCATTTATTGCTGTGTTATTCTCTTTGTGATTGAATAATACTCCCTTTTGTGAACATTTTGCATGTGGTCATCTATTCCTAGACACTGGGATTGTTTTCAGTGTTTCAAATAGTATTGTTACAAACACTCAAGTGCAATTCCTTGTCTGACCATCTTGATTCTTTCAGTTTTATACCAAGGGTAGAGTTCCTGGGATATATATTAGGTTGATGTTCAAATATTGCAAAACAGCCAACTGCTTCCCTTATAGCTACATCATTTGTCATAACCAATAGCAAGGCATGAGGGATTCAGTTTTTCTATATCCTTGACAATGTGGTGTGTTCAAATTATTTAAAAATAATGAGCCTAATTGTGCCAAAAGTGTCATGTCTTTGTGGTTTAAATTTCCATTTCCCTAATAGCTGTCTGTGTTAAACATCTTTCATGTGCTTATTGGTCATTTGTATGTCCTTTTTGAGGAAATGTTTATTCAAGTCCTATGCCTGCTTTAAAATTGAGTAGTTTATATTTTTGGTATTGAATTATAATTTCTTTTTTAACTGACCAACAATTTTATCTTATAAAAAGCATTTCTTAGATAGTTTTTACTTCTTATTAAACAATGAATAAAATTGTGATATATAAGCATACATTTAAAACATGGAAATTCAAGCAATATCTTGATGTGCATGAACATAAACATCAGGAAAAAAACATTACAGCATCCAATATAACTAAAAGGACCTGGACTTCATTTGCAAATTCCTTAATTAGAAGGGGATACTTTTATTGATGGAAAATAAATCTAATAAAACTAATATATGAAAACATGATTTACAAAGCTAAAATACTTATTCAATTCTTCTACACCCTAATGAGGTTCATATTAAATGAAAATAAAATATTAGATGTCCATCAATGTGTAAAAAAGGAAAACAATTACTCAAATATGATATACAGATTTGTATTCTTTAAATCTGTTCCCAGAATAGTAAATTGATTTAAAAAAAATACATTTCAACTACTCTCTAAGGTCACTAACAATACCAGGTTTATCACTGGAAATGTCATTTATTTCTCCTGTTACTTCTATCACTATAGTACAATATAATCCTTGCATTCCAATGCTTTATTTTCAAATTAAGTAAAAAGAGAAGAACTTAAAAGGTAAAGTTCTAGATATAAAGTTGGTATAAGGCTCAGTAAATACTAACCAAACATGTGACATTTTTCCTCACAGAAAGAATGAACATCAAATAATTTATTTTGTTTTCTTTTGTAAACTTGCTTTATATTACTCTGATCTTTCCAATTTTTTTTCCAATAAGGAAAACTCAGATAAATATAAAAGGGTGGAAGATTCCAAGATGGTGACTAGAGGGAGGAGGCAGAAAGCATGCTTCCTAAAGTAAAATCTTGGAAAGATGCTGGAGATACACCTTACAGGAAAAACCACCAAGGGGTGGTTTATTTTTGAAAAAATAAACAAGATTGACAGACCCCGGGCAAATGTGACTACAATGAGGAGAGAAAAAACCCAAATTAGTAGAATCAGGAATGCAAAAGAAGAGATAACAACAAACACCATGAAAGTCCAAGAAATCATCAGAGACTGCTTCAAGAACATATATTCAAATGAATTTGAAAATCTTAAAGAAATGGACAGATTTCTAGATACATATGGTCATCCAAAACTGAACCAAGAGGAAATTAATCACCTGAATAGATCTATAACACAAAATGAAATTGAAGCAGCAATCAAGAGTCTCCCCAAAAAGAAAAGTCCAGGACTTGATGGATTCTCTGCTGAATTCTATCAGACCTTTAAAGAAGAACTGATACAACACTCCTTAAACTGTTCCATGAAATAGAAATGGAAGGAAAACTGCCTAACACATTTTATGAAGCCAGAATTACACTTATACCAAAACCAGGCAAAGACACCTCCAAGAAGGAGAACTATAGGCCAATCTCCTTAATGAACATTGGTGCAAAAATCCTCAACAAAGTAGTGGCAAACCGAATTCAACAACATATCAAAAAGATTATTCACCATGACCAAGTAGGCTTCATCCCAGGGATGCAGGGGTAGTTCAACATACAAAAATCAATAAACGTAATAAACCACATTAACAGAAGTGAAGACAAAAACCACTTGATCATCTCAATAGATGCAGAAAAAGCCTTTGATAAGATCCAACACCATTTCATGATAAAAGCTCTAAGAAAACTAGGAATAGAAGGAAAGTTCCTCAACATTATAAAAGCTATATATGACAAACCTACAGCCAGCCTTATACTTAACGGAGAAAAGCTGAAACCATTTCCTCTAAAATCAGGAACCAGACAAGGATGTCCACTATCTCCACTCCTATTCAACATAGTATTGGAATTCCTAGCCTGAGCAATTAGGCAAGAAGAAGGAATAAAAGGAATACAAATAGGTAAAGAAACTGCCAAAATATCCCTATGTGCAGACGACAAGACGGTATACCTTAAAGACCCCAAAAGCTCTACTCAGACGCTTCTAGACATCATCAATAGCTACAGCAAGGTAGCAGGATATAAAATCAACATAGAAAAATCATTAGCGTTTCTATACACTAACAATGAGCAAACTGAAAAAGAATGTATGAAAACAATTCCATCTACAATAGCCTCAAAAAAAAATCAAATACCTAGGTGTAAACCTAAGAAAAGATGTGAATGACCTCTACTAGGAAAACTATACACTTCTGAAGAAAGAGATTGAGGAAGACTATAGAAAGTGGAGAGATCTCCCATGCTCATGGATTGGTAGAATCAACATAGTAAAAATGTCTATACTCCCAAAAGTAATCTACATGTTTAATCCAATTCCCATCAAAATTCCAATGACATTCATTAAAGAGATTGAAAAATCTACCATTAAATTTATATGGAAACAAAAGAGGCCATGAATAGGCAAGGCAATACTCAGTCAAAAGAACAATGATGGAGGTATCACAATACCTGACTTCAAACTATATTACAAAGCAATAACAATAAAAACAGCATGGTACTGGCACAAAAAGAGACATGAAGACCAGTGGAACAGAACAGATGACCCAGATATGAAACCACACAACTATAACCAACTTGTCTTTGACAAAGGTGCTAAAAATATGCGATGGAGAAAAAGCAGCCTCTTCAACAAAAACTGCTGGAAATACTAGTTAGCAGTCTACAAAAAACTGAAACTAGATCCGTGTATATCACCCTATACCAATATTAACTCAAAATGGATCAAGGATCTTAATATCAGACCACAAACTCTAAATTTGATACAGGAAAGAGTAGGAAAGACTCTGGAATTAGTAGGTATAGGTAAGAACTTTCTCAATGAAACCCCAGCAGCACAGCAACTAAGAGATAGCATAGATAAATGGGACTTCATAAAACTAAAAAGCTTCTGCTCAACAAAAGATATGGTCTCAAAACCGAAGAGAACACCCACAGAGTGGGAGAAAATATTTGCCAGCTACACATCAGACAAAGGACTGATAACCAGAATATATAGGGAACTTAAAAAACTAAATTCTCCCAAAACTAATGAACCAATAAAGAAATGGGCAAGTGAACTAAACAGAACTTTCTCAAAAGAAGAAATTCAAATGGCAAAAAAACACATGAAAAAATGTTCAACATCTGTAGCAATAAAGGAAATGCAAATTAAAACCACGCTAAGATTCCACCTCACCCCTGTTAGAATAGCCATCATTAGCAACACCACTAACAACAGGTGTTGGCGAGGATGCGGGGAAAAAGGAACCCTCTTACACTGTTGGTGGGAATGTAAACTAGTACAACCACTCTGGAAAAAAATTTGGAGGCTACTTAAAAAGCTAAACATTGATCTACCATTTGATCCAGGAATACCACTCTTGGGGATATACCCAAAAGACTGTTACTCCAGAGGCAACTGCACATCCATGTTTATTGCGGCACTATTCACAATAGCCAAGTTATGGAAACAGCCAAGATGCCTCAGCACTGACGAATGGATTAAGAAAATGTGGTATCTATACACAATGGAATTTTATGCAGCCATGAAGAAGAACGAAATGTTATCATTCGCTGGTAAATGGATGGAATTGGAGAACATCATTCTGAGTGAGGTTAGCCTGGCTCAAAAAACCAAAAATCATATGTTCTCCCTCATATGTGGACATTAGATCTAGGGCAAACACAACAAGGGGATTGGACTATGAGCACATGATAAAAGAGAGAGCACACAAGGGAGGGGTGAGGATAGGTAAGACACCTAAAATCTAGGTAGCATTTGTTGCCCTTATTGTAGAGAAACTAAAGCAGATACCTTAAAAGCAACTGAGGCCAAAAGGAAAAGGGGACCAGGAACTAGAGAAAAGGTTAGATCAAAAAGAATTAACCTAGAAGGTAACACCCACGCACAGGAAATCAATGTGAGTCAATGTCCTGTATAGCTATCCTTATCTCAACCAGCAAAAACCCTTGTTCCTTCCTATTATTGCTTATACTCTCTCTACAACAAAATTAGAAATAAGGGCAAAATAATTTCTGCTGGGTATTGGGGGGGGAGAGGGCGGGGGCGGAGTGGGTGGTAAGGGAGGGGGTGGGGGCAGTGGGTAGAAATGAACCAAGCATTGTATGCTCATATGAATAATAAAAGAAAAATGAAAAAAAAAAAGGCAAAGCTTCATACTGGGAGGAGCAGGTAAAGGACAGTAGAGTCCGCACAACATCCAGTGTCCCATCATAGAATAACATGTCACTCCGGAGAAGTGGAAACTTACATAATTTTCTAGATAACATGGAGAAATCCTTGTCTATGTTTGTTGCAAAAAAATTGGTAATTTTGGTGCAGACCAAGTATTAATTGTTCTGAACAAGTTCTAAAACTATGTGATCAAAGTTTCAAGCAAAAGCTATTATGAGCAATGACAAAGCAATCAGAAGTTTGATGGAATAAAAATAGCCAAGAAGAACCTTCTTAAAACACAATGAATCCTGAAAATGGGTATTTTCGTGCACATGGAGAAAAATGAAATCTGAGCAGATGTTAGGAATTCTGGAATACATTCTCTAGGAAGCATTAAAGACAGGCTTCATCCAAGAAGTGTACACCTCTGCCTGTGAGACTGTTGACTGGAAGCTAAAAGGGAATCGGGTGGCATTCTGATTCTTTTGGGGATCTGCTGTGGCTTGGAGGCAGCAGGCCTGTCAATGTGGCAAACCTAGGAATTCTCCATCCATGTCCTGTGTGAGCAAAGACATTGTGGGACCTCAGTAGAGCTAAGTAACTTAAAAAAATTATAGAGAACCACAAATAAATCACAAATAAACTATAGCAAACACAAGAAAGATTTTCAGTGAATGAAGATATGGTTCAGGAAATTTTATATTTAAATAAAGAAAAAGTATGTGACAAAGCATGACTAGAACTTTAAAAAATTCTGACATTTGATGATCAAGAGACTAAACCTAAGAGTCCATTGGACAGAAGAAGGAGATCAGATACAAACTAAAGCATAGAAAACATACTCCATGATAGGTAGTGCTGAAACTTTGCCAAATCTAGCAAAAGATATAGATCTCCAAGTACAACAGGCATTTAGAATCCAAAATACACATAAACAGAAATGAACTTATCAATGTTATATTAGAGTGATGAGGAAAAACCTGTAGAATAAAGAAAATACTGAAAGCTGTAAGAAAAAAAATTACTAACTTGCTGACAAAGGAAAACTCACCAGAATTAAAGACCTCTCAACAGAACTCTAAAAAGTAAAGATTGTAGAATGTTATACTTCAAGCCCCTGAGAGTAAATAATGACCAACAAAGACTACTATACCTAGCAAAGTTGTCCTTTAAAGTTGTTGGAGAAATAAAGTCCTTTCAAAATGAGCATAAAGTACTTCATGATTACAGACTAAGCACTGAAGAAGACACTTAAAGGAATCCTACAAACAGTTAAGGAAGAATGAGTCACACAGAGCACTCAGGAAAGAACAAATTTACAAGCAAGACATTGCAAATGAGAATTAGGAAAGTATCAAGCATATTTATCTCAACTGGCCAACTCTTCAGACAAACAATGAGAAAAAAATTGAGGAATCAGAAAATAATTTTTAACAATGACTCAAAATATAAATAATCTTACATTTCTAATTAAAGGAGGCAGACTGGCTCATTGGATTAAAAAATGTGAATCAAATATTTGGTGCCTTTGGGAAACACTTTAGTGGCAAAGACACACAGACTGAAAGTAAAAGGATGGAAAATGATATACGAAGTAATGGAAAAGTAGAAGTGGTTATGTTTATATTGCACAAAGTGGAGTACAAGTCACAATTAATAGGGAGAGAAAGAGAAGGTCACTACATATTAACAAATGGCGCAATCAATCAAGAAGGTATCTTGATTGTAAGTACATATGTACTGAACAATACCCAATTTCATAAAACAAATACTGCTGGACATAAAGGGTAAGGCAAGCCTGGAAGCAACAGTAGTGACTGACTTCAATGTTCTACTCTCATCATGAGATACAGGATCCAAACAAAAAAATCAAAAAGGGAACTTCAGATTAAAAATGAACCTTAGATAAAATATCCACAGCAGAAATCTATTGACTGTTCCATCCAAAGCTGCAGAATACACATTCTTTTCAACAGCCCCTGAAACCTGCTCCAGTATAGATTACATTGTAAATCCTAAAGCAAATCAGAACACATACAAAAAAAGAAATGGTTTATTATAATTTATCAGATTATAATTAGCTAAAATTAGAAAGAACATCTATAGAAAGTACACAGACATAGGAATTGAACAATACAAGTTTGAATTAGCAGAAGGTCATCGAATAAATCATGGAGGAAATTTTAAAAATTCTGTAATGAAATGAAAATAAAATCAAAACTTTCCAGAACCTTTGGGATACGACAAATGCAATTCTAAAGAAAAGAGTTTATAGTGATGAGTGTCTACATCAAAAAAGCATAAATATCTCAAATGTGGTAACCAAAGATGTACTTCAGTATCTTAGAAAACCAAGACCACACCAACGTCAAAATAAACAGAAAGACATACCAGATATCAGAGTATAAATTAATGAACTGAAAACTAAAAGAAAAATGTATTGAATCAATGAAACAAAATGTTAGTTCTTTGAAAGGATAAATGAGGTTGACAGACCCTTATCCAAACTAACTAAAAGAAAGAGAAACAAAGTTAGACATGAAGTATAACAAATGAACCATGAAATAATAAAAATAACATTATATGTCAATATTTAGTAGAATATGACTTGGGTCTTAAATGTTTGACCTAATTCTGTCAATGTTTGTTTTTATAACTTCGTTTATGTTACTGAAATGTATGATCTTAGGTTTTGTCAGATAACTGAAACATTACACAAATTGCACATGTAAATAAAGCTTTAAAAGTAAATTTATAATGATTGGGAGTAGAAATCATGGATTTTATTTAAAATAAACATAAATAATTGAAAATTTCCCAAAATTAGAAGTTGGATACATGATAGATGAGAGGTAACAGATAAAGCTGTGAATACCCAGAAAATATATGTCAATACAATGGAGAAATCAGTCCCTCAGATATGTAACACCTAAAATCTATTTGGAATGAATGTTTAATTGATTCATCATATGAAATGTACATAAAATACACTCTATAAAAATGACTATAAGCCCAAACTATTTTCAACATGCAAGTAATTTTATTCAGCCTTCATTTAATTGTTCTTCAAGTTGTATTCTAACTCCTTTAAGAAAATATAGAAAAAATATTTATTCCACCATATTTATGCTCATTTAAAATTTTATCTGGACTCCTTGAGTAATGAGAAGAAAAATGGTGAACAAGATATTTCAACAAATCTGAGTTACTGAAGTAATATCTGGTAAGTTTAATTGCCCATGTGATGTGAAGTTTTCATCCCATTTTGAGGGATTCTCTGTACCTCAACAGCTTTCAACATTTAAGACAACTCCAAACCCTCTTCTAAAGTGAGTGAGATTATTCTTGAGAAAGTTTCATAGGTTATACCCAAGTTCTGAAAAAGGAGTTATTAAAGAATTGTTATCATTTCTGATATTTTCATAAATAGAATAATAGCATGAAATACTACACTGGTGTACATTAAGTCAAATGTTTCATTTCTAAAAATTTTTGTATCTTATCTTTGATTACAAACTGTCATACTGGAGGTTTTCGAAAAACGTATTAAGGATGTAGATCAAATCTTATTCAGATTGCTATTCGTGTCAAATAATATGTATATATTACAAAACACATACACACAAATACAGACAAAGTATTCAATATTTTATCACATTATCATAGCAAAATATTCACTGCATTTTTGACTCAGTATAACATTCTTTAAATCATTGATTTCATTTATGATGATTTCCCCCCACATAAAGGTCCTTCTTCAAAGAAATGTATCTCTACATATTCAGATCTTTCTCTTTTCCAGGGCCAAATTCATATACTTTCTTTTCTCAAGTCAAAGTTTATGTCAAAAGCTCTATAGTGGAATTGAATTTTCTTATTCTGTGGTCATTATTTCCCATCTTAGCAATGACCACATACTTCATTGGCATGATGTCAACATTAATTTTTCAACATTGTGGGCAAAAATCATGTCATATCTTAAGTGATATCTGTTCTCTTATAATACAAGTTCATGGGTTTTAGAAGCCTAATCAAATTCAGGTATCTTATAAGACAGAGGTATAGAATATTTACAGAATTACTTAAGGTATTCAGCATGATTATCTTCCAATTTTTACAATCGGATTCTAAACTAAAGTATGTTATTTGGATTTTTAGATTAAATGTTAAAGATCAGAGATATTGCTGATACTCAAGGTTAATGTCTTAAAAATAGCATGCACAACTATTCTATGATAAAATATTAACTCTATTACTTTACATCAAACTTAATGAAATGCTTTGAAAGACAAACACCATCATAATGATGCTCAAAATATATTTTAATATCAAATATTTTGCTGACTATATCCTTGACATACTTATTTCTTAGACTATAGATCAGAGAGTTCAAAGTGGGAATCACCACTGTGTAAAACACAGAAGCCACCTTCATTATGAGCCTGGAGGTTTTGGAGTTGGGCACACAGTATAAGAACAGGATGGTGGCATGTAAGATTAAGGTAATGGTAGACAGGTGTGAACCATTCGGATGATGGTAACAAAAACGACAACATATGAGAAGAGAAGGATGAGCAGTGTACCGAAAGCATTTAATGTGGCAAAAATGAACAGTAAGTGTTTGACAAAAGTATCAGAGCAAGAGAGGGAGAGCTGTGAGGAGAACTCACAGAAAAAGTGATCGATGGCATTGATACCATGGAAAGATAACTGTAGAGCAGAGCATGTCAAAATCAAGGAACACACCTCCCCCCATGTGACACATGCACCAGCATGACACAGAACTTCTGGGACATGACAACTGTGTAGAACCGAGGGTTGCAGATGGCCACCACATGGTCATAGGATACTTTTACTAATAAAAAGGCTTAAGTTACCACAAAGGTACAAAAGAAAAGGTATAGTACAATGCATCCTATAAAGGAAACAATTCTGTCTTTTGCAATTAGATTCAATTAGATTCACCAGCATCCTGGGAACAATGGTGGAGAAATAGCAGAAATCCACAAGGCAGAGGTGGCTGAGTAGTATATAAGGTGTACAGTTTGGGGTTAATTTTGATTGTGACAATCATCAAAATATTCCCCAACACAGTGATACTGTTAGATGGCCAGAAAAATTAAGAAGAGTGGGACTTACAGTTTTGAGTAATCTGAGGAGCCCAGCATGATGAATCTGGCACCACTATTATTTGTATCTAACAGCAACATAGTTTCAGATTGTCAGAATACGAAAACCCTGAAAATAAAGACAATAAAGATCTGAGAACACATGAATCTATGATTTTTGTCTCTCTGTATACCTTGGAGGATGAAATTTATATCACCCTCAGAAGTGAGAAACTTATTATCTCACAAAAAGTGCATGTCTAAAGTCATAAAATATAAATATCGTGAAATTTTCACAAGAACAATATAATTATTGAGCTAAAATTTAAGTTTTCATAAGTTAATTTTAGTGCTTTCAGGTATAAGAAAATGAGAATGTAGATTTATGTTTGTTTTAAATTAATTCTTCACTTATATTTTCAGCTCTTATTTTACAACATCAGTTCATTAAGTATTACCTGAATGTTATGCCAGATTATGACAGCCATGTAGTCAGTAACAAAAATCAGAAATGTCTAAAGCAAATAATGTTTATATTATATATTCACTCAGTGCCCTTAAATGTCAAAAACTGTGCACAATATTTTCCTACATAATTAATTATATTCTGGACTTTAATATCTGTTTCTTTGTCTTACCCAGTCAGTTTGATTTCAAATTAAACCTTAATTTTTTTCCAGACAAGATTGCCTTCAACTCAGGTATTTCTTCTTTACAGTCTTTTCAAATTTCCCAAAGGAATAAAAACATAGAGATATTATAAAGCTATTTTACTTTCCCTTCTTTTTCTAGCGATGAAAAATGAAGATGGGGACATTTTGTATTTTCTAGTGAACTGAAGTTGCAAAACATTCTACACATCCAGGTTTAGAGCCCTGATCCCTACACTTCTAGCACTGCATCAGTTGTTGCACAATAACACTAGTTCTGAAGAAGTAAGCTACCTTTCTCCCAAGTTGTTTTCTGACGTTAATGATGATCTTTCTTTAGACTCTGGAAACTAATCTGCTGATGATAAAGTTAGGATCTCTTCTGGCTGGGAGGCATTCTTACATGGATACTTACAATCTTGTACACTGGAACCCTAGACTGTCTACTGCTCCATTCTCTAGAGATCACAAAATTAGCAATTGAAATTATCACATTTCTCTCATGCAATACTATTTAAGATTATATGTGTATATATTTTAATTGACCAACAGCAATTATATGCTCTTATCATATAATTTGTGACATTTCAATATGACTGTGGAACCTACAATGACCAGATTAGGATAATTGGTGTGCATTACCTCAGATATTTGAATTTTATTTTTGTTGGAAACATTCAAAATCCTTTCCACTAGCTACTGTGAAATATTCATTAATTATTTTTAGGTATATTTGTACTACTATGCTACGTAACATTAAAAATTATTCCTTTGGAATGGGTGGCATACTTCAATCATAATTCACTTGCCTAGAAAGCATGAGTCTCTGGGTTTTATACCTATTCTCACAAAAAAAGTCATTCTTATTATTCAATTGTACTCCTGTGTGCCATCCAATCCCCACTTCTCTACACTGTTCTTAGACTCTGGTAACCACTGTTCTATACTAGCAAAGGATCACATTTTTTTCTTCCCTGTACAGATAATAGCCTAATGTATTTTTCTTTCTGTTCCAGGCTTACTTAACTTAATATAATTTCTTACAGTTCCATTCATATTACTAAAAATGACAATTCCATTCTTTTTATAGCTAAATAACAATCCATTTATATATATATGTATATACACACATATACATGATCTCACATTTCTTTACCTACTCATCCATCAATGGATGAAGGTTGATTCCATATCTTGAATATTATGAATATGCTGCAAAAAATGAGTATAGATGTCACTTTACACATTGATTTCTCGTTTTTGTATATATATCTATCTATATGTAGATATATGTAGACATATATAATCTTATAGTGGGATTGCCGTTCATATGGTTGTTCTACTTTTAGTGCCTTTTTTTGAGACAGAGTTAATGTAGTTCAGGTTAACCTTGAACTCACTATCATGTCTCCTCCTAGTAAGTGCTGGAGTTATAGGTCTTTACCATCATTACTACCTTATTTTTGAGTAAGTTCTTTACTGTTTTAATAATAGTTGTATTATTATACCTTCACAAGAGTTTATCAGAGTACCCCATTCTAAAGTAAATGATAAAATAGAGCAAGTTGCCTTTACAAACTTTTCCAGAATATTTAATAAACCAACTGAATAGTGAACATTCTTCTTGTCAGCACAAGGAATATTCTCCAGAACAGACCATACATTTTTCAACAAAGCAACTCTCAAAAGTTTCAGAAAGAAGTGAAATAGCAAATGTGATTCCATAGTACATAAAAAAGATTATATACCATGGTCAAGTTGGATTTATTCCAGGGAAGCAATGTTGGGTCAACATAAAAAGTCTAACAGCACATCAGCAGAAAAGGAACAGAAATGTGTATGTCTCTACAGATGTTGAGAAAGCATTTGACATAATTCAATGCTCTTTCATGATAAAAAATACCTCGAAGTTGGTGTAGAAGGAATATATATCAACATGGTGAAGTGCACTTATGAGATATCCAGCACACTTGATGCTATAAAGGGTAAAACGGAAATAATTTTCTCTAAAATCATGAACATAGTTTGATATAATGCTGAAATCTTATTCAAATCATGGACAAAAGAATGAAATCAAAGGCATCAAAATAGGAAAGGAGAAGCTCAAGCTATCTATTTCTAGATAGCATGTGTTTTTTTTAATAGAAAAACCAGAAGAATCCACATACAAAAGTTAGAACATATAAAGGAATTCAATAATTTTCATAATACAAAGTCTATATACACAAATCAATGATTATCTTGAGTACTAGTAATGAACAAATAAAAAAGTATCCTTACTTGAAATAGCTAGAAGTAATGAATGACTTGTATAACAAGAATTACAAAATACAAATAAAGAGGAAACAGAAAATGTGAAGACATCCAATTTATATGGATTGGATTAATTAATATATTGATACAAATGTCCATCCTTCTAATTGAGATCTATGGGTTCAGTGCAATCCTCATTAAAATAAAAATGACATTCCTCACAGAAATAAGGAAACAAAATCTTACTGCAATTTGTATCAATCACAGAAGATGTGAAGTAGTCAATGCAGTTCTTACTGAAAGAGCAAAACCGTAAGCATTACAATACTTGTCTTAAAAACATTCTCCAAAGTCAGAGAAACTAAAGCAGAATAGTACTGAAAGCAAAAATAATACCTAAGCAAATTGGCTACAAGAGAGTACATATTAATAAACAACCATATTTATAACCATTGATTTTGTGCAAGGACAGCAAGAAGAAAAGGAAGGCCTGTTTAATAAATGTCCTTGAGGAACGAGAAATGCACCTCTAGAATTAAAAAAAATAACTAGGCTGATATCTCTCCATATATAAATTCAAGAAAATTCATGAAAAACTTAAATTTAAGAATTAAAACTATGAAATTCATAGAAGAAAATGTAATGGACAAGCTTTATCATAATGACATGAGTAACATTTCTATTACCCAAAAGCACAGGAAACAAAAGAAAAAATGACAAATGTGATTAAATAAAAAGTAAAAATCACACACGACAAAGGCAATGAAAAACAGAGTGAAGAGACAACATTCTGAATGAGAGAAAAATTTGCAAACCACTCATCCAATTAAGGATAATTATCAATAATAAAACCAACTTAACAGCAGGAAAAATTTTTAAAAATCTGATTTTGAGAAATGAGCAAATGATTTGAATACAGGTTTTCCAGAAGACTATAAAATGGCCAGCAATGTGTAGATGCCAAAGTCCCTCAGTATCAGAAAATTTCTAATCAAAGCCACAATGAAATATTTCTTCAACCATTTAGAATGGCTATTATCAAAAAGACAAAAAGTAACAAGTGCTGGAGAGGCCAGAAGTAAGTAGAATTCTCAGGCCATTGATGGCAATGTAAATTAATAAAGCATTGTGAGTTAAGTGATGGACCGTACTTAAAGGAAGTACCATGCTGTGTTTCCTATTATGACTCTGTGGTGTAATTTAAGGTGATATCTCCCGTCTTCCTCCTTTTGCTCATGATTTCTTTGGATGATAGGGTTCTTTATGGTTTAATTATTGTATTACTTTTTCTATTTTTGTGAGAAATTTCATTGAAGTTTTGATGAGGATTTCATTTAAATCAGAAAATTTCTCTCTGTAGGATAGCCATTTTGACAATATCAAATTTGCAGATCTATGAACAAGGAAGTCTTTCCATCTTCTAGTGTGTTCTTTAATTTATTTCTTCATTGTTTTATAGTTTTCATTGTAGAGGTCTTTCACCTCCATAATTAGGATCAGTTATAATTATATATGTACTATAAAATTATATATCATGTCATAATCCATAATTAGTATTAAAATATACATTAATTATAAAATACCATATTTTACATATAACTTGCTATTATATTATATATTATACAAAATGGATTACTATGATGCCACAAAAGTAAAAGTCTTCTGTTGGCATCAATGATGTTAAATCTAGTAATCCACTGACAGAAAAAAATATTGCAGGTTCCTTCCTGTATGTGGAAACTAAAATGTTGACCTTGTAGTAGTAGAGAACATAAGAGTGAGTAACAGAGCCTGGACAGTGTGTGGGGAACATGGAATTGGAGAGAGGATGGGTAATAGGCAAAGGAATGTATTTGGATAATATAAATTCCTCTTGTAGTTCTCTAGCCAGATTGAATAACTATGGTTGATAAGAATTAATTTAATATTTCAAAATAATTATTACAGTGTATGTTGAATGTTTCTAACACAAAGGATTGATAAATATATATGATGATACAGATGCCGGTTACCCTAATCTTATTTTTACACCTTGTATGCATGAATTAAAATGTCACAAAGCGTCCATGAGATTTACATTTTATCTATTTTAATTAAAATATATGTGATTACCAGAATGGTTGTATTAGATATGGTGATTTAATTTTAATTGTTCTCTTTGTGACCCCTAGAGAATGGTGCAATAGGCTAGTCCCTAGTGTTCTCTCCCCAAGGTGGTAATTATAGACAAAAGAATGCAAGTATCACTCTAATCCAGGAGAGACCCTAAACTTAATATTAACAAATTTATTTTATGGTTCACAAGAAAGATTGACATTAATTTCAGTTGGAAAAAAAACTTGACAGTGAAGATACTGATCTTTTGAAACTATAAAATTCCTAAAGAATAGATATGAACAAGCAAGGAACAGGAATGATACTTTCTCTAAAGGGTTGTGCTAAAGAGCCTGGTTCAGCTAAACTCCTAAGCAACGGTACCATGCAAAACAGGAAGAGAAAAGCACTAAGCATTTGGGTAATATCTATTGTTTGGGTTCTGCAAGTTTTTGGAAGCACATGATATGGAACAGAATAATGTATGAAACATATTGACATAAGATAAACTAATGAAAAAAATAAAAGTTAACAAGTTTTTATTAAGACCATAAAACAGGAAGCAAAATTGCAAGGAATTTTGAGGGAAAAAATGCAAAGTTATATAACCTTATACAAACAACTCACTAATAACATTTGGATCACAAGACCCATTATATTAACATAAACTTACTTTAATATTCATTTTAAATGAGTTAGGTTAATAGTATATGTTATTATAAAATATGATTAATAGAATTTCTGACTTCCTGATGAATTTTCTTTCAAAGTTGCTCTTAAACCCAAATTTATGAATATTAGAACATAGAGGGCCATAGAATTTCTTAGTTTTGCATATATTTTAGCAATTTTAATGACAGACTATTTGAAAATGATTTGCTAGGTTGCATGACCAGAGACAGTTTTAACAGAAAAAAAACAGAAAAACATTCCTGGTAAGGTAGGATCTGAGAGGTTTGGGGTAGGTAACAATGAGAGGAATATAACAATTCTTTTTTATTGCTATTTTCTTAGGAAATATTTCACAATGCTGTATATCATAAAATGTTCACTCTTTTCCCTCACAAGTAATATATAGACATGTTGAATATCTTAGTGTTATGAAGAAAAACAAAAGAGGTATTTAGAGATTAATACAGGCAAAGAGAAAAAAAGAGTGAGATAGAGACCAAGGCAGAAAGACAGACAAATAGAAAAACTATCTTAGGAACAGGAAGTTTCTGTTATAGACTTCACTATAGTTTGTTTCTTCCTGGTTAGGAAATTTCCCTAAATTCTATTCTATAGTGTTTCCCTTAATGCTACCTTTTAGAATCTCTCTGTAGCACATATATTGCCATTGTATTATTTCTAATAATTTAGAATTCCTAGTTTGGTTATTGAAAGTATGATCATTAATAAAGGACACACGTTAGTACATGCCACAGCATGAATCAGGGTCAAGGTTAGAGGAAAGGAAATATGGTTAGAAGTGTGAGGATAAGAGGTATAGACATAAATATGTGGATTGGTATTTATCTAACATGCAATTTTAAGCTTCTCTGACTTTTTGGGCAACACTAGAATAAAGAAGTAAACTAGAATATCTTTATTATCTGTTTGAATTTTATCATCTGCATGACAATGTGCTAAATTAATACTTAGAACAGCCTATGGTGATATGAATAACCTCTGAAAAAAGTAATTATGATATATTTGGAATCAGATTTATTAGTACAGACAGCAGTTAAAAGTGCCTCTCCTTCACAATGAAAATTTGGACAGAAAAAATATACTAGATGTCTTGAAGGAAGAGATAAGAGATATATAGGGAGAGGAAGAGAGAAAGAAAGAGAGAGAGCGAGAGAGAGAGAGGGAGCGAGAAATGTAGTCAAGGCTTTACTATAGTTAGATACTCTTGAGTGGGGTATACAGGAATTAAGAATAAAGGCAGAATATCATAATAAAAAATGTAGTTTGGAAATTTTGGACATTACTGATTACAGGACTGAGAGAATCAGTTATTGTATAAGTTTGACTAATCATTTTGCAACTTCTACTCTTTGATGATAGCTGAAAAGAATTTTGGCAAATAATTTAAAAATAAATACATTAGTCATAGTTTCCTATTTTTCAATATTAATTAAACTGGTTAAAACTACCACAAGAAAGGGACTAAGGTAGAAAGAAGAAAAATAGAGGAGATGAACCAAATTGGGCCATAATACATATATACATGGGAGCATCACGAGGAAACTCCCTGTATAGCTATCTTAAACACACAACAGTGTCATTTTGTTTTTCTTTTACAAAATAGGAGAACAAGAGGGCAGAACATGTCCTGCCTGGGGTTGGTACCAGTGGGAGAGGGAAGGAGATAGGAGGGTGAATATGGTGCAAATATTGTGTACACATGTATGTAAATGGAAAAATGAGAACTGTTGAAACTTTTCCAGAAATAGGGGGAGAAGGGGATAAAGGAGAATGGTGCAGGGGGTAAATTCAAGTTTTATATATTTGACACATTGTAAGAACTTTTGTAAATGCCTCAGTGTACCCCCACCCGGTATAACAATAAAAAATTGTATTTGAGAATTTAAAAGTTAACTCAGTAATTGAATTTTTCATTAAAAAAATTAAAAGTTACAGTACTTCAAGATTTTAGACAATTATCTCATATCATATACATCAAGTTCCTGAAAGTGAAGTTTTATTTAATCTACTGTGCTCTGTGAGGGAAATGAACCAAAGTTACGATGTCCTAACTTTCCTTATTGTATTCATTTTCAGGACTAACTTTCATATTCTGACAAAGTGAAACCCTGGTACTGTCAGGTAGAAACAGAGTATTGTTCAATGCCATGGGCTTCTCACACTTCTCCAAGCTCCAAGCCCCACTTTCTTGATTTTCCTGACCATTTACAATGTCACTGTGGTAGTGAATATTGGGACGACTCTCATAATTAAAAGTAACCCCAAATTGCACTTCCCCATGTACTTTTTCCACGGTCACTTCTCTTTTTTAGTTTTCTGATGTGCAAACCTTGCTCTTAAGATGCTGGTGAATCAAGTTGTAAAAGACAAAACTGTTTCCTTTTCAAAATGATTAGCACAATACATTTTCTTTTTTATCTTTGTGGTAACTGAAGCTTTTTCATTAATAGTGATGTGCTCTGACATCTCTGTTTGTTATTGGTATATAGAAAATATACTGATTTTGTATGTTGATTTTTGATCTTGACAATTGACTGAAACTTTTTTTATCAGAGCCAAGAGGGTTTTGTGTATGTGTGTGTGTGTGTGTGTGTATGCATGTGTGTGTTTGTGTATGGAGTCTTCAGGGTCATTTAAGTATAGTGTTATATCATCTGTAAATAGGGATAATTTGACTTCTTCCTTCCCTATTTATATCCCTTTCAGTTCTTTCTCATGCTCTATTGCTGTTGATAAGAATTCAGTTAATATACTGAGTGGAAGGAATGGATATGCTTGTCTTGTTCCTGACATTAAAGGGAATCGTTTTAGGTTTTCTGTGTTTGGTATAATGCATGATATGTTTGTCATATGTATTTCTTATGTTTGGATAAAATCTTTCTTTAGTGTTTTGATCATGAAGAATGACTAATTTTTCATTTCTGTTTGAATCTAGGAATATTTTTACTACTCACCACATTTCTTCAATGACCCACTGGTCATTCAAATGGGAATTGCTCCATCTCCACATGTTTGAACTTGTCTGTCATTTCCCTTGATGGTTGATTTCTAGGTTTATTCTGATGTGATCTGATAATATACAGGAAATTATTTCAATTCTATTGTATTTTGTAGACTTGTTTTATGTCCTAAATACTGTCTGTATTGAAGAAAGTTCTTTGGGGTGCTAAGAAGAATGTGTATTCTGTGACTGATGGCTAGAATATTCTTTAGATGTCTGTTAAGTACATTTGATCTATAGTGTCTTTTAATTCTGAATCACTCTGCATACTCACTAAATGATGAATGGATAAAAAATTTGGATAAAGAAAATGGAATATTGTTCAGCTATCAAAAATGAAATTACATTTTATGCAGGAAAATAGATGGAACTGAAGATGATCATGTTACTAGAAATAGGCCAGACTCAGACAGACTAATGTCACATGTTTGCTCTCAAATGTGTACTCTAGACCTAAAAAAATTCTAAAACGATATGAATGCTAAAAGGGACAATTTGGAGGTGGAGGAAAGCCAGTCAGAGTAGGGAGGGTGAAATGAGAAGATGATGTAAGAGAATATGTCAAAGTATGTTACATGAATGTATGAAAAGAGAATAGTGAAACTCATTGAAATTATAAATATAAAATGTACAGTAGGAAGCATAAGAATTAAAGAGTATTACTGAGGGTAAAAATGATCCAAATATATTACATAAAGAATGTATGAAAATATCACAATGAAAATAAATTTTGCAGATATTAATCTACTAAGAAATAAATGAAACAGATTACCTTGTGGATTCAATGCTGACTGGTAAATGTACTGTACCACAGATTTGCATGTAAATTAGTGTGTTTCACTTGCAGATTCACACAAACTAATATATTGTACCACGAAAGCCCAGCTAATAACGACACAAGCTACATGGAAAGAGAGGAGCTGTTTTGTACTTGGCCATGTTCGTAATTTTACACACATTCAGGATTTTCAAATGCATTTTAATGGTATTGCTGACAATTCAAGGACTTTCTGCAGTACATTAATTGTAGAAAATAGTGGATTTCATTGTGACATTTTCATGCGTGTATATAAGGTATTTGATAGTGTTTATCCCTCCTACTACTGACACATATCCTCTTCCACACACACACTGATCCCCTTCCCAATTTTATTTTGGACTGTTAAGCATTTCATATAATGGCTCTAGTTTCTCTAATTTCATAATTCTTTTAGAATTCACCAATGATAGAAAACCTGTGATACTTGTCCTTCCGTCTTAATTATTTTAATTAATATGATGACCTCCATTTGGGAGAAAATCTTTGCCAGCTATTCCTCAGCCTGGGATTAATATTTAGACTATAAAAATAACTTGAAAATAACATACCAAAACAATAAATGGTCCATCAGTAAATGAGTAACTGAGCAAAGAACTGAAGAAATGTCTTCAAGTATTTAATACAAATGGCCAATAAATACATAAAAACGTTCAATATCATTGGGGAAATGGAAGGACTTTAGTCATGCTGGTTTTAAAGGACACCTAGCTAATACTCAACAGGGTTATTGTCAATGTATTTTTTGTCTAAAAACGCATTAATAGTTGTAATAGAAATATTGCTAATGTTCATTTGAGTAAGCATTTTTTGATTTCTTTTTTAATGGGGTTCTTTATATGATAACTTACTATAGTGAAACCCTTCATTCTGGAGGTTCTTGGAAAATAGTTCATGGAAGCAACACTAGGAATCTCTCTGTACAGCTCTCTTTATCTCAAACTAGCAAAAATGCAATGTCTTTCTTATTATCTCTCATATTTACTCTTCAACAAAATCTGAGAACAAGAGGGGAGGACCGGTTCTGCCCAGAAACAGGACAGGGTGTGAGAGGTGGCTCAAAGAATGTATACACATGTAAGTAAATATAAAAATTAAAAAGAAAATAGTTAAAATAATTAAAATTGTAACTCTTGATATTTCAATTATTTTAAGATTCACATGGAAGATCAAAAGTAAAACTCATCTTCATCAACGATATTTTGGAATAATTGAAGGATGAGCTCAGTGAATTTTCCTACGGAACTTGGTGCTCTTAGAAAAGACTGAAAGATTTATTCAAAATCATTTTATACCAAAGATCTTTCTGATAATGGCACAGTCTTGCCCGTTAGTAATACAAGTTCTCATCATTAACTCAACTTCCTGAAATATACTATACGCAGTATGCAAACATATATGGAATACAGATATTATATATAATATGAATTGCATATAATACTATCATATTAATTTCATGAATAAGATCTATTCGTAGTCATTGTCAATGTGATAATGGAGGCTAGAAAATCATGTATTCCTTAGTGTTCATAGGTAGCTGGGATCAAGGAGAGCAAATTGTTTCACCCCAACAGAATGTCCAAGGCCTCAGAATCTAAATAACTGAAGGTGTATTTGTGTTCAAATTTCAACAGGCTTGAGACTCAACACATGTTCATGCCTCAGTGCAGATGCAAAGTTAAAAACAAAGCTAAGGTTCTGATTTACAGGGATTCAGTCAGCCAGTTCCTCAGTCATTCAGTGGAGGTTTAGACACATTCTATAGAGACCTTGAATTGACTGGATAAGGCTCTCAAAGCCTTCCTATACTAGGGTCTGAGGTGTGCTTCTCAGTTTGTTAACTTGAATATTTTCTTCTGACCATCCACACACAAGCAACCATAATAATGTTTGACAAAATATCTGAGCACACACTATAAAGGCAAGTTGACATATAAATCTTACTAAGCCAGCTGAGTATTTCCTGTGCTTGTTTGCGGCTTTTATTGCTGTTCCAACCCACCCTTATTTCTTGCTGTCTCTTTTAATGGTTGAGGTGATAAGACAAAGCACCTGAATAATCTTCTTATCCCAAGTTTTAAAATCAAATAAGTTAATGTAGTTAAAGTTTTCTGAAATTAGGAGGTGGGCATCTCTGGGTGACACTCATCTTTTCTGTTGCAGTATTTCAATGAAATGTGATGACTTTTTTATGATGTTCATTTGATGGAACTCCAACTAACATAAATTATTCACTAATGCTCCATATGAGATTAGATCCCATGTAAAAAGTAGTTAAGAGGTATTTAACTACTCAACATCCTTCTTAAGGTAAAATGAAAATTCAGTTACATGTCTCATGGAACACCAGTATATTCATGAAATGGTATTATTGTTATTCATGTTTCACAAAATTTCATATAATACCATTAACACAAGCTTTTCCACTATAATTATCACGTTTATTTTTCAAATAATCATTAGCACAGTCTTTCTCATACAACATATGCCAAATTCAGAAAAAATATGAGTAATTGATAAAGGATATATAAATATTTATTTTAAAGAATAAGATACAGAAATACACATACATTCATTAATAAATATTATACATTATTTTACATGTTGGAGGAAGCAAATGGGTTGATGAAAAACATCACCTTGGATACAAGTATACTCTTTCACCTGAAGCTGGAGAATGGAATAATTTTTAGAGGAATGAAAATGTAACTCAGTACAAGTCAAAATGAGTTGCTGATTTGAGAACTTTGTAATGTAGATGTGGACATTTGTGATTCTTTTGATGGATGCTCATTTTCCATGATAATGCCACTAAAAAGATTTTGCAATTTTAAATGCTTTAGAAAAATTTAACAAATTATATTAATGAATGCAATGCAGTTGTATGGACTTCAGGCAATCCTGAAAAAACTTCAAACACCTTCCTTCGATTTGACTCAGAGTTTTTATGAATAGGAGGATGCGTACAAATAGCTGTTTGGAATGAAATTAAGATAGAGACAAAATATTTAAAAGTAAACTAATTTGGTTTCACAACACCAAATGAGGAAGAAATCTGTGTAAAATGTAACAATTAGAACCATATAAGAATGTCGTGTTATACCATGGGCTATCACGGGGAATTATTATGAAAACAACTCTAAGCATACTTACTTCCTCTTTGGTTATTATAGAAGCATCCACATGCTTTCCAGGTAAAATTTCAGGCTAGTATTTAAATGTAACAAAGTGCATTAAACAATGAAAATAATTGCTTCCTCAAAGTGAAAATGTATACAGATGAAATGTTGCTATGGTAACTACAAGATGAGAAGATAAAACAATTCCAATTGAAAACATGCTACTATGTTTTAAATAATAATTTTCTCAATGCTGCAATCACATCCTTGTTCCTAAAACTGTATATCATTGGATTGAACATGGGAGTCATGATTGTGTAGAAAAGAGAGAACAGTCTGTTAATTCCTGCAGAATGATTAGATTTTGGTCTTAAATATGTAATGGTTGCTGATCCATAAAATAAAACCACAACCAGGAAGTGGGAAGAACATGTGGAGAATGCCTTACCACGCCCTGTGGCTGTTGGCAGCCTCAGAATGGTGGAAATGATTTTGCTGTAAGAAGCAAGTACCAACATAAAAAGAATTGCAGCAAACAACATAGATACTATAAACACAGAAAGCTCATGCACAGAAGTGTCCCCACAGGCTAGTTTGATAACCGGGGGTATGTCACAGAAGAAGTGGTCAGTTTGGTTTGAATTACAGAAATGCAGAGAGAATATTTGAGAGGTCTGCCCTATTTGGATTGGCATTCCACTGATCCAGGAGCCAGCAGCCAGCTGGATGCATTTTTGGGGATTCATGACTAAAAGATAGTGCAGAAGGTTGCAGATGGCCATGTAGTGGTCATGGGACATCACAGCCAGGAGGAAACACTCAGTGGCTCCCACTACAAGGAAGAAGCACATTTGAATAGCACAGTCCAGCAGAGAAATGCTCCTATTCCGAGTGCAAATACTGAACAGAATTCTTGGGAGAGTGACTGATACATAGCAGATTTCTAGGGAAGAAAAATTTGCCAGGAAAAAATACATGGGTTTCTGTAGTGTAGGGTCAAGTCTTGTTATTATGGCTATGAGGCTGTTTCCAATTAGGATAATTATATACACAATAGAGAATACCCCAAATAGAAACCCTTGGAGGTATGGAAAGTCAGAGAATCCCAGCAAGACAAATTGCTTCACTGTGGAAACATTGTCTTCTGCATTTATCTGTTCATATTTCATCTGTGGGAACGATTTAACCAGAAGTACAAATCACTTAACTGTGTTAAATATTTGTTTTTCTCCATGTAATCCAAGGAATGTTCACATTCTTCTTTTTCCCATTCCCAGAATAATATATACTACATTACAGGTATTCTTAAATTATAATTACATGTACTTTTCATTATTAATAAATATTCATGCGAATTTTTGTTGGTTTCATTCTTCTAAGAGAAAATATACTTCCTTGTATATTTGAGGAGACAGATTATTTGAAGTTTTGTTCTTCATATAAATATCCCAAACCTCAAATTCTGTACTTATGCTATAATAACAATGATTCCTTTCTTTATGTTCCCATGTTTTATGATCTGTATTCCTAAACCCGTTTTCTATTGTTGTCAGTTCAAAATTTATTTCGTTTGTAAGGTAAATATTGTATATGCATCTTACGTATTGTAGAGACAAATATAGTTAATATTTTAAGTATAGTTTTACTGTGGTATTTAAGAATTCTTCCTCAGTTGGACTATTCCATGTAACTATGCAATTCTTTGTAAAATACTAATAATCCATCAATGTTTTGGCATATTTAATCTTAAAATTTTGTTTACGTTTCAATGTAAGTTATTCAGACTTTACAATGATGAGAAAAGGAATACAAAGCTTTTTTTTGTATGAACACTCAGCATGTAGCACTAACTAGAAGGTTCACATTGATTTGTTTATTATACGAAGGAGCTTCAACCGCTCCTCATCTCTGTGAGTGTCTTAAATCACTCACTTCATAAATTGTTGCTTTTGGCTGAGAATTTAATCCATTTAACTCATTTAATCCATTGAGTTATTTACCTTATGTGTGTTTTTGTTTTCTTACACATGTGGTTGTTAGCATATTTTCCCCAAAATTTTATTTACTAACATTCTGAATAAATTACTAATAAATCAAGTTAATTCCTTCATTGGAATACTCCCTAAGGGTAACAATGGTTTGCAACCACAGTACTGACCTCACCCCCTAAGCATGCATTAGGTGTCTGTCTGTGATGTTCATAAGGTCGGTGAATGGGATTGAAGGTGTGCAGGAACATTGCAGTTTATTCACTCTTGCAGGAGTAGTATTTCACCTTCCTGCTTTGAGTATCACATCCATACTATGTGGTACGTATTTTGAAATCAAAAGAGAATAATTCACTGCAAGGAAGACAAGTCTATAACTATATGTTAAGACTAGTAAATCTGGATGGTAAAGAAGGTGGGAGCTTCTTTGTGACACAAATGGGGTAAGTAGAAACAGCGTACACACAGTGAGGACCTTCTAAGGATTTTCTTGATAAAAACTATAAACTTTTGTCATGTATAATATTCTAGACAAAAATCAATTACTTAAAATATTGAGTCTTCCATAGCTTTATAATTCTTTTGATTAAAATTTTATATTGTATATCATAAAATGCTATAGCATGATCTCACAGAGGTGAAGGTGAAATGCACATGAGCAGAGGGTGGAGTGGCCAGGAACCAGCGAGGGATGGGGAAAGGTTAATTAATGTGAACTAAATTCTAATTAGTCAGAAGTAAGATTTTTAAGATGCTGCTATATAGTATGACTACACAAAACAATATTCTCCTATTATTTCAATCACAAAATCTATAGAAAGGATTTTGAATACATTAAGCATAAAGAAATGACAGATATTTCAGTAATCCAGAAATATATTTCCCTCATCAAAAAGGGCTGCGTGTGACTTTCTAAGATGGTCACAAATCAGTAGTGTGGTTCAAGACTATACCACAATGCCTTTTTTCATTGTGCTATGCTATAATACTTTTTTTCACGTACATGAGTGTACAAATTCATATTTATTTATGTAATCATTTCAATTAAATTCAATATAGACACTAATGTAGGAACAATGATCTAAACAAACAAGAAGCCTTTTGGCATAAGTAAGAGAGAAAGCAAACCCAATTGAATACTATGCATTCAGTACCTTGCTCATTAGTTATAAAAATAATACTATGATGAGACACTATCCCCCAAACTGATAAATGTTTAATATGTAAATATATGCATACCACATAATAATCACTTAATAAATGTTAACATTTAAATAATGATGATATTGAAAGTTACAACATCTTTAATATATGTGTTCACTATGTAGTAAATTACTTTGCATTTTGTGATTATGTGGTTTTTGTAATAATTAAATCCATAGAATTGCAAAGTCTATGTGAATCACTATTTGGAAATTTAAAAAATATACATATTTAAAATATTTTCTATAATTAGATGCTGTTTGCTGATGCTTAATGTACAGATACTTGTAAAATATATATATTTATATTAGACAAAAGTTGTTCATGCTTACCTATTTGGATTGAGGTTAAGTATTGTACTTACCTTTTCATCTGTATTAAAAATGAGAAAGGAGAAATATTTTATTAAGGGGCTAGTCTGTTTGAGACAGAAGCTAAGTATCTCTCAAACATAATATATAGTCTAAACTAGTAACATTCTTGTTGTACAAACCTCTCTACCCTGGGGAACAACTCCTTTCCCATGTAACCTAATTGAAGTAAATTGTTCTACCTGGTACTCAAGGAATTTGGTAAAGCAACAAAAACTGTCTGGCTATACTATTTCCTTTATAAATTCTAAGGTACACTTGCTTTTTGCTGGTCATTGAGAAATATGAGCCTTGAAAATATCAGAACATTATAATCACATGTTACTTATGATGTAAACTGAGATTTTCTTTAACAATAGGCATTGTCCTAAATTGAAAATTGAGATACCAGACTCCTAGTGATCCATACTCACACTGGCTTGGCAAGCCTCATCATTCCCCAGAATAACGATGAAGGGGTGAAGAATAGGAGCTCTCACCTATTCCTTTATAGGTGTGCAAACTGGAAAAGAAGTGCAGAATTTTGTCAAAAGAGGAGATCAAGGTGGAAAAGAGGCTAGAAAATTTGATTTCCATGTGAGCAACTAAGTCTCAGTTTCTATCACTAATGACTCTCAATTGTAAGAATGTAAAAAATCTAAAATTCCAATCAGGAACAGTAGTTAGTGAACAGTTGAAGACCAGTTCATGTGAATGACGGCCTGTTTCATTGCAAAGATTAAGAAACAAAGAATATGCCTCTGTACCAACTGTGTAAACAAACACACATAGATACATACTGAGAAAATGCAATAGAGGAAAATGTTTGGCCTACTTTTAGAATGCAAGAACAGATTTCTTCAAGTGAAAATGATCAATGAAAAGTTACAGAGAAACACTTATTTTATAACCATCATTACCACACTTGAAAAGTGTCGGTAACCAATTTTGAATTATATCATTTCATGATGCATTTTATTTCAGCATGTGTATCACTTTCTGATTTTGTGGTTAATTTGAATTTTAATAGCACTTATTGATGTTAAAGAACTTTCATGTGATTATTTGACTTCTGTGCATCAGCTTGGGTAGCATATACATTCAATAGATTTTTCAATTTTTTTCCTTTATTGTTGTGCTGAGTGGGGGCACATTATGGCATCTACATTCACAAAGCCTCTTACAATGTATCAAATATATTATCTTTGAATTTACCCCCTCCACCTGTCTCCTTTTTCCCCCTCCCTCAATTCCTGACAGTTTCAACAGGTATCATAACATCTTTGTTTGTCTGAGATAGGGTTTTCACAATATATCCCAGGCTGACCTCCACCTTGTTATCCTCATGCCTCAGTGTGCCAACTGTTCAGATTACAGGCTTTGGCTACCATGCCCAGCTACATTCCTTTCTTTTATGCATCCATTCATTAATTTTTTTCTTCTCTTTCTTTCAAGTTTTGGAACTTCTTTGCATATGCTGTATACATTTACCTATTTCATAAGTGATTTGCTGCTGTTTAACGAGTCTGTATTTTCTTTTACCAAAATTTCATCATCAGAACAAACTTTTTCAGTATTTATTATGTCTAATTTATGAATATTTTATTTTGTAAAGTATGCCTTGTATATTATTCTTTAGAAATCTTGCTTAATCAAGTCACAAATATTTACCCCTATGTTTTGTTCTCATAATTCTATATTTTAAGCTATTCCTTTTGTACATATTGTTTATTTCAAGTCATTTTTGTATAAAGGTTAATTTTTAGTAATGAGTGTGCATGTGTAAGTATATGTAATTGTTTCCAGGTCATGTTTCAACAAATATACCTTTCTTTTAAAGGAAAGAAGATATGCCAAGGTTTAAAATTAACTTGGTCACTTCATCAATGGATGAATGAGTTTATAAAATTGATGAAAATAGACAAAATTTTGAATAATATCCATTAAAAATTATGAAATAACCAAAGCATGCAGCAAACTGTTAAGTGTTAATAAGAGGAAACTCATATGCATCAGAACATTTAAAATCTGTTAGATTTAAGAATGCAGCGACATCTACCACCCACTCTCAGCTACAGGGAATAAAAAGTCTCCCAGATCTGTGTAGGCCATGAAGACTAGCAGCTCTGTTATCACTATTAGAAGAGGCTCACATTACTTAAAGCAAAGTATGGAACACTCATTTCCAACATCATTGCCAAAAGTCCTAACAACCTCTTTAAAAAAATAATAAGACAGAACAATACTGAAGCTTGGGAATGAGAAAAAGTGAGAATTGTTAAATTTCTACTTTTCCTAGAAATGTGAAGGACTAGGAGCAAAAAGGAAAGGCTGCACACACTCCAGATGGTCCAGAGAGGAATCCAGCAAGCAAGTATTTCATGGGTGAATATGAAATTGTAATACAGAAAAAAAAGTAAAATCCAATGAAAACTCATAACGATACTAAAATTTGAAAATGTTCTCTTCTCAGCCATAGATATATCAGCAAAATTTAGACTACTTCCTGATTTAAAATGTTAAGCACAATTTTATTTATTGACTGCTGAATTTCATTGATCAAAGGAGGATGTATATTAAGTCAGTATTAATTATACACAACAAAAATTAAAAATTAAGTCAGGAAGTGCAAAGATATCTGAGAAAATGTACCACAAGGAAAACACACTCCCTAAATTGGTCTAAGTTAGCTATTTTTTGGAAAACAATAGCAGCCATCATTAGAGAGTGGTACAATCCAGAATTGTTACAGTATTTCACTAAATTCTTCATTTTTAATAAAAGTTTACAATATATGCCAAGTAACAGAGAAGTATGACATGTATAGCAAGCAAAATGAAAATTGCAGTGAAAGGAAACTATGATTCTGGGCAGACATAATTGAGAGAAACAGAACTTCCACTCTTCATCACGGCCTTTATTTCTGAGACAGAGGTGTTTTCCAGGTGCAATAGTTGGAGGATAGTGAGATATGTTTGTCTCTGCTAGAGGTTTATGGTAGAAAGAGTAAGAAAAGGAGCATAGGGGCCTCAAAATACCAAGTTTCATCATAGAGCAAGGTGTTACTCTGGAAAAGTAGGCTTTTATCCCCATCGTCAAGTTGTGTTCAGTGGTGCAAAATTCTCCTAGTAGAGATAGCTGTGGAAAGGGGTGTGTAGTGAGATGGCTTTAACAATGGAATATTAGGAAGACATTTTTCCTGCCTATCAAATCTGATATAATTTGATGGAGCATAGAAAATTAAATGTCTAAGGTTGCTGTGAAAAAACATGGTGATCTGCTTTACATGTGTAAAGCAAGCTACTTGGGAGGCTGAGATCTAGAGGATCCCAGTTAGAGGCCAGTCTGGGGAAATAGTTCACAAGACCCCATCTGTAAAATAATTTGAACAAAATTTATTGGAGGAGTAGTTCAAGTGGTAAAACTCCTTCTTTACAAACACAAAGCAATGACTTCACACACCATCCCACCAAAAAAAAAAAAAGTGATCTTGGTGGAGACCAATTATTAACTGTTCACTAAATGTTTAAAAATATCTAGTCAAACATCAAAGAACAAGAACCTGTCAGTATGCAAAATGGCAAACAATCAGAAGTTAACAGAACAGTAGAAAGAAAAAAAAAAAAGAACAGAAAAGACTCCCAAGATTACATGCAACATATCTATACCTACTAGACTAGTCAGAGCAGATGGTGGGAATACTTATATACATCTCCAGTGTGGGCACATGGTAATAAACAATGTGTAGAAACTTCAGTGATTCTAGACATAAGCATTGATAATGGGTAAAGAATAAGATACCCTGACACAGGGGATGGCTTAAGAAATGATGTTTACACATCCAAAACAGCTCTGGCTTTTGGGAAGGCTATGTGGTAGCCCAAGGCTGGTCAACAGTACTCAAGAAAGGACAATCCAGACTAAAGCATCCTGGCTAAAAGTGAGTCAATAATTTAAACTCACTAATCTGTGATGGCAGTCTATAGTTACATATGCTTTCAATGGTAAATTTTTAAATTCTCATTGATTTAGATGGCTTATATAGAGCATTGGCTGACAAATGACTTATTTCCCCACTCGTGATTCATAAATGCCAGGCTAAGTGATGACAAAAGAAATAAAATATCTCAGCAAGATCATCAGAAATTGAATAATGTGGTAGAAAATAGAATTCAAAGTTAATTCAGATGAGCCTATAAACAAATGTTTCACAAAATATTGACAATCAGTAAAACTATTAATAATAAAATTAACTGATGCAAATAATAGGTTTAGAAGTATAAAAAGAAAAATAATATTATAGATAGTGTATTTCCTATTAGTGACATCATAAAGATGATACAATGTAGTATTTCACATATGTTTCAAAAATGTTCTATGTAATTAAACATTTCTTGTAATATAATAACATGAAATTCATCATAAAGAAAATGATGATTTATCTTTCATGATTTATCTTTCATGATTCAGACATTACATACTTATTTCCCAGAAAAGTTTATATTAAGAAGTGACTGCCCAGAAAATGGGAGAAAATATTTGCCAGTATACAACTGAGAATGGATAAATTATCAGAATTAACCAAGAGTTCAAAAATTAAATTCCACCTAAAATGAATGACTATAAGGAATGGGCAAAAGAATGGAACAGAGGTTTTTCAAAGGAAGAAGTCCAAATGGAGGATAAACACATTAAGAAATGCTCAACATTCTTGGCCATAAAGGAATACAAATAAAAACCACATTAATATTTCATCTCACTCCTGTTAGAATGGCTACCATCAAGAATACATGCAACAACAAATGTTGGCAAGGATGTAGGGGACAAGAAAGACTCATATACTGCTGGTGGGAACATAAATCAGTATAACTACTATGGAAAAAAATATGGAGGCTCCTTAAAAAACTAAAAATAGATCTGCTGTATGATCCAGCATATTCACTCCTGGGGAAATACACAAAGAAATGCTACTTAAGTTATTATAGAGGCACTTGTACACCCATGTTTACTGAATATTATTTAAAATGGCTAAAAGCTATAGAAACAGTCAAGATGCCAAACTAGTGATGAATGGATTAAGAAAATGTATTTGGATACAATGGAATTTTATACAGCCACAAAGGAAAATGAAATTTTGTTGTTTTCAGGTAAATAAATAGAACTGGAGAACATCATCTTAAGTGAAGTAAGCCATGTTCAGAAGGCTAAAAGCCACACATTTTTTTTCTCATATATGGAATGTAGGGTTAATACAAATACAAGCAATATAATGAAAAACAGGTCACGCTAAGGGAAGGTCACATAGGATGGGGGAGGGAAAATGAAGGAAGTTAAGGGGAATATGGTTGATGTGGTTTCTATACAAGAGTGAATATAAAATTTTTAAACCTGTTGAAACCACCATAAGAGGGGGACTAAAGAAGAAAGAAGAGAAACAGAGTAGATGAACCAATTTGGGTTATAACACATATATGCATGGAAATGTCACAAGAAAACTCCCCATATAGCTTTCTTAAGCAAAAATGTCATTTTGTTTTCCTTTTACAAAATCAGACAACAGTAGGGCAGCAGGTCTTGCCTGGGAGTTGGCACTGGTGGGAGGAGGGATGAGGTGGGGATAGGGCTTGAGGGTGAAATATAGTGCAAATACTGTGTGCACATATATGAAAATGGAAAAATGGCATCTGTTGAAAGTGTTCCAGGAATGGGGGAAGAGATAAAAGAGAATGGTGTAGGAGTTGAATTCAAGTAGGATATATATGATAAATTGTAAGAACTTTTGTAAATGCCACAATGTACCCCCACCCAGCACAACAGTAAAAAATAAAGAAATTAAAACAAGAAATGTCATTTCTTACAGTATATCATCCAATAGTTGCCCTTTTCTAAATTAAGTTTTCAAAATACTTGATTCATGAAAACTATTCCATTTAAAAAATTGTTTTGGTTTCATTAATATAGTTCATTTGAAACAAAAAAGAATTCTTTTTTGTGTTTTTATTAACAGTGATCATTATTTGTATTAATTAAATTCTTTTGCCAATTTTATAAGTAAAATTCTTGAGATTAATGTGCACTCAAATTTTTATTAAGTATGCATAATTTTAAATTTATAGAATGTTCCTGACCTACTAATGCCCTCCCAATTTTCTTAATTCCCAAGTCTAAATTAATTCAGCACCTCATTTTCTGAACATAAACTCTACTAATATAGACCAACATTTTGTATAGAAAGTAAATAATGAGCTAAATGCAAAAATAAGGTAAAATATTGTGTGAGAGGATGAATTAAGGAGGAAAGCATTCTAGCAGTGAAAATACATAGTGTGATGCGTCACACATTAAACGGAGAACACTCTTGTGAGGAATAGGGAAAGGAAAGGAAACCTAAAACTTGAATTTGGTTGATATGCTCACTGTAATCTTAAACTGGTAGAGGCCACTATGGCAAAGGGACTAGGAAGTAGTGAAGAGGTCTGGTAGAGATGAACTAATATGGGCTACAATACACATGTACATGGTAAGAACACTAGTAATCTCTCTGTATAGCTATCTTTATCTCAAACTAGCAAAAAACAGTATGTTTTTCTTATTATGTCTTCAATGCTTTACCTTCAACAAAATTGGAGAACAGGAGGGTGGAACAGATTCTGCCTGGAAATGGGGGGTTGAGTCTCTACAGTGTGAGGAGTGATGGCTTAAATAATGTATACATATGTAAGCAAATGTAAAAATGATAAAATAAAACTAAAAAATTTTGAGAAAAAAAGAAAATACATAGTGTGTTTTAAATCTAGGCTATAGTTGCATTGACTGTACTAAGATTCATTTTTATAAACAATGATTTTTATCTATACAGAATGGGACACCGTCTAATGTAGACTTTCAATAGTGAAGACAGGAATGGCATATTGAGATTGAAGAAAAATTAGTACCTCAGTATGAGTAGGTAGCAGAAAATATTTTCCAAAATTCATGGGTTCAGTAAAATAGAAGGATATATATATATTTATCTAAGTGTGCTCTTTCAGCCATGGTCTTTAGGACAGTGCCACAAAATGAGGGGCTCTGGGATTAATTATCTAATTTTACTTCATGGAAATGTGAAGTCTGGGATGTAGATCAATAGTATAGTTTCCGGCATCTGATATGAGCATGTGGTGATGCATCCAGTGAGGAGGGTAGCTCTAATCAGGAGCGAAGGCATAGGCAGGAGAAACAAGACCTTATGTGTCTGCACAGAAATCTACCACAAGGCCTGAGCCTAAAGTCTGCAGGTGTATTTTGGCCAACTATATGTGAAGAGGTTCTAAAGAGCACAGGAGACGTACTCTGGCACCTGACTTTCAGGACATGAACAGTACCATCTTTTCTTTTGTCACTAGAGTGTTAGTTCCTGATAATGACTTATTATCATGGTAGAGACCGTCTTGTAACAGATGAATATAGTTACATAGATGGTATCAAATAATATCTATGTTAAACTCTTGTTTAAGTGGTGATAATGCTGAGAAATTACTATGTTTATGCAACTAATAAATAAATGATGGAACACAGAATTGTTAATGAGTCTATTTCACTTCAAGTGCTAGTTCCCTCCATAAACCTTCTTCTTTATGTATGATTTTCTTTATTAATTCTTTGATGCATAATTGTAGGACCCATTCATCCTTAGGCACATTTTCTGATTCCTTTCAAGCCCATTATTTCATTCTCAAGTGCTTCCCTGTCTCCAGGGTCCCTCCTGTCTTTCTGCTATACTTTGTTTAAGCAGAATCCACATTTTAACCTCATAAACACAGCTTTCTTTCCATGCCATGTGGTCCAACTCTCACACCAACCTTAATACTGGAGTATAGTAGAAATAAGTTGCTGAAATTAGTTTAAATTATCTTCCAACTTGATTTGCATTTAAATGATGGTGATATTTTTATAATCATAGGGTAAAATATATCAGATAAACTTTCAGATATTACAAACAAAAAAGTAAGCAAAATACGGATACAAAGACATTTTTGTTTGTTTAATGTTGATGCAGGATCTTGTTATGGAGTACAGGCTGGCCTTTAATTTCTTATCCTGTTGCTTCACTCTCCTGAGTGGTAGGATTAAAGGCATTGGTCACCACAACCAACTCAAAACCAACTCTATCTAAATGTATTTCCTACTGCCATTTGTAGTAGTAAATGTAACAATCTTAAACAACTGACTACTTGTGAAATCTTTCCTTTATAAGATGATTGGAAGGCACTGAGTTATAAACAATTATAAAATAGGATCAAAGCAAACACTGGTACCAAAAAAACCCAGGTGTACTAATATCTCTATAAGTGAAAACAAGAAGGAATGCTATGAATGGTCTGTTGTATAGGCAAGGCAGCATATTTTTAGTGTCATAAAGGAAATTTATTTTATGGGATATTAAATGAAAGTTTTATGCTTTATTAATTTTCAAGAAATATGTTTTGTGTACAAGAAAACAATAGAAGTTTAAAAAGTAAAAATGGATTCCTACTCTAATAATAAGTTGCATTTGAGGAATTTTAAAAATATGTATGTAAGTCTTTTTAAACATGTGTATATGAAAAGTAATCCAGGTTATTTTTGAGTGACAAAATTTTTTTTTAAATAAACAGCAAATGAATTTTCTGGAATGAAAACACTCCTGCACTCAGAAAGTAGGACAAAACAAAGAACATAACCTCCATTTCAGGTATTATTTTGTGGGCTTCAACAAAAATTGACAGACAACATGATAGGGTAGTTTTTCATATTTTTTTAACATCTAAGTGTAATCAGTTTTTATTTCTTCTTAAAACTCATTTTTTGGCTTTTTTTTCATTTTGAATAAAAGGTGCTTTTTTATTGTTTATTCATATGTGCATACATTGTTTGAGTCATCTTTCCTCCTTGCCCCCTACCTCCTTCCTTTCCCTCTCACCCCTTTGCTTCTGGGCAGAACTGGTTCTGCCCTCTTCTCCAATTTTTTTGAAGAGAAAACATAAGAGATAATAAGAAAGACATAGCACCTTTGCTAGTTTGAGATGAAGGTAGCTATACAGGAGGATTCCTAGCATTGCTTCTATGCACATGTGTATTACAACCCCGATTGGTTCATCTCCACCATATTACTTTATTTGCTCTTCTGCAGTAGGCACATCAAACACTGTCAAGTTTTGGGTTTCCTCCCTTTCCCTATCCTTCCTGTACACATTCTCTCCTTAGTGTGTGACCCATGTCCAATAATATTACAGCATTTGTTTTAGGTCTAAAGTCCATATATGAGAGAGAATATAGTATTTTTGGCCTTCTGAGCCTGTCTAACTTTGCTTAAGATGATGGTCTCCAGTTTTACCCATTTATTTGAGAATGACAAAATTTCATTCTTCTTTGTGGCTGAGTAAAATTCCATTTTCTTAATCCAATGATTGGTAATGGGGCAACTTGGCTGTTTCCATAACTTGGCTATTGTGAATAGCGCTTCAATAAACATGGCTGTGTAGGTGCCTCTGGAGTAACCTGAGTTACATTCCTTTGGGTATATCCCTAGGAGTGGGATTGCTGGATCCTATGTCAGAACTATGCTTAGTTTTTGAAGAAGCCTCCATATTGTTTTCCAGAGTGATTGTACTAGCTTACATTCCCACCAGCAATGTATGAGGTTTCCTTTTTCCCCACATTCTCATTAACATTTGTTTTTGGGGGTAAAACTTTCATTTTATAATGTAAAATTTTTTACCACTATTTTATGTGATGAAACATTTTCACTAATGTATATAACCTAATAAACAAATATACCATATGCCATTTATAAGACAGCTAATGCTATTGTAATTATTTTTACTAACTTGAGGTATACTTATGCAGTTATTTCACTTGAGTGTAAAATAAGGAAAGAATTTTTGTGTCATAAAGAATAATACCTACTCCCAAATCCTTTCCCGATTAAGTGCCAATTCAGCCTTCTATACCCAATGTGTAAGAGCTATCATTGCTATACACACACAATAGTGCTTGAAAATAGTGTAATCATTTTCATTTCAGTCTTTCTTTAGTAGATTTCTGGAACTGCTTTGAAATGCTGGTGGTATCACAATACATGACCTCAAACTATATTACAAAGCAATAACAATAAAAAAATATGGTACTGGCACAAAAACAGATATGAACACCAGTGGATCAGAATAGAGGACCGAGATATGAATCCACACAGATATGCCCACCTTGTATTTGACAAAGGCATCAAAGACATACAATGGAGAAAAGGCAGCCTCTTCAACAAATGTTGCTGGGAAAAGTGGTTATCTGCCTCCAAAAAACTGAAACTAGGTCCATACTTATCACCCTGTACTAGTATCAACTAAAAATGGATCAAGGACCTTAATATCAGACCCAAAACTCTGAAGTTAGTAGTTAGGAAAGAGCAAGGAATACTCTGGAAATCAATAAGTTCTGTTGACTTCCTCAATAGAACCTTGGCAGCTCATTAACTAAGAAAAAGGATGGAAAAATGGGACTATATAAAATTAAAAAGCTTCTGCACAACAACAACAAAATTGGTCTCTAAACTGGAGACCACCCACAGAGTGGGAGAAAATGTTTGCCAGAAGCACATCAGACAAAGGACTGATAACCAGAATATACAGGGAGCTCAAAAAACTAAACTCTCCTAAAATCAATGAACCAATAAAGAAATGGGCAACTGGACCTAAACAGAACGTTTTCAAAAGAAGAAATCCAAATTGCCAAAAGACACATGAAAAAACGCTCACCATCTCTAGCCATAAAGGAAATGCAAATCAAAACCACACTAAGATTCCACGTCACCCCGGTTAGAATTGCTATCATCAAAAACACCACCACCAACAGGTGTTGTCGAGGATGTGAGGAAAAAGAAACCCTCATATCCTGGTGGTGGGAATGCAAACTAGAGCAACCACTCTGGAAAATAATATGGAGGCTTCTTCAAAAACTAAGCATAGATCTGCCATATGATCCAACAATCCCACTCCTAGGGATATACCCAAAGGAATGTGACTCAGGTTACCCCAGAGGGACCTGCACACCCAAGTTTATTGCAGCACTATTCACAATAGCCAAGTTATGGAAACAACCAAGATGCCCCACTACTGACAAATGGATTAAGAAAATGTGGTATCTATACACAATGGAATTTTACTCAGCCATGAAGAAGAATGAAATCTTATCATTCACAAGTAAATGGAACATCATCCTGAGCAAGGTTAACCAGGTTCAGAAAAACAAAAATCATATGATCTCCCTTATATTTGGACTTTAAATCTAGGACAAAGGCAGCAATATTGTTGGACTTGGGTCACATGCTTAGGGGAGAGCACATATGAGAGGAATGGGGATAGGTCGGAAATCCAAAACTTGAAAGTGTTTGATGTCCCCACCGCAGAGGAACTAATACAGTAACCTTAAAGTGAAAGAGGTCAATATGGGAAGGTAATCGGGAAGTAGTGAAGAGTTCAGGTCGAGATGAATCAATGTGGGTTGTAATACAATTGTGCATGGAAGCAATGCTAGGAATCTATCTGTATAGCTATCTTTATCTCAACTAGGAAAAATGCTCTGACTTATTATTGCTTACATCTTCTCTTCAACAAAATTGGAGAAAAGGGCACAACAGGCTCTGCCTATAATTAAGGGGGGTTAAATAATGTAATACAATTGGAAGGACCTCAGAAAATACTGAAATAACTAATAATATTTCACGTTACACTCATAGATTTATTTATTAATATAAGTACCTATAGGGGTAGCTGTTTGGAATGAAATAAAAACCAGTTGAAATAATTGAAAGCAAATTACTTTTTTGAAATAATTGCAATGGAAAAAGAAATGTCTGCAATATGAACCCAAATGAGCCATGTAGGAGTGTAGTTACATACCACGTGTTCTTATAGGAAGTTAGTAGGAAAAGAGCTAAGAACGTGTTATGTCTTTTTATAATTCTTTTGAAAGAATTCCAGATTAGTGCAAGCAGTGAAATAAATCTAACATAATTTTTACTGATACTATTAACTCTCTAGCTTTTGACAGGATTTTATAGTAGTGCACAGAAACATTTATCAATTCTGTCAATTCACTTATTTAAACATCTACTCAATAAAGCACATATTAATTAATTACTACAAGAAACCATATATACTGTAGTGTACATACATATACCATCGAATTAAATACAAATGTCAGAAAATATAGATGTGGACATCTGGGTAAAGAATTTTCTGTTAGTCTGGGTTTGGTAGCAGACTCTTGTAGCTCTAGCTTCTGTCCTAGGGAGTTGAAGGCATTAGGATACCAAACTCAAGGACAGCATAGGCTAAAACAAAACAAAATAAAAGTGCTGTGGGGCATAGTTAAAGTGGAGAGTGCTTGCCTAGCATGTCAAAGACGCTGAGTTCAATAATCCACACTGTAAAATAAATAAATAAATTCACCTAAGTTTAAGCAACAAGATTTAACATTGAATTCTGCTTATCTATTTACAGAGAAAAGATGAAACATTAATATTATACTCATGGAAAAATATTTTCCTCTGGTACTTTCTTTGATGGTACATGATTTACCTAGTACACATCCAAAACAGACTAAATTTCATACTAAAATTTAAATGGAATGTAACTGTATCACAAGTGGGAAATAATTCCCTTCCCAAGGTGAGTAAGTAGAAAGTCAAAATGTTTCTTTGATAACTATAAAAATAAAACAATTCCAAGTAAACATGTCACAATGTTTTAAGTAGCAATTTTCTCAGAGCTGCAATCATCTGCTTGTTCCTAAGGCTATATATCATCGGATTAAACATTGGAGTTAAGATAGTATAAAAAAGAGAGAGCAATTTGTCAGTTATTGCAGAATGAGTGGATTTTGGCCATAAGTAGGAAATGCTAACAGATCCATAAAATAGAACCACAACCAGGAGGTGGGAAGAACACGTGGAGAATGCTTTAGCACGTCCTGTGGCTGTTGGCAACCTCAGAATGGTGGAAATGATTTTGCTGTATGAAGCAAGTATCAGCATAGAAGGGATTACAGCAAACAACGTAGCTACTGCATATACAAACAGCTCATTTATAAACGTATCCCCACAGGCTAACTTGAGAATGGGGGGTATGTCACAGAAGAAGTGGTCAATTTGGTTAGAATTACGGAAATGCAGCGAGAATATTTTACACGATTGCCCTATCTGTACAGGCATTCCGCCAAGCCAGGAGCCAGCTGCCAGGTGGATGCATTTCCTTGGGTGCATGACCAGAAGACAGTGCAGAGGGTTACAGATGGCCACATAGCGGTCATACGACATCACAGCCAGTAACAAACTTTCAGTGGCTGCCAATATAAGGAAGAAGCACGTTTGAGTGTCACAGTGTAGTAGAGAAATGCTTCTGTCTTGAATTGAAATACTGACCAGAATCCTGGGGACAGTGACTGACACATAACAAATTTCCAATGAAGAAAAATTTGCTAGGAAAAAATACATGGGTTTCTTCAGTGCAGGGTCAAAACTTGTTATTATGATTATGAGGCTGTTTCCAATTAGGATAACTATGTAAATGATAGAGAACACTCCAGATAGGAATCCTTGAAGGTTTGGAAGGTCACAGAATCCCAGCAGGACAAACTGCTTCACTGTGGATGTGTTGTTTTCTCTTCTGATCTTTTCACGGTTCATCTGTGGGAATTATTTCATCAGAAGTACAAGTCACTTCACTATTCTCAGTATTTTATTTCCTGTGTATAAACCAAGGACAGCAAATATTCTTGTGTGCCAAATGAGTAAAAAGAACAAAAACTGTACACTTCACTTATAGAAAAAAGCAGAGTTAAGTATATTTTTCATTATCACTAAGTATTCATATGACATTTTAAGCCTTTTTAATATTTCTAAGAGTTATTCGACTTATATATTTGTAATGATGTGATACTGTTTTTAATCGTGCTATTAATTTGAACACCCAGATTTCAAAATCTAAGTCTATGATCAATATAGTAATGATTCTGAATTTGCCACATGTGGCTTTCCTTACTTCTCCAAACTGTTTTCTGTAATTATTAATTCAGAGATTTCATGGTACAAGTTAATATTTTGTATGCTATCTTAAATATTTTCAGAAAAAAATACAGTTATTTTTGTCACAATCTTATGCTATTTTGAATATCTCACTTAGTTTTGATGTCCCTCATAACTAGATAATTTGTTACCAACAAATTTATTCAATCATCAAACATTCTAGAATAGTACTCAATTTAAATTTGAATATCATGTAAGATCTATGATATCAGCAGAAAAATATATTCAAGTTTTGGGCAAAAATGAAATATAAAATATAATCTGTCTCTGAAAGCTCAGAAGGCATCTGTACACGTGAATTACGTGTATTATTTTAAAAAGGAGTATCAAACACAACTCACAAAATTTAATAATTTGTTGAGCACATTACTAAAAAATGAACTTTGTTTTTTAATTGGAGTATTCCCTAGGGTATTATTTTTTCAAGCCAAAGTGCAGATCTGATTGCCCTGTATCTGAGTAAGAATGTATTGCCTGCATGTCTGTGTACATGTCCATAGGGTGAGTGGGTGGCTGGAAGTGAGGGTGTGCAACAATTGTACTTTCAGTCTCTCTAATAGAAGTACCATTTCATCTCCTTGCTTCTGTTACGAGCTACATCACATTCCTATTATGTGATAAGTAATAATTAGCTGCAAGGAAGAAACACACCTAAAACCATGCGCTATGAAAGCTAAGTCTGTACAGTGTTCAAGATATAAGTTTCAAATGTATAGTAAAGCCCAGACAGAACTTAAAAAAGAAACAAGCAAAGGGAAGCGTAATAGAGTGTAAGAAATGAATGAGAAAGGGTAATAGAGGGGATGACTTTGATTATTTGCATAGAAATATAACAATGGAATACCATTGCATAATTTTTATAGAATAATAAAAGGTAAAGGCATGCAGATACAAATGAGAGGGTAACAACAATGTACACAAAACATGGACGTTCTAAGACTTTCCCATGACTTAAAAAAGAAAAGTTAAATATAAATTTATTCTGTCATCTACAATATTCTAGACCAAACAATAAATAAATATTTAAACTCTTCCACTGCTTTGGAAATTTCACGATCACCATTTTATTTTAGAGATTGTAAAAATGCTGTATTTAGTTTTACACAAGTTAAAGTAGTGTGGAGTTGAACAGAGCCTGGGGTTGGATGGGGAAGGAGGAGTGGGGCAAGTTGGCTGGTGGGTACTAAGTTCTAGTTAGTTAGATATAAGAAGGCCTACTCTGGTCTGCTATTGCACTCTAGGGCAGACTATAGAAAATGATATTATATTGTGATTTTAAAAATAAAATGTCCAAGAGAGGATTTTGGGCACATTCAGCATAAAAAATGATAAATGGTTGAGGAGGCAAGTTTACCTTTATTTTAACATTACACAATTCATACATCCCTGAATGAAACATCACAGGGTACCTTATTAAATATGCATAATTATTAATATCAGGTGAAAGTAAAAAGAAAGAGAGAAAGATAAATCGGTATCCCCACAAGAAATGCTATGTCACTTCACAAGATGGCGATTAATCAGTGTCAAATAAATTACATTACTTGGATATGATTTTAGGATAAGACTACACAACAATGCTTTTTACACTTTATTATCCTATATTTTAATCATATTTCACTCATGTATTGTTTCAGTTTAATTCAATCTACAGACTAATAGGGGAACAACGCTAAAAACAAATATGATACTAGTAGGATGCAATGCAAACATTTCAAAACCATCCATCCATTAATTATTCTTTTTATTAATTATAACATTTATATGAAGTATTTTCACATATGAAAAATACTACATAAACTTAATATATATGAATCAATGAATAAATGTAAACTTTTAAATTATGATTATGGAAATAATAGTAATTATAATATGTGGACTTACTATGTACTAAAGCACTTTGCATTTTTATCTCTTGTGACCTTATAATAATTAATTCCTAAAACATATAAGCTCTATCTAAAGTACAGTTTTTAAACTAAAAAAATGAAAAATTTATTTTTTAATTTTCTAGAATTAGATATTATTTGGTGATGGTTAAAATGTTACTTGCAAAAATGCATTCATATTATACAAAGGAAGAGCATTATTTCCTACTTAGATCAAGATTAAAAATTATACTTACATTTACTACCTGTATAAAAAGTGAATAAAAGGAGAAATAAGATTTTTTTTAGGTAATTCACTTTATTTGAAACAGAAGCTAGGTACGTTCTCAAATATATTCTATCGTCAGAGCTAATAATGTTTTTTACATACTAACAGTTCTTCTCCCTGAGGATCAACTCCTTTCCCATGTAGCCTTCTAATTGAAATACACTATTTTCCCTGTCACTTAAGAAGTTTGGTTCAAACACCAAAAAACATTGTGGCCAATCTATTTTTCTTTAAATTCTCAACATCATTGTGGATGAGAAGGAGAATTAATGGGTAACCTCATCCATTCCTTTTTAGTTGTAGAACTGGAAATGATGGGTATAATTTAGAGGCACTATTCATTTAAAATATAGTCACAACTGTTCACCAAGCTGGAAGATATGTTAGAATATCAATTTCTAGTTCAACTGCTGTGAGACCAGGTAAGACTAATTCTAGTTTTCATGGCTCTCAATTGCCAAAAACTAAAATTCCAAGCAGTAATTGTATTAAGTACAAAAAAAACAATCAGTGAAGCTTGGTGGTATACTCTCTCATTGGAATGACTACAAAATCATAGAATACATATCTATTATTACAAAATAATTACATGCATATAAACAAACACAGGTAGACAGAGTCTCACAAATAATAGAGAAGATATCTGCTCTAGATTAAGATGCAGTAATATATTTATACAAGTTAAAAGATTATTGAAACATAGAAAATCATATTTATTCATCAAATTTGAGTGATATTATTTTATGTTAAATTTTGTTTCATCATACTTCTAGGTACTGAAATACAAGTGTAGCACTGTCTTATTCTTGGTTTAATTTGAATTTTATTAATTTGTAAACATTTTAGTCAACTTTCATGTGATTATTTGACTTCCCCATATTGCGTTAGGTAGAGTATTCATTTAGTACTATATTGCTGTTGGTTTTTTCTTTGTTTATTTATCCATTTGGAACAGGGATTGAATATAGCCTTGCTTTTCTCCACCTTGTGATGCCCCTGACTCAGCCTCTTGATTGCTCAGATTATAAGTACTGGTCTCCACACTCAGCTTATTTACCTTTTTTTTTAATTTCCATTCCATAAATTGACTTTTCTCTTAATGTTCAGTTTTGGAAAATTTTTCTATATTGTGCACATTTCATTTCATACACAACTCATTTGGTAGAGTTTCCCCAGTCTGTATCCTTATTCTCTTCACAATGTTATCAAACTATTTCAATTTTGATGAAGTCTAATTTATAAATATTTTATTTTGTAGCTAGTTCCTCAGGTAAAATATTTTGAGAATCTTGTCTAGTCCAAGTCACAAAGACTTACTCCCATATTTTCCTTTAATAATTCCACAGTGAAGACATTTAAATCAATATATTGTTAATTTTGGAATTATTTATGTGTATTACTTAATCTTTAGATTAATTGTGTGTGTGCGTATTTGAGTTCTGACATGTCTAAAAGGTCTAGGGCTTCCTACCTCAATGTATTCCTGTATCCTGGGTAGAGTTCTATCTAGCTGTAATAATGCAGGATACTGAGATCTGCTTGTTTCTGCCAGAGTTTACTTAAAAGGGCAGACGTTTACAGTTGCGAGGGCAGACAAAGTGATCAAAGATCATTCTGTGTCCCATGATAGAGCAATATGTAATTCTGGAAGGTGAGATGTTGTCCCAATAATCAGGTTTTGTGCAGTGTTACAAAAATTCTATGTGTGAAGGGAGCGGTGGGACAGGGTGCTGGAAGATTGGAATGTTCATAGTTTTTGTTTTCCTAAGGAAACTGATATAATTTGATTGAGAACATGGAGAATACCATATCATTGTTTGCTGCCAATAGCAATCTGATCTTGATGGAGATTAATTATTGTGTGTCCAATAAAAAGTTTAAAAAATATGTGATCAGAGCTCTAAAGAAAAACTATCAATAATTCAACATGTAAAAGCAATCCAAAGTTCAAAAGAATAGCACACAAAACACCTTCAAGAAATGCTTTTTTGAGACTAAAATCAATCCTGAGGTTTACAATTCTGTACCCATTGAGGAATAATCAGATCAGATATAGAGTATATTTGAATGCACCCTCCAAGGTGGCCATGAATAAATCAACATTGCAAAGAATATCTCTGATTTGGTGGCCTAAGACCTACTGACACATGGAGCTTAATAGGGCCTATCACAAAGTAATCACTTGCTGTCTGGAAGACTATTTGCCCATACTGCTCAAGAATGCTCATAGAGAGATGACTGATCATAAAATTTCTTGCTTGAAATGAGCCAAAAACGTAACATCAATGTTCTGTGATGGCACTCTCTAAGCCACATACATTTTTAATCATAATTTTTAAAATCCTGATTTAGCGGATGATACAGAATTTTGGCTATGTAACTATTTCCCAGGGATTATTTCTTACATAGTCAGGCTTATTGATAAAAACATAGGCTGCACACTATGGGAAAGTAGATTATAGCTTGAAAGGTTAAAAAGTAACCTGTGGTTCCATTTTATGATCTGGTATGGAGTAAGTGTTTGAAAATCTGGTGTTACTAAAATATGGACCACTATGAATCTGCTTAGGTAGCCAAAATTGTTCCCAAACAATAGCAGAGAAGTTAAAGACCTGAAATTCATTTCTACTTTGGGATCTAATGTAGAGGAGATATTGAGAAGTCTGGTTCAGTGACACAAAGAAGTTTATCTCCAAACATTTCACTGCGTAGTTAGAATAATTCTTAGGTCAAGGCAGAGGGGCTGGAGTCATGATAGGGCCTCTTTGTGACATGCTTTAGGCCAGAGACTGGCATGCCTATCTCATTGGGTTCAGATAAACTTTATGCTAGAATTTTCCTTTGTGTTCAGTAGTGTTTACATGGACGTTGTGAGGAACAAGAGTGAAGCATCAGACACCCTGCAGAGCCTGTTGCATGGAGAAGGCTGGCGAGCCTGTCACTGTGGCACAGGTGGGCAGGTCTCCTTCTGGGTCCTGTGTGAGCAATACTGTTTTGGCAGGCTCTTGGAGTCTCTGTTCAGAAGTTTCCCAAATTCTTTTTGTCCCACGTGGAAGCATCCAGGCATGACACATAGGTGTAGTAAGGGAGGAAATAGAGTTTATTAAAGGTAAAGAAAGGAGTGACAAAAGGTCACAGTGGGGCCAGAGAGATGCTGGAACCAGAGAGAACATCTTCTGTCCAGGTGCTTTTAAAAACCTACGCTAACCTATGGGAAGGGACGAATCTGGTGATTCCTAGTCAATAATCGATAAGTGGGGAGAGGCATTGGTTGTCCTGGGGCCAAGAAGGGATGGTTTGAGTTGTCCCCAGGTTAGGATGTGAATTACCTACACACATTTTCAATAGAAAAGAAGGCTCAGAGAAAGAAGAATGTTAACCTAAATATAATTTTAAGTCAAATATGTTTTAAGAGTCCCAAACTTTTCCTGCCTAATAAGGATCTCTTACTTGAGTGTCTGTTCCCATCTTAATCAGGCAGGTGAATGCTGGGAATGATGGTGTGTTGAAAATACTATAGTTTTCTTCACTATTGCAGTAGTAGCATTTCATTTCATTACTTTTAGTATAAGCTAGATTACATCTATATTTTGTGGTATAGGCATTTGAAAGCCAAAAAAGGTTAATTCAGTGCAAGGGGAAGATACACCTATAACAATATGCTCAAAGTGGTAAATCTAGTCAGTGATCAAAATGTGAGCTTCAAAAACATGTTGAAATAGTACCACAGATGGGATGAATTTTTATCAAAGTACACTATATGCAAGTCATAAATATCAAAATGAACCACCTTTGTAGAATTAATTTATGTTAATACAATCCTTAAATAAAGCATATTGACACAAATGGAGAAGTAGCAACATTGAACACCAAATGTAGGCATCTTAAGAATTTCCTTTGGTTAAAAACATAAAGTCAAATGTAAATTTATCTTGTCAGCTAAAATATTCTAGATAAAAGGAAAAACTGCTTCAACAATTTAGGGGTTCACATAATTTAACATATCTGTTGATTAACATTTGATTTTAGAGATTGAACATATGTGACAGCATGATCTCACTGTGGTGAGTGTAGAGTGGAGTTGAGCAGAGCATGGAGGGCTGGAGGTCAGGAAGAGGTGGGGCCAAGCTGGCAAATGTTTACTGAGTTTTAGTTAGAGGCAAGAAGGTCTGGCAAGTCATTGCACTGTCATGTGACTATAAGAAATGATACTGTACTGTTACTTAAAAAGGAAAAGCTGAGGCCAGGTGAAATGGCTCACACTTGTAAACCCATCTACTTAGGAAGCAGAGATAGCGGGATAAGTAATGTGAAGCCAGCACAGGCAAAAAAGTTAGGGAGATCCCAATTCAGTAAACAGAGGAATATGGTGACACATATTTGTAATCCTAGCTGCAGGTGAGCCATAAGGAGGACTACGCCAGAGGGCAGCTGCAAGCAAAAGAATTAGACACGCTATAAAAAAAAAAAACTTAAAATTTTTCTTCTTTCGAAGAAAAATTTTTCTTCTTTCGAAGAAAGTAGACAATGTAGACTGTGGTTGGCATCTAGAAGCTAAGCTTGGCCCCCATTAGACATCCAACCAGGAAATTGGACCTCAGCATTATAACCTCTAGGAACTGGATTCTTCTAACAACCTAAATGAGATGGAATTTATATTCTTCTCTAGAGACTCCAGACAAGTAGTTGGCCCAGCTGGCACCTTTGAAACCCAAAGTAGAGAAACCAAACACCATGTGTAGAATTAGGCCTACAAAAACTGTGGGAAGATAAATTTGTGTGATCTTGGCTTCTTGTTCAACATAGTACTCTCCAGTTCAATCCATTTTCCTACAAATGACATAATTTCATTATTCTTGTGTTCTCTTAAGTATGTAAATTTTTGACTATTTGTTATGCTACATCAAAAAAGACTTACAATAACTTAAAAGGAATGAATTCATTCATTATCATTGAGCAAGTACAGTTCACTCACCCTCAACCCGCAAAAGCTCTTTTTCCCTGAGAATGCCTAGACACCTAGTTCTTTATTCTTAATTTAACTAAGATAAGTGGGTTTTCTGACATTCCTTGTAAGGTTTACAGTACTCTGGTGATGTTAGTCACTTTATTTATTGGGATTTCAGAACTGTTCTAATGGGTTTGACAACGTGGCTTAGTTAAATGACCAAAAGTGATTAGATACTTATTATCTTAGTCTTCCAGATGTCCTTGTTTCTTGCATAATTCATAAGAACGTGATCTTTTATGTGGGACAAAAGCAATCCCAGATTACCTTGGTACTGATTGTCTCTCAGGCCTCTCATGCAGGCTTCCCTTTTTGTCTTTATTGAACCACATTTTTTGCCTTTAAATAAAATTCTTTGTGAGCATACACTGTGTAGTTTAATGAATCCTTTCAAATAACCAACCACAGTAAACATTGCAGCCAATTATTTTCAATCAGGTTTATATTTTTGTGGATAGAAAAATCTTATTAATCAATGATCTGACAATTTCAGACATTCTCAATAGGATTGTATAGTGAATCAACATTTTTCTTACATTTTGAGACAGTGGGAATTCCCTCAATAGAGTTGCTCTAAACCACTGTCTCCAGTGGCTGAATAATATTATAGAGTAGAGATGTCCTTATATATTCTAACTCAGAGTGCATTCCCTTAGTTTTGAACTTTGCTTTGCATTTCTAGAAAAAAAACTAAAATACTGAAAACATTCTGAAGCAAAAAATGTCTAATAATCTTAGTCATATGTTATTTCTTTGAAGAGACATTTCTTAGACTCAGTTTGTACAATAAATTATGTGTTTTTTTATTTTTCATCAAAAGAAAGAAATACCACATTTTTACAACACGGATGAAGCAATAGTAGCAGCAGCTTTTATAATGTGTCAGCTGTGATCTGGGAGGACACAGAATTAATTCCATATGGTTAAAATAAGAAAATATTGGTAAAAGTGTTATTTTCATGTTGTATTGCTTTCTTAGGAATACTTTAACTAATTACCCCAAATTGGGTGACTAAATCAACAGAAAATTAGTCTTTCATATTGTCCAGGCCAGCATCCAAAATCAGTGTTGGTAGGGCCTCACTTTCTCCAAAAAGTTTATGAAATGACGACTCTTTCTCTCCTCCAGCATTTGAGGCTCTTGACTTTGCTTGATTTGTGGCTGAATCACTCTAATGTTTACCTCCTTCTTCCCACCATGTTCTTCTCTGTTTCTCTGCTTTTTCCAAGGATAATAACCACTGGACTTGGTGCCAAGACTAACCCTGGTGATCTCATTTCAAAATCCTTAACTATCTAAAATAATAAAATTATAAAGACCCTGTTTTTTGCAAATAAAGTTACATTTTTAATTGTTAGGTGGAGATATTTTTAGGGAGGATGACTCAACTCTCTACACATTCATATAGATATATTACAGTGAAATTCTAGATATTCTGAAAATTAAATACATATTACCCAAGTAAGATCATAAATTGCCATAGGAGACACTGAGTTTAGCAAAGAACAAAGAAGTCTAGTACTTTAGAGAAGAAACCACATTGACAATTTGTTCTTTCTAAAAGATATGAACACAGACAGTTAGAAATCAGAAGCTATAAAAAATAAAAGCTAAAATAAACAACTTATAGATTTCACCAGTTCCATCACCTTAACCGGTTCTTTTGTTTTCCTTAGGATGGTCAAACCATACTATCAGAGAAGGGCATGTAATACAACTAGCGGAAGATGAACAAGAAAGAAAATCCATCTGATAACATAAGTCCAACTAGTTATATCTTTGTGCTGCTCACACTGTCTCCCATATCAAGAGTTAATCATGAGAAGCAAGACTGATTTTAAAAATGGTATCTTCACAATTGGGTTAATTTATACTCTGACTACACAGAAGCACCGAACAAAGCTCTGTAAAATGAAAGTTCCTTGACAAAACATGGATTTTTACCATAATATTAATTATCTATAGACAGGAACATAAGAACAAAGGTAAATATACTTTTCGGGCAAACCTATAAACAAATACATTTTGTAATTTTAGATATTTGCCTCATGCTACTAATTTTGTTTATAGTTTTTCTCAGTGACACAGTGATATCCTTGTTCCTCAGAGTATATATAATGGGATTCAAAGTTGGGGTCAAAATGGTATAGAAAAGGGACAGCAGTTTTCCTATTCCTTCAGATTGATTTGTTTTGGGTTGTAAATAAGTGATACTTGCTGATCCATAGAATAAGACTACAACTATCAGGTGAGATGAGCAAGTGGAGAAAGCCTTAGCCCTCCCTGTGGCTGATATTAATTTCAGAATATTGGGGATAATTTTGCCATATTAGACAGTGATCAACAGAAATGGAATCATAAGAAAAACTACCACTGCAACATATACTCCTATCTTATTTGCAAATGTGTCTCCACAAACAAGCATCGGTACTGGGGGAATATCACAGAAAAAGTGATTAATTCTGTTAGATCCACAAAAATGTAAAAAGAAAATCTGGTATGTTTGTCTAATTGCAGCTGGAATAACAATGATCCAGCAGGCAGCCACCAGCTGCGTGCAGACCTTGTGGTTCATGACTAGAGCATAGTGCAGAGGGTTACAGATGGCCACATAGCGGTCATAGGCCATCAGTGTCAGCAGGAAGAACTCCACGCCTCCCAGCATAAGGACAAAATACATTTGTGCAGCACAGGCAAAAAAAGAAATATTTCCTTTTTGGGTACAAAGGTCCACAAGCATTCTTGGGATAGTGACTGTTACATAGCAGATTTCCAGAAATGAAAAATTTCCAAGGAAAAAATACATAGGTGTCTGAAGAGCAGGGTCAATGTTTGTTATTAGTACTATAATGCTGTTGCACATCAGAATAATCAAATATATGGATGAAAATATCCCAAAAAGTGTCCACTGGAGCTGGGGAGTATCAGAGAACCCCAAGAGGACAAATTCCATCATTGCAGTGCGGTTTGATTTTTCTGTTTTAATCTGTTGTCCAGCTGCTGATATAATAAAGTCATTATAATTAATTCATTCACTTTTTAAAACAATTTGTTTGGTTTTTACAAGTATTAGATACATGGCTACATGTACTTGCTATCTTAAATTGTATCCAGCATTACCTCATTTGTGCAAGATGAGATTGGAACTTCAAAAGTGAACTGATATATATTAAAATGATGCCAAGAACTCAAATTTAACATAACTTAATAGACTTGGTTTTACTTTTACCAAGATTACTGGGAAGTTCAGATTATTATGTAGACCGTATTGTGGAGAAATAACATTTTTCTCTTGAGACTGAAATTTTACACAGACCTTTTGTCTTGTTTCTGGGATCATTATTTTCTCAGTACACATGCACATCTCCATCTTCTTTGAATCTACACCTTTTCTGTTAAAGCTTTTATGTGCTTCTTATTCAAGACTTAAAGTCCCCTCTTATATTCCAGGGAGAATCATTTATTAAATCCATTCTTTTTGTGGTGAAATAAGTAGTTGCATTATTATTGCTCTATTTAATTTCTTTCACATATGCCAGATATGAAAAACAATGATCTCACAATGCTGTTCATTAAATCTTTCACTAACACCTATTATACAACATACTAAAATATGAATTAATATTTTAGTTTGTTAATAAATATGACCTTTTGCTCACACATTTCCCTTTGTATTTATGTGAGTTTCTCCTCCATCATGTAATTCCCTTGCAAGTGAACACAGTTCCCTTTTTTCTCCTCACATGATGAATGATAAAAGTGCACCTTTAAGTAAATCTAGCCAGCTGTGCCTTACTCTTACCATGAATGTCTCTAGAGCAAATGAGTGTGATTAAAACTCCAGACAAAACAAGACAAATGTAATACAATTGCTTTTTATTTTTAGCACTAATATTAAAAAAGTCAACACTACTTGATAATTCCACTTAAACTTTTAAAATTCTTGTTCTCCAACTTTTCAAAAGAAATAGGTATATATTTGCTTATTAGCTGAAATCAATTACACCTGTGTACCATTCTAGCCACATCAGATGATGCTTTTCAATTAGTATATTGATACATAAAATAATTTGCTAAACAGTTCTGATATTTTCCTTTGTATTCATTTTTAATATTTTTTGAAATATATATTGCTGTTTTATTATCACTATTTGATTTTATTCATCTAATTTATTTAATTTCATAATTCAGCAAGTTAAGTGATACATAATAGTAATGATCATATTTTCAGATAAAGATCTCAAAATTTCATACATTTATGCTTTATCAACTGAATCTTGATACTTAAATTTAGAGTTATACCTAAAGAAATAGTTTGACCTTATAATTACAGCTTACCTTTAGTGATTTGCATGAAATAGTCTGGAAAGTACATGTACTTTTTTTAACCAATAAACTTTATAGGCCCTCCTTTTTTTCAAGAGGTCACTTTAGTTCTACAATATTTTTTTCTTGCTTCAAACATCAACTGCTCTTAAGCAGGAAGAGTCCTGCACACCCTGGGGAACATCATCCCTTGTGTATCAATTTAATTTCTAGAAGATTGTTTCTGTTTCTAATGAGAAATATGAATTAATCAAATTTGTGAACTTTCATCACTGTGTGACATTTTCTCTAGCTTCTATTGTGTTATTTACCACTAGTTTTACATTGTTCCCATAATATATATTATTGTTACAATTGTATACATATATTTTGCCATTTATACAGCTTATTTAATTTTAGGGTATACACTTTTGCTCAAATTTTTGAATACACATTTCATGTATGTCTCACACACTTTCTTCTAAGACATGATATACTTGAAAATCTTAATAATTTGCCACAAGTTTTCTCAATCTCTATTCGTGTCATTAAAGCTATTTCTGCCTGCCCTACCTTGTACTTCATTCTGAATTGCATTTATTTCCCAACCTATTGAAAAGATCAGATGACTTTTCATTTTTATTTATTTGATATGATGGATTACATTGATCAATTTTAAATGTTAAACCAACTTTGCATATCAGGGATAAATCCTACTTGGTCATGGTGTATAATTCTAGTTATACATATTGTGGTTAATTTGGCAGCTTTCCCAGAGTCTGGGTTTTATATTATTTGAGCTTGTAGTTATTTCTGCTGATATAATATAGAAGGAGAGCTCTAACATCAGGCTTCTCATAGACTTGGAGGCATATAAATAGGAGTTTATTAGGTAGGGTCTGGGAGGACAGGAAGGTGACAATGTAAGAGTTAGGAAGAGTCCAGATGATACTTCTTCAAGAATTACTAACCCAGCCAGGTAGATGCAACCCTCTTTTGTCATCTACTGCTCTGTAAGTAACTCTTTTTAAAACTTATTTTAAAGCCCTGTGCCAGTGGCTCACTCTTGTAATCCTAGCTACTCAGGAGGCAGAAGTCAGGAAGATCATGGTTCAAAGACAGCCTGGGCAAATAGTTTAAAAGATGCTACCTTGAAAAAAACCTATCACCAAAAATGGCTAGTGGAGGAGTGGCTCAAGGTGTAGGCCCTGAGTTCAAACCCCAGTACTAAAAAAAAAAAAAAAAAAAGAATTTATTTTACCATTCATGTGTACTTATTTCCTCTTACTCAAATTATTTTATAATATACTGGGCAGTTTCCCTGAATATTTGTATTGGAATTTCTCTTAACTATTTGATAATTTTTACCTATTTCTCAGAGTATTTTTGATGGCATGTTTGCTTTATTTGCTTTTACATGAAAATATATGTGATTTAATTTATTGACTACATAGAGTATAATGATTTTATTAATTATTGACTCTAGTAATTTTACTGTAGATTCTATTTTCTCTAAATATTCATTATCATTTATAACAAATAGGTAGAATTACTCATTTTCTTTTTTTTTACATTTTAAAACATGTAACTTTATTCTTTTTTTTCTCTTTATTGTTGTGCTGGGAGGAGGAACATTGTGACATTTACAAAAGTTCTTACAATGCATCAAATGTATCATTTTTGAATTCCCCCCGCTACCATTCTCCTCAATTCTCACTATTTTACTGTGATTTTTACATGTAGAGACTATTTTCTCTAACAAAATAGTAACTAACATCAGTGAAAACATACTTTTTGGTCTCAATTACAGAAAGGCATATATCAATATAATACCACTTAATAAATTGTTATGTTTATCAGCACATATTACAGATATTCTCCTTATTGCCGTCAGTAACTGCTTTACTCTATATGGATGAGTGAGTGTAAAAACTCTTCATCTTTTATTTAGTTTTCTATGTTCTTTGTCTGTACTTAATCTTTTTTTGGCTATTTTCCAATGTGCATTTTTTATTATATTTTATTAGCATACATTAGTAGTAGAAGGGATTTTACTATAATACTTTCATAAATGTGTACACTACACTTGGGTTGTTAACCCCCATACTATTTTCCTTTAACCTCCCTTCCTTCTCCCTCAGTTTTAAATGGTGTTTGGTGGACTTCATTTTGCTATCTTCACATGGAACAGATTAATCACTCAAATGAGCCCTGCATTAATTACCAACCCAAATGTTTTTGAGCTATTGGGAAAGGACAGTGTCTTAAGCTACAAGCTTTGAATTTTAATTTGTTATGAAACAAGAGGGAATTAGAACAAGGCACTTCAAAAAGTTTATGATACCAAATGCTTTACCTTTGTTTCAATTGCTCACATAGATGTCAAATTATCTCTTGTCAGTCTTCTGACTATTCCGTCTTCTGAAATGACTGTCTTTTTTTGTGTGTTTTTCAGATGATCTTTTCTGAACCTTGACACGTTCTTATGCAATAAGAGAATGAGCTGATGGATACACTATGACTAGATATGAAGTAAATGTTTTGTAAATATTGTGATATTGTAAATATTAGGACAAATTAGGAACAGTAATAAAAGGCAAACAAGTCAAGAAAACTGTTTTCTACCCCACCTACATGATAAAAGTGGTATAGAAAAATAGATTGCACTCCTTCTAAATAATCCATTTTGACTTAATTCAAATAAGGCCATGACTATCAGGCGATAGTCATAGGCTTGTACCACAAGTACAGAAGGCTATTGCCTAACTTGCAGCTGAGGACATTTTCAGGATGTTGATGACAATTTTTCCTTAAGAGACACTAATCAGCAATAACGCAAACATGAGAAACACTACTGTGACTACACAGAACACGATCTTATTCACAAAATTGTCCTCACAGGCAAAGCCAAGTACTTCGGAGATGTCAGAGAATTAACGTTAGGCTCAAAAAAGCCAAAGAGAAAATATGGCATACTTGCACAAGTTTGACTGGAATTTTGTTGATCCCATAGGCAGTTGCCAGCTGTGTAGTTCATAATTCGAGCATAGTGCAGAAGTTTACAGATGGCCACATAGTCTTCATAGGCCATCACTATCAGGAAAAAGCACTTGTGACTCCAAGCTTGACAAAATACATTTATGTAGAACAGGAAAAGAAAGAAATCCCTCCTTTCTGGATGCAAAAGTTTGTAATCATTCTTTGCATGTGACTTATACAACAGTATTCATAAACAAGAAACTTCTAAGGAAAAAAAAGCACATGCAGGTCTGGAGAACAAGGTCAATTCTAGTTATCAGAATTGTGACACTATTGCCCATCACAGAGATTATTAAATATATCACCAAAAGTATCCATTGGCATTTGGAAATATCAGAAATCCACAAGAGAATGATTTTCATTTTCATAGTGATATTTGATTCTTTTAGTCTTAATTTGTTTTCCATCTGCAGATTGGTAAATTCATGATAGCTGTTAAAAAATAAAGACCAAGAAGGTGAAACAGGTCTTGCCCAGGAGTAGGTACTAGTGGGAGAAGGAAGGTAAATGAGAGGGTGAAGGAGGGCAAATATGGTCAGTGTACTGTGTAAATATGTATGAAAACAGAGTAATGAAACCAGTTGAAATTGTTCTAAGAAAGGGGGAGGAGGAATGAGAGAGAATTATGGGTGATTTGAATATAATTAAGATACATTGTAAACACATGTAAATGTTATAATGAATCTCCCCCATACAGCTAATACATGATAATGATAAAGTTAATAAATATTTTTAAAAGATGGCTAGATCATTCAATATTTTGAGCCATATTTTTGTCTTTATTTACTACACTGAATGCACGATTGAACTTCTATAACTTCTTAAGTTATTCTATCCATCAACTTTCTTTTTACTAGGAAATGAAGTTAGAAATTTAGCAATGACTTTGCATGCAATTAAAATCAACAAATAAATCCTGTTATATTTAATAGACCTTTGTTTTAATGATACAAATAATAACAAGTCATGCATATTTCTTACAGCTTATTTTGAATGAATAATATCTAATTATTAGGCTCTTTTATTTGGTGATCTGGAATTTTAACTTAGGGCTTCATGCTGGCTAGCAGATTCTGTCTTTGAACAGAATTATATAACTGAAATTTTACAATATGTAATATTAGTTTATTCTCTCTTCTGTGTAGGTAATCCTACTCAAATTTCTGTCAATAGAAAACCTTTCCCTTAATGCTTTTACTCCATGTTCAAAGTGAGTTTTGAGACCTCTTACTTATACCCCAGTTGCTATCTCTTTTATATATTCAAACCTTTGACACTGAAAGAGTAAATGCATTCATGATTCCTGTTCTGTTTTATGCCTCTCTTCCCCACTTACACTAAAAAGGAAATCATTAATCCCTACATGTTGTTCAAAAAACTTCCTCAATAACACTCTCTTCCACTATATGATGATTACTATCTTTAATACAGCCGACAAAATAACTTACCTATTGCTATATTTTTTCATATTTTCTCCTTATCTAAGTGAGACTCTATAAAGTCTTTGTTATATTATTTCCATGCAGACAAATCCAACTTTCTCTTAGGCTATACAAAATACATTTTTTTTGTCATTACTGGCTCTTGAATTCAGGGCTTATACCTTGAGCCACTTCACCAGCACTATTTTGTGAAGGGTTTTTTTGAGATAGAGTCTTGCAAACTATTTTGCTCAGGCTGGCTTCGAAACTCCATCCTCCTGATCTCTGCTTCCTGAGTAGCTATAGCTAGGATTACAGGCATGAGCCACCAGTTCCTGGCTTACAATAAACTTTGATTAAAAGCGATTATTAGTTTTGCTAGTCATGCCCATAGTCATAGCATATGATTGGGAGTGAATAAGAACACAGTTGTCTTGTGTCACTTGATATTACTGTCCACAAGTATCAAGAACTCAACTCTACTTTGAAAATATTATTCTACTTTCTTTTTCTGAGACATATTAAATATTCTTTACTTGATACAACACATAAACCACACTAAATGCCTTTCAATAAGTAAAAGTCAGGATTTTAAATGCAGGGAATTCTATTTAAATTGGTGGTAGCCAAGACCCAAAATATAGACATTGCTTCCTTATCTTCAGTATTGCCTGTAATAAGCCAATGATCACAAACAGAAACACAGGCAAATTTGAGTGGTTTTGAGACAGTGAAGGGATTTTCCAGTATTTAAACACATTCACATAAAAGTTACATAACACTAAGTATTAAACCAGTCCTCACCAGGTTTTGTGGGATGTCATTCCCCAACTTTGTGAAATGTTGAACATTACTAATTAAGTCCCAATCACCTTTAGAGAGGAAAGCATTGACAATAGTTACTTAATTGGGATTATTTTTTAAAAGACCGTATTCACTTAACTGTAAGCCAATTTTACTTAATTCATGACGGTTCAACAAAATATTCTGTCAGTCATTCATGAGATAAGATGTATTAAATTATGGTACACATAAAAAAGCCATAAGACATTTCTATTTTGTAATAAATAAAGCAGTGGCTATTACTCATTAGTAGATTTTTTTTGAGATAAGCCATCAAGTCTTCCCTTTTTCCCTTCTTCTTAAAGACAGAAAAGATCATTTTTGTTCCAGAGATGTATGTTTTGGGATTAGTGTATCCTCTTCCAAAGTGATGCCTTTAGCATCAGTGCAAGAGAATCTGGTCCAGCCTGCAAGAGTAGGTTGGTACTGGTGGGAGGGGAGAGGTGGCAGGGAAAGGGTGTAGGAGGGTGAATATGGTGCAAATACTGTGTACACATGTATGTAAATGGAAAAATGTTGCCTATTCAAACTATTCCAGATATAGAGTGAGAAATAAAGAATAATGTTTGGGGGGGTGAGTTCAGGTATGATGTATTTGATATATTATAAGAACCTTTGTAAATACCACACTGTGGCCTCACCCACCACAACAACCAAAAATACTGAAGAATTTATAAATCCACATATGATTGAGTTCATGTAAAAATAGTGGGTGTTAAAATATACCATAATTATAAAATGGTCCATTTCATTTTTTTTAAGTTTTACTTATTTTGGGGGCACAGATTTTATGTGCATACAAATTTGTGATAATTACATATATCTACCGAATTAAACCTTTTATCTCTATGTATGCTTTTCCTATCATATCTCACTAATCATTTTGACTATGCTGGCCATAAACCACATTCCTTTCAATCTCAGCCTTAGTTGCAGAAATTACAGGGATGAGTCACCATGCACAGCCAATGTTTTATACATTTAAAGGTTTCTTATTTTTATTGCTAACTCATTAATACTTTTGTGAGCACAGAAGATACTCTGGCAAATATTAAAACTTTAAATGTTGTGAACATTTTCTCTGAGATGGACTATGTTAGTAAACACTTTAAGTGCACTAAAAACAATGTACTTCTGCAGTTGTACATAATGTTCTCCAGGTTACTTTATCAGTTCAATGGTGCTTTTTCAGTGTTCCACAGATGAATGAAACTTGAACATGAAGATTTCCTAATATGATTTTCTTTTTCTTTTTTTTTTTTTTTTTGCCTTGTGTCTGCAACTTCTTTCATTGTTATGCTGGTTGGGGGTACATTGCGGCATTTACCAAGGTTCTCTTTTAATGTTTATTCATTTATTCATATGTGCGTACATTGTTTGGGCCATCTCTTCCCCCTGCCCCAACCCCCTCCTCCTCTGTCCCATGCCCTTGCTTTCAGGCAGAACTTTTTCCTCCCTCTTCTTTTCCAATTTTGTTGAAGAGAAGACATAAGCAATAATAAGAAAGACATTTTTTTGCTAACTTGAGATAAAGATGGCTATACAGAGAGATTCCTAACATTACTTCCATGTACATGTGTATTACAACCTGAATTGGTTCATCTCTGCCAGACCTAATCACTACTTCCCAGTTACCTTCACATAGTGGCCTCTGTCAGTTTAAGATTATTTCATTAGCTCCTCTACAGTGCGCACACCAAACACTTTCAAGTTTTAGGTTTCCTTCCCTTTTCCTATGCATTCTCCTCCTGTATGCATTCTTCTCTTAGCATGTGACCCATGTCCAATAATATTACTGCAATTGTTTTATGTCCAAAGTCCACATGAGGGAGAACATATGATTTTTTGCCTTCTGAACCTGGCTATCTTCACTTAAGATGATGATCTCCGGTTCCATCCATTTTCTTGCAAATGACAAAATTTCATTCTTCTTTGTGGCTGAATAAAATTCCTTTGTGTATAAATACTACATTTTCTTAATCCATTGGTCAGTGGTGGGGCACCTTGCCTCTTTCCATAATTTGGCTATTGTGAATAGTGCTGCAATAAACATGGGCATGACGATAGCTATTCTAACAGGAGTGAGGTGGAATTTTAGTGTGGTTTTGATTTGCATTTCCTTTATGTTCAGGGGTCATAAGTATTCTTTCATGTGTTTTTTGGCCATTTGGGTTTCTTCCTTTGAAAAAGTTCTGTTTTGTTCAGTTGCCCACTTATTTATTAGTTCATTGATTAGGGGGAGTTTAGATTTTGAACTCCCTGTATATTCTGGTTATCAGTCCTTTGTGTGATGTGTAGCTGGAAAATATTTTCTCCTACTCTGTGTGTGGTCTGTTTTGTTTTGAAAGCATCTTTTTTTGTTGTGCAGAATCTTTTTAATTTCATGTAGTCTCATTTATCTATTCTTTCTCTTAGTTGCTGGGTTCCTGGAGTTCTATTGAAGAAGTACTTCCCTATACCTATTGCTTCAAGAGTATTCCCTGCTCTTTCCTGTACTAACTTTAGAGTTTTGTGCCTGATATTAAAGTCCTTAATCTACCTTGAGATGATACTAGTGCAGGGTGATAAAAATGGATCAAGTTTCAGTTTTCTGCAGGCAGATAACCACTTTTCCCAGCAACATTTGTTGAAGAGGCTGCTTATTCTCCATCATATGTTTTTAGTGCCTCTGTCAAAAATAAGGTATACATAGCTGTATAGATTCATATCTGGGTCCTCCATTCTGTTCCACTGGCCTTCACATCTGTCTTTGTGCCAGTACCATGCTTTTTTTTTCATTGCTATGGTTCTGTAATATAGTTTGAAGTAAAGTATTGTGATACCTCCAACATTGCTCTTTTTACTGAGTATAGACTTGGCTATTCATGGTCTCTTGTGTTTCCAAATGAACTTCTGTGTACTTTTTTCAATCTCTGTGATGAACGTCATTTGGATTTTAATGGGATTTGAATTGAACATGTAGACTTTTTTTAGTAGTATAGCCATTTTTACTATGTTGATTCTACAAATCCATGAGCACATCTTTCCATGTGCGCTCCATGTTCTGTAGTCTTCCTCGATCTCTTTCTTCAGGGGTTTGTAGTTCTCCTTGTAGAGGTCATTCACATCCTTTGTTAAGTTTACTCCTAGGTATTTCATTTTTTTTTGAGGTTATTGTAAATGGAATTGTTTCCATATATCCTTTCTCAATTTGTTCATTGTGGGTGTATAGAAAAGCTAATGAATTTTGTAAGCTGATTTTGTATCCTGCCACATTGCTGAAGCTGTTTATGATATCTAGGAGTTTTGGGGTAGAGTTTTTTTGGTCTTTGAGTATAGGATCATGTCATCTGCAAACAGGGATACTTTGACAGTTTCTTTACCTATTTCTATACCTTTTATTACTGCTTCTTGCCTTATTGCTCCTGCTAGGAATTCCAGTACTATGTTCAATAGGAGTGGAGAGAGTGGGCACCCTTGTCTCATTCCTGATTTTAGGGGAAATCGTTTCAGTTTTTCTCCATTATGTATGATGTTGGGAATAGGTTTGTCATTTACAGCCTTTATAATGTTGAGATACATTCCTTCTATTCCTAGTTTTCTTAGAATTTTATTATGAAGTGGTGATGAATCTTATCAAAGGCCTTTTCTGCGTCTATTGAGATGATCAGTGGTTTTTGTGTTTGCTTCTATTAATGTGCCATATTACATTTATAGATTTGTGTATATTGAACCACCCCTGTATCCCTGGGATGCAGCCGACTGGTCGTGGTGAATGATCTTTCTTATATGTTGTTGAATTCGGTTTGCCATTATATTACTGTGGATTTTTGCATTGATGTTGATTAAGGACATTGACCTATAGTTCTCCTTTTTGGAGGTGTCTTTGGTTTTGGGATGAGTTAGGCAGTGCTCCTTCCCCTTCTATTTCATGGAAGAGTTTATGGAGAGTTGGCATTATTTCTTCTTTAAAAGTCTGTTAGAATTCAGCAGAGAATCCATCAGGTCTTGGACTTTTCTTTTTTGGGAGACTACTGCTGCTTCAATTTCATTTTGTATTAGAGATCTATGTGGGTGGTTAAAATACTCTTGGTTCTGTTTTGGATAGTCATAAATATCTAGAAATTTGTCCATTTCTTCAAGATTTTCAAATGTATTGGAATATTTTCTCGAAGTAGTCTCTGATAATTCCCTGGATTTCCTTGGTGTTTGTTGTTATCATCCATTTTTGCATTTCTGATTTTACTGATTTGGGTCTTTTCCCTCCTCATTTTAGTTAGTTTTTCCAGGGATTTGTCAATCTGCTTTATTTTTTTCAAAGAACTACCTTTTTTTGTTGTTGATTCTTTGTAATATTTTTTGGGGGGACTCTCATTAATTTTGACCCTTATTTTTATGTTTTTTTCTCCTTCTGCTTGATTTGGGTTTTAGTTTTTCTTATTTATCTAGGAATTTGAGATGCAGCATTAGATCATTTATTTACGATCTTTCTGTCCTTTTAATATATGTGCTCATGGCTATAAACTTTCCTCTTAGGACTGTCTTTGCTGTGTCCCATAGGTTCTGGTAGGTTGTGTTTTCATTTCCATTAACTTCCAGGAACCTTTAACTTCCTCTTTTATTTCATCAATGACCAACTGATCATTGAGCAATGTGTTGTTCATTGTTTCTGCATTTTCTGCTGTTGTTTTTGTTGTACAGTTCTAGTCTTAATGCATTGTAGTCAGATAAAATGCATGGGATTATTTCTATTTTTTTTTTATATTTGTGAGGCTTGCTTTGTGCTCTAAGATATGATCAACTTTGGAGATTGTTGCATGGGCTGCTGAGAAGAATGTATATTGTGTGTATTTTGGATGGAATATTCTGTAGACTTCAGCTAGGTCTGTTTGATCTATGGTGTGATTTAGTTCTAGAATTTCTTTCTTGATTTTTTGTTTCAATGACCTATCTATTGGTGATGGGGGGGGCATTAAAGTCTCTCACTACCACCATGTTGGAGTCTATATGTACTTTTAAGTCCTTTAAATCATGTTTGATGAAATTGGGTGCACTGGCATTTGGTGCATATAGGCTGATAATTGTTACTTACTTTTGATGTATTTCCCCTTTCATTAGTATGAGGTCTCCTTCTTTATCTCATTTGATCAATGTAAATTTTAATTCTATTTTGTCTGAGATAAGTATTGATACTCCTGCTTGTTTTCTGGGGCCATTGGCTTGGTAACTCCTCTTCCTGCTTTTCATTCTAAGCCAGTGTTTGTTCTGTCAATGAGATGGGTCTCCTGTATACAACAGATTGTTGGATCTTTCTTTTTATCCCAGTTTACTGAATGGTGCCTAGGGAAGTTGAGTCTGCTGACATTCATTGTTACTATTCATAGTTATGTGGTGATTCTTGCCATTTAGTTGTTTTTGTTGTTTAAGGATTTGATTGTGTGCAGCTTAATTATTGCTACTCTCTGATTCCTTGTCTTTTGTTATGTGGTTTGATATTGATCATCCTCTTGTGGTTTTGTTTGCTTTCATCTTCTGTGTGCAGAATTCCTTGGAGAATCTTTTGTAGTGGAGGCTTGGTGGTCATATATTGTTTTAGTTGCAGCTTATCTTGGAAGATTTTTATTGTTCCATCTATTTTGAATGATAGTTTTGCTGTGTAGAGTATCCTAGGATTGAAGTTACTTTGATTCGATTCCTAAATTACCTCACTCTATGCCCTTCTTTCTTTTAAGATTTCTGTTGAGAAATCTCCTGTGATTTTGATGGGTTTACCTTGATATGTTTTTTGTTTTTCTATTACAATTTACAATATTCTTTCTCTAGTCTCTGTGCCTGTTGTTTTAATGATGATATGCCACAAGTCTGTTTGGCATCCTGGAGGCTTCTTGTACCTGTATGGGCAAAACTTTCTTGAGATTTGGGGATTTTTCTGTTACCACTTTTTTTTAATATAATATGAATCCTTTTCGCTTGGACCTCTTCTCCTTCAATGCACATGATTTTCAGGTTTGGTCTTTTGATGAAGTCAGTGAGTTCTTGCATATTTCTTTCACAGCTCTTGAGTTGTTTGACTAACACTTCTTTAATTTTTCCTTCAACTTTTATTTTATCTTTGAGTTCTGAATTTCTGTCTTCCACTTGTTCTACTCTGCTTGAATGGCCTGCCACTCTGTTTTGTGTTTTTGTTTGATTATTTTTTCTGAGGTTGTCCATATCTTGGGTCACTTCCTCTTTAATATTTTTTATTTTCATCTTTAATTCATGTGTTTCTCTACTTATGGTCTTTACTGTTTCATTTTTGTGTTCACTTAGAGCTCCTCTGATTTCATTGATTTATTTCTGTGTCTTCTCATATTCTTTATTTTTAGAGTCTTGAAACTTTTTTAGTGCATCTGTACACATTTGGTTAACTATGTCTAGTATCTTCTCCATGAAATCCTCAGTGATTTCTTGCAAGATTTCTTCTTTAAAGGTGTTTTGTGGGCATCACTGGGTTCCTTAGTGTCATATACCGCTGTTTTCTTGGGGTCAGGAACAACGTATCTGTTTTGTTTATTTCCCTCTGAATACTGTTTTAAATTATTGTTTTGAAGTGAGTGCTTTCCATTCCTTCTTCTTCTTCCCAGTGTTCCACATGGTACTGTGCAGCTAGTTGGTGGTTATAGTCACCTGTTTTCCTTCCCTTGATTTAATTTTTTGTGTTACAGATGTCTTGGTTGGTAGCTAGTTTGTTCTGCTATTTCTGTCCCTGGTCTGGAGTTGCAGTTTAGCAAAAACTAATTCACAGGTTCAATACCTGATCAGCTGTTTATGTATTATATAGAAGTCTCCTTGGTGGTAATATCTATGTCAGTGGGAGTTGGGGGGTTAACATTTGTCAGACTAGCTATAGAAATTTGGGGAGTTAGTTAGGGTGGCACTTAAAGGGGATATAGGGTGGGTGAGTAAGGGAAGTGGTGGGGGAGCTGCTAGTTTTTGGTGCCCTTGTGTGTGTTTGAGTGCATTTCTCTTGTTGTAGTATAGAGTGATTGTGTCAGGGATTACAAGGTGTTGGTGTTGTGTAAAGTTGGTATAGTAGGTTGGTCAGCAGGTGGTAAGTGTATAGGAGGGAGGAGTAGTCTGTTGACAGGTTGGAGAGAATGGGAGAGGAAGGTGGGTGCAAGGGGAGAGAGTGTATGAGAAGCAGAAAGATTAGTGGGCAGGATAGCAATGGATTTTAGCACAGGAGAAGGAAGGAGAGTGAAGGCAGTGAGAGTAGGAATGAGAAGATGGTGATAGTAAAATTGATAATATAGAAAGAAAAAAGGAAATAAGATTAAAAATAAAAATAAAAAACCCACAGTAATAAAACAAATGAACAAAAAGTGGAAAAAAACATAAAAAAACCCACCTGGTTCAGGAATAATAGAATTCCAGTCTTAGTTTAAGTCCTGGAGTTATTCCTCCAGCATTCAGTCCTGGTATTGGCATATAAACAGAAGCTCTGATGTGGTCTCACCAAGTAATTGGCTTGTGAGTAGTGTTTTGTTCTTCTGTCTACAAGTTTAATTGAAATTGTGAGGTGAGGTAACTTTGTCAGATCATGCAGGGTAGTCACAGCTATTGTTTTCCTCAGCTAGTAGCTGTGTTCTTCTTCAGCTGCAGCTGTTTTGTCAGCTCCTCTCCCAGTGAGGTGGGGCATTTCAGTTTTGAGTGCTGCCCTCTGGTTCGGGAGATCAACTCTGCATTCCACTACCTGCCCTCCTTTGGGAGGTGGCTTATTACTGTGTTTTTTTACAGAGATATCAGCACTGGGGGTTTATTTCTTTGCCCCACCCCCTTTCTCTGGGGCAGGTTCAGTATGCCAACCACACCCTCTGCTTCTGTGCTAGATTACAGTCCACTGTTTGTTTTTCAGTTTTGTGGGGCAGTTCAATTTTGAGTGATGCTCTCTGCTTCAGTAGATCAGCTCTGTAATCCACTACAGCTCTGCTTCAGGGAGTGGCTTATTGCCAACCTGCTCTCAGCCTTTGCTGCCTTTCCTGTGTTTATTTACTGATAGTTTGGGGCTGAGTTTAGCCCCTTGCCCCTCCATCTTTCTCTGGTGCAATTACAGAGTTCCACCAACCCCTTCCCCCCCAAACCAATGTCTGCATTTGATTATAGTTTGCTTTTATTCAGTTTTGTTGAGGAGGGGGGATCAGTCTGCCCAGGGACTGTGCTAGTTTAGTTTATGTTATCAGGGGTGGATAGGGGATTACTACTTGATGTGTGTGGTGCTCACTTGTTTGTTCTGTCAACTGATGCACAGGCTGATTTGGAGCCAGCAGGTGGGAGGGGCGAGTGGCAGCAGTGGGAAATGGGGCTAAATTTTCTCAGTGTAACATGGCATGGGGAGGCTTTCCATAGGCCAGGGCTTCATTACACCAAAGTTTGATTCTTGTTGATACGTTATTTCAGTTTGATGGAGGAAGGAGAAGAGAAGGAAAGAAAGAAGTAAGGAGGAAGAAAAAAAATTACTGTGGGGAAGAAGGGTTTCCCTAGGGCTGGTTACATATCTCTGTTTTTGCAGTGTTTAGTGGGCTTCTTGATATATCTTCAGTTTAATTTCCTTTCCCCTTCACACCTCTTGTTGATTACTCCAGAAAAGACCATCTCCCTTTCACATCCATGTCCCATTACTATTATTATTATTATCATCATCATAAACATCATTTTAGATCTAATTTCTAAAAATGACTAAGTACATGTGATACTTGGCTTTTTGAGCTTGTCTTATGTTTTCTAAGAATTTCACCATCAATTTGCTAGTCATGTTTTTTAAATTTTTATTTTGTATATTTTTATAATTTCCTTCTCATTTTTGAGAAAACATTCTTCTCATTTTTGTATAATTGTATACAAAAATCTATTTTGGTCAAAAATTTTATAATAACCAGGATTGAGTAATCAAATTTGATTAATGCAGATCTCTCATTAGAAAATATTTAAGACAGAAAGTAATAGAGCAACCTCTTTATAGGTTTAAAGAGACAATAGCCTGTAGCTATAAAATGATTTATCTAATGAAGTTTTTCTATAAAACACAGACAAATTTACAAAGAAGAAAAATAAGGGATCAACAGAAGAAAACCAATAGACAAAGTTAAAAAAATGTTCCAGCTAATTCCTAATCAGTTAATGAGTATACTGAATGGTGAATAACTAAATATTACAATTAAAGTGAAAACAGATTATAAAGCAAAACACAAATATCTAATCTCTACACCAGACATACTTTAGATCTAGGGCAAATACAGCAATGTTGTAGGACTTAGGTTACATGACAAGGGGAGAACATATACAGGAGCTACAGGGTTAGATATAAAACTCAAAACATGAAGCATTTGATATCCCACTTCAGACCAATTAATACAGAAACCTTAAAGTGACAGAGGTTCTGCCTGGAAGGGATGGGGGAGGGGGGGAGAAGGTGGGGGTGGGAGCAGGAGGGAGAAGTGACCCAAACAATGTATGCACGTGTGAATAAGTGAATAATAAAAAAAGGACCCCTGCCCCCTCCAAAAGTAAATGTTTTAGGAGTAGAAAAAAATATGAATAGAAAAACTTTAACACACAAATCATAGATATATAAAGCTGGAGTTACTATAGTAATGTCAGAAAACATGATATGTATCACCAGGATAAACATATGTATATCATTAATAGGAAAAAAACAGCTAATTGGAAGAAAAATCTTATACATTTTATTTACCCATTTGAGAGAAATGGGAAAAAGTAAAATGCATGTAATGTGGTTGGTTTCTAGAAGCTATAATTTGCCCTAGCAAGAGAATTCAACCTCAGACTTACATCCTTGAGGAACTAGATTCTACAAACAATCTGAGCTAAAGTGCAACATTTTTCCTGACAGCCTTCAGACAAGAAATTGGCCCTAAGTGTACCCTTCTATTAATCAGCTTTTGATATTTTAAGAAAAGAAACTGACCACCCTGTATAGTGTTTAGGGACTTCAGAAACTCTGAGAAGATAAATTCATGTTATAATAACTTGCTGAATTTTTGATCATTTGTTTTGCAATATTAAAAAGCAATTCAATAATTTGAAATGCATGTAGTTTGATCATCACATTATAGAGATATATCTCTATAATTGATTATACTTGACAGGATAATCATTCTCTATTTATCTGGGAATACCTAGAAGTATTAGACTTTTACTTATACTTATGATAAGACCAATGGGCTTTATAATACCCAGTGTACAGTCTAAAATATACCTGCTGACTCCAGTCACTTTATTTGTGATAAGCAAGTGTCCTGTTGGATTAAAACCTGAATTAGTTACCACACCAAGAGGAAGTACACGCCTCCTTATTTGCTTTTACTCTGAGCTTTTGACAAATTCAGATTCTTTACACAGTCCATCTGCTTTCAAGCAAGAGTGTGACCTTGTATGTGGGAAGAAAAGGAAGTCTGTGAGTATCTTGGTGCTGATGGCTCTCGTGCCTCTGGTGTTTTCCTTCCTATTTTCTTTATTTCACTGAGTAGTATTTGCTTGGTTTTAAATAAAATCCTTTTGAGTACACTTTTTGTTGTGAAGTAAATTCCTTTGATTCAAACTATAACGAGTACAACTGTTTTTATTTTTCCTTCAGGTTCATTATTGACAAATGAATAAGACAATTGATCAATGATTTTGAATTTTTCAGAGAAAATTTTTTTTGTTGGATTGCTTATGGTAGGACCTATATTCTTTCTAACTTGTTAGGTAAGTAGGGATTTCTTTATTGTTCCATGGTCTTCAGGGTCTGAGTTGTAGAAACACTTTATTTTTACAATACTCTTGACATTTTACCTATAGTGTAATATGCAGATACTCTTTTCTGGTCATGTCTCCTGGGTGTCCATATCCTTCTACACATTGATAGGTTTGTGCTATAATTTCATTGAATAAGTTTTCTGTGCCTTTGTTTCTATCTCAATCCTTTCTTATATTTTGTGATTCTTAGTGCTGTCTGTTGACCATGTCCCAGAGATCTTGACAATGATAGTCATGATTGGTTATTTTTTCTTTATTCCTATCTAAGTGAAATAATACTTCAACCTTGTTCTCAATCTCTGATATTTTGTTTTACATAATCTCCTCTATTTGTAATGCCTTCCATTGCATTTTTTTATTGTTTGAGTTTAATTTCCAAGTTTTCCTGTCTTATAGTTCTAGAATCTCAATTTGCTTTCTGAATTTCTCATCCTCACTTCTAAATTTCTTGTGGACATCTTTTATGTGTTTGTTTGGATCACTTTGAGGTCATTGGTGAATTTTGAAACTAGAATTTTGCACTCTTTGTCCACCTTTTCAACAATTTCAGAATTGTGGATACAATAATTGCAGAGTTGTGAAATTTTGAAGGGGTCATATTGCTTTTTTCATATTTCTTCTGTTTCTGCTTTGTGACTTTTTCATATACTGGGATGGAAGGCCCTTTAAACATTTTCTATATTAGTGTAGTGGCTGCCCTCAAAATTGCTTCTGTCAGGTTAGCACAAGGACCATGTGGGACAATCCATCACATCAGAGATGGTCTCCCACATCTGATATTGGCAACTACCACAAAATTTTGTTTCACTTCAATGCACTGAAACCTCATTTATTCTCCTTGAACCCTTCCTACAGCCTTTTTTGCTTTATCTTATATTACAGACATGGTCTAGTGCTTTTACCAATGAAAGACTTTGTATGATCCTCCGACCCTTATCTCCTCCACTAGGATTGCAGGAATGCATTACAAGGTCCTCAACTTGTCTCTTTCTTAATAGAGAAACTAATGCTGAATGCTTGCTGCAGCAATTTTCCCAGGGGTGATCAGCTAGCTATCTATTGGCAGGTTGACAATATTGAGCCTATCCCATAATGTAGGATGCAGAACTTTTTTTTTAGTAGAATAAACATCAATTTTGCTAAAACATGCTCTTCTCACAACCTTTTTCTATATTTCTTGTATATAGAAAGATAAGAAAGAAAGGCCTTCTCAGTTCCTACATCACTCAATTTTACATGCAATAGCTTGAATTTGTCCAAGTTCTGCCTTGAATTTTTTTGTGAAATCATGCTCACTCTGTTTTTCTTTCATTTTTTGTTGTCCAAATACCAATCATTTCAATTAGATTTCATTAGTTTCTAATAATTACTCTCTCTAAAATTACCAATGATTCTTGCCATGCTTGTTTTGTTCTTACTTAGGCTTATCATTTGAGTTACTAACATATGCTGTGTCTCCCTGTTTCTAGGCAGGATGTAGTATCATACTTTCCAGTTTTGGAGAGAAAGAGAGAGAGAGAGAGAGATTATCTTATTCATTTATACACGAGATATTTTCATGGAAGGTATAATCACTATACCATTCTTTTTTTAGCCAAAAGTCCTGACCGATCATGGTTTCTCTGAATTCTTTTGCCTATTCTATTATGTGTGCTTCATTTCATGCCTTGGCTACTTGCTTTATAAAAATGGATGTCACAAATATGTGGCAAAAAAATATGATTTCTGGTAATTGATATAACAGTGCCTTACTAAAATTCTCTCAATTAAATCAGCCTTGTCAAAAGTTCTTTTAAGAATGGTTATTTTGTACAAAATAATATATGGAATTACTATTGCATTTTTTTTATTTAGTGACACATTCTTTGCTCATAACTTAAGACCGATTTGTTTCTCAACATTACAAATGGAATTTACTTTGGAAATAGTTATCATTGTAGAGACAAATAAGAGACAGAGGTAACAATACATATTAGTTGAAAGTTTATTATAGACATGGAAAAACAAGACCTGCAAACACAACTCATGTTTTATTCAAAAGAATTATTTATATAATAATTTTCTAGTGCCATTATCACATCTTTATTCCTTAGACTATATATCATGGGGTTGAGCATGGGAGTTACAATAGTATAAAACAGAGAAAGCACTTTTTCTGTGTCTGGTGAATGACTAGACTTGGGTCTTAAATATGTAATAATGCCTGGTCCAAAGAATAACCCCACAACAGCAAGATGAGATGAACAGGTGGAAAAGACTTTGGCCCGACTTGTGGTTGATGACAATTTGAGAACTGTAGAGATGATTTTGCTATAAGATATAAGTATTAACAGAAAAGGAACTAAGACAAACAACACAGCAACTATATAGACCATCATTTTATTCACAAAGATTTCTCCACAAGCAAGATTGAGTATTGGGGATATATCACAGAAGAAGTGGTTGATTTGGTTGGAAGCACAGAATGATAGTGAGAAAATCTGGAATGTCTGTCCTATCTGGACTGGAATTCCACTGATCCAGGAGCCAGTCACCAGCTGGGTACAAACCTTGTGATTCATGAGTAGAGAATAGTTCAGAGTGTTACAAATGTCCACATAGTGGTCATAGGACATCACAGCCAAAAGAAAACACTCTGGGGCTCCCAATACAAGAACAAAGCACATTTGTGTAGCACAGGCAACTAAAGAGATGCTTCTTCTTTGAGTGCCAAGATTCACAAGCATTCTGGGGAGAGTAAATGACACATAACAGATTTCCAAAAAGGAAAAGTTGCCAAGGAAATAATACATGGGGGTGTGAAGAGTGGGTTCTACTTTTGTTATTAGTAATATGGTGCCATTTCCCAACAGGATAATGATATAGATGGCAAGGAACAATCCAAATAAAAACCAATGGAGGTGAGAAACATCAGAAAATCCCAAAAGAACAAATTCCATCACTTCTGTTCTACTTTCTTCTGTTGGCTTTTGGTGTTGATTCATCTGTGGAGAGGGCATACTTATTAATTACTTTATAAAAAATGTTAATTTATTTAGCATGCCATTTAGTTAGTTAGTTAGTTAATAAGTTAGTTTTTAAAGACACCTTCTTTCTATGTAGCTCAGATGGTCCTCAAATTTATAATCTTCATACCTCAGTCTCCTAAGTGCTGGGATTATAAACATGAAACACTATACCTTGCTGTAAGACAACACTTAACATGTTTTTCACTTTACCTTTAGGAACAAGAGCCTGTTCTCAAAATGTACCAGGTCATCCAGAACAATTCTCATGATCACTGTAATTATTTCCACTGGAAGAATAATATGGACTGGATGCAGTATCTCATGCTGGTAATCTCAGCAACTCTGGAGGAGTAGATTGGAAGGACCATGGTTCTAGGCCAACTGAGCCAAAAAGTCAACAAGATACCATCTCAACCAGTAAGCTGGGCATGGCTCAGTTTGCCTACAATCTCAGCTATGTGGAAGCTTAAGTAGGAAAATTACAGTCCAGGCCAGTAGGGAAAAAAAAAATGCTAGATCCTACCTAAAAAGTAACTAAAGCCAACATGGCTGGATGCATGAATCAAGTGGTAGACTGCCTGCCTAGCAAACGTGAAACATTGAATTCAAATCCCAGTAACTCCAAAAATAAAAAAAAAGAATTCTACTACTTGGTATTTTATATGTTCTTATGTTAGATCTTATAGATTTTCACTGTATACTTTCTCTGAAATTCTGTTTTTAAAGTTTTTGGTGGTGTTCAAACTCAGGACCACACACTTATTAGGTGGGTGCCCTACTTCTAGAGCCACTCTGCCAGCCCTGCTTTGTGTCGGGTGTTTTTCAAAATATGGTCTCATGAATTATTTATCCAGGTTGGTTTCAAACCTCAATCCTCCTGATCTCTGTTTCCTGAGTAGCTAGGATTACAGATGTGAGCCACTGACACCTAGCTCTGAAATTGCCTTAGAACATTCCAGAATGCTTTCTGTCATCAGACCAGGATAAGCCAAACCATCCTCATTACAGACACTGAGCAATTGGCACCTACTGAGGAGAAATCCACAATTTCATCGTCTTATTACTTCAGTCGTAAAGGACTATGTTTGACACTCCTATTGTGCTTCTCTGTAAATTTCTTTATCAAGCTTTAGTAGCACTATATCAGACTTCCTTCACACATATATTTGTTTAAAAAAATTAACTAATACATAAAAATATAAAAATTATAATATAACATGTTCTGTGTTATATTTTGATCAATGTATGCATTGCATAATGTTTAAATCTAGTTAAACATTTCTTTCCTTGCACATTTATAATTTCTGCATGATGAAAATTTTCAAATCTTTTCCTCTAGCTTTTGGAAATATGATGTATGTTTATTTATTTTATTTCAATTCTTCACTTCTTCCTATTATTCATTTGAGCATAACTGTCTTCATTATGCAGTTCATAATTATAGGCATTTAAAAAATAAAAAGTATATTTCATTGAGAGAACAGCAAAACTATCTTTCAGTATTATATTAAGTGAACTGCATAAGAAGATTTTAATCAGTAAAATTAACCTGGGATCATGGATTAGACAGAAAGTGTAACAGGGCAGTGACTTATGACTGCTATGTGGATGTTAGTAATCCTCCACACACACTGTGTATATATGTGGATCTACACAGAGACAGACACACACACATATGCATTTAAGTTTAACTCTGTGTACATACTATGATCTCTGCTATTCCTAATAAACCAGCCTCTGAGATAACCATTTCTAACCTTAATTTTATTTAGAAATAAAGATATTTAAACTTATAATGACAATTTGAGAATTTGCATATAGGTCTTGTGATTGCAAGTTAGTGTGAATTTTATTTCATTGAAATTGAGTTTTAATCTTAACTGTCATTTATCTACCAGATAATAAATAACTATGTAATTTTCTAAGGTTCAGTATTTATGAGAAATAAATAACATTGCAAAATATCTCAGACAAATTTCAAGGTGAATATTCTCTCAATTATATTTCCTCAATTATAGTTAGTAAACTACATAGATATGACACCATGTTAATAAATTCTTACACCTCAGATTTGAAACACATGTCTGATATTTAGTGGAGTTATTGATTTACTTTGTTGACAAATTGCTTTCTGCAATTCTTTCTGTTTATTATTGCCAGGACTATTGTAAATCAAGTGGGACTCCTTTGGTAAAACTTTTAATGGTTCTCCTTCATTCTTGGGCTGATTTGTACTTGTGTACTCCTGAAACTGAATGCCTGAGATATGGCACCCAAGTTTTCTCATGGCTCGTCACTAATCCCACTCATGCCTTTTTTTTCTCCAACCTAGTAATTTGTACCTTCTTTACGAAACATAGTGTAAGGACAGTTTCACAGAAGTAGGGCAGAGTCTTATCAAGATGGACTGAGATTGAGTCAGAATTGCACTTTACACTTGTGTTACTTGTTAAAAGCTCCTTGCCATAGTTTACTCACCTACACAATAGGCTAACAATTTTGACAATACTTAGGATTATTATGTGAATTAATTATGTTAATACATTTAAGACAACTTAAAGAAATCATAACATTTAAAAAACTTTATTACGTTCTAGTTGTTACTTTTTAAACTGCCTTATATTCTAGGGAACTTATTCATTGATTTAGGCAACATGAAAATGTATTTCTCTAGTTTACTTTTCCTTTGTATGGCATATTTATTGTGAAAATTGAATACGATCTTCATGCAATAATCTAAAATTATGAAATTCTCAGGCTCCCAAATCTCCAGATGGAAGATGCATTAAGTTTTTTTGGCAGAACTGGGAATTGAACTCAGGGCCTCATGCTTACTAGACAAACACTCTACCACTTGAGCAATGCCTCCAGAACTTCTTGTTTTAGTTTGTTTTTGATAGGGTCTTCCACTTTTGGCTGAATCAGCATCAGATCTTGATCCTTCTGTCTTGGCCTACTGAGTTGTTGGGATGGTAGTTGCACACCCCCTGGTTCCTCCATGAATTCATTGTATATTTTTCAAGTGGTACTGTGATTTGAACTCAGGGCCTCAGAGTTGGGAGGCACGTGTTCTGCTACTTGAGCCATACATCTAGAACATTTTTTGCATTCGTTATTTTTTTTTCAAGTAGGGTCTTGTTTTACCCTGGCCCAACCTCAGATCATAACCTTTCTACAAAAGGCCTCCTGAGTAGCTGGGACCACAGGCATGTACCACCATCCCTGGCTCATTGACTGAGATAGGATCTTGCTAACTTTTTACTTGGGCTGGTCTTGAATTGCAATCCTCTTGATCTCATCCTCCCTAAGCAGCTGAAATTAAAAGCGGAACCATTGTTCACTGCCAATTGTAATTTTGTTTATTTTATTTATGTATCCTGTGGTCCTAATACCAGGAGTACAAATCACTTTTCAGCCTATTGTGTTGAGATTTAACTGAACTTTTTGGAATGGATTTTATTTCACTATTACTACATTGCCATAGCAAATCAGTATAGATTCTAGAAAATGACCAAACACTTTATTTGTTGCTAAATATTTGATTCAGAAATGAAACTATTTAGATGAAATGTCAGTTTTCAAAGGAGAGAATAATTAACACAAAGGAAAACAAAAATGTAGTCGTTACCACTTTTGGCAATGCAATATTTAATAAAAATAACTTTACCTTTAATAAAATAGTTTCTAGTGCTAAATAAAGTACAGTTATGGTTGTACACATTTAAATATCTTAAATTAAATCCCTGTCATTTGTGTGTATTTTACTCATGAGCAGAAGAAGGCAGAAAGAGCATAGATTTACTTAATATATTATAATAAAATTATCTGCATTATTCGTCCTTTTGTAGATAGTTAAGTTCTTCTTAGTTAAAGGTAATAAGACTGAATACTCTGATATTTATATTTTAAATTCAAGTCTATATTCCCTGAAAACTCCATGGGATTAAGAGAAAGAGAAATAATAATTCTAATTTACCATATATTGGAGGCTATCTAATCTTTAGTTCTGTGTGTATATTTGTTATGCATTAACCACATAAATCCTTAAATAAATTTTATGAAAAAATTTGAACTTAAAACTTTTATTTCACAAAGACATTATATGTGTAAATGAATATTTTTCTTTAAAAGAAACATTCACTGTATGCCTCAATGGATACAAACTTATTCCATGGACTGCTTCACTTTAAATCAACTAAAATGAAACCAAGATTGCATACATAAATATGACACTTGTTCAAAATATTGGCTCAAAATTACATGTTCCTACAGTACTGTGCTTAAAAACACATACTTTTCTATATTTCAAAATGATTTTATATTGGTGCTTATTATTGCTATGACTTCATTGTAAATTATACAAAAATAAAATAAGCATAGAAGAACTATTTTAGTAGAATAATGCTTTGAACTATATTCAGATATATTATGAGCAAAAGGCAGATATTAATATAAAATAATTATTTATTTTTCTCACTGCAGAAGCTTTCAATATTTAGATGTTAAATTATCCTATTTGAAACCACTTATATCATCAAAGATCCCTGGTCTAATTTTAAGATATTCTGTTCTTCAAAAACATAAAGTGTTCTTTAAATAAAAATAGTTCTGTTTATCCCAGGGATCTCTTCCATTCACACCTTGAAATTTCTAATTAAAATTACCTCCTTAAAACTGCTCTTTTGCCTTTTTCATGTAGCACAGATAACTCCTACAGTACACTGAATATACTATCTTCAGGCTCTCTGTGGAAAAACTGAAACACATGTTTTATTTCTGAGATATGATAGGTTGCTGAGTAATACTGTTTGGATCATCTAAAATTATCATCTTGACAATTATTACCTCAAATGACAGAATCTATGGAAAATCCCATTTGTATAAGATTGGACCATTAAACATGTGTTTCTGTTTTGCCATTTATTTTCTAAATTTTTCTCCATAATTGATTCCCTGACCCATAGTCAAAGGCTAGCTTGTGTTATAAGTGCAATAAACTCTTATGATAAACTTCACCTAGGATAAAATGAGAATTTAGAATAAATCAAGCTGACATTATGTCAAGGGCATCATGTATACCTGGAAGTATAAAAAAGGATTTTATACTTCAAGGCTTCAGTTCCATAAATGACCATTGTTTTGAGCACTTGAGTCCAGATTTCTCAGATCACTAACAAGACATTGCTTCATATTGTTCATTAAAGAGTGGTTTGAATGGTGTGTTTTTTGTTTTTCTTTGGTGATACTGGGATTTGAACTTAGGGTCTCATACTTGCTAGGCAGGTGCTTTATCACTTGAGCCACTGCACCAGCCCTATAAGGGGTTTTTTGTTTGTTTGTTTTTTGTTTTTTTTTCTTGAGACGGGAATTTGAACTCGGGGTTTCGCACTTGCAAAGCAGACACTTTACCACTTGATATATGATACATTGTGAGAAGTTTTTTTTTTTTTTAAGCTTTCTTTTTTTTATTGTTCTGCATGATCGGGGTGCATTATGGCATTTACAAAAGATTTAAGAACTTGTACCCCAGTACAGCAATAATAAAAAATACTGACTTGAAATGATTTTGATTAATACTAGAATAAATTTCCGTAAGATGACCTATAATACTGTGAAAACAATTAGGAAAGCACATTGCCACATTCAGAAGCCATGAGCCAGAGATTATGGAAAGACAGTGAGGAGCAGGTAATGAAGACTCATGTAGCAACCAGGGGACAGGGCACAGAATGGTAGTAAAATGCCAGCCAGGAATGAACTATTGCAAGTGCATGGCCAAGAGAGCACTAAGCTAGAAAGGATATCACAGCTTCAATGTAAAAACACAGTGTGGTATTGACATGGACAAAAATATTCTGATGTCATAGAAAAAAATCAAGAGTAAAGCCTCCAATACAAATCCATATTGTATAATAAATGTAGCATACCAAGCATACCAAATGATGACGTGGATATTTTAAATATCTGTGATTGACACACCGCAGAAGTTTCTGAGGAAAAACTAGCTCATAGTACAACAGGAAAAAATTAAATGATTTAAAGGGAAGTATTTTAGAATGTGAAATGATGAAATAAATTAATGAAAAGTTATATAATTTAAAAAAAGGAAGATTAATATTACTATGACTCAAATTTGTGAAACAAAATACAAAAAAATTTTAAAAAACTATCAAATTAAATAAATCTGTATGGTGAAAAGAAACAGATTCCAAAAGTAAAGATAAATAGTATTGAAAAAATGAAAAATATAAATAATGTCTCAAATGAAGAGCTGTTTGTCATTATTAATATTGCTTCAAATATCAGTAAAGATCCAAACCACAAATATTAAATGGACCAAATACTTTTTGTTCACAGACAAGTGTAGAAAATCATCCCTGAAACATTACGACAGATACCTCACTCATAAAAAAAAAAAGTGTGAACATTCATAAAATTCAAGAAAATCCAAACATTGTCCTTTGCATTATATGCATTCTACATCTGTATAAATATCTGCCATCACTGATCACTACCACAGCTGTGCTTGCTCTTTGACTTAATCCACACATTGCACATATGCAGTAACATATTAAACATTACTTATACTGCACAAGAGTAAACTCTTTGAGCCCATGTGGGCTGGCTCTCTGTCTTAGCCTTCATTTAGATATTTTCATGTATTTTTTTTTCAGTTCCAGAGAAAATGGATGCCTCTCAGTGGGAATTTAATAATTTATTCAGTTATTTCTTTCCTTTTTCCTTTCCTTCCTTCCTTCTGTCCTTTTCTCCTCCATCTCCTACTCCTCCTCCTCTTCCCCTTTCCTTCCTTCAGTCCTTCTTCCCTCCCTCGTTCATTCCCGCCCTCCCTTACTTCCTTTATTTTCTTTTGATTTTTTGAGACAAGATCTTACTATGTATTTCAGGCTGGTCTTGAACTGGTAATTCTCCTTCCTCTGCCTTACTACTGCTGAAATTACAGGCTTGTACCACCACGATCAACTTATTCAGATTTTTCTATCACTTGCAGCAAGAATACTAAATTTGTGTGACCCAGTAATTCTTAATTAGAAACAGAATTTTTTTGTTGGAAATTATACATGATTAGGTTTTTAATATGTCCATTAATAGAAAGAAGGTAAAAACAATTCACAGCACCAACTATTAGGGATCATTTCTTTTTTCTTATTTTTTGCACTTCTGTATTTAACTAAATTAGAACATTTATTAAATGTTCTAAATGCTTTTGTACAGCATTCTTTAGTGCTACACTTTTGACCTTCTAGTTTGTCCAAATGTTGGATGCGTGGTGGGTTCTACATGTGATACTTGTCCCTTTAACTATAGCTGAATCATAGTACAATATATGAATATGTAAAGCATTAAAGAATGGCCAGATATCCTGTAAACTGATCCCTCCCGATTTATTCTTCTTCACCAGTACTTTGCTGATTATTGGCCATCTTCCTTTCTACAATTTAGACTCCGTCTGATATGCTCACATGCACAGGCAGATGAGATCTGATTCTATTTTTACATGGTACATGTTAGGGGAAATTGACATCTATTCAACATTGAATTCTCTAGTTCTATTATATGGAAGTGTGTTTACTTTCTCTAGTTTCTTGTTTTATAATTTGTTGAAGAAAAGGCATAAACATAATAAGGAAAACAAAGTGTTTTTGCTAGTTGAGTTAAGGATAGCTATACAGAGAGATTCCTAACATTGCTTTCATGTACACGTGTTATGACTCATGTTGACTCAACTCTTACTGATGTTTACACTGGTTCCAGATCCCATTCTCATGATAACCTCTGTCGCTTTAAGGTTTCTGTATTAGCTCCTCTGGAGTGGGAACATCAAACTCTTTCATGTTTTGGGTTTCCTAATTATTCCTATATCTGCCATACATGCCGTATATGCTCTCCCCTTGTCTTTAATTTGTTTTTTATAACCCAGGCTGGTCTCAAACATGATCCTCCTGCCTCAGTCTCTCAACTGGGGACTACAGACATGTACACAGTGCCCAACTTGTATGTTTTAAATCTTCCCTAGGTGAGTTATAATACATAATGAAATATAAATTCTATACTGTATTATTTTGAGAATAGTATAGGAAAACAATACATGTGAGCTTAGTATAATTTCATTATTTGGTGTTTCATTTTTTTCCATTCCTGGGTTCAATATACAGATGCAAAATTCATGCATATGGTGTGCTGACTGTGTTTGAATATCATATTGTGTTGCTTTCTTTTATATGAAAATGAATTGATTTTTGTGTATTTGCTTTGTATCCAGCAAACAAGTTATGCTGATACATTAACTAACAATTTCACTGTAGCTACTTGAATACTTTCTATACCATCTGCCAACAGACTGATTTCTTAATGTCAAACATAATTTCCTTTTTAATAACACATAATTTAATATCTCTAGTAAACTGGTGGGTAAGATTACCTTATATTTCCCAATGGTAAACCCATAATCAAATTCTGAATTTTATTTGCAATAATATTTTAACTATCTCATAATTGTTTTAGCCAATATAGGATGTGTCTCTCCCTTCTATATTATGTGCTTATAGTTACTATTATTTGTTAAGAAACTTCTCTTTTTTTTGACTTGTATAACAGAAATTTATTTTCTCAAATAAACTTCTCTTCAAAACCACATTCCCGTTTGATTTATCTATAAAGAAAACAATCTTTGTTGTAGGGCAAAATGTCACTAAGTTTCAAAAGCCTCCTGTACCCTAGCATGTAACACATGTTTAATAAATGTGTCTGATTTCTTGCTTGATTAATAAATAACAATATGAAATTCACATGATTTTAAGAGCTCCACATTGTCCATTTAATCTCAGTTCACTTGTCCGTTTTGTTATTATCTTTTTAATAATATATGTGACATAAGCTTTTGGAAGCCAATACTGAACATTATAAATTATTATTAATTGCTTTTGTTAGGCAATTATTTCAGAGCAAAAGTAGAGACTATTTGTTATAGATAGCACATATTAAAGTATGTCCTTTTTTGAATAATCAGACAAGATGTCATAGGACGCATGAAATAAAACATGATCTCTTAAAATGATACTAGGTTATCTGTATTATTTATTTTATATAATATTGCCAAATTTACATCATACTCAATGCATTTGAAAGTGTGTTTACATGTCAGATGATTCAGCCATTAAGTTAAATGACTCAGTGAATTCCTTATAGATTTATTCATTTTAACTAGTTATTCATTTTGTTTATTTTTTTGTTCTGTGTTTGCCAGGCAAGTTTTCTACTGATTTAGCCATGCCCCATGCCCTTTTTGCTTTAATTATTTTTTCATATAGGATTTGACTTTTTGCCTAGAGACAGCTTTGGGCTGTGATCCTTCTATCTACACCTCTAGCAGAGCAGGGATTTCAACTGTGAACCACCACAGTTTGTTGAAGTGCAGTCTCACAAACGTTGCCCAGGCTGAACTCAAACCACGATGCTCCAGATCTCCACTCCCAAGTATCTGGGAGTACAGGTGTGAGCCACCTTACCTGCCATCATTATTGCTTGGTTTGTATTGTAATGTGTTCATAATTCATCACTTCTAAAACCTAAACTATGTTTTACTCAATTTTACTTAATTTTGATTCAGAAAACTTTATTTCTATATCTTTTTGAGTCTGCTCAATAGTTTCCCATAAATCTAGGACTGTGTTTTCTCTTTCTATTTTTAGGCTTATAGAAAATAACAGAGTTTGAACACATAAAACATTTATTAGTAATAATTTGGGATTTAATTTAATTTAAACACAATATGTGAACATGATTCACAAAAGGAAGTGCAGAAATTCTGCTGAAAATGTGTAAAGTCGTATGCAACCAAAAAGTATGATATGCCAATATGAAGAAATAAAATAATTTCTAGATAATTGTTATAGAAAAGTAAATTACACCAGGATATTTCATTGTAATAGTTATTTCACATTATGTGTATGATGTCAACTGAATATCATTTTATCCTAAAAAGGTCAGAATCACTGTGTACTGTACATGAATCTTCCAATTTTGTATTTTCTCTCAAATTAAGTCATTTGTCAAATACCTCAACAAACCTGAAATGTTGTTTGAAATATTGCTTAAAATATTTGGCCCAATTTTAGAGATTAAGTGAACCATTTTATAGCAATACATTATGGTTCATGCACAATCCCAGTGACTTGGAAGTAGAGGAAGAAGGGTCACAAATTTAACACCAGCTCTCAAAGATAGCAAGAACATATCTCAAAACCAAAATGAAAGCAGAAGGACTGAGGGCATAGCTCAACCTCGAGTGGTAGAACACAAAAATCTCAGTAACACAAAGAAAAAAATCTGAAAGAAACAAATCAAAATTACTAAGGAGTATGTGTAAGTTACTACTCTAAATCTAAAATCAGTTTTAAGAAAATCACTTCTAGAAATTATGTATTGGTTCAAAAACACCCTAAAATTTAGTTCCCTTTAATATGACATACATCTGGTTCTAGAGTGAGTTCAAGAAACATAGAATAGTATAAAGCCCTATTTTCCTTACAACATCTTATTCTAAATTTGTTTCAGTTATTTACCTCATAAATTATTATCACTAAATATGCTGAACTTATATAGAATTCTAAGGGCTTCAAACTGATTAAATTTTATTTTTATTTTTATTTTTATCCATAATAAGGAAAGGAAGAAATCCAAATTTTGAGGCTTTGATGTAAATGAAAATTTTGACACTGAAGTTTTTTACAAGTTCTGGGTTGGTAAAATCTTGATTCTCAGAGTTTCATAGAGTTATAAACTATACAAATAAAAAACATACAGTGTAAAGTAATTCATACTTTCACAGGTAGGTGTATTCATTTCCTTCTTATAATAGTTGAAAAGCACATGTCAATGTATATACATAAAGCCCATGGATTTACTACACACACTTTTGTCAATTTGAAGTCAAAAGTAATAAATAAAAGAATTAAATACAAAAATTTTAAATTCCTTGTGTATATTACACAAGTCAGTGATACAGAGAAGCTTACATTCATTCCTGCATATTATCAATTGTGTTTAAAATGTTTGAACTAAAAATAAAAAATAAAAAAAAATGTTTGAACTGTTAAGTGTTTCATTGCCATTCATTTTGTGAAAATATGCCTCCCCAAAGCAAATGGTGCCCAACAAGCAAAGTAAAAGTTATTGTAATCTTGCCAAGCCATAAAAGATCATACAATGTGCTTAATTTTTATGATAAACTAGGTGGCGTTATGGGAAAAATTAGTCAAGCATGCTCAGTACAATATTATAATACAGTATTTGATGCATCCTAAGCATTCAGGTTTTCCTCAACAGTGATGTCCTTGGATACTAATACGGTATCCACAAGATTCAATAACCACCCAAAGATATATGCTTCTTCCAATACGTGCAACTTTTCCTAGATCTTACACTAAACACTAGTATAGACCTTGCTATAAAAGTACCTTGCACATATCACTGAGGTCTAATATCTGTTGACTTTAATTACAGAGTTTATACATGTGAACCTTACTGCATTGCATAAATTCTTTAAATCTGGTTGTAGTAGTTAGAGTTAGAAACTCAGAGGTTCAGGTGAGGAGAAGTGGAAGTAGATACAGTGTATCAAAGTTGGTTTGCTTCTATGAGAAAAGAAGTATCTTATCTTGGAGTAGACATCCAACCAAGAAATTGGACCTCTGTCTACAGACTAAAGGAACTGGATTCTGCCAACAGTTCAATTGAGCTTGAAACAAATATTCTTCGCCATTTCCTCTGCCCAAGTATCTGCCTGGCAGATACCTTGATTTTGGCCTTTGTGACCCTGAGAAATCAGCTACCTTTTGCTAGACTTATGACCTACAGAAACTGGGAAATGATGAAATTGCTGTTTCTAGGTTTTAGGTTGTTTGTTAAATAAAATTAGAAAAAAATAATTTTAATGTATTGAATTTATTCATTACCATTACTGACGCAGAGTTCATTTAAACATTTCCTGGAAAAGCTCTGTATTCATCCCTGGGCATGTCTAGACACCTAATTTGTTAACTCTTTTTAAGACCAGTGAGATTTCTGACATTTATCTGTATAGGTTAGTAACAGTACTGTTGAGTTTGACAACTAGGCTTGGCAACATAGCCAAGGTAGATTATATCCCACCTTAACTCCGCTTACACTTTGAGCCTTCCAGATATTGAGATTACTAGCATAATTCATCTGCTTTCACCGAAGAGTGCAGTCTTTTATGTGAGAAAAAAAGAGGACTAAGAATATACTGAGTGTCTCTAACCTTAATGTTGACATGTAATTTTTATCTCACTGAATTACATTTCCTTCCTTAAAAAAAAAATTCTTTGATTATAAACAGTACATCCTGATAAGTCCTTTCAAACAATCAAACATAGGAAATGGTGTGAACATGTTTAATTTTCCTTCAAGTTTCATAACAACACCTGTAGATGTATATATGAAAATGTGTTTGACCATGATGCAGTAATCTTCAGAGATGCATACACTTTTTTAGTTGGATTAATATTTAAGGCCCTACATTTTTTCTCTTACATAAGAAAAAAAGATAGTGAGAATTTCCTCAGTGGAGCTGCTCTAAAGCATTGCCTAGCATGAGTGAGTAGAAAGCAGAGCTATAGATGAACTGTATCTTAGGATATTTTGAGTCACAGTTTACTTCACATCTTATTTTGTTTGCATTGTAAAACTCTTAGAAAACATGGAACAGTACATATATGAATATATTCTTTACCAACATTATTTGTGTAAGAATAGATTTTATTGATACGGTATTTAAGTAAAACATAAAAAATATTTTATATTTTGTAAATAAAAAACTGTCAAATTACTACCCAAAATGGCTCTAAGTAAAGAAGAAGGGTATTGCACATCAGCTGTTGCCAGGCAGGAGACAAAACTTATTTTGCATTATTCAAATACAAAACCTAATGAGGGAATGGTTGACATGGCACATTATTTTGCTAGGTCTTTCTTAACTAATTAGCAAACTGTGGAAAAATTTAAGCAATGCAAAACTTTTGGTCACAATTCTGTAATGTTAAAATCATGGTGTCAGTAGGGCTTTGCCATTGCTGAAGAATTTTGTGAAATGTCGTTTCTTTCTACTTCTCCCTGTCCTTGGAACTGACCTTTAGTTTGTGCCTGAGTCACTTGAATGCTGAGTTTATAATGAAAATTTAAGAAACTTTTCATATTAAATGACCAGAAGCTACAGTGGAATGGTAGAGGTTACCAGACAACAATGAGATCTGAGATATAGAGGAGTAAATACACTCAGGATTTGTACTTTTAAAAGAACCTGGGGAGAGACAAATGTGGAATTGTGAAATGCAAACAAAACAAAATGAAAAGCACAATAATCCTCAAAAATGGAAAATGAAAAAAACTAATCCCCTGACTGCATTATATTAGCATCTTTGACTGTTTTTGACTTACTATACTGAACTACAATATCTAACAGGATAATGCATGGAGAAATAAGATGGCTAAAGAAATTCAACTTTGAATATTGATACTGATTATATGATATACATTAATCTTTCATTGTGATACTCAGGCAGTGTCTCAACAAAGGTAACCATAAAAGGAATGATTGGTCTCAAAATATATGTTTGCAGTTGATTTAATTAATAATATGATTAAACAAAAGCCCTGAACTAAATGCTGTTACAAAAGAACCCTTATCATAATATGGATTGTTAGCTTAAATATTAGCCTTAAAGGATATAGGAACAAATCAATTTTTTAATTACAGGACAAACCTTTAAGGACATAATTTCTGAGTTTTCGAGTATTTGTCTTATGCAAATAACTTGGTTATTAGTTTTTTCAGTGCCAACATGATATCCTTGTTCCTCATAGTGTATATGATGGGATTCAAAGTAGGGATAAAAATAGTGTAGAAAAGAGACAGCAATTTTCCAATTTCTTCAGACTGATTTGTTTTGGGCTGTTCCATAGAATAAGACTACGACTATCAAGTGAGATGAGCAAGTGGAGAAAGCTTTAGCCCTCCCTCTGGCTGATGTGAATTTCAGAATGTTGGAAATAATTTTGCCATAGGAGACCATGATCAACAGAAAGGGAACAGTTACAACAACTACTGCAATTATGTTGGCTTCTATCTCATTTACAAATGTGTCACCACAGGCAAGCATGAGCACTGGAGGGATGTCACAGACAAAGTGATTAATTCTGTTAGACCCACAAAAAGGCAAAGAGAAAATCTGGTATGTTTCTCCAATCACAACAGGAGGCAGCACCAGCTGTGTGCAGACCTTGTGATTCATTAGTATAGCATAGTTCAGAGGTTTACAAATGGCCACATAGCAGTCATAGGCCATCACCATCAGAAGAAGGCACTCAGTGCCTGTGAGCATAAGAATTAAACACATTTGTGCAGCACAAGAAAACAAAGAAATATTTCCTTTTAGGGTACAAAGATCCATGAGCATTCTTGGTATAGTGACTGTTACATAACAGACTTCCAAAAATGAAAAATTGCTAAGGAAAAAATACATAGGTGTATGAAGATTAGAGTCAATTTTTGTTAATAGTATTATAATGCCATTGCTCATCAGAATAGTCAAATACATGAGTAAAAATATCCCAAAAAGAATCCACTGGAGATGAGAAATATCAGAAAATCCCAACAGAATGAATTCCATCATTGTTGTGGTATTTGATTTTTCTAATTTGCTCTCCATCTGCAGGCACTGTAATTTAAAGATGGTTAACTTGTTCACTTTGGAATTACATTGACCTCATTTTACCTGAATTGAACGCATGAATATACTTATATAATCTCTTAAATTATGTCCATCATTAGCTTTCTATATAAGATTTGAAACTTCAGGAATAGACTGATAGGCAATTAAAATGAATCCAATTCAAAAAATATGATGCAATATATTTTATTAGACCTGGTTATAATGATACCAAGGGTATCGAGTAGTGAAAAGTATTTTTGCAAGTATATTGTGGAGAAATAAAAATTCATTATTTTTCCCTTGTGATTGGAATTATTACAGGTTTTTCTTCTGCATTTGTAATTATATTACATCTTCTTTGTGTCCAGAGACTTTCTCTTGATATATTTTTCTCTTCTTCAAAATGAGTTTTAACTCTTTCCTTCAATACTCCAAAGGAGAGTCAATTTTCTTAAATTAACTTTTTTTCTGAAAAAAATAATAGGTATATTATTATGCCAAGAAGTATGCACCTATTCCCACCCCTTATAATAAGAAAAACAATAACCTCAGTATGCTGTTTTAACCTCCCCATTAACCTTTCCTATACAGTATAACCATTAACTAACCTTTAATATGGTCAACAAATATGACCAATTCCTTTTTTTCATATTTACTTTCTTTTCCATGAAGAATCTCCATTTTTATATAATTTCCTTAGTGCCAAATGAAACTACCTTTCTTTATTTTCCCTACATAATATAATCTTTTAAACTATAATTTTAACTAAACCCAAGTATTATTTACTGTGGAGATACAAGTAGCTAGATCACTTGAATGTGACTGAAAAACAAACTCTCTTGCTCCTGCACGTACATTAATCTGGAATATAAAGATGTCCACACTACTTGACAATTTCTCTCATATTTTCTTAATGCTTGTTCCCCAATTTTGAAAACATTCATATACTTCCTTATATTTTCATGTCAACTATGTACGGATCTTATAGTTAACTCACCTCCCACTTTTGTCTTTCTGTATTGATGACTGAAATATTATGTCATATTTCAATATTTATATGGATGACTGTTTGAATTTTATCTTGTATTTCAAATTTTGCATTAGTATTGGTTTTCAAATTCATCCTAAATTTTTTTCATCATTAATGTCACTAGCATTATTTGACATATATCTAGTGATGCTTACCTTTTATAATTAAAACATTTAAGACATATATGAGCTGTATAAATGAATCACTGATTTTCAGATGACGAACACAGTTTCATGATTTTATCTTTTATTAATTTGAACTATTCTTAAATATGTTAACCAAACAGCAGTGTTAAAACTTACGTTGATAAATTTGCATAATTCAGAATAAATGAGTATAATTAATATTTAATCTATAGATTTTAAGTCCTTGATCTCAGATAGTTTCACTAAATCTACAATATCTTTGATTGCTTCAAATACTAACTGCTCTTAAGTAGAATTTATCACATTCACCCTGGAGATAATTTTCTCTTGTGGACGAATTTAATTTCCAGAGGTCTGCTTCTGTTAGGTGATTATTCTCGTTCATTTTTCCAAACTGCAATTTTGGCGTAGACTAGTCTTTCTGTTCAGACTATTATTTGCATATATTTGCGCACTACTGAGGAGTCTGTTGGCAGGGAGATAATATTTAAATGTCTAGTATTTCTCAGAAAATAATAAAGTATTTGTAGCTATTTCATTTAAGGCCCTTAAGCTAATATGTATTTCTTTCACTACTGTAATGAAACAATTGTTCATTTACATATGCAAACTAGACTTGGATTATTTGATATGCTATGTGATGATAGATATATACATATCCCAAATCAACAACAAAACAGAATTCCAGTAGATAAATATGCCATACTTTGTTGATTCTCTTACCCATTGATGAGATTTGGGTTGTTTCCAGGTTTTTGATGTTATAAATAGAAATGATTTGTACACATAGATGTAAGTTCTTTATTTCACATGTCTTCATTTCTTTTGGAAAAATATTTAGGACTAGAATTGTTGGGTTATAATTTAGGTGTACGTTTACATTTTTAGGAAACTAACAGTGTTTTCCAAACTGCTTGTCATGTTTAAGAGTCTTCTCATATAAATCTTTTGTCTTTTTAAGTGCAAGATCAATCATCCAAAAATAGGGATAATCTGAATACTTCCTTTCTCATTTGTTCCATTGTATTTCTTTCTCTTGCCTTGTTGCTTTAGCTCTGATTTCAAGAAATATATTGAATAAAAGTAGTAGCACCCTTGACTCATTTCTGATTATACAGGTAATTTTTTCAGTTTTTCATCATTCAATATAATGCTGCTATCATTTTCCATATATATTCTTTTTTATGTTGAGGTATGATCCTTCTATTTCTTTTTGTAGGGCTTTTATCATGAAAGAATTTTGATTACTGCTAAAGGATATTCTCTTTGCATCTAATGAGATTATCATGCAATTTCTCCTTGATTACATTTATGTATTGTACAATGCTTATTGATTTGTATATGTTGAATCATTCAGTATTTCAAGTAGGAAGAAAAAACTTAATCATTGCATATGATCTTTTGAATGTGATGTTGAATTCAGTATGTAAGAATTTTGATGGTGATATTTTGTGTATATGTTCACTAAATAAAGTGGCCCACAGTTTTCTTTATTTATTGTGTCCTTACTTGGATATGGCATCAGGGCTTAGTAAAATGAGTTTGAAAGTGTTCCTCCCCTTTCAACTTTCTGTAGTAGTTTTTGTAATAGTTTAAGGAAATTGGTGTTAATTCTTTTTGTAACATGATAGAAATGAGCAGCAAATCTTTCCATTCCTGGGTTTTTCTTTGTTGGAAAACCATTGTTACTTCAATATCATTACTAGTTGTAGATTTGTTCTGGTTTTCTGTACTTTGCTAGCTTATTTTTGGTACTTCCCAAGTACCTAGAAATTTATCCATTTATTCTATGTTTTATAATTTATTGGTGAATGATTTTTCAAAATATTTTCTATATTTCATTGGTATATGTATAAACTCCACTTTTTTCCTCTGATTTTATTAATGCTGGTGTTCTTCATCATTTGGCACACTGACTAAGCATTTGTCAGTCTTATTTATCTTTCAAAGAAAACTCTTATTTCAATGATTCATTAATTTCTTTCATTATTACTTCATCCGTTTCAGCTCTGATGTTTATTTGTTCTATGAATTTTGGGTTTCTCTTGCTCTTGCTTCTCCAAAACTTTAAGGAGTGCTTTATGGTTATTCATGTGAAAACTTGGACTTTTTCATAAACTCACTGTTACAAGTTTCTCTGTTAGAACTCTCCTTACTATATATGACAGATTCTGGTAAGCTGGGTTTTCACTTTCATTTTATTCCAGGAATTTTTTTTCCTGAATCTTTTTTCTTTCAATTTTATTTTGTCAGTACTAGGGTTTGAATTCAGGGCCTCAGGCCTTGTTAGACAGGAGCTCTAACACTTAAGCCATTCTGCCAGCCCTATTTCTAGGAGTATTTTAATTTCCCCTCCCCCTTGCCAAATTTCAACAATGACTGATTTATCATTCAAAAATGTACTTACATTATTTATGTTTTTGTATAATTTTGTTACTTCTATTTTTGATACCTAGTTTTAGTTCATTATGATCTGTTAAGATAAAAGAAATCCTTTCTTTTGTAGTATTTGTTATGACTAGTTCTATGGCCTAAAAAGTGATATATTTTGGAAAATTTTTGATAGCTAAGAAGTGCATAGTATGCAACTGCTGTATTGAAAATTCTGTAGGAAGCTGTTAAGTTCATCTGATCTATGGCGCACCTTAACTCTGAAGTTCTTTTGTTAATCTCTTGGTCTGTGTGGAATATTGAACTCTTTTACTTTTACTTTATCTGAACCTATCTATCCCTTCATGGCCCATAGCTGTTTCATGAAATTGAGCATATTCACCAACATCTCTAGAATATATACTTACAAAGGTTATATTGTATTGACTGGCTCTTCCCTTTATTAGTATTTCTTCTAAATAATTTTGGTTTGAGTTCTACTCCGTCAGATATAAATACACAAACTTCAGCTTGCATTTGGATTTCATTTTCTTGGTATATTAAAACATTCTTTTACTTTCAGTCTATGTGTGTATTTGCTAGTCAGGTATGTTTTTTGCACACAAAAAACAGTTGGATTCTTATTTTTAAAATCCAATCAGGTAATATTAATTCTTAAATTGGAGGTTTGATATCATTTACATTTGGCATTATTATTGAGAGTATACTGATTCTCTTAATTTCATTTTCATTTTAGGGAATTTTGTTTGTATGACTTGATTTTTCCTGGTTGAGATCTCTTTTTTGTGACTTTCTTCCCTCTACTTTACGTCATATTCCTTTAAATAGTTTTGCAATGCTCATTTAATGGTCATGAATTGCTTTACCTTTTGCTCGTCTTGGAAGGCCTTTATTTCTCCTTCAATTTTGAAGGACAATTTTGCCCTACATGCAGTTGTTCTCATGAAGACTTTGAAATATACCGTCCCATATTTTGTGGCTTTTAGGATTTCTGCTTAGAGGTCTGAGGTAATTCTGATGTGTAGGCCTTTATACATTTGTATTCTTGTCTTGCAGATTTCAATATCCTTTTTTGTTGTTGTTCTCTGCTTATGGCATTTTAACTACAATGGAGGGTGGACAGGTTCCTTTCTGCTCATGAATGCTTGGGCTTCTAAATGCATCCACAATTGAATGTCTATATTTTCCCCTAGATTTGGGGAATTTTTGCTACAATTTCATTTAATAGATTTCCTATGCCTTTGGTTTATAGCTTAACTCCTATTCCATGATTTTTTAGGTTGGTCTCTTGATCATGTTTAGTGAGTTCCTGAAATTTTGGTGATTGTTGTTAACATTTCTGTTCTTTATTGTTGCCTAAGCATAATGTTTCTTTGATTGTATTTTCAATCCATGATATTCTTTATTCTGCTTTATCTAGTCTTGTTGCAATGCTTGATTTTTTCAGATTTTCATTTACAATATTTCTTTATTCTCAGAACCTCAAGATCTTTGCTAAATTTCTGATCCATATTACTGACTTTCTTGTCAAGGTGTTGGATTGGTTTCCTTACTTCATTTATCTTTTAAATCTTATTTAAAGTCATTGGCTGACTACTTCTAAAAGTAAATTGTTGAATTCTTTGCTTGGCATTTTAAACTTTTTGCTATCACTATGTTTGTATTTTGTTATTGAGATGTTATTAGCTTTTAGGGGAATCATTTTTCCCTGAATTTTCATATTATATTTGTTTCTGTGCTACAATTTATGCAATTATTAGATTTGATACCACTTTCACTACCACACTGAAGAGAGTTAGCAGAAAGGAATGATGAAATAAACAATTAAAAAACAAATCAGATGTTTTGAGGAAGAAATAACTATAAACCTCAATCAGATCATAAGGGAAAGGAACAAGGATACTTACAGAATAAACTAGGGATTAAAATATTATTGTATAGATATTAATAATTAAGTAATAAAAAGATAGAGGAATGGGAAAAAGGATAAGATAAGAGGCACCAAATGACATGGGGAAAAGTATAGGACGTGAAGCTGTTAGAAATAATATTGTGAGAGAACACAATAAAATATGTTCAGAGAAAGACAAAACAATCAAAAAAGAAGATAAAACCATAAGAAAATAAAAACTACAAAAATTTAAAGAGAGAAAGAGACAGCAAAAACAGTTAATATTTCTTCCTCATTGAGAAGGAGAATGGATTCCTCTCTTTCATTGAGTAGTTTTTTTGTTTGTTTGTTTGTTTTCTTCCTCAAGTTAGACCAGAGAGGATTGTGTGGTTTCTTGTTTTATCTCAGTATCAAAATGCCCATCCAGCACTTTCAAAGTCCTGAGCCTATCAACACCACAGCAAGTACACAGAAAATGTTGTTTGCAACCTGACCATGTTTCCCTTTTTGAGTCCTGGCAACTGGTAATTCCTAACCTCCTAGTTCAAGCCTGACTTGTTCCTCACTCTTGTGAACTCTGGGATTGTTACCCACATAACTCACACAATTCGCATATTGCTCAAGGTCATGCCTACAACCCTGAACTCACTCCCCACCTGAATTACACTAGATCACACCCCTGGCTCAGAGGGGTGCCATGCGGACAGCCATGCCCAACATGTATGTTGGTGTGTCTGGTTGTGAATTCCATTTTCCACCCAACTGGTTTTGTGTCTGTAAATTTAAGTACAATTCCAAATCATTTTGTGAGTCCGCAAGGACTCTCAGAGTGGTCATTTGCTTAGCCAATGTGAGGGGTTGAGATTTGGAAATATAAAATTACAATGTTTTCTAATACCAGTGGCTGAAACATTTGTCTTTAAAATTTCTCCTGAAATTGTTATCAATGTGAAGTCTGTGATTTGGAGACGTCCAAATTCTTTGTGTCCAGCAAGGAAGAATTCATTTCATGACATGTGGGTGTAAATGGAGTTTATTAACAGCTAAGGAAGGGAAATATAAAAGGTTGCAAGGTGGGGCCAAGTGGAATCTGGAAGGAGAGAGAGTGTGCTTTTCTTCTCCAACGCTTTTTAGATTTCTGCTAACCTATGGGAAGTGAGGAACTGGGTGATTTCCATCCAATAATCAAGGAGCGGGAAGAAGCATAGGTGGTTCCTGGGCCAGTTGAAGGTGGTGCCTGAACTACAGCATGGATAATGTGATATGTAATATTAAGTTTCTGAGTCCCAAACTTTCCCTAATTTTAGCCTGCCTCAAAATGACTCCTAAGTGATTCAAGAAGTACCAATGGTCCCTTCTCTAGCATCTGCTTGCCTCATAGGCTACAGATATCCTACTATAAAATTTATTTTAATAGAATGATAACTGTTTTTACCCAGATTGTGTACCTATGGGATCTCCTGAGGAGGGATTCCTTTTGGTGCTGGGCATCAAATGCAGGACATGATGGATACCAGGCAAGATCTCTAATGATGAATGGATTAAGAAAATGTGGTTCAACAAAATTGGAGAACAAGAGGGTGGAACAGGTTCTGCCAGGAGGCTGGTTTGGGCAGGGTGGCCCAAATAATATATATACATGTAAGTCAATGTAAAAGGGATAAAATAACATTTAAAAAAAGAAAAAGAAAAAAGAAAGAAAATGTGGCACTTATACACAATGGAATTTTATTCATTAAGAAATGGAATTTTGTCATTCGCAAGTAAATGAATGGTGTTAGGAAAAACGCCACTCACAAAGAAAGCTCACGAGAAAATCTCACGTCCAAGAGCAGGGTTAAATGATAGGCATGAGCTGCCTGGCTGACCCAGGAAAGATAGCACAGGAAGAGAGAGTCTCCACGCCAAGCATGGCCTTTTATAGAAGAGGAAGGGTAAGGGGTTGGCGCAGGCTCAGGGGTCCCTGATGGGGGTGGAACTTGGGTGGAGATTGTCTGGGAGCTGGGGAAATTTTGTTAAAGGGCGGGGCTGTTTATTGGGAATGGCTCCATTTTCCAAGAGGTGAGACCTGAGGATAAAATGGCCTCTGATTTATAAAATGGTGGCATTATTTTTGTATCATTCCCCCATTTTTTCTTTAATAATGATGACAGTTGGGCTGAGGATAAGGAATTAGGGAAAAGTATTGGTCTCTTTAGCTGCATCCTGCTGGCAGGCAGTGTTGTATGGGACAAGATCCTAGGGCTCCTGTTTTGTCCTGGATGGAGCCTTCACAGTAGTTTTCTGGGCAGTTTTGGTGAGGTTGATATCCCTGGAGGTACAACTGGTTAAATTTTGATTAGCAATAGCAGACATATGGTCTAAAAGAAATCCTTGTGTCGTCCTTATGATACAATGGAAGAAGCTTAAGAATATGAGAGCAAGAAATATGGCATTAGGATGGGCATTAACCAGAAGAACCATTGTAAATGTTATTCCCTAGAGGACTCCAAGATTCCTCCAATTCCCTTTTCCATTTTTCTAATTGTTCCTGGAGTTGCCTAATTTTATTTTTTACTACCCCTGACTGGTTAACATAGAAGCAGCACTCTTCTTGTAAAAATAGGCAGAGACCACCCTTCTCTGCAGTGAGTAAGTCAAGGCCTTGTCAGTTTTGGAGTACAACTGAGGCTAGGAAGTCAAGTTGTTTTTGTAGGGTTGGGATAGACTCGGCTACCATTTGAAATCAATTGATTAGAGAGTTTTGTGTAGTAGTGGATAGACATTCCTATTCCTGCAGCACCCGTTCCCATGGCAGCCATTATACCCAGGATAGCTAACAAAGGAATAGCCTGGATTGTTCTTTTAGAGCAAATGCACATGGTGAGGGGGATGGGGAGGTCCTGATCTTCTGTAATAATATCCATGTCAGGAACCAAAAATACCAGAGTGCAAATACCCTTCCAGGCTTGGGGTAAACAGGGGTATACACTCTGACCACATAGAAAGAGAGTCCCGGGAATGGAGGTGGGCAGCAGATATTGTTTCTGGTTTTCTTGGCCACCCTAGTGGTGTGACATTTTTTTGTCACCAGGGAGCCTACCTCAACTATCCTTGAGGAACTCTGTAGGCAAAGAGGGGTTGGCTGGAAGAGGGGAACTGGGGAAAGAGTGGAGGTGGTGAGTCCTTTGGTGAAGGAATAGTTTAAGGTAAGGGGTGTGGAAATATTTATGGGGCTGGGGAAAACCAGAGAAGGGCCAGTCCGCTGAAGCATCTGACAACCATGGGCTAGAGTAGGATTGGTGTGGTTGAGTAGTTGATGAGTGGTACTTATGACCTGGAGGAGAAAGGTTTCAGAAAGGGACAGCATGTGTAAAGGAATTTTGAGAGGCTTTTTGGTGGGAAAGAATAGGTTGTCAAGAACCTGAGGTACCTGGGTGTGGAGGACCTTCTTGTATGCCTGATCCTGGACTCCTCCTCTATCAGACATACCATAATGTGTGAGCTCAGTCCAGCACACTTATTGCCCATGATTCCCAAAGCAAATATAACCCAAATTGCTGCCTTTACTCCTTGCAGTCCAGTGTGGTTTGCCCCACATTGTACATGGGGTAGCTGTGTCATTGCAAGCCCTATGCTGGTAGGAATAAGATGAGGTGCAAGGGCAGGGGGGAGTTTGGGGCTCACGAGGGTACAGGTCATAAGAAAAAAGAGAGCACAATGAGTAAGGTGCACAGAGTGAGGTATCCAAAGCAGAGAGCTGTGTGATGGGGCCATCTCCACTCAAGGGGAGAAGTTACCCACAGGCCAATACTCAGGAGAGAAGGCACGAGGACAAGAATTACCCACAGAAAGGGATGGAGTGAAAACATAGGTGGTGCAGTTTACAATAAAGCAAAGAGAATGTTGGAAAATGAATAGATTTCCTCAGGAGTAAAGTCTGAGAGAGTACCTTGGAGATGAAGGTCAGCTACCCAATCTATGAAGCAGGGGTAAAGAAGGTATGAGAAAAGAGGGTTGCTAATTGTGTTGGGAGGTGGGAAAAGTAAAATCTCAGAGTAGAGTGTATGTAGGAAAGAGTAAAAGCATAGGCACACACTGACAGGAAAGAATGGGAGGGGGAGAAGTATAAAGAGTGAGTAGGCAAGATGCAAGGTCCCTAGGCATAGGGATCCTGCTTATGCCCCGGGAGTCTCCGTGGGTGTGTCTCCATCTTCTAGTGTCTTGGGGAAGCAGGAGATCTTTATTTTTGTTGGTCCTGTAAGAAGAGATGGATAGGTCTTTTGTGGGGCTTCCAGTTTTAGATTTTGAACCTTTACCCAAGAGGGAAATCCTGCTAGCTTAGCAGATATGGGTGTGGTGAGGATGACCTTAAATGGGCCTCTCTACTTTTCCTGCAGGTGGCCAGGTATGGCTGTACTTTTTAGATAAACCAGATCTCCCATTTGGAAGGTGGGAATTATTTTGGTGGTGTCAGAGGTCTGTGGCAATTGATCATGAGCATGAGACCAAAGGAGAGAGTGAAGAAAAATGAGGAGAGGATTGAGGAGAGTGCAGGAAATGTTGGGGGATTCTGGCTAAACCATGATAAGCAGGAGTGGACAGTCATAGAGGAGCTCGCAGGGGCTAAGCATGAGTGGTCTTTATGGGAGAATCCGGAGGCGGAGAAGGACTAGGGGTAAGGCCTTTGTCCAGTATACATGGAGATTGAGGGAGAGTTTGGTGAGAGTATTTTTTAGTGTGCAATTGGAGCTCTCAACTTTGCCTGAAGATTGGGGGTGATAGGGAATGTGAAACCTCCAGTGAATATTTAAGTCTTGTTCCAATTTTTGGAAAATAGAGGAAACAAACTCAGGCCGGTTGTCTGACTGTATGGAGGCTGGGAGACCAAACTGTGGGATGATGTCTGTGATCAAAATTGTTGTTACTGTGGAGGCCTTTTTATTGGTCATAGGGAAAGCTTCCACCCATCCTGTGAAGGTATCTACCAATACCAGGAGGTACTTAATCCTCTTTACTGGAGGCATATGTGTGAAGTCCACCTGCCAATCCATGGCAGGGAGGCATCACCTAGCTTGGTGGGTAGGAAAGGAAGGGGGTCTAAGATTAGAGTTGGGGTTTGTGAGCTGGTGAATTGAGCAGGATTGGGTAATCTGTTTAAGGTGTTATATGTCTCCTGGAGATAGGGAAAAGTGATTGGTGGAGAAAGGTGTAAGGAGCATGAAGATTAGGATGAAAATCTTATGTAAATAGAAGAGAAGAGTTTAAACTTCAGAAGGGGGAGAGAGAGTTTAGTGAGAGGGGGACAGAAAGCTGGGGTAAAGGGGTACATGGTAAATTGGGGTGCAGTTTGGAGGGCTGATCGCTTGGCCTCTGTGTCCGCTTGGTTATTTCCTCTGGTAATTATGGAAGAGTCAGTTTGGTGGGCTTTTCAATGAGTAATGCCTACCGGGGAAGGAAGGCATGAGGCTTCTAAGACCTGGGCTATTAAGGCAGCTTTGATAATGGGAGTTCCTCTTGTAATTAGGAATCACCTTTCCTTCCAGATAGCAGAGTGGGACAATAAAGTGTGAAATGCATACTTAGAGTCAGTGTAAATGCTGACAGTTTTGTCTTTTGCCAGGGTCAGAGCTCTGGCCAGGGCAGACAATTCTGCCTTTTGGCAAGTAGTACCCAAAGGGAGAGGGCATGCCTCAATGATGGTGGAATCAGACACGATAGTGTATCCAGCTCTTCGCTGTCCATTGTGAATGAAGGAGCTGCCATCAATGAACTAAGTGTAGTCAGTCTGAGAAAGGGTGCCCTCCTGAATATGGTTTGGGCAGGGGAGGAGTTCTTCAAGAATCTTGGGGCAGGAGTGAACAAGGGGTGTTGAAGAGAAAGGAACAAGAATGGCTGGGTTAAGTGGGGGACATGAGATGAAAGGTAGGGTGGGATCCTCAATGAAGGCCACACCTACAGGGATAGGATATGGGAGGGGAGCATGGAGTAAAGTCCCTTATATGTGAGGAGTTCTGAGAGGCTATGGGGTGAGCATGGGGCCCATCCCGTGGTTGTAGGGTCTAACTGTTTGGAGAGGTATGCTACTGGAGCAAAGGAGGGCCCTATGTTGTGTTCCAAAACTCCTAGGGCAAACCCCTGACTCTCAAAAAGTAAAGGAAAAAGGGACAAGTGAGGTCCTGCAGGCAAAACACCAGGGCTTGGAACAGGGCTTGTAAGAGGGTTTTAAATGACCTGACACAGGCCAAGAGGGGTCCAGGGGCTCTTGGATGGGACCCCTGGATGTCTCATATAGAGGCTTCACCATTAGACTGAAGTTGGGCACCCAGGCTCTGAGATAGCGAACCAGGCTGAGGAAGGAGAGAATTTCAGCCTTGGTGGTGGGGACAGGAAGAGAGACTAATAAGGCCTTATGATCTATGATGATAGCCCTATGAGTAGGGGAAATAGTCAGGCTCAGGTAAGTCACTTGGGTGAGAGACAATTGAGCCTTATTGGGGGACATCCAGTATCCCTTTTTTTCCAGAAAATTAAACAGGAGGTCAGTGTGTTGTTGGATGTCCTTGAGTGAGGGGCTGCAGAGCAGAAGGTCATCTACATACTGGAGGAGTTTACTCAGGGAGTGATGGAGGATAAGGAGGTCCCTAGCCAGAGGTTGGCCAAAGAGGTGGGGATTATCCCAGAACCCCTGAGGCAGAAGAGTTCAGGTTAATTGTTGTGAAGTATGAGAATCTGGATCAGTCGAGGTGAAGGCAAAGAGGTTTTGAGATTGTGGGTGGACAGGGATAGTGCAGAAAGCATCTTTTAGGTACAGGACTGTAAAGTGGGTGGTGGTACTGGGGATGAGAGACAGGAGAGTGTAGGAGTTGAGCACCACCAGGTGTATAGGAGTCACTGCTGTGTTTATTAAGCGAAGGTCCTGCACCAACCAGTAAGACCAATTGGGCTTTTTTACAGGCAGAATAGGAGTGTTGTAGGGGGAGTGGGTTGGGGGAAGCAGGCCCATAGCAAGAAGCTCTGAGATGATAGGCTTTAATCCCTGTAAGTGGATTAGAGAAATGTGATATTGAGGTTGGTTTGGGAAAACAGAGGGGTCCTCGAGAGTAATAACAATTGGCTCATGATGTGTAGTGACTGCAGGGTTCTGGAGGTCCTACACAGTGGGATACACCAGTGTAGCAGATAAGGGCAAGGGGTCAGGAGGGGCTTGTGGAAGCAGGGTACCCATAATGGCAAGGAGGGGCTGTGAAGATGGAGACAAGGGGTTAATGGGTCATGGCTTAAGAGGGGGTGGATGTAAGGTGAGAGTGGCCTGGAATTTTGGCAAAATGTCCCTTCCCAAGAGTGGGGTGGGGCAATTAGGGAGGACTAGGAAGGAGTGAGTAAAAAGTGTATCTCCCAGTATGCATGTTAAAGGAAAAGACATTAAGGGCTGGCTAAGATTTCCCTCTACCCTGACTATGGAAGTTAAAGAAGGCTTAGCAGGTCCCCAGAACTCCAGCAAGGCAGAAAAAGTCATGCCACTATTTATGAGGAGAGAGATCGGCCTACCTTTGATGAGGGCAGTTACCCTGGGCTCCCATGAGGTTATGGTTGTCGGGCCTGGGAGTCCTGGGCTCCATCAGTCATCAGCCACAGTCACCAGTCCTAAAAGATCAGTTAGGGAGGAGGGATGGTGGGAGGGCTTAGATCCTTCGCATTGAGGGATAGAGAGGCAGTCCATCACCCAGTGACCCTCCTCTTTGCACTTAGGACGTGGCCCCAGCAGGCCGCGTGGTTTAGGACATGCACAGGTCCTGTGTCCCCACACTGAAAACATGAGACAGGAGGTGTTCAGGATTTTTCTTGGCCTCAGAAGTTAGAGGTCAGAGGCCTTTGTCGGAGGGCTTGTACCAACATCTGGAATTTAGCGTTATCTCTCCTCTCCTTCTCAGCCATTTGTTATTCTCGGTAATTATAGACCTTGAAGGCTGCATTTAAAATTTCAGCCTGTGGAGTCTGAGGGCCATTTTCCAGCCTTTTAAATTTTCTTTTGATATCTGGGGCTGACTGGGAAATAAAGTGGGTCACAAGAATGATTGTCCCGTGCTGAGTTTCAGGGTCAACTTTTGTACGGCGTTGCAGCGCCTCTGTGACCCAGGACAAGAAACTAGCTGGATTTTCCTCTTTTTCTTGTTGAATTTCTCTGATTTTATCAAAATTAACAACTTTTCGGGCCACCTTTTTTAGTCCTGCCACTAAACAGGTAACCATCTGATCCCTAAGCCTAAGCGTTCTGTCACTGGTTTGGTAATTCCAATGAGGCTCCTCAGTAGGGATGTGGCCCCTACAGGATGGGCGGGGGTGGTGCAATGGATCTCATCTTCATGTGCCCTAGCCATGTCCCAGACCCTGAGTCTCTCCTCTGGAAGGAGGGTGGAGGGAAGAATGAGATAGATGTCATGCCGAGTAAGGTCACAGGATTGAGCCAAATATTGGAACTCATTAACATAAGAATCTGGGTCAGTGGTGAAAGAGCCAAGGTGCTTTTCTTTTTTTTTTTTTCAGATTTGCTATTCTATTTATTGCACTTTGGGTTATTCTAAATGCATAGTGCTTCTAAGAACATTTTTTTTTCATTTTTCTTTTATTATTCATATGTGCATACAAAGCTTGGTTCATTTCTCCCCCCTGCCCCCACCCCCTCCCTTACCACCCACTCCACCCCCTCCTGCTCCCCCCCTCAATACCCAGCAGAAACTATTTTGCCCTTATCTCTAATTTTGTTGTAGAGAGAGTATAAGCAATAATAGGAAGGAACAAGGGGTTTTGCTGGTTGAGATAAGGATAGCTATACAGGGCATTGACTCACATTGATTTCCTGTGCGTGGGTGTTACCTTCTAGGTTAATTCTTTTTGATCTAACCTTTTCTCTAGTTCCTGGTCCCCTTTTCCTATTGCCTCAGTTGCTTTAAGGTATCTGCTTTAGTTTCTCTGCATTAAGGGCAACAAATGCTAGCTAGTTTTTTAGGTGTCTTACCTATCCTCACCCCTCCCTTGTGTGCTCTCACTTTTATCATGTGCTCATAGTCCAATCCCCTTGTTGTGTTTGCCCTTGATCTAATGTCCACATATGAGGGAGAACATACGATTTTTGGTCTTTTATATTTATTACTCTGGAGTTAGTAGGTATAGGTAAGAACTTTCTCAATGAAACCCCAGCAGCACAGCAACTAAGAGATAGCATAGATAAATGGGACCTCATAAAACTAAAAAGCTTCTGTTCATCAAAAGAAATGGTCTCTAAACTGAAGAGAACACCCACAGAGTGGGAGAAAATATTTGCCAATTATACATCAGACAAAGGACTGATAACCAGAATATACAGGGAACTTAAAAAACTAAATTCTCCCAAAACTAATGAACCAATAAAGAAATGGGCATGTGAACTAAACAGAACTTTCTCAAAAGAAGAAATTCAAATGGCCAGAAAACACATGAAAAAATGCTCACCATCTCTAGCAATAAAGGAAGTGCAAATTAAAACCACGCTAAGATTCCACCTCACCCCTGTTAGAATAGCCATCATCAGCAACACCACCAACAACAGGTGTTGGCGAGGATGTGGGGAAAAAGGAACCCTCTTACACTGTTGGTGGGAATGTAGACTAGTACAACCACTCTGGAAAAAAATTTGGAGGCTACTTAAAAAACTGGACATCGATCTACCATTTGATCCAGCAATACCACTCTTGGGGATATACCCAAAAGACTGTTACTCCAGAGGCACCTGCACATCCATGTTTATTGCGGCACTATTCACAATAGCCAAGTTATGGAAACAGCCAAGATGCCCCAGCACTGACGAATGGATTAAGAAAATGTGGTATCTATACCAAGGTGCTTTTCTATCTGAGAGAGGTCAGCGAGGGAGAAGGGGACATGGACCCTCACAATGCCTTCCACTCCGGCCACTTCCCGGGGAGGGTAGTTGGAAACTGGCTGACTGGGAGGGTCGTGGGAGCGAGTGTGTGTGGGGGTTGATGGGATCCTGTGATTCTGGGTGGGCAGAAGGACGGATGGAAGGAGGGGTGGAAGGAGGGGGGAAGGAGGAGTGGGGGGCTGACAATTAAACAATGGAAGCTCATCTCTGATAAGGTGGAGGCTCATTAGCAGGGTCTAAAGAAGTCAGGAGGGGGTTCAGAGGTGGTTCAGAAGAGGAATTGGCTGGTTTTGAGACTGGATTAACTAAACCAGTCTCTTTTTATTCTTTCTAGATCATTTTATACATTTATGTCTATGATTCATTTTCTGTTTCTTTCCTTGTGCTGCTGAAGCTATCTTTTAACTCCATTGTTAACAACAAGAGGAAAGGGTGATTTTAGAAAGTAGTTCTTTGCAATTGAGTGAATTTGTACTCTGATTATATAGAAGTACTTAAATAAACTATAAAGCAAATGCCCCTTGACTTAATATGGGTAGTTGTAATATTGTTTATTATTAGTGAAGCACAGAGGAACAAAGGTAAACATTCTTTTCTGTTGAAACAACACAATAAACTTACAACCAAATACTTTTTGTAATTTGATGTGTTTGCCTCATGCTAATAACTTAGTGAGAAGTTTTCTCAGTGCTACGATGATATCCTTATTCCTCAGAGTGTAGATAATGGGATTCAAAGTTGGGATCAAAATGGTGTAGAAAAGAGACAGCAGCTTTCCCATTCCTTCATATTGATTTGGTTTGAGTTCTAAATAAGTGATACTCGCAGTTCCATAGAAGAGAATGACAACTGTGAGGTGAGATGAGCAAGTGAATAAAGCTTTAGCCTTTCCTCTGGCTGACATCAATTTCAGAATGTTGGAGATAATTTTACCATAGGAAACAATGATCAACAGAAAGGGAATTATCACAAAAAACACCACGGCAATATATACACTGCTATCTTGTTTACAAATGCCTCACCACAAACAAGCTTGAGGACTGGGGGATGTCACAGAAGAAGTGATTAATTCTGTTAGACCCACAAAAAAGCAAAGAGAAAATCTGGTATGTTTGCCCAATCACAACTGGAATTACACTGATCCAGGAGACAGCCACCATCTGCATACAGACCTGTTGGTTCATGACTATAGTATAATTCAGAGGGTTACCAATGGCCACATAGCGGTCATAGGCCATCACTGTCAACAGGAAGAACTCCACACCTCCCAGCATAAGGACAAAACACATTTGTGTAGCACAGGCCAAAAAGGAAATATTTCCTTTTTGGGTACAAAGGTCTACAAGCATTCTTGGGATAGTGACTGTTACATTACAGATTTCTAGAAATGAAAAATTTCTAAGGAAAAAATACATAGGTGTCTGAAGAGCAGGGTCAGTTTTTGTTATCAATATTATAATACTGTTACAAATCAGAATAGTCATGTATATGAATGAAAATATCCCAAAAAGAATCCACTGGAGCTGGGGAATATCAGAAAACCCCAAGAGAACAAATTCTGTAATTGTAGTGGTGTTTGATTTTTCTGTTTTAGTTTGCTGTCCATCTGCAGATACAATATATCCAATATGGTTAATTCATTCATGTTTTAAAATGAATTCAACTTTCATGTTACCTGCACTAGATTCATGGATCTCTTCATAAGATATCTTAAATTATTTCCACTATTACCATGCTTCATTTTGATAATATGAGATTTGAAACTTCAAAACAAAGTGATATATTGTTAAAATGAGTTTAAAAAAATGAAATCTACTATAAATTATTGAATTAGCTATAATTTTATCAAGAATATTGAAAGATGTACACTATTATTTATTGTGGAAGAATAATATCTTGTTTTGTTACCTTAATAGTGGAATTTTGTTTACAGTCATTTTCTATGTTTTTTGTGCTCTTATTATTTTTTTGTATATTGGTGGTGATATCCATTTTCTTTCATGCCAAAGGTTGGCCTTAAACCTCTTCTTCAATTCTCATTCAAAATGATTTTTAAGTCCCCTTCCCTGTTTTCCAGTGAGAATGAAGTTTTAAATCAATTCATTATAAGTGAGGAAATAATTACATGCATTGAATGGTCTACTTATCTCCATAATTATATATGTTATATGTGAAAAAGATTAATCCTAGAATGCTACCCATTAAATCTCTCCCTTAACAACTACTATAGAGCATAATAAAATATGAATTAGTATTTAAGTTGATTAAAAAATATGACCTATTCTTCATATTTTATCTCACATCTCCCTTCGTGTTCATTGAGCTCCTTTATCATATAATTACCAAGCAAGCACAAATAGCTTTCTCTGGTTTCCTTTCACAATGATGTATAATAAAAGTGCATCTTTGACTAAATCCAACTGTTTATGAGTTACTCCAGCCATGTAAGTGAACAGAGAACACGACTGTCATTTAAACATAAGACAGACAAAAGAAACCTCTCTTTGATCATTTATTTTAATATCCAATATGAAGGCAACTCTGCTTGACAATTCCCATTACACTTTCATAGTGTTTGTTTTCTAAATTCCCAAAAAAAATTTGTGCATTTTCCAATTTTCTCAAATCTATTATACCACAGAGCCCCATCAGGTGATGATTTCAAATAAATATTCATACTAAATTGGATCAGAAACATATTCTCTCATACTCCTATGTTTAGGAGTATATGAATATTACCTGAAATAAATAATTTAATTATTGATGTCATTGCTGTCATTTGAAAAGTCTACTTTGATAGTGAGATATACATAAGTTATAGTAAATAGCTATTTTTAGATAATGATCTCTTAATTTCTGTTTCAATTGATGTTGATCCTCAAGTTAGGGCTATCCCTAAATAAAACAGTGCAATGGCATAATTAAAACTTACCTTCATAGACTTGCATGAAATAGTTTCAGTGTGTTTTTTTTAACTCAAAACATTTATCAGCTCTGCTTTGTCTTTTATTTAAGAGCAGTTGATATTTGAAGCAAACAAAAATATTTTAAGACTAGTCATATGCACCTTGGGGAAAATCTTCTCTTGTGCATGAATTTAATTTATGGAAGACTGATTTTGTTCCTAATGAGTTTCTAGAGAGAAACCTGAACTATTCAAATTTGTTTTAATCTGTTATTGTCAATTTCTTTGGCTGTAGTTTTTGTTATTTTCACACTTTCACCATAAGATATGTTTTTGGCACCACTGTATATGTATTTTGCCATTTTTTTGAGCTTATTTAATTTTGACCTATATGATGCAATGGATTAGATTAATGGATTTTCAAATGTTAAGCTAACATTGCATAACAGGGATAAATATTACTTGTCATGGTTTAGAATTCTACTTCTACATTATTGGAGTCACTTTTAATTTATATCTATGTGTGTATGTTTCTTGAAATATTTGTTCATACTTTCAATGGTTTATTGAAACCACTATCTACTAAATCCATTATGCCATTCAGTTATGGTCCTTCTTTTATTGTCTAAATTTCTTACTGTTTTTTTTCACATTTTCCTGCCTTGTGAAATTTCTAGTAATTTCTGGTTGGATTCTCATTGTTTTAGTTATTCTACTGTGTGTGTACATTTTATTTTATTTTTAGAGACTGTTTTGAGCACAACTGTTGCTTTAGGCCCATAGTTATATTTGGAATTGTTTTATTCCCTAAAGATGTCTTATGAGAAAATATTTATTTTTTGGAGGGTGGGGTGGGTTTGTTGCATGTTTGTAAGGGGGTTGCCGATGTGTGAAGCAATTTATATTGGTATCACTGTAATTAACTTCACATTTTCAACACAAGCATATATTATTTAGTATTTATTGTGTTCAGTTTCATTTTATGTTATCCTTCCTCCAAATTATTCCATAAAGAATTTTTTAAAAAATAGGAAAATGAAATTTCTGAAATCCTACCACTTTGTTTTTGTAAATATTCACCTCTGGGAATTAGAGGTTAGACAATATGAGCAGCCTAATATACACTGCCATACCCCTATTTCTTACATGATAATGTGGAACTGCAAAAACAGTCATTTAGATAAGATTACAAAGAGCAAGAGCAATTTTCTCATATTAAAAGTATTTTATTTTGTTTTATAATAATCATTGATATATTGTTTCCTCTTCTAACAGCTTTTTTCCTTTAGAACTATTTTGATATATGTCAACAGTTTGTACAGGTGAAACATTTTGGGGTTGCCAAATTATGATCCACGGGCCAGATCCTGTTAATGAAAATACGTTTTCTAATCCTGAGGTCATACAGCTGTCTTTTATCACTTCATATTTCACTCTTCAATTATCAGTCTGCACTGTTCTATAAATATCATCCTACTTTCTTAAGATTGTTCTCCAACATTTCAAACCAAATATGTAAGCATTTTTCTTTCTATGTGTGAAAAAATGTGACATTTGACTTTTTAATGGTTGGGTTATCTCACTTAACATAATGATCTCTAGTTAGTTCAATCCATTTTCCTGCAAATGACATGATTTTAATCTTCTTTATTGCTGAATAACACTCTGTTGTGTATGTATGTCACAGTTTCTTTATCCATTTATTTCTATTGGGCATGTAGGCTGATTGTATGGCTTGGCTATTGTGAATAGTGTTGCAATAAGCGTTGGTTTGTAGATAGGTCTCTTCTAGGTTGATGTGTTCTCCTTTGGATATATGCCCAAGAGTAGTATAGCAGGCAGGACAAGTTTTCATTTTTTGATGAACCACCATATTGATTTACATAATAGTTGCACTAATTTACATTCCTAACCAGAGTGTATAAAGGTTTCCACTCTCCTCCTTTCTGCACCTGCATCCTCACTAGCATTTGTCTTTGTTTGTTCTCTTGATAGGCATTCCAACTGAGGTGAAATGGAATCTCAGTTTCATTTCTGCTTACATTTACTTTACGGCAGGGGAATATTTCTTCATTATTTATTAGTCATTTGTACTTCTAAGAACACTTAAAGTAATTTGTAATTTATTTATTCAGCTATTAAAAATTATGAAACATCTATACCATTTGAAAATAAAAGCAAGTTGCTTTTGAAATAGCCTGGGTCCTTTATAAATGGTGTAGTTGCTACCTCTCAGTGGGCGTGTCTTTTCTTTCTGTTCACACCTAAATTTCCAAAGAAATGTTTCTCTTTGTATTTATTTTAATGTGTTTTTCTAAATAAACTTTCCTGATAGATCAGACTTCCCTGCAGTCTCTCCATGGAATATAATTTCATGTTCTCATTTTTTTCCAAATACTGAAAGAATACCATGATGTCCTATAAGAAGATATACTCTTAAGTGTTCCATATTGCCTGCAGGAAATTTGACTTCTCTATTGATTTTTTGTGTGAATTTTGTTTTCTGTAATTCTTCTAAATAAAACTTTTAAGCAAATTGTGCCTCTTGTTAATATTCTCTGAACATTCTCATCTTATTTTCTGTCAATTTCATCTCACAAAAACTAAAATTCCTTTGTTCAATAAATTATGATGTTCTTCCAGGAACAACGAGACCCCATGAATGGACAAACATAGCTTTGTGCTTCCATATCTACTTGACTTTGTTTCGAGAGTGGAGATTTTCCAGACTTGTGTTTTGCTCGGCCTCATTACATCAAGGGAACACACTTCTCCCAACTTTCATTATATGTACCCCAAGTTGCATTATATATATATATGTATATATGTATATATATATATATATATATATATATATATATATATATATAAACTTTAACTTTCCATAAGTAATAATGTTCTAACAGTGGGAGAGATTCTAAGAAAGGTTTCCACTGAAATTGAAAAAAATATTTTTATATTATTAACTGAACATGTTTTCTTAAAGATAAAATGGGTAAAATAGAGACCCTGCTAGCAGAAAATGTGACTACCTGATAAGTTTTCAATTGTACTACTATTTATACATACATTCCCACTGTCCATTTCCTTGGCAATGTATCTTGGTTTTGACCAGTATCTACTTTATATTCTACACTTACTATTATGATCACTGTCTTAAATTGTATATTTTCCTTGTTCCTTCCTCTTTCATTTTTTCTTTTGTCCATCCTTACACATACAAAAATATATTAACAACTTGTTTTTTAAATGTGTAACTTTTTCACAAAAGTTACATATTTACTTTCAACCACATATTTACTTACAGTGCATCTTAATATGTCTTCATATAATTAACTTATGCTTTGATGTCTATGGTGAATTGCAATGCTTGGTGCATTTGCACTTAATGTCATTGTGATATAATTTAATTAAGTCTATCTTCTTGCTTCAATTTTTCTTTCTCTTACATTCATTTTTTTCTTGTGATAATTTTTGCCTTTATTTCATAGCGTTATGAATTCCATGGGTTTTCCCTATATATGTACCACCTTCAGTTAACATCTCAGAAAGTATTTGAGAATTGACAATATTAAGTATGCACTTTTAACATACTGAATGTTTCTACACTTGGAATTACACTACTTTATAATTTCTTCTTTTAAAATGAGGTTTTGTTAACCTTTCCCATTACTCACTGCACATCTTAGGCTTCATATTACAACAAGCTAATCTCTTTTCTGATTTCATGCTCTATGCTTTTGTTATCATATATTTTACTTGCATCTTATGTTTTAAAACTCAACCCAACTATGCATAATTTTGGTTGTGAGTGAACTTATTTTCTATTTTTTCCAGCTTTTCTATACAGAAGAACCTGGATAACATCATGTGATGTGAGATAAGTCAGATATAGAAAGAAAACTACTACATGATCTCACTTATATGTAGAATCTAAAAAAAATTGAACTCATAGTAACAGAGAATAAAATAGAGGTTAACAGTGCTATAAAGGGTATTGGCAGACATTGGAAGATTTTGGTTAAAAAATGCAAGGTTGCAATAATATAGAACAAATAAGTATAGAGATTTACTATAAATCACGATGAATATAGCAAATAACAGTAAATTTTATATTTGCTGTGCAGATTTCAGATGCTTTGTCCCTGACCATAACTGATATGATTTCTCTCCCTCTTCTGCAGTTTCCAGAATGTGATCAAAGTGGAATATGAACTATGTGTACTCTTTTGAGCCCGGCTTCCATTCCTTATTGTAATGTTCTCTGATTCAGCAATAGTGTTCTTTTTATAAGTAGGGATTTTTTTTCCTTTTATGTTTTCAAGTAGTAGTTTGTTATATGACTATATCACCAGGTGAGGAATATTGCAGTTACCAACTTTATAAATTTTGAATAAAGCTCTTCTTTGTTTTCATATATTAATTGAGCCATAATTAAAATATGTTCCATATATTTTTTGTGTACAGAATGTTTTGATATTTGTGTATATTATGAAATGATTATCATGATCAAGCTAATTAAAATATTCACCTCTCTATAGTTGTGCGTGTTTGTATGTGTGGCGAAAACATTTTTTATCTATTATTCTTGTAAATTTCAATATGCAAAACATTACTATTAACTTTAATCACCTACTTGTACATTGAGTCCTCAATACTATTCATCTTATACCTGGAAGTTTGTGCCCTCTATCCCCAGCCACTATGGGCATCATCCATTCTATTCTGTTACAACTGCACATTACATTTTTCATTTTTTGAGTTCCAAATAATTTCCTTCTTTTGGTTTCTAGCTATTTTATGTAGCATAACGTACTAAAACTTCACCCATGTTTTTGCAAATGGCAAGATCTCTTGTTCAATGTGTTTAGAGTCCATTGTGCATCTGGTTGTGTGGGAGGGGGTTATATTTATAAACCATAATTTCTCTAACCATTGACCCATGGATATTTTAGCTCATTCTATTTTTGTTAATAATGCTGCAGCAAACAGGAGTAAAGATATCTCTTTAATACTTCGTTTATATTCCTTGGCAACCGTTCATCAAGAAAGGTTAAAAATAGCAGATGTACCAATATACACTTGAAATAGAAATTTTTTCATTATTCATATATTCACATGTGTATACATTATTTGGGTCATTTCTCCCCCTCCCCACCCCCACCTCCACCCTCTTCCCATCTCCCACCTCAAAATTTGAGTGTTAACGGGAACAGTGAGTGAGATAAGTTGTACAGCTTTCTTTTAGAAACCCAAAGTTGAGGATAATTATTGATTTTTTATTTTTTTTTTTGCTTTCAAGGGCATTCACCTTTGCTGAATTTAAAAGAAGTGTCAAAAATTATGAGAAAACCTTGGCAGTATTACTAATGTGTGTGTTACAAAGGACTTTCTCTTTGGTGCCTGCAGTGACTTTCTTTGTGCTAAATTCAGTAGATGATTTTATTATTTTATATCAGTGATATGTCTGAAGAGTTTCTCATATCAGTATAATTTTGGTGGCACTGGGGTTTGAACTCAGGGCCTCAGCTTGCTAGGCAGGTGCTCTACCACTTGACCCTCTTTGCTAGCACAAACTATCTTATAAAGTAATTAATGTACATAATGATTTTTCCAGAATGAACATATGGAATAGAATCTAAATTTAACTGTTACATATCCTTGAATGCATGTAAATGAGTACTGATCAGGAAACATTGTAGTATATGAGATATGGGGAAAGTTATACATTTTCAAATAACTTATTCAACTAATATCAAGTGAATAAAGGAAAAACTCATGGAAAAAAATTTGAATCTGCACTTTCTAAGTGCATTAAGTATCTTTGTTAATTATTGACTTACATGTTGATGATATTCATGTTTTTGTTGATGCATATTTCAACATATCTTGATTTTACTACATGGATTTTTTGCATCCTCCAGGGTTGAATATGAAAAAATAAATAAATACAAGAAAACTTCAAATTTAAAGATAGATTGAATCCCTTAGTTACAAAAATCTATTAAATTATACTGGCAGACCATATTAATATAATAGAATTTGTCACTTCCAGTTACTTGTTTATACCTTTTTAATTTTTCTAGCAAACTATTTTAGAAGATATACTTTTATATTTATTCATCAGGTTAATTAAAACATTTTTATCAAATAATAGGCACTCAATAAATATAAATACAAAATGAATGAAAAGATTGAGTAATTTTAAAAACACGAAATTCTTGAAGTCAGTCTTATAAATTATTAGATTTGTGTCATCCCTTCTTAGACTGAAAATATTGCTGTGAATGTCATTTATGTATTGATTAACTTTAACAATTTAACAATTGACTTCTCTTTAAGATGTTTGTATGTTAATAAGACACCACATTTAATTAAAATAGGTCTTTTATATAGTCACTTATGTTGCTAAATGTCTGTGTGGATTTTTTATATAAAACAATGAAAATATGTTTTGATTAAATATTTACAATGGTTGATTTCCCTTGTGAGTCAAAAAAGAAAAACACAGTTAATATTCTGATGGCTAACACGGTACTTTTCCCAATGCGAAAAGCAGTAATCACAATTTTCAAAGGGATTCATTATATTAAAGTAGAAAAAGTTCTTGAGGAGTCTGACTTTCTTCACCAGATATTCATCAGTTTTTTTTCTCATAAGAATAGTCATTGCTTATGATACTTATCCCCTCAGTAATAAGTACTCTTTATTCACTGAAAAGTTCAACTCAAAAATGTAGTAAATATTATGGTTAATGAGACCCACTTGGTATTTACTTCTGTTAATCTCTGTCAAAATGAGGCAACATTAACACTAGGAATCTGCAGATTAAAAAAGTGAAACAGCAATACTTTCAAAAACAGTCATCAGTAAGACTTAATTTAATGGTTTATTATTCAATTGCTTGAATTTCCTTTCCAGGAACAAGGCAAACTGACATTGTTTACTTTCCTTTATGTAGATAATGGTTCAGTGAAAGCTACTAATTATATTCAGAGGCTCAACTACAGTTTCAATTAGCACTTCAAATGAATTTGCATACCATGATGAAGGAAGGTAAGCAATAATTGAGTGGTATTAAGTTTAAAATTATAAAAAGTCACCTTTAACCAATTTCTCAAATTTTAGAAAACATGGTTACAAATCATTGGATGCTATGGCTAACAAAGGAAAAAGAAAGCAAAAATTAAAACTATTTGAAGCATTGACTCATGTAAGGGAACAAAATTTTAAAAAGTTATGGCAATTAAACAAAAGACTGAGTTACTGAATATAAGCTCAATATGTGAAAAATAATAGCATTCCTTACAGCTATAGAAAATAGTTATAATTATTTCTTAAAAGACAAAATTTCTAATAAATCAGGCAGGCCCTTAGGAAAATATAACTAACAAAATATACTCTTAAACTTTTATAGAGAAAAATGCAAAATACCATTAAAAGATCTTAATGAAAATAATGACCCCATTTTGTTGAGGATGACTCAAAGACATATTTTACATGTTTAATATAACATGTATAATCAAAATTTCAAAAACATTCTCAAAATTTGTCAGGGAACAAAGAGACACAATCCAAATTGTGTATTTTCAAGTTTGTACCAAAGATATATCAATACCATCATAGGAAGGGCAGCTTACCAATGGAGAAAATTTGATTGATAATACCATTAGAAAGCCCAGAAACAGACAAATATGTTCTCAAAATGTTTTATTTCCATATTTTATCATTTTAACTTTTATATGAGAATATTATTTTCTTTTTTCTCTGCTTACTCCCTGCTGCTTTAAGCATTGTTACTTTCCTAAAATTAGTAACATTGAACACTGTCATTTTTATAAATGTAAAGTAAATACTAAAACATTGCCACTTACTCTCTTTGATCATACCATGCATATATGAAATTTTATATCATATGATATCATTGAAGGTAAATGAAAGTATAAAAAATGAAAGTTGTGGGGAAACATGCTATATACATGAAAAAAATGCACAAAAAATTTATATAATGCATGAAACATTTTCCCGGATATGATAAAGATTAAAATCTTTTCTCCCTTACTAAATTGGCAAAACATTTGAATATGCCAGTATAATGTATTAGTAGTAAGAATATACAGCCTGAGTTTTCATACTGTCAAAATAAAGATAGGTACAAAAAATTTAAGAAACAACATATTTCATTTTAAAGTTAAAGTTTATATACATTTTGTACAATCATATGTCTTGCATATGTTCATTGAATGGCATGGAAAAAACATAGAAGCATTGATCGTAATAAATTTTAATGAACAGCTTAGATATAATGCAGCGAAAAAGGGGAATGCAAAAAAGTTTTAAAGAAAAGAATACAGGATATGTATACACATGGGAGAATGGTAGAAACACAATAGTTAAAAAATATTGATAGAGTTGACAAGCTTAATGACATTTATGATGTTCAAAATTTTAAAAATAGGTTTATTAAAACTTTAGTTTTTTTTAATATGTTCATGGATAGTACATAAGAAAGCTACTCATTTTTGTGCTGACTTTGTATCCTGCTACTATGCTGTAAGAGTTTACTAGATGTAAAAGTTATTGGTAGTGTATCAAGAAAAGTTGGTATATATACATCATGGAGTGAAAAAAAAGAGTTATTAGTGAAGACTTAAGGCTCTTTCCTTATAGAATCTTATTTGCAAATAAGAATGATTTGCTTTCTTATTTTCTTAATTCTGTTCATCTTATTTATCTTGCCATTTTGCTGTGGCTGAGAATTCAATCACTGTATTTAATGAGAGTGGACAGCCTTGTTTTATTCCCGATTTTATAGGAAATGCTTTCAGTTTTTTCATAATGTTAGCTATAGGTTTGTCATATATAGCCTTTACTATACTGAGGAATGTTACTTGTATTCCTAATTTATTGGAACTTTATCTTGAAGGGACACTGAACTTTGTCAAAGATTGCATGTACATCTATTGGGAAGAGTGTGTGGCTTGACACTGATTTCATTTATGTGTTTTATTATATTGATTGATTTACTTATATTGAATAATCTTTGCATTTCTGAATGAAGCAACTTAATCATGGTGTGTGATTATCTTACTATGTTGTAAAATTTAGTTTGTAAGTACTTTATTAAAACTGATTGTGTTTGTGTTCAACAAAGAACCCAGACATGGAACATGGTCTATAGTTTTCTTTCCCATACATTATACCCTTGAAGTAATAAATAAAATAGCTAAGAGTAAACCTAATATTAGAGGTGAAAGACCTCTACAATGATAATTATATAGGACAGAATGTGAAATTGAGGAAGACACTTGAAAATGGGAAGACCTCCCATATTTACAGATCAGCAGAATTAATACTGTGAAAAATGTCTATATTACCAGAAACAATTTACAAATTTGATGCACTTCCCATAAGAAAATTTCTTATTTCTCATAGAAATAGAAAAATCAATCTTAAAATTCAAAAGATAACCTCTAAAAAAATTAAAAGACAACTTCTTTACAAAATGGCATTGGGAAAACTGGATATCCACATGAAGACTAAAATTAGATCCCTATAGTACACCTTGGATAAAAACCAATTGATAAAGTATCAAAGATCTCAATGTAAGAAATGACATTTTGAAAGTACTAGAGGAAAACTGGGAAACGGATTCAAGATATATGCACAGGAAACAATTCTCTAAATAGAACTCCAGTAGCTCAGGAAATAATATGAATAATTTACAAATAAGATTCAGTCAAATTAAAAAGCTTCTGCACAGCAAAGGAAACAATTACCACAGTGAAGAGACAGCCTACAGAATGGGAGAAAATCTTTGACAGTTATTTACCTGACAAGGGATTAATATCCAGAATGTGTAAAGAACTCAAGAAATTAAACACTACAGATCAAATAACCCAATCAATGTATGAGTAAATTAAGTGAAAAGACAGTTCTCCAAAGGAAAAAAAAAATAATATGGGTGAATTTATTTGTTAAATTGAAATACAGATAATTAAAAAAAACAAAGAATGGTAATTTCATTGTCAAGGAAGCAGATTAGTGTGTATAGTAAGAAGAGATTCTCATTTTGACAACATTCATAGTTCTTTTCTATTTAATCTGTTAAATTAGTGTGTATTTATTTATTATGCTTTCAGATTTACATATTGTTCCTGTATTCTTATTTTGCCTTTAAATTTGCATATTAAGTGCTGTGAAAGCAACTCACTGTCTCTGAAATAAGAGAATGATTAGATAAAACAATCCTGGATCTTTCATATTCCCCATCCCAAACCCCAAAACAGAGAAATCACCTTTGTATTGTTCAGTGAGTCATGAACGCTGAGGATAGAAAATGAAATAAAACTAAGAGCTTAGTACATCCTGTAACAATGAGGTTAATTTTTTATATAATATAAAATCAAGAATTTTGAATTTCATTTTTTTGATTATATATGATTTTCTATTATATTATTGCTGTACTTGGGGTACATTGTGACATTTACAAAAATTCTTAGACTATATCATAGTTGAATTCACCACATCCATCATTCTCCTTTATCCTCCACTGCCCCCATTCCTGGAATAATTTCAACATGTCTCCTTTTTTCATTTTCAGATATTAGTACATAATATGTCAACTATATTCACCCTTCTACACCCTTTCCTTATATTCTCTCCCTTCCCACTGGTATCAACCCCACAAAAAGGACCTGTGTTAGCTATAGTGATTTCAACAGGTTTAAAAGTTCTATATCAACCGTATTCATCTTAACTTCTTTCCTTTACCCTCCCTCTCCTTTTACTGACCTCCCCTTAGCATAATCTGTTTTTCATAATATTGTTTGTATTTGTGGTGTATCTATCTCCTACACTGAATTTTATTTTTTGCAAAAGTGAAATACTTGATACTTTATAGTTTGGTTTTTGTTATCAGAGATTCCCATGTCAGCCATATGTTCCAGTATTTTACTAGGAAGACTTATAGAACTCATATATCTATTATTTGGAGGAACATATTCATCAAAATAGGCCAGAAGTTCAACTACTAGAAACTCCTTTAATGCTTAAGAAATTATCAATCTGTCTATCAATGTTCATTTTACATATATATATATATACACATATATATATTATCTATGGTCACAGTGGAGTTAAATTTCAATTTGTGTGTGTGTGTGTGTGTGTGTGTGTGTCTGTGGAGGGTTTTGAAGAGAGAGAACATGCACAAATTTCTGAGCCTACTGGCTCAGACATTGCTTATTCTCTTGACTTTGATTGTAGTTTCACTGTCGTTTATATAAACATCAAACATCAATTTATAAACTTCGAACACTGTGTTTCTGCTATGTTTTAACAAAGTCATTCAAAAAGTTTTTAAAAGACCAAATTTGAACTATGGAAATGTTAAATAAAATATAAACAATAAATTACCTGCACACATGATATACAAGACATACAAAAATATTATTTAAATGAATGTAGTTGAAATAGCATGACACTGGAGTAAAATATATATCTCAGAAAGAAACAAAAAGTATGAACTCTGTAATGCATAGGTAAACATTAAATGTCATTGTTTCTTTTAATGTATATCAAACATGTGAGTATTAAAAGTGAACATTTGAGCGTTTTGTAACTTGGAGACATGTAAACCTAACAGTGCAACTAATTCCATAACAAATGGTGTGGGGTGATAAATGGACCCCTATGATTGCAAACAGATAAGGAGCTGAATGCCCTTTCTCAAAATGTGGAGATTGCCAATAAATGTGTGAAAATGTTCTTAACTTTAATAATCACCAAGGAAATGCATCAAGACCACATAACAAATGACCTCACAGGTGAAAACTGGGTGTTTTTAAAAAGGAGAAAAGAAAGTATTGGCAAGGAAATTGGGATAGCTGAATACCTATTATGCTTCTGGGTTATGGTTAATTATAACTGAATATTATAGCATGTTTCTTTAGGTATCTTTGAATAACTCAGTTTTCCCTTTCTTCTTCCTTGTTTATACTTTTCAAGAATAAATTAATGATGTGGTATGAATTCAACTCGCTATCTCTGAAATAAGAGAATGGCTAGAACAATACCAGTTCTCTTATATTTCTCCCTATAAAACCCCAAACAATCACCTTTGAATTGGGTGTAGTGAATCATGAAAGCCAAGGATATAAAACAACATATAACTCAGAGTGGAGTACATTCTGTTAACAATAAGTCTAACTTTTTAAAACTATTCTGTTCACTAGTCATCAAAAGCTTTTGGGACCTCCTAGGTTTATACCTTAAATTCAAACACATGATGTATTTCCTTAAGAGGATTTCCTATACAGAAGACAAGTGTTTCCAATAATGCACACAAGGATGATTCTATTTGTTTGAAAACTGAGATTGCCACAGTGACTTTAAGACCCCATAATGAAGCTAAGAAGTCCCCCTTTAGCTGCATGCACATTAAGACTTGGGTGGTTTCACTATTCTTTCTTTATCCAAAATTATATTCATCATTTTTGAGCAAGGAAAGAAAGCAAACTGGTGAGATCCTTGCCCCTGCTTTGTTCCTGGAAATTTTTAGACTCGTTTTCCCTATTCCCTATCATTTCTGTGAGGTGTCCAATGTTTCCTGCCTTAAGTGAGAAAAACCATCTTACTGCTATTCTTGTAAAATACATCATTTGCAAAATTCTATAGTACTCTTAAAATTAATCCTTAAATATGAAAACATGCATATTACAACTAGAAAGTGAAGTTATTCCAAAAAATACAAATTAGAAATTGTTCTACTATTACCCGTGCAGACTTGTAAGTTTATAAAATTAAGAAAGACCAAATATAAGAATAATTTAAGCACTTCTGTCACTCCGAATGCTTTTCAGATGTGTTTGTCCAGTTCTTAACTCCTTACAATCATTACTTTTCTGGTTAAGGATTGTGGCCCTTTACTCTAAATACACTGAATTTTTTCTCATTTATTCAATAAGAATCCCTTCTTCTAGAAACTAAATTGATCTCAAATTTTCTACTAGGTACATCAAGGAGGTGAGTTGCTTGCAGTGAATCTGGATATTGTTTTGTCCAATCCTCCTGTTGTAAAGTACATAATGTGCCATTGTCGATACTTAAAAGACATGACAATCTAGCCAGGCATTGTTAGCTATTAAGAAATACTGCTGCAATGGTTAAAGAAAGCTAAGAATCATGAAACAGATACCATTTGCTAAGCAAAGTTCTCAGTACTTACATGCATTATCTCAACCCTCACAAGAATCTGATGCAGTTGGCAATTATTACAATTTAAAACTTTAGGAAATTCAGTGGCTTGGAAACTTTGCCCACACCTCTAATGCCATCTATTGGGGATGTAGAGATCAGGAGGATCATGGTGGGATGCTAGCCTAAGCAAGAAATTAACAAGACACCATTGCAATCAATAAGCTCAGTATATACCTGTGATCCCAGATACGAGGGAAGCCTTAGGTAGGAGGTTATAGGGTAGAGATTGGCCCTGATTGTGCCTGAAAAGTAACTAAAGTAAATAGAGTCGAGGATATGGCTAAAAAAGTAGAGCACATGTCTAGGAAACTCAAGACCTTGAGTTCAAAACCGAGTATCACCACTCAAAAAATAAGGAAAATTAGATGAGATCAATACATTAAGACTCCATAGCTGGGAAATAGTAAAAATTAGCATTGAATTCCTAGTTGCTTGAGTTATCAGCTCTTACATCTACAGCTCAGCCTTCAAGATACATTCTCTTCTAGTCACTAATATAATGAAGAAGAAAAATAAGAGCAACATGGAGTCTTCTCAATAGTATAGAGCTGGCCAGGCACCAGTGGCTCACACCGTAATTCTAGCTACTCAAGAGGCAGAGATCAGGACGATCGCTCTTCAAAGCCAGCCACAGGCAAATGGGAAACCCTATCTCGATAATGGCCAACACAAAATGGACTGGTGGAGTGGCTCAAGTGATAAAGCACCTGCCTTAGCAAGCATGAACCCTGATTTCAAATCCCAGCTGAGCATTGAGATGGTTCTTTAGCATTTCCTTACATACCTACATAATTAGACTCTAGAAAAATTACTTGCATTCATAGTTAGAAGTGACAGAATATCCACAAAAATTATTTATTTTCTATTAGCTGGTAGAATTAAAGTATTTGTCTTGTTATTGCTGTTTAACAAATTATGTGTTAGTGATAAAGACATACACTGTTTCTCTCTACTCCACAGTCAATTGTGTTATCATTGTCATGATTTCATTTTTAAAAAGTCACATAACAACCCTACTGAAAAGAGAGCAATTGCCTACACAATGCTCTACTGGGCTTGGGATTATCTTGGGATAATGTCCCACTTGTCATAGACTGGAAGATAAATACAAATCCCTTGTAAGACTTATTTCCAAAACCTGAACGGAAATATATTTTTTTCTCTTGTACCTAGTAAGTTCTACAATTCAAAATTTAGATGCTACTAAGGTAAGTATTTTCTTCCTTAAAATACCTAAAGAATCTCTGTTGTGGATGTTACAAAGATGTTGGACTTACTTTCCACAAAATGTATATTTACTCACCACATATGAAGGTCCCAGTTTGTGCATGTACATGGGCTGGGAATGGAGGCAGAGGCTGCTGATGATATAGAACTAGGTTTACCTATTTGTGGCAATTACAAAACATTTTTTAATCAATGCATTGCTCACCTTATTGATTTTGCCTATTTTTTAAATTTCAGAAAATCAGCGAATTTCCTTTGTCAGGAAACTAAACCCCAAATTTTGGAAAGCATATTCACTCACAGTAAGTTTTGTCACTTTGTATTTGATTTTATAGATATCAGCTACTAGAATTCATACTTTCAAAGTCAGATATTGAATTATTTATAATCACCAGGACATTGTGCTTAATCACGGCACAATGGCATTTGTGAAGGAGAAAATGAATTGAAAATGATTAGCTCTAAAATTTCTGCAATGCACAAATCCGAGCAGCAAATATAAATCTGTTCACAAATAGGCTTATTTAATGAGATTTCCCTGAGAACAGATGAGAGCCAGTTCAATTCAGTAGATTTTTCTAGTAACATGCCAAAGTAGTATAAAATGAACCCTGTGAGAGAGTGAAGTTATTCTGGCAAACTCAGTCTCTTCTTCAATAGTCAAATACAGACACTCTCTAAACAGTTTGTACTAGACATGAGGATTCTTAAAAGAAAAATTTTACTTTGATCTTATACTTATGAATACAAGACACACATGGGTTAAAAATAATTTGTGAAAATGTTACCAGTTAGATGATTTCATTTTTTGGTGGGTTGTGAACTCAGGGCCTCCATGGATGCTAGGCAACCATGCTACCATGTGAGCCATATTCCCCAGCAGTTTTTGCTTTGGTTTTTTTTCAGATAAGGTCTCCCACTTTTTGCCAGAGCTGACAAAAATAATACGATCCTATTATTTCCACCCTTCATACACCTGAAAGTTTAGACCTAATGCACCACGCCAGACTTGATTGTTGTGATGGAATCTTGCTAATTTTTTTGCCCAGGCTGACCTGAAATCTCAATCCTGCCATCTGTGCCTCCCACATAGCTGGGTTTACAGGTATACGCCATAGCATCCAGTATTTGGATGATATTTTGGCTGTAATTTATGTACCCCATCTGAAAATAGAAATGTGAATAGGATCATTAGTAAGCTCTTATCACTTCTAACATTCTATAACCATAAAACCTATCTAACAATTCCTATTGCAATAGAACACATTTCAAAACAAGAGGAACTAAACTATTTTTGAGTAGGAAGAGAGAATTGGACTCTGCATGAAACCAGACAATTTAATTATATCTTTAGGCTTTCCTTTCATTATTTGCAAGAAGAAATTATATCTATTCCATAGGCTAATCATGAAAACTAAACAAAATAATACATGCCATGTAATTAGTAAGTATTTTGGCCAGTCTCCATTCTTTTTATCAATTTTTTATCACATTATCATCACCATCATTCAATGCAGGCATCAAGACATTGTATTGGACTACACCAGAGTTCTTATCTATAGAAATCACTAATACCAGCTGATGCTAATAGTGACATCTCAGTGAATATAATATCTGGAAGCCAATTACAATGACTCGTACATTGGGTATATATTTGGTATTTTTCCTGATTATTTGAGAATTTTGTGGAATTGTTAATTTTCACTTGTCTAGATATTTCCAGTGAATATGTACTTTCTAACTTACTTACTAAATAAGAAGGGTATTTTACTAAATTAGAAGAGTTTTTTTTTCTTAGAAATGTGTTTGTTTTGTCATTGTTCTTTTTGGTTTGAAATGTTTTTTATAAGAGATAGTCTTCTTATTTATTGTTGCAGTAACTTTATATTAAAGTTATAAAATATGCACCTATTGATCATCTATGTTATAATATTTCAATGTTACTTTCTTTTTAAAATATACTTAATAAATAAACATTTTGACATCATTCAAAGTTATAGTTATTAGATAATTAATTTATTACTCTATCATAGAGAGGTTAAAATACTTCACTTAGTTCATGCAAACCATAAGTAACAAAGCCAGGATTTAAATCCAGTCATCTCATACATTATTACTGTGCTCTGAATTGTTATATTAAGTTATCCACTCCAAATATTGCAAAAATTCTTCCATCTTTTTCATGGGAAAATGTGATTTTAGGATTATAAAAGAGTCTTACCTGTATATATCCACTTTACTCAGTTTCATTTATTTTATCAGTTCTCATCATATGAGCTATATTTTTCTCTAATGTCATATAAATGCATAGTTTTTAAGAGAGTAGTAACATCATAAAACACCTTGTTGTAAGTAGTACTTTTCTGGAATCAATGATTTATAATAGCCTCCTATAAATGAATGACAAAAATAAAGCCAACAAACTGTCACACAAAGTGCCACATATGTTTTAATCTTCTATTTGCTTCCTTAAAAGGCAAAATAAAGACCTTGGTTCACTCATCACCCAAGTCAATTCACATTGCCTGATTCCATTTATCTCCAATGAGCAAAAGAAGAAAACTAAGAAGATGTTGGAGACTAACTATTCTGAACCAATTGAATTCATATTTATAGGATTTACTGATTATCTCTTTCTTAGAATCACACTGTTCTTGGTATTTTTCATAGTATATGCATTAACTGTGGTGGGAAATATGAGTTTAATAATCCTAGTTAATATTGACTCAAGTCTCCAAACCCCCATGTATTACTATCTCATCAATTTATCTTTCTTAGACATCAGCTGTTCCACAACCATTGCTCCTAAAATGCTGGTAAACTTCCTGTCTTCTAAGAAGAGCACCTCATTCCATGGCTGCGCTGTACAGATGTTTTTCTTTGCTTGTTTTGCGGATGCCGAGTGCCTTATCCTGGCAACAATGGCATATGACCGATATGCAGCCATCTGTAACCCACTCCTCTATTCCACACTGGTGTCTCGGAGGGTCTGCATCAGCCTTGTTGTCCTGGCTTATTCTTGTGGAAGTGTGACCTCACTGGTGCATGTCTCTCTCACATTTAGGCCTCCATTTTGTGATTCCAATGTTGTCAATCATTTTTTCTCTGATATCCCACCTCTCTTGACTTTATAGTGTTTAGATACCCACATCAATGAGCTTCTGTTCTTTGCCTTATGTGGCGCAATTCAGATCAGCTCTTTTCTGGTCATCTTTATCTTTTATTTCTGCATTCTTCTTACTGTTTTGAGCACCAAGTCCTCAGTACGCAGAAGCAAAACCTTCTCTACATGTGCTTCCCATCTCATAACAGTCACCTTGTTCTATGGAACACTCCTGTTTATGTATTTACGTCCCACCACCAGCTATTCTCCAGACACGGATAAGGTGGTTGCAGTGTTTCATACTGTTGTCTTTCCTATGTTTAATCCAATAATCTATAGCTTCAGGCACAAGGACGTGAAACATGCCCTCAAAAAACTATATGAAAGAAAGTGGTCTGGTGCTTGGCTCAAGTGGTAGAACTCATATCTTGCAAGTATGTGGACCTCAGTTTAAACCCTTGTGACACCAAAAAGAGAAATTCTAAGGCCTAGTGTGCTTTTCGCTCATCTCCTCATACTCACTATCAGAAATTACGTCATTAAAGCCTTATTTATAAACTACAACTACTACAAAAAAAAATGGTAGGTCACTTTGGATAGTGTAGACATTTAACAATATTTACTCTGCTAATCATTTTGTATAGAATATTTTTCCATTTATTTTTTGTCCTATTCCTTTCATTTGATCAACATTTTTTGGTGTTTAGTTTTAAGATTTCGGTTAAATTTATTCCTACATATTTACTTTTCCCATAGCTTCTACAAACGATATTTTTCTTCACTAATTTTTTCCAATAATTTACTGTTAGGACACAGAAATGTTCCTGATTTCTGCATTCTGCAACTTGACTTAAATTGCCAAGCCTAACTGCTCTTTAACAGAATATTTAGGTTTCTCTATGTATTAAATGACATCACCTCCAAACAGGGACAATTTACATTTTTCCTTTCTAATTTGGATGCATTTTATTTCTTTTCCCTCCCTAATTGCTCTAAACATGATATCCAGTACTATTCTGAGTAGAAATGGTAACAGTAGGCATCCTGGACCTGTTACAGATCTTAGAGGAAAAATCTTTCAGCATTTCCCACACTCAGTAGGATATTAGCTTTTGGTTGTCATATTCTTCTATGAAGCTAATTTCTTCTTTTTTATCCAATACTCTTGACTTTATTAATTCATAATAAGTCACCTGAAAGTATATCTAGTGGATTTAAATGCTGAGTAAGCTAAAGTGGTGAACAAAACCATTTATTTATATGACTACTCAATATCCCAGATAGGTAAGTCACTTCAACACAGATAAATAACAACTCCCATCCCCAAATAGTGCTTTATTTTGTAAATTTCACCTACTATTACTCCTATATTATGTTTGGGTTTTTTTAGCCATAGCTAATTTTAGTTAGTTTAGACAGGGACTTCACCTGGAAAGTAAATTTCCTAAATTCCTTACACACACTTCAAAACTACTGAGTTTAAAGGCCATTTATGAATCCAGAGCTACCAGTATCATGTAGTATCATGTATGGCATATTAAAGCTAAAATGCCTGAAACTTATTAGTACTTCATAAATCACCTCAAGCAATTTGTCATTCTGTGACAATGGTCACTGTTATGAAGTTTTTAATCACCATTTGATGTCAAATAATGAAGCAAATCCCAACAGAATATACAAAACAGCTCTGCATTTACAAAAGATTGCTTTCCATATTGATTAATCCAAGCAGCTCACTCATTGATTCATACAACTTCATTGAAGAAAGTAATTACTGTCAGAGCTTTTAGTTAATTACTAACCCATTGACAACTTTTATCATTTATTCAGTGCTGTATAAATCAGTGTATTGGAATAGATTCACTAATAGCTTCAAGTTTCCTAACCATGCAGATGAAAATTGTAACATGTTTTGACATTCTATTTAGAGTCTAAAAGGTATGTGACTTCTAATTTCCATTCCATGCAGAATAATCAAAAATTATTCTATTATTGACATGCATAAACTACATCATATTTCCTATTATTCTAATGCTATAAATTAAATGCCCATGCTCCCATTCATCTCAGTCATGAGCACAAATGTCTTCCACATGAAGGCTTGGAACAGAATGTGTCACTTCTATAGTAGTGCTGCTTCAATGATGCAGCAGCTAAGCATCTGTTTTCTTTCCTTTTGATGATTTCCCAAGCATGTTAGAGCAGAAAGGAAGAGTGTTAACCTCACAACACAGAATGAAGACAGTGGTCATAAAATACTCATGCACCATTATTTTTCAAATTCTGAATCTTGAGCATCTGTTCTCTTATAAATAACTTTATAGTTTCTAAAAGCACTTATGGTCTAAAATTAAGAGAAATTAAATTAGGTTACCATGTGAATAGATGAAGAGATTTAAATGAAAATATTCAAGATGAACAATCATAGGGGAACACACAAATAATAAAATTAAGAAATCATAGTAATTTAAAGTTTTTACAACTCTAATAAAGGTTATTCTGACTTGAAGGTAGCATTTCATTGCATTATTCTAAGTCTATGATAGATACATATTTATTTCTGCTTCAAAAATCCACATAATCTCTGGTACTAGAGGCCATCTTGGCTGGATCATATACCAGTGAACAGAGTTAAAAGATCTTTAGAAATATTTCAAGCAGGAGATAACTGTGATCTTAGCATAGGGAGACAGTGCTGTACATATTGTTCATATTTAGGTGATAAATTCTTATAAATGCAGCCTTAGGTGATTCAAAAGAGTAGTCTATAGGAAAATGAATTATAAAAAAGAGTATGTCCCTTTATATGAGATGTCATTAGATCCCATAATTGTTGCTTGACAGTGAAGCATAACATCCTCAAGTGGAACTGCAGTACACTATGTGGATGGATACACTTCAAGGGAAACACTGCCTGGAGTGCTACACTGCATGGAGGGTTACAGGCCACATCACTGTGTTCCTTCTAATCTATTTCAGCGTAAATATGTACTTTGCATCTGGCTTCTTGCTGTCTTGATGTGTGTTCAAAGGTGTGACCAAAACTTAAATATCCAGGTAACAAGGAATGATTATCTCTTTATCTCACACATGCTCTGCCAGACTCAGTCATTGAGCTTACCAGTGGGCAGGCCTCTCCCTTCCAATCACTAGCTGCCACACTTGTGCTAACAGAGGCAGCATGGCCTCCCTCAAGTTGCGCTTCAGCCTGTTCCCCAAGGGTCAGTTGTGGCATCTTCCTTCCATACCTAATTTTTCAGAGTTTTTTATCAGGAAGGGTTATTAAATTTTGTCAGTTTTTTTTCTGTATGTGTTAAAATGATCATATAGTTTTAGACCTTTATTGTGTCAATGGAATATGTCATTGTGTTTACAGATTTACATACATCCTGTCCTTGTGATCTGGGAATGAATTTCACATGATCATGGTAAATGGTCTTTTTAAGGTGCCATTAAATTTAGTTTGCTAATATATTGTTTAGGATTTTTTTATGTGTTCCTGAGGAAACTTTCATTTTTTTGTTTGAGCTTGGTCTGATTTTGGAATCAGGGCAATGCTGTTCTCAAACAATGTGTTTGGAAGAATTCCTTCCTCTTCCTTTTAAAATTTTTAGAGTAGTTTGAGTTGAATTAGAATAGATTGTTAAAATGTTTGGTTGATCTCAGATGTAAAATCATTGGGCTCCAGGCTTTTCTTTGATGATAATCTTTTTATTAATGGTTTAAGCTCATCAATTGTTATTTGTCGGTGTAGGTGTTCTATGTCTCCACTACTCAGTCATTGATCAAAGCTGCAGGTAAATCACAGCAACTACCCTTTCAGGTTTCTGGGAAATTGCCCCAAGGCTAGGTAGGGTGCTGGCTGCATGTAGCAGCATTTAGATATGGCCATAGATCATGGCATGGCCCTGTGCAGTTGTTGAAAGTGATGGAAAATTTGGAAATCAACCATATAAACAAATACATTCTCTTCACACTCATCTAAAATAGGGTTGAAAGATCATGCCAAGAAAATGCTCATGCAAAATAAGTTAGTAAATAAAGATATTTGTTCCAGGAACTATTCTGCACACCAATCTAGCAAATAGCCTGTGCTATTTTTAGGAATATATTTTTCTTCTTACTAATTGTTGATAGAACTAGCAACTATGACCCAAGTCATAGCTTATATTGTATCAACAGGCACTCGTCTTAGGGCATTACACCTCCCTCAAATAACATGAGTAGATTTCTTTGTCCTAATAATACTCTATCCTTTCTTTTGTTCTCTGGACATAATAGAAATAATTCAAGCCTATAGATGTGTGTCTTGCACTGCAATCTTATTTTTATTACCAAATAAACATTCTTTTATTAGCGAAACTTCTTTTTGTTCTGTTGATTTTGACAAGGATAGCATGTTTGACTATTTTTAGCAACTGATAATGGCTTGTAAAATTGAAGAAAATTTTAAAACATAAATGAATTTTTAATTAAACCATAAAGGCCTTGAACTTAAAATAACCTTACATATTTTATTCACAGGATCATTTGACTCTTACAAATATTTACAATAACTTTAAGCAGACATAATTTCTTGACTTTGAATCTGGAGTCACTTCAGAAAATCAATAGCTTTTTAACACCCACACCACTCTCCACGAGCAATTTTCATTTTTTGCCTGGGTTGAATGTTCAGATTCTGGGCCACCAATATTTATTAGCCTTTTCCTAAACACTTAATGCATATCCATATTTTGACACTTGAGTTTATACTGTTTATCATCCAATTAGTTCACACACACATATTGACCCATAAAAAGTAAAAGCAGTAGAAATAGGATTGCCCTCTGAAAAGTATACCCTCCAGATATCCAGTAGTTTTCCCATGTCCCATTGTAATGGAGAAAAAAGAAGAGAAAAGGTAAATGTCTTTTGTGTTTTAAAGATTTTTGCCTGATAAGCTTCCCCTACATCCTGATCCTTTACATAAAAGATGTCATAGTGTATCTGCCTTTACCCTCTTCACAACAACCTATGTGTCTATGACTTCTGTGGCTTAGTCAGATGTATAGTATCATCCAAGCGACCATTTTATTAACAAGCATATAATGTTCATAAATGCAGACATTGCTGTCCTGTCACCCTTCTGGTGATGGGAAATGAAATAAAGACAAATAACATAGACTATAACAATAACAACAGGTGATATAGTGTCCAATAGGCCTAAGCAGCTATGAAAATTGGCATGACAGTAACTGATATAAAGTCTACAATGCTGAGTTTATTACAAATAATTCCTAAAGAGGATAGACCTGAAGTATATATTTAAGGCAGAGACACCCTGAAGTTTGAGAATCCCTGCATTTTGTGTCATGTGTTCATCACCAATGACTCTCTCCTTCAATGCCTTCATTGACCTGGTTTGTGCAAAATCCAATGAACTTTTAGCATTTGAACCTAATGTTGTAGAACTTTACACACTCTTACAACCTTCTTCTCATAATATAAAAGTTACATTTTACATTTTCCTCGTGCTGCTTTTATGAACTAATGCAGATGTTGACTGTACAAAAGGTGCATAAGATGAATTCTTATTCTGTCAATTATTGTAGTCCCTTGACTGGGTGTAACTGAATGCAAGGACATTATTTTTCAGAGATGTGGGGTAAGTTACATATTTTTCCATGTAATTTACTTAATTATTAAAAAGGAGGAAAAATGAAAATGAGACAATTTCTAGATTAAAGGAAGTTATAAAGAATTCTTTTCAAACGAATTACATATCTTTGTTGGTCAATGAGTTATATGAAAATGATATCACTTTGTTGGTTCAAATTTCAACACATACTGTATTATTATATAAGACATTTTTATTCATTGTAGCTAAAAATATAATATTCAACAACAAACATAGATTAAGTAATAGATAAAAAAATCTGTTTAGTTTTATTCACAAAACTTATGAAAAATGGTATTTATAATTTTTAATTACTTATTTACACCTTTCTCTTCTATTTTCTAGTGAACTGCTTTAAAGAGCACACTTTTGTAATTACTGGAAAGGTTAATAAAACTTGTCTGCCATATATCAGACATTCAAAAGTAATTATAAGTTTTAAAAATAAATTGGTAGAAGGTCAATGTGGTGGTTCATATGGGTAATACCAGCTACTGATAAAGCAGATACCGGGGGATCACAATTCAAGGCCTGCCCAGGTAAAGTTAGTGAGATCTTATCTCAAAAAAAAGCTAGGCAAGATGATACATGCCTGTAATCTCCACTATAAGGGATGTGTTGGTCAAAGCAAAAGCATAAGAAGACTTTGTCCGAAAAAGAAGCTAAAGCAAAAAAGACTGGGGGAGTGACTCAAGTGGCAGAGTGCTCACTTAGCCCTGAGTTCAAACACCAGAACAGCAAAAATATAATAATAGTTTGGCACTACGAATTTTGTAAAATCACAAAACTCAAAAATTGGGCACAAATGCTTTTAATGTCATGCTTTATTGTGAAATGTAACGATTAAAGTTTTATCTTTCAGTTGTTTTTCTGTTGCACAAGATTTATGCCTGCAAAAGTTTTTTCTATATTCCTTTATGACAATAACGGTTCAGGGCAAGCTAGATAAATATAGTCAAAGATTTGGTCACAATTTCAAGTACTACCACACTTAAGATTGAATATAAAAGCTATGATCAAGACTGATAAATAGAAGTTTCCTGAGCCTTATTTTAATATTGTGACAAAGACAATGCTGTCCAATATCAATGATTCTTGATTGACGAGAAGGTAATAATTCACCGGTGACTGTAGTTACGTAGCAAAGAAAAGCAAAAGAAAACAAATAAAAATCAAATATTTAAAAACATGTAAGGAATTCACTCATGCGAAGAAGTCATATGAAAAATTATGGGAATTTAAAAAATTAGGTTGTTGAATATCGGATCAATATCTGAATATTGTTGCATTACTCATTGCCACAGAAAATGTTCAGAGTTATTGGTTTAAAAGAAAACATTATAACATGCAAACCCCTTAGAAAAATATATCTAAAAGCAGATACTCTAAACTTTATTAGAAAATTATAAAATTTCATTAAAATATTTTAATCAATGTAAAAAAATTCAGTCACTTTTATGAAGATAACATAAGAAAGTTATAAATTTTACAAAATTGATTTGTTGATGCAATATAATTCCAAATAAACTTTAAAAAAATATTTTCCAGTAAAATGACAAAGAGCTTGCAAAGATTTTGAAGAATAATCCAGAAAAAAAAAGACAAGTTATACTGAAATATAGAACAGGTATACATATATGACACCATAGGAAGGCAAGTTTATCAAAGAAGAATCTGAGTGTGACTGATAGTCTTGTTAGAGAACCCAAAGACACAGACATACAAGAGTGAAAACTTAGTGATAGGTCTTAGTATGTCATTAAAGACAAATTCAGAACATGTACTTAAGAACAAAGTAAGAGAGGTTATTTTCTCTGCAGAAATAAATAAAGATCCTTATCTTTGAATATACACAAATAATTATTCCAGATGTTTTTAAAAAATGTGTTGCAGTTGCTGTTGACAAAAATGAGTATCTGATTATGAAAATTATTAATATCAATATGAAATGAGCTAATGAGTAATGTGGAGAGTGTAAAAATATTATGGTATTTTAATGCTGAACTATATATATATGTTGTATGAAATCAATACAGATTCAGGACTAGTGGAACCATGGGAGAATGGTAGAAATAAAATATTAAAAGAAAATGAAAACAATAAAGAGGACAAACTTCAAGAAATCACGTTTATAATGGTTAAAATATACATCTTGTTTATTAAAATACAATTTAGGAATACAGTTGTGTTTGTTTTTTAAGTTAAAAGCTAAGGAATAATTTAAAATGCTGAAGAATGTCTGTCAATATCAGGGAAGAGATAACGGGAGTGATTAAAAAACCCTTCAATTCTGGCAAGTCAAGGGGCTTTACATAATTTGGATAGTGGGTTCATATGTATGAATTCATATGTATTCTTTTACTTACATCTTTTTAATTCCATGTTTTAGGATAAAATATATGTTTCATATTTTATATGATAAAAATAAAGAAGTTTGAATTTGGGCCAAGTGTAGTGACTTGTGACTTTAATTTCAGCTACTTGAGTGATGGAGATCAGAAGGATGAGGATTCAAGGCAGTCCGGGCAAAAAAGTTAGCTAATTTATCAGCTAACAAGCCAGGCATGGTAGCATGCATGTGAAATCACAACTACCAGGGAAGGCATAAGTTGGAGGATCAGAGTCTGAGGGTGGGTCCCACAAATTTGAAATCTTAATGTTTTAAAAAATAAAAAATACCTTATATGAACATATGAAAAGAGCAAAATAAAATCCATTAAACTGTAAAAAAAGAAAGGGGGGGTGGAAGGAAAGGGGAGATAAGAAAGAGTAATGGAGAAAATTTGATCAAAGTACATTGCATACAGTCATGGACATATCACATTGAAATCCTTTGTATAATTAATATTCACTTATAAAAAACAAACAAGTAAAAAAAAACTATATATAGCACTTGAGGACATTTTTAAAACTCAACATTTGTATTAGAGATCCAGAAGACCACAGTAAATTCAATGATTCATTAGATGGTCTTAGGGAGCTCATAAGCTATTAGACTTATGGTTATGATCGGCTGGAGATCACAGGACTCTTCTCCAGAATGCCCAGTTCCCCAGCTTCCTGGCTCATACTTCTGCATATCTTTAGAATTTACTGTTTGGCAATGTCCTGTGATAAGGGAGGATTGGGCAGATTATCCTGGAATCTCTTCCACCCAGTAACAGGATTTCCTCAGTGGTGCTGAGGTGCTGCTTTTGGGAGCCCCAAGATGTGGTACAAATGGAGCACAGATGAGACTCACTCACCACTGGCAGCTTCTCCAAGCTTCAAAGAACAAGTTTACTACTAATCCTGAGTTTCTGTTCTCCCTTTTTGCTTAAGTGTAGATAATAAACTCAGCTCATGTAACTCACGAGCATGGATGTTCCGTCTCGTGGGACTCAGACAAGTTGGAGAACAGTGCACAGTGTGTTTCACAAAGATTTAAATACTCAAAGGAAAAAGGTGTATAGGACACCTTCCAGAAGAAGCAAGGCTGTAGCTTCTTCAGTGTGTATGTTTATAGACTAGAGGCACAGACAGAAAGTAGTGATGACAGAGAATTAACTTTAGCTTTACCCACCTCTATTACAAAAATCACTTACTTGTTTGTAAATCACCAGTTAGCTCTGTACCCTATGATCATGAGATGGGAACTACTGTTTTACTGAAGAATTTTGGCCTCGTGTGGTGGTTCACACCAATATTCCCAACTTCTTGAAAGGTGGAGATAGTATTACAGCTTCAGGCCAGCCTGGGCAAAACATTAGCAATGCCCTATTTCAAAGAACAAGCTGTGTACGGTGGTGTGTGTCTGCAATCCCAGCTATGCAGGAAGGGTAGGTAGGAGGATTGAAGCAAAGACTGGTCCCCGTAAATATGTGAAACTCCTAGCTGAAAAGTGACCACAGCAATAACAGTAGTAACATACTTGCCTAGCAAGCATGAGGCCCTGAGTTCAAAAGCAAGCACAGTCAAGAGAAAAGAATTTTGAAAAATCCAAGAATCTAACTTCCCACATCTGAAAGCAAAATCAGGGCTGGAAGCATGGCTCAAGTGTTAGAACACTTTCTTAGGCAGCACAAAGCCTTGAGTTCAAACACAAGTACTACCAAAAAAAAAAAAAAAAAGTCAATGTCAGATTCTACAGCCACAAGACATATTTTCATCAAGAATGTTTAATCATTTTGTGTTTGCTTGGAGAAATGTAAACTGTGTGAATTAATTATTTAAAATTGAGCTTTTAAATTACTAAAAGGTATAAACAGTAAGAATAATTATGACCTATTATCAACAGTGAATACATATTGTACATCTATAATATAAAACATCCTATGAAAGATGCTATGTTTTCTAGTTTCATCTTGATTTCAAAGTTATTACATTATTGTGCCAACTGAAGATAACTAATAAATTTAGGCATACAGAACTTCAATGATTTCTAGGATTCTAGGTATCAGACCTGGGGCTAAACTCAGGTACCTAACTCTAAATCCTGTGGTATTAAACACCACAGCACAATGATATTTGGAAAGAAGAGAAAACAAAGTATTATTAGCTATAAAGTTTATGTCAGCCAGATATGACTTTCAAACAGAGTAGCAAATAAAAATGTAATGCATGAACAACTTTTTAGAAATAGAAGGTGTATCAGATAAAATGTCCCTGAGAACGTGTGGGACCTGGCTCATTTTAAAATGGAGATTTTCCTGCGTAGTATGAGCAGTGTGAGATGGATCCTTTGAGAGAAGTGAGGTTAGTGCTGATGTTCATGCTATCTTGTTCAACCATTGACTATAGAAACCCTCTAAGAATTTTTGAATGTAACATGGGACTCAAGGAAGAAAAATATGACTCATAATTTCTTTATGGCTATAAGATACAAACTTATCAAAGTCATTAATCAAAATGTTAATTGTTGGTTGATCTTTTGAATGTGTTTTAGCCACTCCATCTGGAAAATAAGAGCTTCCTTCCAGCACCAGGCAGTAGTTCAGAATCAAAGGAAGAATAGTACTTTGATTAAGAAGAAGAAATTGGAGACTAGTTGTTCATCTTTATTTGTTCATTTTTTGTTGCTTTCAATTAGGGAACAAAGTATATTTTTCATAAACACACCCAACCTTTACAATTACTATAAATAATCTCTAAATAAACATCAAAATTTTCCTAGTAATTTTGCAGCTTTTTACTCTGTACAATATCATCTTCCTAATATGACAACCATACATAATACACAGAGTAGGTAGGATTTGATAAATACATAATGTAAGAATTAATTATTTGAAGTAAATGGACAGAATTAGAGCCTTGGCCTCCACACTCTTTCAGTAGTCCCTTATCATGTGTGGTTTTGCTTTCCAGGTTACACATGACCAGCTGAGGTAGGAACATATTAATTAATAATTATGTAAGCAACAATTTATTGAATATACTGACTTTTATTATAATAAGATATGTTCATATTCTTTAAAAACTGGTTTCTAGGAAACTTTCATTTCAAAAATTATTTCTATATACAAATTAACAGGTTACAAGATTTTAGAAAACTAAAGTACTGAGTAATATAATTACCAACATTCTACATCACATATGAAATTAACCGCTTTAAAGTAACACTTGTCTTTTATATAGCATTTAATTTTTAATTTTGCATTGGTGCAGATAAGAAAATATTTCATATACTCTTTGTCACTTACTAAAATAAAAAATTGCTCATTGCTCCAATTACATATCAAAATAAACTTCAGTGATTTCAAAGACATACCATATTCATTATCAAAATACTTAACAACTTATGGCATAATTGAACAGGCATGTTTTGATATAAAATTAATCCAGTACAAGAAAATAATTCAATAATGAACACATTTTAAAGCTTTTCATATATAAACTGAATTTTTTTCACCAAATTTGAATCTAATTTGCATTCCAGCCAGCATTGTATCAGTCAATGAGACTCACTGACTACATTAGAAGTATTTCATATTTTACAAAATTTAGACCTAAAAGCAGTAATTTAAAATACATGCCTTTATTTACTAATTAATAATTTTTTAATAATTAAAAAAATCCTATGTGTTTACTTGGTCAGTGGTTGTTTCTAATCAGTCTTGTCACTCTTTTTCTAAGGGAACATATGTCAGCTTATGATCATTAAACTGTTATCTTAAGGATACACATCATATAGTTGAGTTAATATTTTGTGATATGATTTGTTTGCATTTAATTCTTTTTATAGTATACTAAATATAGATATTTTAATACCATGCATGACCATATATTAATTAATTTTTAGTTTCTGGCTTAACATTTCTATTAAAGAACATTTCCAACATCGTCAACAATGAGTCTGTTCTCTCATTTATTCTGTCCCTCAACTGATCAGAATTGAAATCAATAGCACTGAGATACAAGACTCAATGCCAATTTGAAAAAAACCAAGAAATATGCATTCACATGTGAGAATTTGAGTATATATAAAATTTAGAAATGTTTTTGCACATTTTCTCTGATGTTTAAGAAGGAGATTCCTTCACTGTAGGTACGATGTCCACCTTCTAGCCTTCTCTTTAAAGTTCCTTTTTGTTTGCTGCATAGATTTGCTATGAAGTCTGATTTCAAACCTGCATTTGGAAGATTACAGTTCATTTTTCAGAGGAGAGGGATTCTGATGTTACTGGGTAGAGAATGAGCAGATTTCTTCTTGTCATTCATCCGTTGTGTGAATGATCACAAAATTGCATGAAAAAGCATATGCAATATGTTTACAGGATACATATTAAATTAAAGTGTATTTTGAATTTGCTAAAATGCTAGCCTAAGATTATTAAAATGTGATTTAATTATAAACTATTAAAACTGTTAAGAGTTTATATATTCCAGAGTTCTCAAAGCAGCACTATTGATATTTGGGGCTAGTATTTCTTCGTAGTGGAAAAAGAGATGTTTGGCAAAATCCCTGGCCTCTACTCACTAAATGTCAGTAGCATACTCCTTATCTGTGATAATCTAAAAGCACTCACAGTTTCCTAAATATCCCCTGTGTGGGAAAATTCAGCCCTTGTGAGAATTGGGTATCTAGCTTAAACTGTTTCTTTGCCCTTAACACATGTGAAACTCAAAAGAATAAGAACATTGCCTGAATATAAGTAAGAATATTAACTTGTTAAGAATATCTCAAATGAGATTTTTTATATTTTCCTCTGCAGTATCACATTACTTCTACTTTGATCTATGCATAAACCTCGAAAATTAATACATAATTTTCATAAAATAAACACATAAAATTAAAGGTAAATATATATATATATATTATATATATATATATATATTAATGAAGTTGGCTACAGTTTAGAGGAAATTAAGACAGAGTAGCACATATGTATCAAGTATGTTTGATGAGACTTATTTTTTAGGTTCTGCCTATGGTAGATCATAAGAAAGTAATGTAATATAACAATTAAAAATCCTGAAACTGGCAGCCCATGTGGAATAATATATATAATGTAAAAAGTCCTAGTTAAGGACAGCAATAATGTCAGCAGGATGACCACACATCTTTTTTGTCCTTACATTGAGTATTGAAGGTCATGGGCAAATGAGTCTTATGGAAAGTTGGAGAAGAACTATTTTTCAGACATCAGGCAAAAAGATTGGTTATATATACTGGGCATACTAAATGCTTATTTTCAAAGGAATACTGTAAGTGAGTTGATTACCATGAATAATAAAGTTATTACCATGGGTAAATTCATTTCTCAAAAATATATATTTTCCAGAAATACTTTGATAAGACAGTGTTTGCAACATTAATAGCAAAAGATACAAGTTGGGGATGAACATTGAGAACTCATACCTCTTCTTAGTCAGCTGCAAACACTAAGGCTGGTGGTGGGGACTTGCCAAAATTTCTAAGTAGCATGCTGTTATTAGTTCTAATTAAGGATATATGCGATCTATTTTTTTGTACAAATGAAGTCATCCTTGCATATAAAATCTAGACTTTACTGTAACAGAAGTCATTTTTCTATATTGAAAGATAAAAGATTTTATGTACCTCAAATTCATCATTTTTTTTTGCCTTCTTGGACAAATTAAAGGGAAATTAGTAACACCACTTCCCTGACCCCACCCTACCAAATACAATAGGCACACTTTCAGAACAGTCTTTTTGAAGGAAAATTCATAAAGATGGAATCAATATCAAATGTACTGGGTTTGCAATTCAAGACATTTTGAAGTAATGGTCATTCACCTGGTTGTGTCCACCTTTATTACTGAGAAGCAAAATAAGTGACTTTTAACATATATTAGGAAAGCAGCTCTCCTTCTTTTAGCTAATCAGAGGATGGGATCAAATAGACATAAACTGGGTTCTGGCCCTTTTCTGAAAACTCAAAATTCTTTACTTTGAAGAGCTCTGCTTTCTCCTACAGTTTGACTTAAAGGCCAACAGAACAAATGGGAAAATGAATGGAACTGGAGATCATTGTATTAAGCAAGTTAAGGTAAGCCAAGAAAGACAAATATAGCATGTTTTGCTCATATGGCAGATCCAGACCTAAAAAATAAAACAGCGTGATATGCTTCCAAAAGAGAGACTGTCTGGGGAGAACCAGTAGGTGGGAGGAGGGAAAAAGAGGGAGTGAAGGGAAGTGATTATTAAAGAAGCACATTATATATAAAATACATGCGATGAATTTAATCAAAGTACATATATTCATGCTTTAAACATCACAATGAAATCCTTATGTACAATTACTTTATGCTAATAAATAAGTAAATGTGCTGATAAATCAGTAAATAAATAAATGATAATTAAATAAAATTCTTGGCATACCAAAATTCTAAAATTGTAAGTGTTTGAACAAAATTACAATTTGTTTTAAAAAATGATATTTTTTGTTTGATTTCTTCAGTAAGATTTCTTTTTTATTAACACACTGTTGTTGTTCTAGGGGTACATCGTGACATTTCAAAAGTTCTTACAAAATATCATAGTTAAATTCACCCACCCATCATTCTCCTTTATTCCCCCCACCCCCATTCTTGGAATAGTTTCAACAGGTCTCATTTTTCCATTTTCATACATAAGTACATAGTATTTCCACCAAACTCATCTTCCTACACCCATTCCTTACATCCTCCCCCCTCCCACTGACACCAATTCCCACACAGGACCTGTTTTACCTTCCTGCTCTCCATTTTTGAAAAAAGGCATTTTCATTTGTTTAAGATAGCTATACAGGGAGTTTCATTGTGACACTTCCATGTATATATGTATTATAACCTGAATTTGTTCATCCACTTCCATTTTCTCCTTTCTACCTTAGTTCTTTAGCAAGAGTTGAAATGTTTCTGTAAATTCCAAATCCAAGATAAAAACAAACTTAGATGGAAAATAAAAAGAAAGAGACAAGAAAAAGAAAGGAAGGAAGGAAGGAATGTAATATATAAAATGCCAACAGACCTATGTGAAATGTATGCAAAATTTCCATGCTATTTTATATGTTTACTGCTGCTTCAGTACAAGGTAAGATACTAATCAGCTATAAGACAAAATCCACAAATCTATGCCTCCTATGGAATTATTAATTTTAATATGAATTAGCCTGAAGGAGGGGATACATTTCACTTAACTCTTTGTCTGTTTGCTGTTCATATACTCTGTCATGAAACTTTAATTCAATGTGTGAATACTCACACTTTTAAAGTATGAGGTGAAGCATTAATGTTCCCATTTTATTGGAAAATAAATTCTGCTGTTTCATCATTAAAATATTTGACCATTTTCAGCAGAATACATATAATTAGAACAATTTTTGTTTCTGCAATTGTATTTATTATTTGTATTTCATCTTCATCCCCAGATTTTTGACTTTAGAGAACATATTGGTTTAATTTTCTTAATTATAAAAGGATATCATTTTCTCTTTTGTAGTGAATGCAAAGGCATCTACTGAACAAAGGTTGGGAAGACCTACAGCTCTGTGATTAGTTCTAGTCTCAAGAGACCTAGGGATGCTAATGATCCAGTGAGTGGATGACCAAGATTCACATCTCCACAATGAACCTCAGCCTCTGTTCCCAGAAGGACAGCACCTGATGTAAAGCATCCCTATTCCCAACAAGAAGTCCTTTAAGAATTATGAAAACCTAATGTCTTCCAGTAAATGTAGTGCCAAGTCTAAGTTTTGCTTCCTTGTAAGTATAAGAGTTGATATTGTAGATTCATTTTAAACTTTGTATTGCTATTATATCTTCACACTAAAAGAAACCTCTACCAGTTTTGAGATTTTTCAATCATTCTCAAAAGATTAGAAAATAATTTCCTAACCTGTGGTTTACTTGCCTTTCAATGGTCTTCTCATTTTGTGGAAAAGGACAATATTTACTTAATATCTATACCAAATATTTTCTTGGCTGTGGGTAAGTGTGTGCATGTTTATATTACTGAGTAATTGGTTCACATAGTACATGAAAGCTACTTATACATTTATGGAAATTAATTTAAAATGGAGTATCCGAGAACTTTATAGCTAAATTATAATGACAATCATTTCTCTGTAATGATACAATTTGGAAATCACTTAGACATAATATTAAGATTCTAATAAAATGTTTTTAAGAGTGATTTTTTTTATTTTCCTTGAGCTTGTCACTTCATCTTGTACATAAAAAAAGTGAGGCATAGATATAATCATCTGCCTGTGCCCCCAACTCCAGAGCTCAGACTTGTTTTACTACCATAAAAACACTATTTAGTCCCACTATTACTTGAATGGGCCAGAATGAAATAATCTCCACAATAATGTATATTGTTTTAAAATTAGACTACCTAAGCTGTAGATTTGTTGTCTTTCAGTGTGTAAGGGTTGTTATTTTATAGTGAGTTTTCAAATTTTACTTACAGTTATTGTCAAGTTCTATGTTTTTCATGTGTTACTTGTTTTCTTGCTTTCTTTCTGTTACAAATGAATTTTAATCACAAATAATTCAGTGTATTCTGTCCTAAAGTATAAGTGTATCATAAACTTATGAATACATATAAATAGAAATTTATAAGTGTAACATATTCCACGTAATATTCATTCATGTATTTTTACATGAATACAGTATCTTATCATAATATGAGTGGTATTTACATTGTATAAATATACTTTTACAATTTTATAAAAAAATTAATAAATATTATGTCAACAAAGCCATGTCTTGTGTGTATAGTCACATGAGAGCATATCAGAGATATTGCTATTTTTTTGAACAGTTATGACCCTGCAGCATGGGAATACTCAACTGTTAGGCTTTGACTGTTTTCCATTTTTTACTATAATGATAATTTAACTTTTTTATTTCTATTGCCAATATTATCTCCCACGTTACTATTTATTACTTAAGATGACTTCTAATATTGTGCTAAATTGATAAATCAAAATAGTCTGTGAAGGAATTGCATGTTTTTAAAATATTCTTATTTTTAAAATATTTTATTTTTCAATTAATATTCAATATTATATGAGGGGGTTTCATTGTGATAATTCTATACAGAATGGAGGTAGTGAATTTCACATTTTTTAAAACAAATATCTTCATTTTGTCATGACATATTAAGATATTGTTTCCGAATTTTGAAAAATCACATTTGAGTATGTTGCTAGGAAGTAAGAATTTTTTCCAGCACTTATTTTCCTAAAGGAATACTTGCAGTTATCAATATTCAAAAGCAGTTTTTCATTTTATCACTAAGACAATACTGAGTGGTAGTAAATACAGAATGGGGAAAGTACAAAAAGAATGTTCTCCTTTTTCTGGATTTTAGTAGGATAGATTGATGTGTCCTTGATAGAATGTAGAAAAGAGTGATAATCAATAGTTATAATTATCAGATAATTAGGTATAACAAATCATTTTCATAAATGTACTTTTAATAAGATTTTTACATACTATACTCAAACACCCAATGCCAACCCAATTTTTATAAACAAAATTCTCGATGTTTTGCCAAATATATTCTCTTTTTTTCTTCCTCACAGAAAATAACAACTATATTCTAGAAACACACACACCTCAAAATAATCCTAAATTTCAAATTGGATTCAATTTCCATTGTCTTGTTATCTGAAAAAGTACATAGAAGGGAATCATGTCATGTCATGTCCCTACTGCCATCTTCATATAAGCCATAGTTATCTTTCTCAAAGTTTATTGAAACAACCTCCTAATTGTCTTGCTCAATAGCACTCTGGATTTATGGATGTCTACTCTTTAAACAAGTTGAATAATAAAGTAAGCCTGTAAAGGTATGATGCATATGTTATGATACTTTGTGCAAAGCTACTCCCCATCCCTTTGAATTTTAAAGTATTTATAATGTACAACAAGTGTATTTTTTATTCCTCATCAGTCACTCTCCTTTCTCTTTCAATTCAGTCAACTTGTTAAGTACTCCTATTTTATAAAATCCTATACCCCAAGTCTTTTCTGATTTAATTCATTTTTCAGATAAGGTCTTGTTCTTTTGCTTGGTTTTGACCTCAAACAATGATCTTCCTACTTCCTGAGTAGCTGGAATTACAGATATGTACTACCACGTCCAGATTAGTTTTTTGAGATATGCTCTCATTAATTTTTTGCCTATGTTGGCTTCAAACCGCAGTCATTTTGTCTCCACCTCCCAAGTATCTGGGATTATAGGCATGTGCCACCACACTTTGCCCAGTATCTTCCGTTTCATTTCATTCACCTTCCTTTATGTTTCTCTTTTATTGTTGCTTTTGTTATTAGTATTATTAATTTTTACAGAATAGTGGGATTAATTGTGACATTTTCCTGTTTGCACGTAAGATATATTGATCATATTCATCCTCTCTTGTTCCTTGACTCCTTTCATTGGCTCCTCCCCAAACTGATTCCCTTCTGCTCTCATATCTTTTTTAATCACAACTTTATATATCAATATGTATATTATTTACTTTGAAAGCAGAATAAGAGTTCCTTCAAGGCAAGAAACTTGTCTTTTTTACTGCTTTATGTCTAGCAAATATAATATTTCTTAGCATAGAGTATAAGTAATTGGTGTTTATTGAATTCATGAAAATGCAGATGGACAAACTAATTTATTGATATTTTGTCATAATATAATTGAATAATTTGTGTGCTATTTCAGAAAACATGTGGTGCTAAGTGGCAGCCTATGTTTCTGAAACATACAGTTTTTAGGGCCTCACAGATCTTTCCTCTTTACAATGAATATTGAAGTTTATTGTTTCAATGCTGATAAAAAAGAAAGATACAAATGTAAACTTACAGAAGTGCAAGGAGAAGACTTATCAAGTTAAACGACAACCTAATATTTTATCAGTCCTAGTACTAAATAGTGAATGAAAAGATTGATCTACATTTTTCTCCTTCCTCAACTATCTGAGAGCACAATTGTGTTTAAGAGCACAGCCATTGATCATCCAAGTCAAGGATCTGGGCAGAATGTGAGACAAAAGTGGTTGGGGTATGAGACTTGGAAAGGAAGGCACTGAATTTTTTGGAAGTCACTGCATTGAGTTTAAGTGAGAGTGAAAAAAATAAAACACGGTAGCCCAGGATAATGGAAGATTTGTTGTGTATGCCAACCTATGTCATAGAATGAGCCAGGTCTTTAGAACCAGACTCTGGATTTAAATGTCAATTCTAATTTTTAATAATTTTGTGAGATAAGAAGGTTTTCTTTTATAATTTTATTTTGAAACAGGGTTTCACTGTGTAGCCCAGCTGTCCTGAAACTTATTTTGTAGCCCAGGCTGGCCTTGAGCTCATGATCCTCATGATTTAGCCTTTCAAGTGTGAAGACTACAGGCATGAACCACCGTGCCTGACTTGAGAGTTTTCTCATCCCCTCCTTTTTTAAAGTGGAAATTCACATAAAAAATAAATCAGTAACCAGGAGATAAAATTATCTGAAGTTCTAAAAACCTAATTCACAAGGTATGAATTGTCTGCTGCTGAAATTAATCTCTTTTCATCATCTAACTGCAGGATAATCCAAAATGTCTTATGCTATGATGGATATTACATAGTGGAGGAAATCATATTTCTTTCATCTGAGTAACATCATCATCATCTTGTTCTTCAACTAAAGAGCTACATAAATCTGAATGCATGGCAGGTTGGAATCATACAGGTGTTAAAGAGCTTCTTCTAGTAGGATTAACTGAAAATCCTAACTTGCAGATACTGCTCTTTTTGCTTTTTGCCCTTGTTTACCTCATCACTCTAGTAGGTAACTGGGGGATGATTACCTTGATCTGGTTAAATGCCCAGCTTCATACTCCAATGTACTTCTTCCTTAGCAACCTCTCCTTTTGTGATATCTGCTACTCTACTGTCTTTGCTCCTAAGATGCTGGTCCATTTCCTGTCAAAACTTAAGTTCAGTACATTTGTTGGCTGTGTTCTACAGAGTTTCTTTTTTGCAGTGTATGTGACCACAGAAGGTATCCTCTTGTCTATGATGGCTTATGACTGCTTTGTGGCAATAGCGAATCCCTTGTTGTATACAGTCATTATGACCCAACGTGTCTGTATTCAGATGGTCCTTTCATCTTACTTGGGTGGGATCATTAATTCCCTGATACACACAGTAGGTTTGCTCAAACTAGACTTCTGTGGTCCCAACATTGTGAACCATTACTTTTGTGACATCCCTCCTCTTTTGAGGCTTTCGTGCTCAGATGCACACACCAATGAGATGTTACTGTTGATCTTCTCTGGGATCATTGCAATGTTCACATTCATTATCATCATGGTCTCTTATATCCGAATCATCATTGCCATTCAGAGAATTTGCTCAGTGGAAGGAAGGAGAAAAGCCTTCTACACTTGTGCCTCCCATCTGACTGCTGTAACCTTATTCTATGGGTCTGTGACATTTAGTTACATCCAGCCAAGCTCTCAGTATTCACTAGAACAAGAGAAGGTCTCTGCTGTGTTTTATACATTGGTGATTCCCATGCTAAATCCTCTGATTTATAGCCTGAGGAATAAAGATGTGAAAGATGCAGCAAAAAGATCAATTTGTCTGAAGAGAAACCCACTTCACTCAATCCTGTCTATGGCTTGACAAACCTGACATTGATTTGTACATATACTTCCTTTAAATTTGTATCAATTAAAGCATCACAAAAACAGTGACAGCATCACCAGTCAAGACAGGCTCATGCTTTTTGGGAATAAAGTGTTGAATTTTGCCTGAAGACTGAAAATACTAGAAACAGCAATTCATTATTTTATAACTTAATAATTTCATTTTTTCAAAGATGAAAAATAATCTTTCTGATAACTTTTCATGTCAACATCTGAAGAACCACATCATGGTTTGTTTTTAGAAGGTTATAGAGCTTAAAGTCAAATCAATAATCCAAAAATTGTTATTTATCAAATGTACTGGTACCTTACATAAAAATTACAAATGTCCATGTCTTGGTGTGCTTATATGCTACCATTAGCTTTTATTCTAAAATGTTTTCATTCAAAAAAAAATAAATTTCTTTCATTACACATTTAAATTACATATCTTAGTAGTATCCTAAAATGACTATAGGAAAAGTAACTCATTTTATTTATAGTTTTAAATAAACATACTTCTGTTAAGTATCTTTATTTGACATTCACTATATAAAGCAAATCTAAAGAGATTTAAAAGATATATAGGTATAAAATAAACAAGAAATGGAGGAATACTATAATTGAAAGTATTATTTAAAGATAAAAAAATGTACCAATTTGAATAGACATAGCATGAAATTTTTAAGTAAAAGTAGTTGACAATAAGAATACACCTTCTGTAGAATCACATGTGTGAAGTTCCTTCAACAGTGGGATCATAAATTTTAAAAACTCTCTAAATAGCCAATTGAAGCCCTAACTGAAATGAAAATAATATGCTTTAGAAAAATTTACCTGGTATCACTATTAACATATTAGAAGGTAAAAGAACAAACAATCTAAGAAAAGAAATAGTCATAAAAAAAAAAGAAGAAGAAGAAACAGAGACACGTAAGAATCCTTGCAGGTGAGTAAAAGGGAAAGGTGGAAGTATTTAAGAGATAGTTTATAAACAGGACTTGAGAAATGATTAAATGATTTTTGGCTTTATTATTGATAGGAAAATATTTACAATGATTTGAAAGTTTTGAATCTGCATCAGGTTACAAGACAAAAGCAAAATGTAAGAATCTAAGTACCATGAGAATATCTAAAGGAAAAACTTCTGAGAAGAGGGTATATCCAAGAACAAAGTCAAAGAGGAAGAAAATGTCCTTGATTATCCAAACCAGCAAAAAGGTCAGCAGTCTACTAAAGAGCAGAGGAAGGCCAGGAGCCTGTGGTTCATTTCTGTAATCCTAGCAAATTACAGTTTTGGCAGATACTTTGCTTTGTTCCACATGATTGTATTTTACCTCAGGATATTAGCTAAATTCTTGGCCTGAATATGAATGGGAAACTAAATAAAAAGGCAAGGAGACAGACATACAGAAAAATAGAAGAAAGATAGAGATGATAGTGATAGATGACAGATAGATGTGCGATGATAGATGGCTAGATAGATAGATTGACAGACAGATGATAGGTGTGTTACAGTTTAAACATGAAATATACCTCATAAGTGTATTGAATACTTGGGCCCTAACTGGTAGGACAATTTTGGAGAAAGTGGGTTACTGGGGCTGTGCTTTTGGAGGTTATACTGGATTAGCAGTCCCTTCACTTTTTTCTATTTCCTCTACAACATGAGGTGAAGACCTCCTCCACCCCATGTTCCCAGACATGTTGTTCGTCTGTTCAATGCCATAGGGCCAATCATCTATGGAAGAAACCCTGTGAAACCCTGAGCTAAAATCTTTCTCACCTTAAGTATGACAGGTATTTTATCACTGGTATTTAGAAGTCTAACTAACACACAGAGGGATGGTAGATCTAGATAGATAGGTAAATAGAGATACAGATAGATATAGATAGATGATATGGATGGATAGATGACAGAAAGAAGATAGACAGATAGATACATAGATAATTAATTGATAAACTTAAGTACAGAACTTCAAAAAAGCGGAGAGAAACTTGGTGGTATCTTAAATAATACAAATACTAAAAATGGTGTTCTGCCAAAAGGATGGGCAACCTGTTCTCAGCATTTGCCCTGTGACTGGCCTAGAGGAAGTAAAAAACACTATGACTTCAGGCAGTTATGTAGGTGAGAGAAACAAATTTCATTATATAGAAGCTTAAACATAGACCTGGCTCTACCCATAAGAATTTGGAGTTGGAGGAATATACAAAGTTGTCTCAGGCCACAAATGTTGGACAAAATCTCCTGTACCCTCTCTTTGCCTAGAAGACAAAGATTTGCTAGAGGCAATATAGACATAATACAAGCTTTCCCCTCCAAAACAAAAAGACTTTTGTTTTGTGGTAAGTCAAATAGAGAGGATTAGAATTTCATTCAAAAGCACAAAGATAGTTGTAAAGGATAGTACACACTGGAGGGATGGTGTTGTTTTTATTAGTGTCTAGTTATTTATGTCTAGGTGATAATGACCCATCAGGTATCCAACAAAAGTCAGCACTCCATCAACATATTTATTGAGTGTTTAAGAAATATATGGAAGAAAGACAAGTTCACACTCAAAGAATTGACTTTTTTAAACAGTATTTAAGGTATGAAGTGAGTGAGAGCAACAAGACAAGGGAAATCTGCCTCTCAAGTAAAATCTTGGAAAGCCCACACTCCAGAAACAGGGATGGTAAAGAAATACAAGGTCTAACTCTGAATTAGTTCAGTACCAACTCAAGTAGTAATTGAAATAATGTAGTAAACTAAGTCACCTTTCTACCCATTAGAGAAGATGAAGTCCTTTCTTGAAGCAAAAATCTTCTTAAATTTCTATGATTCTTTTTTCACAAATAACCCAAAACTGTAATTTAGAGCAAAAACATACAAAAGATAAGCAGGTCTTCAGAAAATATGTTTGCTAAAGTTAAAAAGGAAATTCAAAAATATTTAAATGTTTAAAATTATAAAGGAGAAGTTACAGAAACTAAGATAAAGTAATACAGGAGAATTTTAAGTTAATGAAAGTGGAAGCAAATGAAAATTTGGAGGTAAAATTACCACAAACTCAGAAAACTGAAGACTAGTGGAACAGAGTAGAGGACCCAGGTATGAATTCACACAGCTATGCCACCTTATTTTTAACAAAATCACCAAGAACATATAATTGAGAAAAGACAGCCTCTTTAATAAATGGTGGTGGTGGAACAAGTGGTTATTCTCCTGCAAAAAACTGAAATTAGATCCATTGCCTATCACCCTGTACTAGTATCAACTCAAAATGGATTTAGGACCTTAACATCAGACCTGAAACCATGCAGTTAGTGCAGGAAAGATCAGGAAATACTCTGGAAGCAATAGATACAGGTAAGGACTTCCTAAGCAGAATTCCAGCAGCCCAGCAACTAAGAGAAAGGATGGACAAATGGTACTATATGAAATTAAAAAGCTTCTGCACAACGAAGGAAATATTCTCTAAACTGAAGAGACCACCCACACAGTGGGAGATGCTATTTTCTAGCTAACATCTGACAAAGGAATGATAACAAGAATATACAGAGAGCTTAAAAAACTAAACTCCCCAAAAATCAGTGAATGAATAAAGAAGTGGGCAACTGAACGAAACATAATTTTTTCAAAAGAAAAAGTTCAAATGGCCAAAAACAAATGAAAAAATGCTCACTATCCCTGGCCATAAAGAAATGTAAATCAAAACCACACTAAGATTCCACCTCACCCCTGTTAGAATAGCTATCATGTTGGTGAGGATGCAGGTGGAAAAAGTAATCCTCATACACTTCCGGTGGGAATGTAAGCTAGTACAACCACTTTGGAAATCAATATGGAGGCTTCTTAAAAAGTTTACATTGATCTGCCATATGATCCAGCAATACTACTTCTAGTAATATGCCTGAAGAAATGAGACTCAGGTTATTCCAAAGACACCTGCACACCCATGTTGATTTCAGCACTATTCACAATAGCTAAGCTATGGAAACAGCCAATATGTCCTTCTCCTGATGAATGGATTAAGAAAATGTGCTATTTCTACACAATGGAATTATATTCGGCAACAAAGAAGAATGAAATTTTGTTGTTGGCAAGTAAATGGGTGTAACTGGAGAACGTCATCTTAAGCGAAGTTAGTCAGGCTCTGAAGGGCAAAAATCACATGTCCTCCCTCATATGGGGATTATAGACCCAAAACAAATGCAGTAATATTATTGGATATGGGTTGCACACTAAGGGAAGAAAGTGCATGGGAGGAATAGGGAAAGGGAAGGAAACCTAAAACTTGAATATGGTTGATGAATTCACTGTATAGGAGTGAATAGTAATCTTAAACTGGCAGAGGCCACTTTGGATAGGGGACAAGGAAGTAGTGAACAGGTCTGTTAGAAATGAACCAATGTGGGTTGCAACACATACGTGCATGGAAGCAATGCTAAGAATCTTTTTGCACAGCTATCTTTATCTCAAGCTAGCAAAAACACTGTCTTTCTTATTATTTTTTTATGTTTTCTCTTCAACAAAATTGGATGCAAGAGGGAGGAACAGGTTCTGCCCAGAAGAGGGAGTGGAGAGGGGGGCCAAACAATGTATACACATATGAGTAAATGTAAGTACAATAAAATTTTTTAAGAATTAAAAATAATTTATTAAAAACATTTTTATTGTATATAACACAAGTCAGGGAGCAGCACCATCATTATAAATTATCTAAGCTGAAGCACAAAGGGAAAAATATACAAAAATCGATCAAACACATGTGAAAGTCAATGAAATGGTGTGAAATACATTTAGCAAGGCTCAAATAAAAGGAGAGAAAAGAAACAACATTTTAAATAAAGTGACTGAGAAAAAGTGATTATCAGTTATTTCTAAAACTGATAATGTGAACAAACATATTTAGAAAGTCAAAATATACCATTATCTTACCAGTCTTATTCAGAATATTTGTAAATTACTAATAAAAATTGTTCATATTGATAAAATTAGTGCATATTTTGATATTTCTCAAATAGAAGGATGTACAGCATTTATAAAATAATACACTCAGAACTGGAGTTATGGCTCAACTGGTTGAGAGGCTGCCTTACAAGTGCAAACCCTTGAGTTCAAACTCCAGTATCAGAAAAATAATAAATAAATGAAATGATACCTGTTGAAACTATTCCAGGAATGGGGGCAGGAAAAATAGAAGAAAATGGTAGAGCAGGTGAATTCAACTATGTTGTATTTGATATATTAAAGAACTTTTATAAATGCTAAAATGTAACCCCACCCAACACAATAAAAAAATTTTAAAAACTGATACATTCAATATTGAATGAAAATAGACAATATCAAAGAGGAAGGGACTCAGAATATAGAAAACCTCAGAAAAAAAGAATGAAACAGAAATACAAAACAAAATGGAAGGCCAATTCAGCAGAACAGAACAAGCAAAAGACAGAATCTCAGAACTCAAAGATGAAATGGTAATTAAAGGAAAAACAGAAGAACTGTTAGTTAAACAACTCAAGACCTCTAAAAAGAAAATGCAAGAAGTCACTGACTCCATTAAAAGACCAAACCTAAGAATCATGGGCATTGAAGAAGGAGAAGAGGTGCAAGCAAAAGGAGTGCCAAATATAGACAATAAAATAATAACAGAAAATTTCCCAAATCTAGAGAAATCTATGCCCATACAGGTGCAGGAAGCTTCCAGAATATCAAACAGACCTGATCAAAATAGAACTACTCCATGGCATGTTATCATTAAAACAACAAGTACAGAGACTAGAGAAAGAATATTGAAGGCTGTAAGAGAAAAAAACCAAATAACATACAAAAGTAAACCCATCAAAATCACAGCAGACTTCTCAACAGAAACATTAAAAGCAAGAAGATCTTGGGATGAGGTCTTCAGGGCAATAAATAAATATAATTTCAACCCTAGGATACTCTATCCAGTAAAGCTGTCATTCAAAATAGATGGAGCAATAAAAGTCTTCCATGATAAGCAGAAAATAAAACAATATATGACCACAAAGCCACCACTACAAAAGATTCTTCAAGGGATTCTGCACACAGAAAGTGAAACACAACATAACCATGAAAGGGCAAGCAGTACCAAACTACAGGAAAAGAAAAAGCAAGAAAGTAGAGAGTAACATCAATTTAGCTACACACAATCAAACCCTCAAACAACTATGACAACTAAATGACAGGAATCACCACATAACTGTCAATACTAACACTTAAGGTTAATGGACTTAATTCCTCCATCAAAAGGCACCATTTGGCAAACTGGATTAAAAAGGAAGATCGAACAATTCGTTGCTTATAGAAGACCCATCTCATTGATAGAAATAAGCATAGGCTTAGGTTGAAAGGCTGGAAGAAAATTTACCAAGCCAATGGTCCTAGAAAACAAGCAAGAGTAGCAATACTCATCTCTGACAAAGTAGACTTCAAACCTACATTGATCAAACAAGATAAAGAAGGACAGTCCATACTAATAAAAGGGAAAATAGACCAAAAGGAAATAACAATTATCAACCTATATGCACCCAAGGTCAATGCATCCCATTTCATCAAACATACTCTGAGTGACTTAAAAGCATATGTTAAAGCCAACACAGTGTTCATGGGAGACTTTAACATCCCACTATCATCAATAGATAGGTCATGCAAACAAAAAAATCAATAAAGAAATCGAAGATCTAAAACATACCATAGATCAAATGGACCTAGTTGATGTCCACAGAACATTACATCCAAATTCTACACAATATACATTCTTCTCAACAGCTCACAGAACCTTCTCCAAAATAGATCATATCCTAGGGTACAAAGCAAGCCTCAGCAAATATAAGAAAATAGAAATTATACCATGCATTCTATCTGATCACAATGCAATAAAACTAGAACTCAACAACAAAAATAAAGAGAAAAAACATGCAAACAGCTGGAAACTGAATAACTCATTGCTTAATGAAGAATGGGTCACAGATGAAATAAAAGAGGAAATTAAAAGTTTCCTGGAAGTCAATAAAAATGAAAACACAGCCTACTGGAACCTATGGAAAACAGCAAAGGATGTCCTGCGAGGAAAGTTTGCACCATGCACGCATATATTAAAAAGACTGAAAGATCTCAAATCAATGACCTAATGATGCATCTCAAACTCCTAGAAAAACAAGAATAAGAAAATCCCAAAACAAATAGAAGGAGAGAAATAATAAAAATAAGAGCTGAAATCAATGAAATAGAAACCAAAAAAAAACCATAAAAAGAATTAATGAAACAAAAAGTTGGTTCTTTGAAAAAGTAAACAAGATCGATAGACCCCTGGCAAACCTGACTAAAAAGAGGAGAGAAAAAACCCAAATTAATAAAATCAGGAATGCAAAGGAGGAGATAGCAACAAACACCATGGAAGTCCAGGAAATCATCAGAGATTACTTTGAGAACCTATATTCAAATAAATTTGGAAATCTTACAGAAGTAGACAGATTTCTAGATACTTACGATCATCCTAAACTGAACCAAGAGGACATTAAACATCTGAATAGATCTATAACACAAAATCGAAGCAGCAATCAAGTCTCCAAAAAAAGAAAAGTCCAGGACCTGATGGATTCTCTGCTGAATTCTATCAGACATTTAAAGAACTGATACCAACCCTCCTTAAACTGTTCCACGAAATAGAAAGGGAAGGAAAACCTCCTAACACATTCTATGAAGCCAGTATTAAACTTATCTCAAAACCAGACAAAAACACCTTCAAAAAGGAGAACTATAGGCCAATTTCCTTAATGAATATTGATCCAAAAATCCTCAATAAAATAATGGCAAACTGAATTCAACAAAACATCAAAAAGATCATTCACCACAACCAAGTAGGCTTCATCTGAGCAATCCAGGGGTGGTTCAACATACGAAAATCAATAAATGTAATACACCACATTAAAAGAAGCAAAGACAAAAATCACTTTATCATCTCAATAGATGCAGAAAAAACCTTTGAAAATATCCAACACCATTTCATGATAAAAGCTCTAAGAAAAGTAGGAATAGAAGAAAAGTACTTCAACATTATACAAGCTATATATGACAAACCTACAGGTAGCATTACACTTAAAAGTGAAAAACTGAAACCATTCCCTCTAAAATCAGGAACTAGACAAGGATGCCCATTATCTCCACTCCTATTCAACACAGTACTGGAATTCATAAGCAGAGCAATTAGGCAAGAAAAAGGAATAAAAGGAATACAAATAGGTAAAGAAACTGTCAAAAATCCCTATTTGCAGATGATATGATCCTATACCTTAAAGACTCAAAAAACTCTACTCAAAAGCTCCTAGTCACCATCAACAGCTATAGCAAGGTAGTAGGATATAAAATCAACATAAAAATCATTAGCATTTCTACACACTAACAATGAACAAACTTAGAAAGAATATATGAAAACAAAACCATTTACAACACTCTCAAAAAAAAAAAATACCTAGGGGTAAACTTAACAAAGAATGTGAAGGATCTCTACAAGGAAAACTATAAACTTCTGAAGAAAGAGATAGAGGAAGACTATAGAAAGTGGGGAGATCTCCCATGCTCATGGATTGGTAGAATCAACATAGTAAAAATGTCTGTAATCCCAAAAGTAATCTACATGTTCAATGCAATTCCCATCAAAATCCCAATGACATTCATCAAAAAGATTGAAAAATCTACCATTAAATTTATATGGAAACACAAGAGGCCACAAATAACCAAGGTAATACTCAGTAAAAGGAAAACACAGGAGATATCACAATACCCGACAAAAACAGACATGAAGACCAGTGGAACAGAATAGAGGACCCATATATGAAGCCACACAACCATAACTAACATGTCTTTGACAAAGGTGCTAAAAATATACGATGGAGAAAAGACAGCCTTTTCAACAAAAACTGCTGGGAAAACTGGTTAGCGTTCTGCAAAAAACTGAAAGTAGATTCATGTCTATCACCCTATACAAATATTAACTAAAAATGGATCAAGGATCTAAATATCAGACCACAAACTCTAAAGTTGATACAGGAAAGAGTAGGAAATACTCTGGAGTTAGTAGGTATAGGCAAGAACTTTCTCAATGGAACCCCAGCAGCACAGCAACTAAGAGATAGCATAGATAAATGGGACCTCATAAAGCTAAAAAGTTTCTGTTCATCAAAAGAAATGGTCTCTAAATTGAAGAGAACACCCACAGAATGGAAGAAAATATTTGCCAGCTACACATCAAAGGACTGATAACCAGAATATATAGAGAATTCAAAAAACTAAATTCCCCCCAAATTAATGAACCAATAAACAAATGAGCAAGTGAACTAAACAGAACTTTCTCAAAAGAAGAAATTCAAATGGCCAAAAAACACATGAAAAAATGCTCACCATCTCTAGCAATAAAGGAAATGCAAATTAAAACCACACTAAGATTCCACCTCACCCCTGTTAGAATAGCCATGATTAGCAACACCACTAACAACAGGTGTTGGTGAGGTTGTGGGGGGAAAAAGGAACCCTTTTACACTGCTGGTGGGAATGTAAACTAGCATAACCACTCTGGAAAAATTTGGAGGCTTCTTAAAAATCTAAACATAGATCTACCATATGATCCAGCAATACCATTCTTGGGGATATACCCAAAAGAATGTGACACAGGTTACTCCAGAGGTGCTTGCACACCCATGTTTATTGCAGCACTATTCAATAGCCAAATTATGGAAACAGCCAAGATGCCCCACTACTAATGAATGAATTAAGAAAATGTGGTATCTATATACAATGGAATTTTATTTAGCCATGAAGAAGAATGAAATGTTATCATTCACAAGTAAATGGATAGAACTGGAGAACATAATTCTGAGTGAGGTTAGCCTGGCCCAAAAGGCCAAAAATCGTATTGTTCTCCCTCATATGCGCACATTAGTTCAAGGGCAAAACACAACAAGGGGATTGGACTTTGATCACATGGTAAAGCAAGAGCACACAAGGGAGCTTGAGGATAGGTAAGACACCCAAAAAACTAGATAGCATTTGTTGCCCTCAATGCAGAGAAAGTAATGCAGATACTTTAAAGTGACAGAGGCCAGTAGGAGAAGGGAATGAGGAACTAGAGTAAAGGTAAGTTCAAGAAGAATTAATTTAGAAAATAACACACATGCACAGGAAAGCAATGCAAGTCAACTCCCTATATAGCTATCCTTATCTCAACTAGCAAAAACCCTTGGTCCTTCCTATTATTGCTTATACTTTCTCTTCAACAAAATTAGAGATAAGGGCAAAATAGTTTCTGCCTGGTAGCGAGGGGGTAAGGGGGGAGAGAGAGGAAGCAGGGGGAAGGGGGAAGAAATGACCCAAACATTGTATGCACTTATAAAGAAAAGAAAAAAAAAAAGAACTAGCAGTGAAGTTCATAGAAAACTTTTACTCTAGCATGTTAGCAACTCTATTCCTAATAGCTGAATCTCACAAACAATCCAAGTGTCTATCCTCAGGTAACTATATAAACAAAGTTTGAAAAATCTATGCAATTGAATATTACTCCACAATAAAATAAAACACATAAATCACTCATACAATTTTATGAATGGCACTCAACACATTATGGTTGAAAGTATTCAGATGAGAGTGAATATACAGTATACATTTGGCTCCAGATATGCATGGGATTTGCATGTGTGGGTTTAGCCAACTTTGCATGGAAAATACTTGAAAACTAAATTTTTTATTTATTAAAATTGTTTTATTATATTAAATGTAGACAATTTTTCTTGTCATTTTTTCCTTGAAAACACAGTATAACAACTATTTGAGTATAATCTATATTGTATTAAGTTTTGCCCAAAATCCAGAAATAATTTAAGAATGTGGTAGGTGTGCATAGGTTATGTGCACTTTTTTTTTATAAGGAACTTGAGTGTCCATGGATTTTGTTATCTGTGGGGAATTCTGGAAACAAATTCTCACAAATACTGAGAGGCATTTCTATAAAATAATTTAATGAAACACTACAAAAGCAAATCTCAGGTAAAGGGAAATAGAATAGCACTTTTTTGATGTTAGAGAATTGGTAGTTTCTTGGAAAGAAAAGAGGGGATATGGGGAATGGCAAAAATTAAACTATAAAATTGCTACAGTTTATTGTATCATATTTATTTTTTCATATTTTACTTTAAAATGGATAATTTTCTAAATTACAATAACTTAAAACATTGAACATTAATATATATCTTAATATAACCTCTGAACAATGTTTATACAGACTTCTTTCATAGCAAAATAGTTGAACACATAAAGTAAATAACTTTTAATATTATTAATATAACTTTCTATATACCAGATTCAACTTCAGCCTAATAAATATCCTAAATTTCAACACTTTATATTTTAAAATCCTTTTTTGTGAGTAGTGGGGTTTGAACTGAGGGCATCATATTTGCTTGATAGGTGCTCTACCACTTGAGGTAGATCCCTAGCCCCTGAATTCTTATTTTAATTGCTGATGAGGATAATAGATTTTGATTTTAAGACCCATTTGAATTTCTGAGACTGGTTTAGGGCCTCTTTACAGTCAGATGCCTTTAACCATAGTATTGCATTTAAAATTAACGAGTCAGTAGAAAATGTAGAAGATAGAGAACCTCATTTTAAACACTTTGGTACAATTTTTGTTGTTTTCTTTCTTTTAAACTGAATTCCTACAAATGCAGACATTTGTAAAGTCCTTTCAGAAACTTTTTATCTTAAATTACTCTTTCCTAGGAGAAGAGATAATAGTAGTCTAATAAATATAGTTTGCTCTTTACTTAGAAATTGGGAATAAATTATACTAAGAAAGAAAAAGAAAATACATCAGATACTAAGAATTTCTAGGACTTATAATATAGTGGATCATCTTCTGTCCTAACTCAATTCTAAGATAACACCAAAGGGTGCATGTTTTATGTATGTATGTATCTATATACATGCACACACTTATAGAACATGTTTCCAGCAGTGGGAATGTTTGAGGCGACTAGGGGAGGAAGAAAAGGAGAAAAAATGATAGAGAATGAATAATACTGAAATATATCACATCTGTGTAGGAACAAGCCACAACAAAATGTACTGTAAGCTGTTGAAGAGTGCAGAGTAGAGGGGAAAGGATAAGGATAAATAATACAGGGGCTTCGAGTGATTAAAGTACAAAATACTTACAGGTGAAATGTCAAGGAAAAACCCCACTGAACAAAGAACATACAGTTTAAAAATGAAGGACAGGAATGAAAAACAAGTAATTTTAAGGAGTAGGTATTAGTGGGAAGTGGTGGGTAAATGGAAACAGTAAGGAAGAGTAAATATGACTGATGTACTTTCTACATGTGTCAGATGGAATACTGGACTTGTTGAAGTCATTGTAGGAATGGGGAGTGGAAGGGGAGAGAATTATGGTGAGGATGTAACTACTCATGGTACATTGTGCCCTTACATGAAATGTCACGAAGAAACCCCCTATGCAATTACTGTATACTAAAAGCTTAAGATAAATGAATAAATAAATAAAAGCTTGAGAATGCTGAAAAAAGAAAAAAAAGGCAGAACCAAATCTCCACAGCTACCACTGATCCATTAGCTTTCAATTTGGGAAATAAGAAAACTTCACTTAAGAAGAAGAAATCAGTTTTTAATGTAAACAAGAAGGGTTAATTGTTATCTGAATGCATATACAGGAACAATGTGAAACATTAATATCAAAATCTCACATGATGTATTTAGGCTGAAGGTAAAAAGCATAAACTTCTCTCTCCATAGACAGATTCTACATTCAAGAGATGGATGATGGAGTTATTCTCAAAGTAGCATTTTAAGAAGTAGTATTCTTAATTTTCTTTGATGCCATTTTTTTCATCCTAGTGTATCAAGGAATACAAAGGATTTTTATTAAATGTTGCTCTAATAAGTCCATTATATTTTGTTTTATTATTTCTTTCCTGACAGGTCCATGGAATATATTCTGAAAAAGCATGCTAAAGTTTCTTTACTAACACATGAGACAGGCATTACCATCAATCCTATTCATTTTTTTTAGAAATCATACGTTCTGTTTCCTCTACATCTTCCTCTATTCTTTAAAATATTCAGGAAATGGAATGTCCTCAGGAGCCATTAAGTCCTTGAGAGTTTTTTAAATCCCTGAAGAAATGCAGAGAAATTTTAACAGTGTACACATTGTATCTTTTAATCAGAAAGTAACTCCAGGGAGTATATTCCCATTTGAACTAAGGTAACTATATAACTGAACTTCTTATCTGAATTTACCCTCTGGCATGATTTTAATAATTTTGTTCGTACTTTCATACCAAGAATTCGGTACCTTTGATTCTCCTATATTAAAGGGTAAGTTTGAATCCCAATCGGCTACCTGCCACTACCATTATTTACTCAATTTATGCATCATTTTAAATGTAAGATATCTTTAGCATAATTTTTTAGTGTTCTGCTTTTAATTTTGTTTTGGGGAAATGTAGAGAAATCAAGCATGGTTATAGATGTTCACAAGGTTCCTAAATAAGATAAAGTGTTTTATATTTTTCCTTTCATTTATATGTTAAATCCACTTATTTGAATCTTACATACATACATTCTACAAATCAGTTCTTAAAGGAAGAAGAAAGTATGTTCAGATTATAATCTAATAAACAGTTCAAGTTATGGGAGAAAAATGAATCTTTTAGTCATCTTTTATCACCACTTATTCTATGTGTCTATCATTTTTTCTACATGAACATTAACTTAGTTGTTCAACTTCTACTGGAGGCATAAAAAAAGATAAATGTTTTAATTCAATGGAATATTCTTCCTAAAGTAACACTTACAATCTAAATCACAAATACTTACCAGTATTATTCACCTATCACTACATAGATAAGCTGAATTTAATGTAACTATCTTCCTATTTGTTATTATTTCAGTACTCCTATAATGTAATTCTTTTTCTGAATGTTCCCCATTCTATAAAGAACAATCACAAAATGAAGGCAAAAACATCAATCTTTACTTATTTTGTGGACACAAAGTTGCCAATATCGTAATGTTTAAAATATTTCCATTTTTACCTGGATCAGAGGGACCAAGTGGCAACTAAACCCCCTGGGCCCTCATGGAAGTTCCTTTCTGCCCAGATTGTCACCACAGGAATGTTATGGAGTATGATGGTTTGATTTTGATCACCCATGCTGTGTCTGACTCTATGCAGAGGACTGGTGTCTGTATCTGTAACTTTTTTATAGTTCTGTCATTTATGCTTCTAAAACAAACAAAAATTTATCACCAAAACAAGTGAACCATATTCTGAGGTACTAGTAACACAATGTTCTGAGGTACTAAAAACAAAATCAGGAGTTAGACACCTTTTTTTTGGAATCACGCAGAAGTGTGTATGAGAGATAATAAAGTGCAGTGTAAGGACTATATAAACCAGGAGAGGGCAAATTCTGCTTATCTGGTAGGATGAGCAATAAGTTGGAATATGTTTTAGGTAAAATCAAATCTTTATTTCACTTCCAAATATTATTTCAGGTAAGAGTCAGATAAAGCCAGTTAAAAGCACAAAAGTCTTATCCTAAAATACAGCACTAGTTTATATTTTTTGTTTATATATACATTTGTTATAAACATGTGAAAAGACTGTTAACTTTTTCAGACAAAATTAGTACTGTCAGCAGATAGGTATGCACTGGTTATGTGGAAAAGACTGCATACTCAGAGAATCATGTTGCAACATGGAAACAAAGGAAGCTTGAAAAGAAGTACCTGTGTTTTATAAGTTTGCTTTATTTCATGAGTTTTCTTCTCAGAAAAGCAAAAGCACTTTTGCTTCTTGAGTCCCTGTAAATTATTTCTATTTGACATCAAAGCGTAATTATGAGTTATTTTTCATTACACTTCATATTACAGCTTAGAGTGTCCCCTTACAACACCGCTAGTGGGTCCTCTTCTCAGGAGCCAATGCCTCAAGCTAATGTCTAGCTATGGATGCAGAAGTTTTGTATGCTAGGTCTCTGACTACTTTTATCACATCTAACTTTAAAAAAATGTGGCATGCTAGGACTATAACAGTGGTAGCTCACTTGCCTAGCATGCACAAGGCCCAGGGATCAGTATTTGGTACTGAAAAAAATACAAAGTAGAGAAGGAACTAATTATAAAGGATAAGTGGAGTGTCTTATCCACTTATCCTTATCCACTTAGGCTAAAGGGCCAGTATATTTATTTATTTACTTATTCATATTGTTTATTTTACGCTAGGTATTGAACCCAAAGCCTTGTACATGCTAGGTACTCGTCCCACCACTGAGATACATCCCAACCCCTACTTTTATTTTTTTCTTTGCAGGGGAACAGAATTCTTGTTTATTGATATATTTCATATTACCTACCATGAAAGTGAAAGCAAAATGTACAAAAGACAGCTTCAATGGGACTACAGAATAAATATCCATTATCAGTTCCTATACTTTCATAAGCGAGACTTTACATAGGTTACAGTGAAATTCGCTTCTGCTACTTGTACAAATTAAGAACTGTGACTTAGATGGGTGCCGGTAACTCACACCTGTAATCCTAGCTACTCAGGAGGCAGAGATCAGGAGGATCTGTGTTTGAAGCCAGCAAATAGTTTGTGAGACCCTATCTTGAAAAAACCCATCACAAAAAAAGGGCTGGTGGAGTGGCTCAACATGTAAGAATAGCAACTTAAATGCTGCTACAGTCAAACTTCTAATATTTTCGTTTTCATCTTACAGAATATTTTTATGGAAGAGGAAAATAGACATTGTTTCATGAGACTACAGACTCTCAAATTAAATTTTTCTCAGTTTATAGGGAGACCAACCAGAGATGAGAAGTCACTAATTCCTCACACGGAGATTTATCTTACAGATTCCAAAAAGTATTGTTATTGCACTACTTCTACCAATTTACTCCAATCTCCTTATCATTTACAGGTAACAAGAAACACAGTCACATGGGTGATGTCAATTTTACGTTTGTTACTGAGTTTATCCTTTTGGGACTGACCGATCTTGCTGAGCTGAAGTTGTTCTTCTTCGTGTTGTTCCTGCTCATCTATGCCATCTCCTTGGTGGGGAACCTAGGAATGCTCTTTCTAATCCAAATGTCTCCCAAGCTCCACACACCCATGTATCATTTCCTTAGCTGTCTGTCATTTGTTGATGCTTGCTACTCGTCAGTTTTTGCACCAAAAATGCTGCTGAACTTTTTTGTCAAACGGGAGACAATCTCATTCTCTGCATGCATTGTGCAGTACTTCTTATTTGTGTCTCTACTTACCACTGAGGGCTTCCTGCTCACAACCATGGCTTATGACCGTTATGTGGCCATTGTCAATACTTTACTTTATACGGTGGTTATGACAAAAATAGTTTGTGTTTTGCTTGTATTTGGATCATGTGTAGGAGGTTTAATCAACTCATATACACACAAAATTGGCTTGGTTAAACTGTCCTTCTGTGGGCCAAATGTCATCAGTCACTTCTTCTGTGACCTTCCCCCTCTGTTAAAGCTGTCATGCTCTGACACATCCATGAATGAATTGTTGTTTTTAATCTTCTCTGGCATTATTGCCGTGATTACATTCTTGAGAGTGATGGTCTCCTATGTCTTCATCGTTGCTGCTATACTGAGGATACACTCCAAGGCAGGCAGACACAAAGCCTTTTCCACCTGTGCCTCGCACCTAACTGCTGTGACTTTATTCTATGACTCTATAAGCTTTAGTTACATTCAACCAAGCTCGCAATATTCCTTAGAACAAGAAAAGGTGGTTTCTGTATTTTATACCCTAGTGATTCCTATGTTAAATCCATTGATCTACAGCTTAAGGAACAAGGAAGTGAAGGATGCCATGAAAAGGGTTATAGACAAAAAACATTTTTCTTGCTAATTTAATACTGCATGTGTCCCCAAAAGAGATACAATGTTTTGCTTAATATTAGGTTTATTATCTTTTAATAAACATATTTGATATTTGTGCATAAAAGACATTCATATAAGTGCATTAATACGAACGTTTTAATTTTTAAGCCAAAAAAACTAAGGTGATCATAATTAAACCTAGTTTTTTGTGTTCTTTACAAATCTCCAAGAGCATTCAATATAATATCCTAGAGCATGAAACATAAGAAATGTGATACAGGCAAGATAATTGATAATGAGAGCAATAAGCAGAACTACTTATGAAATCTTTTACAATAAAAAACCCATAAAAGGTAGGACTGTCCTCCCTGGTGCAGACACTCAGTTCCCTAAGGATGCATATTTGAAAGGAAGTGATACCTCTTAGGAAAAATATTTTTGTCCTAAGATTACGAACACTAAAGCTCACAAATAGTTACAATATTATACTATGAACAAAAACTAGATAAAAAATTAATTTTTCCATGAGAAGATATTACTTTTGTAGAATTCTGATGGAAACTAGAGAGTGTGGTGATAGATTTTTATGAGGCAAGTTGGAAAAAGAACAAAACGTTCCTACTTTTAAAGTAAAACTACATCATAATATATATTATATAGTATCACGTATGTACATGCCACATCACACATATTTACATATAGTATCATTTATATATTGTATATTGTCAATTATAATTTTATTATAATCTTGACTTTTTCTGAAAGTAAATGAAATTTGGTTAAGCATATTCCAAGTGTTCTGACATGGTTGGTATAACTATTCAAGAGGAAATAAAATGAGGTCTCCACCAATGGAATATCTGACATGTAGAATATCAGGAAAAATGATCTGAGAATGGACACTTGCTGTAGCAATAATCCCTTCACTCCATGTATGAAAATAGTTACCATTCAAAATCAGCAATTGGAGAAATCAGGGCCCAGGAAATATTTATCTCACATGCTTTTCTTTTAGTTCATCAGGGAATGTCTATTAAATATGTGCCAGTGTTTTAATATGTGTAGGCTTGGAGTTTGTGATTTGGGGGTTTGGCCTAACTCATCAGGGAAATACATCGCTGGTATAATCTGGACTGGTAATGGCTACATTTGCATCTTGGTCATGTTTTTTCACTTACACAGGTCCCCAGGAGCCTGTGCATTGAATTCATCTTTCCACCATTCAGGGTTGAGCCTTCTTCTGTGAGCACATACTGATTTCACTAATCCAAGCTATGACGGCTATTTTCAGATGCTGTTCATCAAATTTAGACTGTGTACAATTACAATACCCAAAATCAAAAACAACTGAAGATCATGTACTCATGCCATCTAAATTATAACGTAAGATGGAATACACTGCAAAAAATGCTCTGAGAAAATTAATTAATGACACTTTTTTTCATTTTAAGAAAGCCATTCTTCTCTTCTTAGGGATTTCATCAGTCTTAGATATGTCTAGTGAAGTCTGAGAATGTGTGCATTATTATTTACCATTCTTAAAAATCTCAAGTGTTCTATTTTTGCTAGAACATTCTAAGATAACTTTTATGTAAAAGCTTGGACATTTCTTTAATTGCCCTGGGCCACTGCAAAGTGAATCAGAATGTTTAGGAAATAAAATTTATAATGACTGAACATAATACTGATGAAGTGCCTGGAACAAATTAAGCACTTAATAAAGACAAATCATTCCAACTAAAATCCTTCTTATCATTCCAAAGAAAAGGAAATCACCATTTTGACAAAATGCACTCTGATATTCACCATGTGTTAATAAAACTATTTGCTCCTCCACTTTCCCTTCTGCTTCCTTATAAAATCACTACAGGTTTTCCCCATCATGTTTATCTACAGTTGAGTTTCCTGGTTTTGTTGTATATGACTTATACTAGTGACTTAATTATTCTCATTATTTTCCTTTTATAACATTTAGCTGATGTATTTACCCTGCATTTATCACTTTTTTATTCTATTCTCCAATTATCTGCCTGGTAAACATTCTGGTCCTACTTATCTAAATTATTCATGACATTTAAAAGTGATCTAGCCTATGAAAGTACACCCAGATGCACAGGCATGCGTGCACACACACACACACACACACACACACACACACACACACACACACTTGAAATTCTGCTTAGAAATTTCTTCCACATTTTTTGGGTTGTCCCACATTTGAAACATGAGTGTATTTTTCTTAATTACTATGGTTATATTCATGGAATCAAATACTCATCAATAAATAGAATTTAGGAATTGAAAATAGTATATATTATATATAACATGTGCACATGGTTAAATAATGTTATCATTGTAAACATAATTTATAACATTTCAGTTTTTCCTTGATTAGTATCATATAGGCAAGTCAAAAATACCTGTGATAATTTTTCTGTCTGGCTGTGAAAAGGTTGAGTATATGAATTATTACACTTTGGAAAGAGTGCTAGTGATTTAATTTCCTCAGTGCTACATGGCTGTTTTAATGAAACGTTCACGATGCACTGGGGATTGCATCCTCCAAAATCTCCGAAGCCAAATATAAACCCAACAGTCAGGAAACTAAAAGACAAAGACTAGGGCTTCTCAACAGCAGGTAGGTATCCTAATTATATTTCCTAGTAAGGGATTTATACATTTCTTTTTTGATTAAAAGAGCAACTCTCAGTACTTGAAATGAATATAATGTGAAGAAAAAATCATTTGATTCAAATTCATTCCAATTATTGAATTGAGGAAAAAAAGGAATTAGCCCACTGCTGGTGTTATGTGGCTTTCTTAAACTACAATGCAGGTTTATTCCACATTTCCTCAAAAACCTATAATTAGAGCTTTCTGTTTTTTAGTAAGTTACAAGACAGAATTTATTTAAATAAATACCTTGAAATGTAAAAATGATCATTACTAATTGTGGAATTTTTATTAATCTGAGAAGAGTAGCAGCGCTTTGCTCATTATCAGAGCTAACTTTTAGACTTGAATATTAATTTGCTGCATTATAACTGATTTTACAGCAAGAGAAAAACAGGAAATGAAAGGTAGCCCAGATGAAGATTGCTATTATTAGATAAATTAAAGAAACAATTGTGAAATCAATGAAATTGAAAGCCAGGTAAATATAATTACATACAAAAAGATAAAACTATAAAAGTTAGCTTGATGAGAAAGCCTTGTCAGGTATGTGAACAGATCATCACTTTTTTTTTTTGTTTTGAATAGTCAATGAAGATTTGGAACGTCTATATTATATGACATTTTTCACGTTTTTTTCTTCTGTAGTTCTTACTATACCCACTTGAGAAAATTTACAGACAAATGCAATAGTTTGGCATAAAATTATAGATTAAACCAGTAAAAAGTGACCATTCTTTTTAACTTCTTACAGTTTTAATAAAATGCATATAAGCAAAGAAGTCTTGTAAGGTTGTTTTCAGTATCTAAATTGTTATTACGTGGTTTAATTTAAATCACACTGATACTAAGGGCTAGAAATATGAATCTGTTTATCACTATTCAATTTTAGGGAGATATTATTCTCAAATAATTTTGAATTGTGTATGGAGTATATGCCACCATATTCATAAATATTCAGGGAAAAGAGTCAGCTGTAGAATCAATGTGATAAATTCTCTGCATTTCTATTTCTAAATGAAAATGCATATTATGCATCCCCAAAAGTCCAGTAGTAAAGAAAGATTCCATTAAACATTATTTAATCAAGTGCTTTCCAAATATATTATATATCAGCCCCTTACTTTTTATGTATTTTGGGTTATATGATAAAGCCTAAAATATACTTTATTTAACAATCTAGCTTTCCTTGAATGAGAAAGCCAGATCCGTATGATTGGATGTGGTGGCAGCATGTGCACTGTCCATAAAATTAGATTTGAGACTTTGATTTCAGTGATTAAAACATATTTAAACAGTTTTCTGACTTCACAATTGTGAAAAATATTTGATATGGGCAAATTCTAACCATTGCATGATAAATGTTGTAGTAAACTAGAAAATGAAATGACAACTTTTGTTTGGAGTTGCAACAATGACCTCCTGGAATAAGCTAGCATTAAAAAAAAAATATTACGATAGAAAGTGTTTCCATTTTATACCCAGACAGTGCTAATTAATTTTCCTTTTCTCATGCATACACTCTAAGTTTTAATGTATGATATTACATGAGAATATGCATATGTGAACATGTGCACATACATGTATTTAACATATAATCTTTTTATTACTTGTCTAAACATCATAGGAATACTTTTGCTAAGTGTCTCAAAAATCTCCCTGTTAAATATTGATTTTTCTTGTTTGGGTTTGCTTATTTTGTTTATGGTTAAAGGATGCTTTTCGTTAGAACATGAAATTCTTGCCTTTCGTTGTAGAACCTGGCATACTCCCTTACCCAGGATCAGTTTCCCAGACTCTCTCTACTAAATATTCTTATTAGGGCTCTCAGACGGGATTGTGCATAGTACCAACTTATATCATTTGATGAAAACCAACTTAAAGTTTCCCAGCTAAGTTTTCATACTTGGAAAATTTGAGTTTATTGTTGATTATTATTAGCACAGGTAATGCCTGTCTAATCTACTAAAGATGTTAGTTAATCTATCTAAAGATGTTAGTAGATTGAAATTATGTATTCAAGTTGTATGTTTTGCTTATTTTATCTTTCCCCTTGTTCCCTGCAGACACCTCATAAGGGAGCAAGATAAATGGCTGACAGGAATGTCAGTGTGATAACTGAATTCATCCTCTTGGGTCTGACTGACAACCCTGAAATGAATCTTGGCCTCTTTGTGTTGCTTCTGTTAATCTATGTCATTACTGTGGTTGGCAATTTTGGGGTTATCATGATAATTGTGGCTAATGTCCATCTTCATTCTCCCAAGTACTTTTTCCTTAGTCAGTTGGCTTTCTTGGATTTCTGCTATTCCTCAGTCTTCATTCCTAAAATGCTGGTGACCTTCATGGTAGGACATAAAGTCATCCCCTATCATGGTTGCCTCCTTTGTCAACATGTTCCTGACTACAGAATGCTTCCTCCTGGCTGCAATGGCATATGATCGATACCTTGTTGTTTGCCGCCCACTTCAGTATAGAGGGCTTATGACCCCCACATTCTGTATCTACCTAGTAACTACCTATTACCTGTTGGGTTGTAGCAACTCACTCACCCATCTGAGTAGCTTGCTCCACCTGTCCTTCTGTGGGCCCAATCTCATTAACCATTAATTCTGTGACATAACATTGCTCTTTCAACTCTCATGCTCTGATACCCACCACAGTGAGATTTTATTCACTTTCCTCTCTGTAGCAACATCAGTGACTACCTTTTCAATAGTAATTAGTTCCTATTTGGGAATTCTTCTCACTGTCTTGAAAGTACACTCTATGGCAGGCATATATAAAACCTTATCCACATGTGCCTGCCACTTAACAGTAGTAATTCTTTTCTATGTAACAGTGATAACTACCTATCTGGGAACCAGCTCTAGCTACCTACAGAATAGAGCCAAAATATTTTCTATGTTCTATACCCTTTTGCTACCAATATTAAATCTTCTGATATATGGGGTAAGAAACAGAGAAGTCAAAGAAGCCATTAAAAGAATAATTCAGAGAAAAATAGTCACTTCCTGAATAGGAATTTCTAGGCAGAAACACTTTTAAGGAATATTTATCAATGCTGCAGCCTGGTACATAGTTAAATACTCAGAGGACCTGTGAGGCAGGGAAGGTATAAAAGCAGAGTTTACTTGAAGGAGGCATTCATTATGAACTTTCAGTAACATGCGGGATTTCATATTCATATGGAAATATTTTAATTTATCCTCTTAGGCTCACTCTTTGGAGTCCTGTGAACTAACCCATATAATAAGAGAAAAAGCAAAGTAAACTTACATTTAAATAGAAAAGCACAAAAGATTCAGATGGCTCAATAATTAGAGACAGAGGTCTATACACCAAATTCAAAGGGAGATAGGAGAAAAGTTTTTATGGGAAGAAAGAAATGGGCTCTTAATGTAACAAATGGAAGATAAGAAAGTTAGTCATGCTTGTTTTATGCTGGTGAAACTGGGATCATCTGTATTCTTCCTTAGGGATTTATTGCCATGTTTTTTTCTTCTCTCCTTCCTGGAGTGAAGCACCCCTAGAGAAAGGATTTATGGCAGCAGCACTTTAGGAAACTTCTGTTTTTAGTCAGATAAAGACAGTTCTGAAAAAATTTCTTTTTGAATCCATTGAATTTCAAATGTCTTCTATTAAAAATATTTTTTATATTCCTGATGTATAATTTGTTCCTTTCAATTCCCAAATTATCATTTTAAAAAATCTTACATTTGTGTAACAAGTTGAAAGCACTTTCTATAGACTGATGAGTTATAAGATATGATATCCAATTCTCATAAAGAGAATCAGAAGCGCAAAAGTCACATGTTCTCTCTCATATGTGGAGTAGAGACCTAGAACAAATGTGGTAATATTATTGAACATGGGTCACACTGGAGGACTAGGGAAAGGGAAAGAAATCTAAATCTTGAATGTGGTTGACATGCTCACTGTAGAGGAGAGAATATAGTAATCTTAACCTGGCAGAGGCCACCATGGAAAGGGGACCAGGAAGTAGCAAAGAGGTCTGGCAGAGATGAACCAATGTGGGTTGCAATACACATGTGCACGGAATCAATGCAAGGAATCTCTCTGTATAGCTATCTTTATACCAAAATAGAAAATCACTGTGTCTTTCTTATTATCTCTTATGTTTTCTCTTCAACAAAATTGGAGAATAAAAGGACAGGACAGGTGTTGCCTGGGGAAGGGAGAGCATAAAAAAATGTATATGCATGTTAATAAATGTAAAAATGATAAAATTTAAAAAATATCAAAGAACCAATAGGTGGACAATAACACAAATTATCCAATACACACACACATACAACAGAGGAGAATTATTTAGGCCATGATTGGAATGAAGCAAGCAATTTTATGGAGGAGAAAACAATGGATCTAGGGAATTGAAAATTTACTATACATCAGATATCAAAGTCTTTCAGCTAGAATTCAAAGGTGTAAAACTAACACATTTGTATATAGGTCTCCTTCCATTTCATATTAGCAAGTAGAATTTTTGTATGTATTTGGTATTCCATCTTTTACTGAGAACTGAAAATTTGAATATTTGATTTGAAAATAATTTCATAGTCAAAGAAGGGTTTCTTCTTATGGCAATTGTGTATCAATTTCATAGAATTACTAAAATAAAAACAGAAATGTCTTCTATTATATTAGAGTACACTGGAATTCTCCAAAATGAGGATTTAAAAAAACTTCCATGAAATAGGACTGCCTTTCAAAATGCTGTTTTATTTTTTGGAAGAAAATATGCTTATAAGCCTATATTGCATTTATTCAGGCATTATTTTAATTGGCATTTATTGTTTAGCTTACTTGAGGGTACATTAAAAACTCAGTATATGATCATAGCTATTCCTAGAGTTGATGAGAACAAAAGTAGCCTTGGCTAACTAACACATTTAGTACATGTAGCAAGCAATGATTTTGAACTTATGAAAAGGCTGTTTATCATATAATAACAAATTATTTTTCAAAAGAATTTGTAGCAATAAATCTTAATTGTTAAAATCTAAAACAGCCTGTGGAATTTGTCTTAAAGTTTAACAAATTTACATACTATATAAAAAGATAAGTTAAAGCAAATTTGCTTTATGAATGATATCTCCTAAGCACACACAATCAAATTTAAATCTGCATTCATTCTAAAAGTATCCATTTATTGATATTGAATCACTTAGGGTTTTTTATATTTTACAAAGTAATCCGTATCATGATGGTAGAGTTTGCTTAGCAGTCTCCCCTGCTATCTGTGGTTTTGTTTTCTGTGATTTTAGTTATACTACATCAACAAGAAGGGCAAGAAGAATACAACACAATAAGAAATTTTGAGGGAGAGAAAAAGTAGAGTAAGAGACAGATAGTTCTATTTTATTATTTGCTGTTTTTAATTACTGTGTCAAATTTATTAGTTTATTTGTATCATGATATCTATGTATAGAACACAACATTATAGTCAGCCTTTGCATATAGGTTCCATTTAAGGATTCAATCAACCACAGATTCATAATGTAAGAAAAAGAAGCAATAAAAAAGAACACACCAATAAAAATAATACAAATAAAATTAGAGGATAGCAACTATTTACATAAAATTAGGTATAAGTAATTGTAAGAAATATTGAAAGTAAATTTCTGAAGTATTTGGCAAGCTAAATATAGGTTTTATGCAAATATGATGTCAATTTATATGAGATTGAATATCGATGGGCTTTTGTGCCTGTGATGAGTCTACGGACAAGAACTCTGTCAATACCAAGGAAAGGATATATTGGAGGGAATGCATACATTTGCATTAGGCTTCATTATTAAACACTCTGAATTCTAGACAAGTTCTTTTTTTACCACACATTGTTCTTCAAACTAACCAAGAGAACATATTTTCATTGGACATTCGAGAACATTACATCTTACCCCCTAAAATGCCCTTCAGGATTCTTAATCCCAATGTTTTACATTATCATCACCATTGTCATTACATCCATTTTCTATGATTATATTTGTTTTCTTGATAAAATACAAGCAAGAAAAACACGTAGAGTCAAGTTTCAAGACAAGTCAGCCTAGATTCATACCTTATCTTCTCCAAATTTTAATTAATTATATCTTGTTGACATTTTTTCTCTCACAAATACCCTTCAAATAAGTTGCTTCTCCTTAATTAGTCATCATTGCTGCTATCTCAGTAGAGATCCCCAGATTCAGTAATCCTAATTATGAAAATAATGTTGAAACTTTTGTCAATTTACCATGGTACATTATTCTTGCCCTACCTCTACATATGTCTGTTATTCTGTTTAGAATATTTTCCCTCTAATTTAGTAAACATTCTCAAAGACAAAGAATAAGAATTGCCATCTCTAATAACTTTGCTGTTAATGCCCTTAAATAAATCTGCCTCCCTTTATTCATTATTTCATCATTACATGTCCCATTGTAAAGATGGAACAAAAATTTGCATTTTTATTCTCTTCTCTCTTCTGGATTCTATTTTGGTAAGAAAATGAGTGTGCCATATTAAATTCTGTAGTTCCCACACTAATAAGGAAGTAAGTATTACCAAGTTGTCATTCAGTATTTATTTAGTAGATAAATTGATAAATTAATCATTTTATAGATTGTTTTGTTACCACCCATGCACTAATAAATGTGATGTTAAAGAGTAAATGAATAAGTGAAAATAAGAATATGTATTACTTTTTCAATCTACTACAAATTCAAATGTAGTTGTATATGGAAGAAGGTTTGCAATAATATTTAGAGATGACCATGTAAATGTTAATAAGCATGAGAAAATGTTCCATAAGCTATCCTTTGACTTCTCTAGCTCAATGAAATGTGGAGTTTCATAATATGTCAATGGTCAAGGTAGCTGAGTTGCTAAGGAAACTAAAGGTTGGGGACATTACCCAGTCATTCTAAAATATCTTATGCTAATAGCAGAAAGTTATAGTTCTGTTTTTGGTGGATGGGGAGTTCGAGATGTCTCCTCAGTCCTTGGGTATTACATAAAAGATGCACGCTGCCATAGGGATATCAAAACAAATAAACAAAGAAACACACATCAACAGACCTCAAAAGAGTAGGAAGGTAGTAAACAATGATTTATTAGCAAAACATAAGTTCACCTCTTTGAGGCATTAGATGTATAAAGCTGGATAAAGCATCTGTCTAAACAGAAACTGTATACCTCAAAGATATGAGACAGGTGTATACAGAAATGCTATTAGGGTTTGGGGTTTTGTCCAATAGAGTAGGCCAACTGACTTGTATGAAACTGAGGGTCCTTCCTATATGGTTTTGTGGCTACACATGGACTGCCCAGATGTGGGAAGGCATATACTTGTGCATTTGATCCTCTTTGTCCTTTCAAGTTTAACCCTGACATAGGTAGTGGAAAACATAGACAGGATATTGTACTACTGCCTTAATCATCAGCCTAGGTCTGGCCTATTATGTCAATTTTTGGTCCATGTTTAAGTCATTAGGGTTTTATTGTTTTGTCCCCTCTCCCTGCAAGGGAATTCATCTTGGGCCTTTCCTCATTCCTGTCTACATGCTAATAGTTTAGCCCTAGAATATTACTTTTGTTATTTGTCTAAAGATAATGATCTGTGTGTTTAATACCAGTGACTGTCAGTTCAAGGACAGCTGGGGCAAAACAAAACAAAATTTAGTGAGACCGTATCTCAAAATAATTCAGATGTGGTGAGAGACCTTATAATCCCAGCTACTTGCTACTTGCTACTCTACACCTTCTCAGGCAAAATGTCCAAATCCAATCTGAAAATCAAACTAAAATGGTTTGATTGAAATGGGGTGAGGTTGAAATGGTAGAGTGCTTGCCTAGCAAGCTCAAGGTCCTGAGTGAGTTCAATCCCAGTACCACTAAAAAAGAAAAATCAGTATTTATATTGTATTGCTTTAAAAAAGGAACAGCACTAAAAAGCATGATTCATATAAATATCTAAAAATGATGGAACATAGTTTAGTAGATATTGTAAAATATTATTATAAAACCATATATATTTAAGACACGAAACAGTTATCAATTGAATACTTATTTTGTCTTCAACATCATGCTAGATGTCTTATGTGTGCTATATTATTTAACTTAATCTTCAAAAACATATGAAGCAGGCGCTGGTATTATCCTTTTCACAAGCATGAAGATTAGAGAGGTTAACAAACGATCACATGATGCCATACATTTTTTTTTCTGGCAGCACTGGGGTGTGAAATCTGGGCCTCACACTTGCTAGGCAGATGCTCTACCACTTGAGCCACTCCACCAGCCCCAGAAACTGTGACACGAATACAAAGCTATCTGTGATATTTCTGCACACAAACTCATAATCATGGTTCCCCAGTGGAAACACTATTTATGACAGCATCTTCTTCTCTTAAAATGTTAAAATTATAAAATTTTGGGAGTTTAAAATTTTGAAAATATACACAACATATTCTTAAGAGAAAATAAAAAGTACACCTATGGCAATAGTTTGGTACTGATCACATAGCAATATTTAAATAACACTGACAACAGATAGCAAAGATCTGTGAAGGGGTGCTTGATTCCAGATCTGAGTCTAGAAAAATGCAAGTTGGCAGAATATAAGAAAGAAAAGAAGAATAAAGAGAGACAGGGACATGTTTGAAGAGCAATGACCACAGAAGAATTGACGGTAGTTCTATCAGCAAATCCAAAACAATTTGGGAAAATTGTTTAATGACAGTGAAACTGGAGTTTTTGACCCTGGCCCAAACTTCTGGGCTTCCACATGTCATGCCCTATGTGCCAAATAGGGAGACATGGTGAAGGGTAGAGAAAGGAAATTCAACTCCTTATTTCAGCTCAATGCCATCCTTTACAGTTGTAGATTTCCTTTCAATTGTAAATCCTGTGCACTTGGAGTTTTCACCAAAGATTGTAAACCTTGGGTGGAATTCTGCCCTTAATTTCCTCTGAGGTAAGCTTTCTGCTTAAAACATAAATATTGATAACATCTCATACTGTAATTAAAATACTTGAGAGTTAGCATAAGTGCATGTGCAGATTGCCCTATGATGTATGACAAGCTATCCTCAAACAAACTTGTCAATTACCATAGCCCATCCTGCAAAAACCTCCCAGATTCCACCTCCCATTTCATACCCCTTTACTGTTTCCCCTTTTAATTTATAAAGACACTATGAAACAAAAATCAGAACTTTTATCCCAATTGGCTAGGGCCTTCATCTCACCTTTGAAATACTTACTATCACTTTCACTACATTTTCTTTGGTCTTGCCAGAATTCTTCCCTGTGGGACACAAGAGCCTAGAAGTCCTACCATCAGAGGCTTCAGAGACCACCCATCCAATAACAAGGCCAGGAAAGCAGCAGCCCAGAAACTTTCTAGAAAGTATTGACAAATAATCTGAAAAAAACACCACAGATGTAAAGAGCAAGGAACACTCTGGAACAGACAGAGTTGCAGGGTACTAAGGTGACTTGACCCTAGGTGCAGTATGAGTTCCTGGATTGAATTTTGGATAAGAAAAAAAAAAATGGTAAAATTAAATCATATCTAGTTTAGTTAGTACTAATGTGTCAATGTAAATTTATGAGTATTAATACACTGATTATCTAAGATATTAACATTTGTGAACATACATAGAAACTCTGTAATGTTATAGGATGTCTCAGACAGAGAGACAGGGCACCAATCTTTTGGGAAACAAATTTATTAAGCATGCTGTCAGCAACTCAGTGAGACTTAAAAGTCTGAGCCCTGAGAACAATGGGGGCTTTCCTTACATACCATTTAGGGCAGGTTAAAGAAGTGGGAGGTACAGCTTGTTCCACACATGGTCACATACTATTTTACTGGTCACTTTTAACCTCTGAGGTAAGGCGACCCTTCTCTGGTCTCACTCCAGGTGACATTCCTCAAATCCGGTTTTGTTTGTTTGTTTGTTTCACTGTTACACTCATTATCTCCCTTCCCCCTCACTGCCTTCCTGCAACAGTAAGGCTAAATTATCTAAATAAAAACTTGAAAATTCTGCACTCGAGGATATGAATTGGAAGTTTAATGCATACCTCATAATTCATTCATAATTTTATTTGTTGAGGTATACACCAAACATGGAAAATGTGTATACTTTCTTCTGTTCTAATATGTAATTACATTGATTGTCAGTCAGAGATAGGGTACATGTATAACAGATTTATTAATCTCTAAAAATTTCTAATATGACAGGTAGAATTGGATGTAAATTTTTCTCTAAAAGACTCCTGAGAATCTGTCTTATTCCATTATTGAAATAATAAATATGCACTGTAAGTGAAAGTAACAATCACAATGGAAGACAAACTCAATTACATAAACCTAATGAGATCCTTCTAGTCATCAAAGTGTTGTCCATGGTTAGAGGAATTTTGAAAAATTCGCTTTCATAAGTCAATCTCAGACCTAATAACCCCAAATCTTTATAGTGGTTTGGCACAGGAAACCACATCAAAATACATCAATAAACAAACTGATAATATGATTTGAATTCAGTTTTGAGATGATAAACTTTGATAGTCCAGTAAACTATAGTCTAAGCCTGTTGTTTTATTTTTATCTGTGTTTCTTATTCATCTTCATAGATGCCATTTTTATTATACTTGAACAATGATTTGGGGCATAAACTACTGAGTGAAGTCAATTACAAATTTCAGAATATTCATGTTGAAAATAAATGCATATATGATTTGTTAAAAGGGATGTTAAAATAATTTCACAATTTAATGCTCATAAGTAAGAGCATTGCCAGTGAGTAACAAGCAAAGGTACACCTTGGGTGGAAATCTGGAAAGACCACAGAGAGGCAGAGGCTATCTCAGATTCTATAGCACCATAAAGTTTCATTGTTTTAGGAAACAATGCCATATATTTATCCAATAGTAACATAAGAACAAACAGTTTTAAAAGTCTATAACTTAAATGTTTCAATTTAACTATGGATGTGTATGCTGAAATAAATAAAAGAGGGGAACATATATCTCAATGTTTCCATTGGAGATATTCTCCAGGGAATTTAGAATGGACCTTTGAGTGCAATTATCATACTAACCTCAAAAGAGCATAGATATTAATTGAGTAGTTTCTTTATGAGGCTAGTGGTTTAGGAAGAGGTGCGCTATAAAAAGGTTGCATACACTAGATTGCTGAAGAAAATCTTTTCTGTGGAATCATCTGAAATCTGCACATAATTCCAGTTTTGACCAAAAAATAAACTTAATTCCCAAGAAGGCACAAAAATAATTACCTTAATCAAGTTGACTTATATATTAAGTCTACCAATGGAAGGTAATATATGTAAAACCCATTACTATCACCAAACCACTACTATTTTTAGCAACCTTGTAATAATTATAAGGTGAAGGACTGAAGGACAGACTGCAGGAGGTCCCAAAGGATAATAAGTGGTCAAGGAGACACTTCTCCTCCTTAGGAAATGCCTGTTTGCATCTGAAAGGCATCTCCACCCACAGGCAATGCAAAAATAGGCTATAAAACCCCACTCCCCATCCTGGTCCATGGGGGATTGCCAGTTTCCAGTTCCCCCTGCATTCCCCAATATGCAGTCTTTCTGTTCTCTTTTCTCCAACTAAATTCTCTACAAATAAAATCTTTCTGACTTCTGCTGTTAGAGTCTGTCTGTGCTTTCAGTCTCAGAGCATGCTCAAGAACCCTGAGCACCTGAAATTTGGGCACATGTCATCTGTGCATCATATTTGGCTATGCACAAAAGGACCAGCCATCACCTGAGGTCAGTATAGGTTGTGCCAAACAGGGAAAGACTGCCTAGGAATATGACTGTGAGCGTCCAGTACTCTGGTGGAGTCTTTCCCACTAGAGACCCCCCACCACAGCCTAGCTACAGTGGAACTATAAGGTAGACTTTTTCTCCCTCTCTCTCTGTCTTGTTAAGGATGGTTTCTTCCTTGGGAAGCTGAAGAAAAGGTCCGAGCCCACTACAGCTGTATGGTAGGCAATCTGAGGAAACTCAGAAACTAGGCAGGGGATTATACTGCACTGCCAATGCTATATGGGTGGAACCCAACTTCAGGGCACCAAGCTTTTTCTTTTTTCCTCTCCTAAAATGCTAACACTCTCTTTCAAGATCTGACCAGCTTAAGGGGAGGTCCAAAAGCAGCCAGTGGAAAAGAAAGTTTGTCTTCAAGCCACAAAAGGTGTTTTGGCCAGGGCACTCACCAGTGTCACCCAAAGGCTGGAGATTCAACTTTCTGACCCACCCTGAGGCCCCAAAGGAGGCTGTCTCAGACTTCTCCAGCCATGTCCGAGGCAAACTGACAATCAGATGTCTTACACTTCTTTCATGGTTTCCATGGCCCGAGAGTGGAGGTCATCTCTTGCTTCCAGTGCTCCAGTACTGCCTTTGGGCAGGATTGACCTGTGCAGCAGGGATGATCAATAATCCCTAAGGCATTGAGCCTGGAAAATCTCTTTTCCCCCAAACCTCAGCCTCTCCTTCCCCTTTCCCAGGCAGTTCAGGATGGGTGTCCCCCTCCCCATTTTGCTCTAATAGCAGTGAGCTTCTTTCTTTAGGGAGTTTGGGAAAAATCCCTACAGGCACCAAAAAGTGATAGTCTCCAATTTAGGCTTAACTGTCTTTGTCAAGCATCAGGTTAACTGGTTGAACAGGTTCTGCAGCCTGCCCTCAGGGAAAGAAAAAAAAAACAGTTAAAAGGCCAAAACCGCAGGTCTCCGTTTTGCCCCTTACTGGAGCAAAAGTCTCCAGATGCTCTCTCTCTCTCTCTTTCTCTCTCTCACTCTCTCTCTCTCTCTCTCTCTGTTTTCATAGAAAGCATATACACCTCACAAGATATATACGGGAACAAAAGTCTACTTCATCAGGAGTCCCCATCCAAGCCTCTACAGGGGTCCTCCTTCTGGCCATGCAAGCCCTCTTAGTTACTTTGATAGAGTTATATTTTAATTACAAGCATTCAGCTGGTAGAGGAGAACTAGGCCTACCTGGGTCAAAGGGCAAACAGGCAAGTCAAAATAGATGGGAGATTGGTCAAAGATCATCTCTGGGGGGTGGGTGCAACTGAGATATCTATCTGTAAATCCTCCACAACTTTACCCATGTGTGGCAGTGGAAAAAGCAAGGGAGAGCAGGACACCCTCTCCCACTAGAGTTTCTCCTCATCTGGGGAACTCTTAGATAAAAGTAGAAGCCTGTGTTAAGATGACCAATTTTCTCTTGTTTCCCTTTTTAGATGAGAAATCAAGCTCAGGGATCCAGGAAGGATCCCCCTTGCCTGCTTATTAAAACACTGGAAAGGTCTTGATCCAGAAAGTCTTCAGTAAAAGTGACTCAAGTTTTACTGCACACAGGCTTGGCCACAGTATCCTCTGGGAGATGAGGAAAGATGGCCAGAAGGAGGAAGCATTAATTACAATACCATTCTTCAATTAGATATGTTCTGTAAAAAGTAGGGAAAGTGGACTGAAGTTTCATATGTTCAATTGTTCTTTTTCCTAAGAGACCACCCAGAATGGTTAAACAAAGCAGGCTAGATACCCAGACCATGGTAACCCTTTGGAAATAGCCCCCAAACTCCCTTGAACCAAAAAATCCACCTAATGCTCCATCAGCTCCCCTTGGTCCCCCTTACCCAGCTACCTCACACACTAGATGCTGTCCCACAGGATTCTACCCCCTCCAGTTAATTCCCAGAGGGGACAGAGCTCATGTTCCTTTTAGAGTAAGTGAACTTAAAGGAATAAAAAAGGATTTAGGAAATTATACAGAAAACCCAGATCATTGCATCCAGGAATTTAGAGAAGTCAGCCAAAACTTTGAACTGAGCTGGAAAGATGTAATGCTATTGCTACCTCAGACTCTCACTTCTCTGGAGAAACAGTGGGTTCCAGATCAGGCAGTCACAGCTGGAGACAATTATCACTTAGATAAAAACGACCCTACAGCCCTGTCTCAGACTGGGCCCTCACAGGAGGAGGAGTGGGAGGGAGAAGAAAGGCAAAGACATTGTATACTTAAAAGGGAACCTCAATATCTAATTCCAGCAGATCAGGCAGTGCCTAGTTATGACCCTAAGTGGGACTTTGAAAATGAAAAGGATGAATGGAGTCATAACCACTTCATCCACTGCATTCTTGAGAGTCTAGGGAAAGCCAAGGTAAAACCTCTTAATTTCTCCCATCACAGCTGTACAGCAAGCACCCTTAGAAACTCCAGTCACTTTCCTACAGAGACTTAAGGATGCTTTACAAAGGCATACCAACATTATGCCAGAGTCACAGGAAGAGGAAATCATCCTAAAAGATAAATTTCTAACACAGTCAGAACTAGATATCCATAAAAAGCTTAAGAAATTGGTGGCTGATGGGAGCAGAGATCTGGACCAATTGGTCCATGTAGCCACATCTGTATACTATAACAGGAACTTAGAAAAAGAAAGGAAGGACCTGAAAAAGGAAAAGAGAAAGAATAAGCAGCAGGAGGCTCTGATCACAGCACTCAGAGAGACTCCCTCAGGGCAAAGCCCAAACCTGAGGACATGCTTTCAATGTAAACAGGCAGGCCATTTCAGGAGGGAGTGCTCCTGGAGAAAGCTACCTCCAGGACCCTGCCCCATTTGTCAGGGAAAACATTGGAAGACACACTGTCCCTAGTTCCCCTGGGAACTGAGGCCAGACCCTCCCTGGGGCTCCCATCCAGGCTCTGTAACCACCATAAAAACAGAAGACCCCTGAGTTAAGCACAAGATCAGCCTCCTTATCAATACTGGAGCCAGCATCTCAACTATTCTTTCTCTCCTGGACCCAGGTCCTCCAAGAAAATTAGTGTTCAAGGCAGATCAGGCCAGCCTCTAGAGCGTTATTTCACTCAACCTTTAGCCGGCTCCTGGGGAGATTTCCATTTCTCTCACTCCTTTTTAATTATCCCAGAAACTCCTACTCTTCTACTAATGTGAGACCTTCTATCTAAATTGGGGGTACAGCTACTTTTACTCCCAAGAGAGTACTTTTGCTTGCCCCTAATAGAGGAACAAGTAGACCCCACAGTGTGGACAGATGGACACACTGTGGGACAGGCACAAACAGCTGCCCCAGTCCTAATTCATCTCAAGGACCCCTCTTGGTTTCCCCATCAAAAACAATATCCTTTAAAGCCAGAAGTTAAGGAGGGGCTAATTCCCATTATCAAAGACTTAAAGAGACAGGGATTGCTAATAGAATGGTCCAGCCCATATAATACTCCTATTCTTGATGTCAGGTAGGGACCAAACAAATGGATGCTAGTCCAGGATCTCCATCTGATAATGAAGCAGCAGTGCCTCTCCACTCTGTAGTTCCAAATCTCTATATGCTTTTAGCCCAAATACCTCCAGGTACCACTTACTACTCTGTCCTGGATTTAAAAGATGCCTTCTTTTGCATTCCCTTACACCCTAAAAGTCAACCTATCTTTGCCTTTGAGGACTCCACAAGGAAGCCTGGACAGGTCACGTGGACTGTCCTCCCTCAGGGATTCAGAGACAGCCCCCACCTCTTTGGGTTAGCTCTAACCCAAGACTTGGTAGAATGGCAATATCCACAAGCTACTCTTCTACAATATGTAGATGACATCCTGCTCTGTGGACCAAATGAGCCTGTCATTTCATGAGCTAATGAGTCCTTACTAAACTCCTTAGAAGATAGAGGTTATAAAATCTCTAAAGAAAAAGCCCAATTGTGTCAGTCTAGGGTTACATATTTATATCTTGTCCTGGAGAAGGTCTTGTCCTGGCAGGGTCACAGTCCTGCCTCAAATCTAGCTTGACTCCTCCTTCTGCCCCAACCACCAATCAGAACCATAAGATCCTAACCAATCAGATCATTCTGAGTCACACTGAGGGGTATTTAAACCCTTGCCCTTCCTGCTTCTCTCTCTTGGCTCTCTTGGCTCTCTCCCTCTCCCACCCAGCAATAAAGAATCTCTTGGCCAGATCACTCCTCTCCACATGGTCACTTTTGAGGTCTACATCTCCAACATTTTGGTGCCATGACTCGGATCAGAGCTCCCCACTAATCCTGGTGGGACCCCGATTCTGACTCACTCACCCCATGACCACCCTGAGGACATGACTGGCCAGGACTTATCCTCCCGATTGCCCTTGCTCACATCCAACACCGGACATTCTTTGGTTGAGTCCACCTACCTTTCTTGGGTTCCCTTTGAGGTCCCTCCCTTCAGTGTCTCTGGGGTTTTAGAACACTTCCCCTGCTTTGGGCTATCTCTGGGCTGCTCAGGCAGTAGAGGGATCCCCGTCTCTGCAGGACTTGGATTTTACAGGGTCTGGGACCCTATAAAACCTAGGCCTAGGTAATCCAAGCCACTGGCCTCTGGCCTGCAAACCACCTGAACTCAGTGATGACTGATTCTCGTGCACTTTGCATTTTCTCAGATATTTCTGCTGAGTGGAGACACTCCACAGTACATAATATCCTCCTCTCCCATTCCACGACCGGTCCCTCATAGTGGGTGGCTCTATATCTTCTCTGCCATCTGACTCCCCATTGAGATGCCTCCTCAATAATTTGGACACCTTGGGTTTGACATAAAACCAAAAAATTTGATCTGCTTTTGCACTCAAATCTAGCCCACTTATCTTTTAGACAACCAAAATCACTGACCCCTTTTTGGGTCTTTAGATCCCAAACTTTTACAGGACATATAACTGCAGGGAGCAATTGGGATGATGGGGAGAGATTCCATTATGTTCAAGCCTTTTCATACCTCTGTCTAAAACTGGCTCTCTGACTTCAAACCCTCAAACCCTCCCTCTGTACTTTCTGTTCCCGTGTGCAGATTCTATCAGCCTGTAAACCAGTTTCTAAATCAGCCAATTCCTCTCTCCAAACCTCCTCCTTCCCCACGTAAACAGACTTCTTGCACTGCATACCATACCTATCTCCTCCTATCTTCCTGAAACACTTCCCCTGTCATGGAGTTAAGCAAGCCACTCCTTGCCAAATCTGGCCTCAAGGCAGTTCCAGCTCTGGAGAGGTCATGCTCCCTTCCTGTGGGATGAGACAAAGCCCCGAATTTATTTGGCAACCAGAGAGTGGAGGTTTCATTTTTGCTGAAAGCCTGCCAGTACCAATCAATGAGAGCAACCTGGAGACACAGGTGATGGCTAATCCCTTAAGTGAGTGTCATGCCTCCAGGCTCTGCCTTCCCCTCCCTTACCTAAGATGTCAGCACAACTTTTCTGCCTCCTCCATGGTCTTACCACGTGTCCTTTGTCTCTGTCTGCCTTCCCCTCCCTGGGCTTACTAGGACTCGGCCTCCCATGAAAAACCTGTAGCATGGTACCTATGACTTAAGTTATTCCAACTAGCTTGCCAGACCTCTCAGTCTAAAGTAACTTTAAGTCAGCTGCTTTACAAAAACACTTACAAAAAACTGCAGCTGCCATGCTCACACTATAACTCCACCCCCACAAGGGGAGGAGGGAAAGCAAACAGGCGTACCTCTGCACAGGATGCCGGCTTCTGGACACAGCAAAAACGCCTGCTATAGTTAAGAAAATCCATGGAGAGGACCCTGTACATCCTGGGGTGCCAGCCACATGTGGCGATGGATGTGGCCTGCTGCCACTTCCCCTAGGATAAACATGCATAGAGTACATGGGAAGGGGGAGGGGCAACAGGCTGCAGGATCAGGCCTAGGCAGTCAGGGTCATTTGTCCCAGGTGTGTGTGGAGGGAATGGCTTTGCACAAGTCCTGCTCCTAGTCCCACCTCACACCTCAGGGCATTAGACTCAGCCCTTGTAAGCCAATTATTAGCTCAAGGTTATAGTTCCAGAAATAACAAAATGGACATTACTGTGGTCTCTAAATTTCTCATTAAGAATTTTCTATACCTTTGGCCTCAGCATAAATTTTTCCCTCCAAATATTAACACTAGTTGTCCTGTATGGCACTGTTATTGGCCTAAAATGCCCTCTGAATGCTCTTCTCTAACTTTACAAATGATTTCTTTGATAAAAAGGTCGTCTTTATTAAACAGGCTGCCTGCTGTTAGCTAAAAGACAGGATCCTAACGTTTTGTTCTTTGTAGATGGGACCTGCATCTTCCAGCTTTTGGCTGGTAGATGTTGGAAGCTTTGTACTGAGGTCAGCCTTAGTATGCCTTGGGTGACCAAGAGAAGTGGCCTTCACAGGGTTCCTTAAATTACAATACCATATTCCAATTAGACCTTTTCTATAAAAGTAAAAAAGTAAATTGAGGTCCCCTGCACAAGTTTCTACCTTCTAAGCCACCCCAATACTCAGAACTTCTTATGAGTGCTTCCCTCTCCAACATGCAATGGTAGGAAGAGGGCAAATCATATGTCCCCTCCCAGTAATCAGATTGAAGGGAAATTTAAAAACATCTAAACAGCTGTACTGATACTCAGACAAATACATTCAAGCCTTTATCTCTGTGATCCAAACCTTTCAACTGACATGAAAGGGTATTATGCTTCTACTAGACCAGACTCTTATCTCATTAGAGAAGCAATGGGTTCTGGCCCAGGCCACTCAGGTTGGAAATGATTATGTGGCTCAAGCAGTAGAGTGCCACTTTACAAGCATAAAGTCCTGAGTTCAAGCCCAGTAGAGCCAAAGTAAAAAATAATAATAATATTTGGGGCTGAGGCAGTAGCTCAATGGGAGAATGTCTGCCAACCATGTGCAAAACCCTGGGTTCAATTCCCCAGTATTACTAAAAAATAAAAAATGATAAAGAAGATAAGTGGCATTAATGTCACTTCAGCCATCTCATAGTGGAAAAACATAGTTAAACGTAGACCTCATCCCTCATTCTTCAAGTGAGGAAACTGAGGCCCAGAACAGTTCAGAGACTTACTCTCCAGAATGCCAGGTGTCAATGTAAAATAACAACTTTACTTTACAGCAATAACTTAAAAAAAAAAAAAAAAAAAAACCTCTTACCTTTCTACAGCATCTTAAGGATGCTATCAGAAAGCATACCATGGTGGACTCAGAGTCACAGGTGAGAGAGGTTCACCTCAAAGATAAATTTCTAACAGTCAGACCCAGATATTCATAAAAAACTCAGACTGTGGCTGAAGGAAAAAGTAATTGAACCAAGTAATACAACTAGCGATGTCTGTATTTATGGCTATGCCTGAATGTCTGGGACCTTACTAACAGGAGAAAAAAAGATAAGAGATACCATGGTCTCATTGCTGCTCTCAGAGAGGGTCCCACCCAACTGGGGCCTGTATCCTGAACTTGCTACCGTGGTGGACAGGAGGAGCACTTCTGCAGATTATGCTTAAGGGGAGACAGCCCAGGAGACAGCACCACCCCCAACCGGGATGCTGCCCTCTGCAAGGGTAACCACTGGATGTCTAAGTGCCCCCATCACCAGATGGAAGGTGAGGTGCCACCTCTCATGTATTTATGGGTTCCAGCCTCCTGGACACACTCCACTTCTTGGCATCAATGTTAAGGAGCTATAATGGCAGAAAAACAAAAGGTCATTTTCCTCCTAGACAGTGGAGCCCATCTCTCTGTTTTACCTTTTTCTGCTGGTCCCTGGTCCAATGACAAAAGTTATCATTCAGGGCATATCTGGCCAGCCCCTAGAGCACTAGTTTTCCTGGCCTCTGGCCTGCTCTTGTGGAGACCTCCTGTTCTGTCACATTTTCCCCATAGTACCTGAATCTCCAGTGTCCCTGCAGGGACAGGATTTACTATCTCAATTAAAAGCTCAAATTCTCCTCCCCCCAGGCAGCCATTTCTGCTGCCCCCTCCTTCAGGAACAAATAGATTCCACAGTGTGAACTGATGAGATGAGTGTAGGGTGAGCCAGGACGGCCCTCCCTATTCAAATAAAACTCAAAAATCCCTCATGGTTTCCACACCTAAAACAATATCCCCACAAGCCTGAGGGATGATGAGGCCTTATGCTTATTCCTAAAAAAAATAAGGGCTACTAATTAGTTGTTCCAGCCCCTACAATAAATTTTAAATTCTTATAAAAGTTAATTTTAAAATACAAGTTACAAAGTAAACAACTGGAAAGGATATAGATAGGTAATAAATGTATTTTTTGAGAAGTTAAAGGAAAAAGGAATGGTTTTTTGGATGAGAAGGGATTTTGTAAAGAAGGATTTGTCCTAAAGATTGTATCAAAGAGGAAGGATAAGGACAAACCATCAAAGGGTTTAGTATGTTGTATAAAGATCTAAGTAAGTTTTAAAAGTGCATAATAAAAAACTTCAATGTGTGATAAAGTTAAAGTTGAATATTATCTAAGAGTTGCCTAAAAGATTTTTAGGGTCATGTCAAACTAAAATCAAATCCTCTATGTCTATGAAATAACAAGGTTATCTTCATATTGTTCTGCTCTGAGTAACATCTACAAAAAACCATTACAGAGAAAGATTTTATCAAAGAAATTATTTGTGTTTTCTGCTGATCTTGTCAAGCTTTAAGTACTACTAAATCAGAGTTCATTTACATATTTGCTTATGTTTCTTAAATGACCACCTTGTAACAGTGTTATCTGAATATGGTACAAACATTTAAAAAGTTAAAAGTGTCAATTTATATAAAATAATGTGCTAAAGCTCTCTTTTATCCAAGAGTGTTACATTTAAATCCTGACAGTCCCTGCCTCCCACAGGTCACCTACCTAGGTGTGGCCTTGAAGGTACAGACTCACTCCCTGAGTAATAAATGCATCAACCCAATCTTCCATTTCCCAACCCCCATACCATAAGACAGCTTACAGCTTTCCTGGCAGTTATAGGATTTTGCAGAATTTAGATCCCTAGGTACTAGTCCCTGAGCAGACACATTTTTATGCTCCTCCTAATATTCCTATTTAGGTCTTAGATAATGTATGGCCACCCATTTCTCTCTCTGTAGTTGGAGGACTCTTGAAATTTTCTAGGGAACAACATTTCACAGTGGTTCCCCTGGTCAATGCCCATCCTAATGTCTATGTTCTTGCTCTCTTATTCTTAAGCTTCCTCCCTTGTATCATATTACATGTCTGGTATTGCTAATCAAAAATTTAACCAGTTGTATCTCCAGGGATACTAACCTCTCTAAAACTCGAGGATAGTTGGCTGATTCCCACCATGTGGATGTCGGAGGATTGGCTCAAGACTCTTTATGACCTTCAGGGAAGAGGAAGTTTTCATTTTCAGAGCCTGGGTGTACGCCATCATGAGGCTTACCACCCCAACATTGTTTGCCAACTAACCCTCCCTTTCCCTACGCTGCCCCTTGCCAGCTTGAAGAAGCCAGAGCGAACACAATGACCTCCTTCCTTAACAAACAAAAAAGGGAGGAATGTTGGCAATAATGGTGCCAATAGGTTTCAGTTCTTACTGCACCCTTAAGCTTCTGTTTCCCAGGGTCACAGTCCTACCTCAAGTCTAGTTTGAATTCTCCTTCTGTCTCAACCTCCAATCAGCATGAACCATAAGATCCTAACCAATCAGATCATGCTGAGTCCCACTGAGGGATATTTAAGTCCCTGCCCTTCCTGCTTCTTGCTCTATTGGCTCTCTCCCTCTACCACCCAGCAATAAAGACTCTCTTGGCCAGATCACTCCTCTCCATGTGGTCACTTTTTGGGCCTATATTTCCAACACCCATAGGGATAAAAGAGAGGTTACTTTAATAGTTTTAGGGATAACAGCATTAGTTATAGCCCTTGCTGCAATCAGTTATGGGGTGATTGCCAATCATGTAACTGCAAAAAACCCAACCAAGGTGGTAGACAGCACCTCAGACCAGGTAGGCTTTGCTATTAAGGACATACAGAGGTCTTTGTTGTCCATTGTATGATCATGGACCACCACCTGGCCCTAGATTTTATTTTGGCCAAACAAGGCAGGATGTGTGCTATTGCCAATACTTCCTGTTGCACATATATAAACACTTCAGACATTGTAGAGGAATGTGCAGACTATATTCTCCACATGCTAAATGGCTCTGGGAGCAATCTCTTGAAACCCAGGTTTCTACTCAGGTTTGGGAACAAAGAAAATCCTGGCTTCCCTCCAGGTCTTGGTTCCTACACTTTCTGGGGCCTATAATTGCCATTATTCTCTTGCTTGTGTTTGGGCCTTGCATTTTAAACTTGTCAAGTTTGTTTCTTCTGGCCTAGACTCCATCAAACTACAAATGCCTCTGGTGGAGATAAAAATGACCTACTACTGTGGTCACCTTGACAACCCCTCTCATGGTCAGCCCTGATGCTGCAGGCCCCTTCATTACCCCTTGTCAGCAGGAAGCAGTTACTGAACAGACTTCATTGTCCCTATCCCTAAGAGCAGTTAGGGTGACCATTGAGAGGGGGGAATGAAGGACAGAAGGACAGACTGCAGGAGGTCACAAAAGAAAATAAGTAGTCAAGGAGAACTTCTCCTCTCTAGGAAATGCCTGTTTGCATCTGAAAGGCATCCTTGCCCTCAGGCAATGCAAAAATAGGCTATAAGACCCCACTCCCCACCCTGCCCCACGGGATCACTGGTCCCCCTGTGTTCCCCAATATGCAGTCTTTCTCTTCTCTTTTCTCCAACTAAATTCACTACAAATAAAATCTTTCTGATATCTGCTGTTAGAGTCTGTCTGTGCTTAAATTCTCAGAGCAGGCTCAAGAGCCCTGAGCACCTGAAATTCCTGTGTGTGTCATCCATGCATCAAAGGGTTCCTCTGAAGATATAGATCTCTGCACTAAATATCAGCAGCAGCAGCTCCAGCAGTAACAGATCCAAGCCATTGTGCTAAAAATTTGTGGAATTAGCAACTGTGGTTGAGAGGAAAATCATAAATGCATGAATTAGTGGAAAGGGAAGTGGGCTTTCTTTGGATGACTAAATCCCAGGTTAATCTACTTTGAGCATCTGAGGCTTTCCATAAACTTGTGTGTGTGTGTGTGTGTGTTTAAGTATTTTGCGTGAGCTTCTAAAATTGAGACATCTTTCTTTTACATTTCTATGTATTCCAATATATATTAAAAATGTATTTTTATAGACAAGCAATAAAATGCGCCTTCACTGAAAATATGCTTGGTCAATGAAAAATGAATAAATAGGAACACTTGTAAATGTGGGAAACCTTAAATGATTAAGTCAACTTAACAAAATAAATACATAATACCCTCCTGAGTAATGTGACAAAAAGTCTGAGGCAAACTTGGTTCAGTTTCACTGAAGCAGATTCACATTTCTTTTTCACATATTTATGTCAATTGAATTCAGAAAATCATTCCTCAAATCTCAGTGAGATCACCTTATGATGTAATTCTTTGTTTTAAATATTTATTTTTAGATATTTTATCATTGACTTCAAAAGTACTGTTTGGCAATGAATTGTTTATCAGCTGATGTCATAACCTTTAAATTGGAAACAATCAAACAGATGATACCATTTGAGCTATGCTATCAATTAAGGTTGTCAAGTGAACTGAGATCACCAATAGAGAGAAAGGGTAAGTGACAGGGAAAAACAGAAGTATAAATGATCTTTATATTAATAATGTATGGGAGCAGGCTGTGTATAATTTTCTTTTTAAAATAAATTTAACAAAGCTTTATCTAGTTCAAAAGAATATTACTTTTTTACATCTAAGATTTTATTAAACTTCTAAGATAATCTTGTAACCTTAGTTGTTAAATCTTAAAAAGCTAAGACTGCAACATAGAAATATTATTAAAGTCACAAATTATAGTTTATTTTCCTAAATGAGCTTTACATTTCCTAAGAGTCCGATGTAATTAAAGACAGCAAATAAGTGGTTAGGCATATCATTTTTGGTCCAGTGATACACTGGACATTCCAGTCCAGTGTCAACAGGGATCTCTTCAAATCACTCCAGATAGAGTGATTTTAGAGAGTTGCCAATTCCAAGTAATTATGAATTTGGATATTTTTATCAGTGTCTGTCATTTCTACAAAAACTGAAAATCATGTCTAAACTCCAAATCTACTTACAGTTCTTAGTTGTCAGCTTTCTACCCGTTACTCTCTCAATGGTGGGATCTAAACCAAATCTGCTAAGCCTTTAAAATTCAGTCCTTCTTCAATTTTCTTTATTTGTTCTTCAACAGATGAATTAAAAATCTGAGTTGTTACAAATGGCTGGGAACAATCTCACTGAACTAATGACTGTCTTCACACTCACTGGATTTGCAAGTCAGTCAGAATTACAACTGTCTTTTCTTGGCATTTCTCTTCATTTATTTCTTCAGTATCATGGGGAATATTGACCTAATCATGTTGATCAGGATTGACCCTCAGCTTCACACCCCTGTATACTTTTTCCTTAGCAGTTAACATTCATTGACATAATTTATTCTTCTACTATAACACCCAAGTCAAACTGGTAAATTTCCAATCAAAACAGAAATCCATCTCCTTCATTGGCTACTTTGTTCAAATGTATTTTTTGTTGGTTTGGTGTGCAGTGAGTGTTTTCTTCTGGGATCAATGGCCTATGATCACTATGTAGCAATCTGCAATCCCTTATACTTAGTGATGATGTCCCAGAAAGTGTGTAACTGGCTGGGAGTAATGCCCTATGTGCTGGGCTTCACAAATTCTCTGTTATCTGTCTGTATGATAAGCAGTTTGGCCTTTTGTGATTCCAGCATCAGTTATTTATTTTGTGACACAGCTCTTTTGGCCCCGTCCTGTACAGATGCATTCATCACAGAATTGGTGACCTTCATTCATGCTGGGTTCACTCTTTTTTAGTTCTCACCTCATTATCACAATCACTCATCTCTCCATCATTGAAGCTATCCTGAGCATCCAGTATGCAGCAGGCAGGCAGAAGGCTTTCTCCACCTATGCATCCCACCTTGCTGCTGTCACTATATTTTATGTATTCCTCATATTCACATATATGAATCCTGATGACACATTATCGCTGACCCAGACACAGGTGGCATCTGTGTTCTACCCCATTGTCATTTCCTTGCTGAATCCACTAATTTATAGTCTGAGGAACAAAATGTGAAAAATAGGCTCCTGAGAATCATGTACAGAAAACATTTTCCATGACCAGTCTTCCTCATTGCTATCAAAATGGACCTGAATGGTTTCAGATATTCAATTACTTCAGTGATTAGGAAAATATTAGAATAACTTTAAAATGTGACCCACAAACTAAATGGAATTTATAGTCTTAAAATCTGAGAGGTGAGTTATTATTTTCATTGTAGATGTGGACCCTCTGAGTTATTGTCTTAGGTCATTTCAGCAGGTAAATTGTTCATACATTAACACACACAGGAAGAAAAGAGTCACCATGCAATTGCATTGAAACAAATTAAAAAGTTGGTAAACTGACCCTCAATATGATATAATACTCTGCTTTCTTGGCTATTAGCAAATTGAGTATAAAAGTAAAGTAATATATTAACTAACAACCTTAATGGCAGTTGCTAATAAAAAATAATGAATACTAGCCACAGGAGGAAATAAAAGATTGAAATCTTTTTTTTTTTTTTCATTTTTCTCTTATTATTCATATGTGCATACAAGGATTGGTTCATTTCTCCCCACTGCCCCCACCCCTCCCTTACCACCCACTCCGCCCCCTCCCTCTCCCCCCACCAATACCCAGCAGAAACTATTTTGCCCTTATTTCTAATTTTGTTGTAGAGAGAGTATAAGCAATAATAGGAAAAAAATCGGGGGTTGACAATATTTTTGGCAAAGGATATAGTAAAAAATTTTTATTGTTTCTTAACAACCACTTCTTAAAATTCAAATGGTTTTAGGGTAGATTTAAAAAAAGAAGGACGTCATTAAAACAGTATTCATCATTTATCATGGCAAGTAAATTTCCCTTAATATTATAGTGCACATTTTGTTTTGATGAACTCAGTTCTTGCACTTGCCAGGCAGACATTCCTGAATCATGCCGTCAGCCCTGACTAATGATTCTTTCCAAGAATATCCACTGCTGTGTTTTAAATTATTTGCCAATAACTTAGTTCACAAAATGAAAACTAGCAGAAAATTTAAAAAACCTCTGTAGTTCTCAAATTCTTATTCAGGACAAATTTATCAAAGTAGAATTAAGATATAGTATCCTCTAAATGAATGTGTGAATATTTGTATATGTATGACATGTGTGAATGTATGTATATATATGACATATATAAACATAATTTGTGTCATTTCCTGTGTACTCTTTGGCAACTTTCCTTCACTTAAAAAGTGTGCCATCTGATAATAATTTTTTGAATGAAATCTGGGAAATGAATATGTTCTCAGGAGATAGGCAAAAATCAAGACTCCTTTTGCAGTATTTTGGGCTTGAAAAACAGTGGATTTCCCAATTTAAAAATCTACATGTGGTGTCATCTCTTATTTGTACACCTGCTAAGTATTTGAAAATCATCCCTTTATGTGACATATCACATGTATCTGGTGAACTGATTATTTGCACTTACCTGATTCCTTTAGGTTTGTAATATTCTTTAAAACAAAACTCTTAAATTAAAGATATGACTTATCTTTTTTAGATTTTAATACAGAAATGTTACCAAGGAAATATTTGACAATGAAAATAGATTTTTGTGGCATTCCCTGAATTTTGGTCAGGTAGAAATTTCCTTCATTTTCCAGTATTTATCTACACATTCTGGAATTATAGTTTTAATTTCCTTTGATATTAATGGTTGTTTCAGAAGGCATGGTTCTGTTTTCTATTTATTGTTGTTTAATTGTTTTCTAATTAAAACATTTTTTAACCCAACCAATATGATTTTAAGTTATTTTTATGATTTTTTAAAGGATTTTGTATAAAATTGCATTTGATTTTTTTCCTAAATGCTTTCTGAATGTTTAAAATTCAATAGAATATGGCAAATGAAAAGTCTTAAATTAAAAATTAATAAATGAATAAATAAATAATAGCCTAGTTTTATCAGTTAATAATTAACAGTTTTTATACAATTTCAAAACTGTCAGCTTACTTAATATACATTATATTTTACTACTTTATTAACTTTTTTCAAAAATTTTGCCCTATCCTACATCAAAGATATCAAAAAGAATTATGACTCATTTTCATTTTGATATCCCTGTGTCCTAGAATTATATTTGTTGGTATTCCTAAATATTTTGTTTGAAATTAAGAATAATACTTAGTAAACATTAAACTTTTACTGTTATACTGTTTTAACTCATCTCTGATTTTATTAATGTTTTACTTTATTTCATATATTCATAAATTCTCTCCTCATTTGTATACATTTTTGCAACATAGTTTTCCTTTCATTTGCTTATTTACATTTCTATTATTTAGTGTATTTACCTTATTTATTTATGTTGCATAAATGTTCCAAAGTACCTTTGTACTTTGTAGAAAGCTTTTAAGTTGACAAAAATTTTCTGTTTTAACTAAATTAAGACTATCTTATATTCCTTATACTATAGGCAAAAATAATTTGTGCATTGTTACTAAATAATTCTAGTATGTAGGTAATATTGAAGATATAAACTAACCACATTTGCCCTATAATTTCAGTATTATATCAACGTGGATTTTTCATAAGATATTCTCACAAATAATTTAAAATACATTTATTTGGATCATGATGCCATGTCAAAACGCTGTATAATATATGCATGATTTATAAAAATTGTATGATAATTGAAAAATATGAATATCTGTTTTTGCTTACAAAATTAATTGGAAGAAAGCAATAGTAATAATATATTTGCTCAGCACTTACCATGTTCAGACAGTATCTAAAGAGCTTTAGATGGATAATAAACATATTTTATTTTTACAAGATTTTAGGCAGGCTCCAGCATAGCAATTAACAAATTTTACAATCATGTAATACAAAGCCATTCTTTGTTGAAGTAAAAGCTGATTAACTTTCTCAGAATTTTCTGTTTTACAGGTGTCACAACCATTCCATCTGTGTGAGTTGATTCTATACATAGAGTAAATTTGGAGTTGATTCTGTACACAAAGTAAATTTGGAGTCTACATCAACATTTTCTCTATTATAATACTAATCCAAGTAACTATCACTTCAGCTTTTAAATTATTTTTATAGTCACTTTACTCCTTGTCTAAAGTTTAACCTTATTCTCCTCCTGAAAAACACTGAAATTAGGCTCAAGAAGAATAAGGATTAAACTTTTTGAGTGACAATGCTAAACAGTAGATGGAAAATTTCCCTAAAAAACCATGAGACCTTATCACAAGAAAAAGCCAACATTTTTTTATAAATGCTACTAGTAGAAAATATTTTTCTGCATCCTTGTATCTATGAGTTCATTCCTTAGATCTGTCATGCTCAGTTTATTGTTACTGCATGAACTTGTAACTCTGCCCTGAAAATGTTAGTCTCTCTCTCTCTCTCTCTCACCACACACACATATATTAAAATTATATTATATTCATATTTATATGCACACTTATCTTGTATTTCCAGTTTCCATGTATGAGGGAAAACGGGATCTTTAACTTTTGAACCTGGTTTACTTATCATAACCTATTGTTGTCCAGTTCCATACATTTGCCTGCAAACAATATAATTTCATCCTTTATGGCTGAATAATACTTCATTTTGTATATATACCATATTTTCTTAATACATTCTTCAGTTGTGGGGCATTTTGTCGGTTTCCAACCTTGGCTATTGTGAATAGTGCTATAATAAACATGGGTGTGCAAGTGGTTTTAGTGTATCCTGACTTACATTGCTTTGGTTATATAAGCAGAAGTGGTGTTTCTGGATTAAATGGTAGGTCCAGTTTTAGTTTTCTAAGGAAACTCTATAATTTTTTCTTTAATGATTCTACTGATTCCCATATCCACTAACAGTTTATAATGTTCATTTTTTCCTACATTATTGCCAACATTTATTATTGTTTGTGATATTGATGTTAGCCATTCTGATTGTTGTTCTGATTTGCATTGTTTTTACAGCCAGGTATGTTGCACATTTCCTCATGTAATTACTGAAATTTTTGTAATTAAGGGGAATTATCTGTTCATTCATTTGCCTGTTTATTCAATGGATTGTTGTTTCTTTGGTGGTAGGTTTTGAGCTCCCTGAAATTCTTGTTATTAATACCTTGTAAGATTATACCTGGCAACGATTTTCTTACATTCTATAGGCTGCCTCTTCAGTCTAATGACTGTTTCTTTTGCTATGCAGATACTTTTTAGTTTGATGCAGTCTTACACATCAGTCTTTCTTTTAATTGCTGAGCTATTAGAGCTCAATTCATAAAGATATTGCCTATGTCTATATGGCCAAGTGCGTTCCTTATTCTTTCCTGGTATAAGTTTCCAGTTTTCGGTCTTTCCAGTAAGATCTTTGATCCACTTTAGATTGATATAGTACAAGATAAGACAATGGTATCTTGTTTCTGTCATTGGCTAAAAACTCTACCAAAAATCTCTTTGATCTCATAAACACATTCAGCAATGCAGCAATGATCTTGTAAGGTACAAGGGACTGTTCTAATTTTTTATATTTTATAAGAATTTTATATGGCATACTATGTGATTTGTTTTGGAGAAGGTTCCATAAGCTGCAGCGAAGAATTATATTCTGCATGTGTTGGATGCAATTATATGCTATAGAAATATATTGATTCCATATGACCTAAGCTGAATTTTTTCAAGAATAGTCAAGAGATACAGTGGGACTGCAGAAGCTAAAGTTTACCACTGGAATCTCTTTTTTGATTCTTTGTCTGGATGATATATTTGTTAATTTAGTGCAGTATCGAAGTCACCACTTTATGTCCAGTAATGTTTGTTTCATGCAATTGGGTGTAGCAACATTTGGTGCATACACTTTCACTAATGAAAAACATATACCAAAAATCTCAGTTATCCAGCTTCCATGGACGCTAAAGTAATCGTTCTACCTACAATGTATAATTTCCTTTCCTACCCCTTAATGATAGGAGTGGCCATATGTGGTTGTGTGGGGTTTTTTGCTAATGAAATGGGACAGTGGTATACGGAGCTGGTTTGTACTGGATCATTCCAGTAAAAATTTGTGAGTCACCTGCTAACAAGTAAATACATAAAGTAAAAAAAAAATAATTTTTTAACAAACAAAATTGCAATCATTCTATTTTATTGATCTATTTTCATTGTTTTTTTTTTTTTTCTTATAGAACTCTGCTTTGAACTCAGGGCCTCCTGCTTGCTAAACAGATGCTCTACCACTTTAGCTACTCTGCCAGTCCTGCATTTCCTTAATATACTGTACCCTTCTTTATCTCTTCTGAACAGTTTTGACTTGAAGTCTACTTTGACAGGTATAAGTGTGGTTACTTCTGCTTGTTTTTATCTTCCACTTGTTTGGAACAATGTTTACATCATGTACCTTTCATCATGTGTGTGTATGTGTGTGTGTGTGTGAGTGTGTGTGAGTGATTGCCAGTTTTGCATGTTTCTTGTATACAAAAAACAGTTGAATTATGTTAATACAATCATCTAGTCTGCATATTCTAGCAATCTTCTGAATTGGAAATATTTGAGTTATTCCTAATCCTCATTTGTTCATCTATTCTGCTCATGAAATTTACTTTTTCCTGAACTGTCATTTTTCTCAACATCTCTCTTCCTCAGTAAGATAAGAATCTGGACAAATGGTTAGGAATGGCTTTATATTGTACTTATCTTGAAAAGTCTGTATGTCTCCATCTATTTTAAAGGGTAGCTTTGCTGGATAGAATAATCTTGGTTGGTGGGTTTATTTTCAAATTTCAGAGATTGCAACATATATATCTGTATCTATATATCTATATCTATATTTATATCTATATCTATGTCTATATCTAAATCTATATCTACCTATCTATATCTACATCTATGTTTTTCTAGATTTGAGGTTTCTGCTGAGAATCCTGATCAGATTCTCATGAATTTATAAATAAGGTGGCAGCTTTCAAAATTCTTCTTTATTTAGAACTGTTGGCATTTTATCAATAATTTCCATGGAGATGTTCTTTTCTGGTCATGTACTCTTGGAGTTCTCAGTGACTCATTTATTTAAATGTCCATATCTTTCCCTACATTTTGGACATTTTGTGCTATAATTTCATGAAATAGATTTTGTATACCTTCAGCATGTATCTCAGTTCCTTCTTCAATCTTGTAGATTCTTGTTGTTTGGACTTGATCATGTCCCAGAATTCTTGAAATTTCTCATTATCCTTGTTTATTTTCTCTTTCTTCTTTCTGTCTGTATGTAATAGTTACCTGATCTTGTGTTCAGTCTCTGAAATTCTTTCTTCTGTTTGATCTAGTATATTAGGTTGCTCCCTACTGACTTACTTTGTTCAGTGGCTTTAGTTTTTCACTTGAAAAAATTCTCACCCATGTTGCTGACTTTCTCATCCATGTCAAAAATTAACTTTGTTACTTCATTCCTCTTTTTGCTTGAATCCTCTATGAAGGTATGAGGTGATTGACCATTTTAAAAATTAGATTTTGAATTCTTTGATATTTTAGCAATTTCAATATTTGTTCTTACAGGGCTTGGTAAGTTATGAGCTATTGAAAGAATCCTAATGCCTTTCATAATTTTATATTTCTTGTGTTTCTAAATTATAAATTTTTCATCTATTGGGATGGATATTTCTTCCAGTTGTTTTAATATTTTAGTTTATTTATTTATTTATGGTACTAGGTCCAACACCTTGAGTCACTCCACCAGCCCTTTTTTTGTGATGGGTTTTTTTAAGATAGGGTGTTGTGAACTATTTCCTTGGGTTGTCTTCAAACTGTGATATTCCTGATTTCTGACTCCCGAGTAGCTAGGATTCTAGGTGTGAGCCACTGGCACCTGGTTTGGGGGTTCTTCTTACTGGAAGATTACTATTTTAGTTGTGATCTTCCCTAGAACTTAGAGGAGAGAAATCAGATGGCAATAACAAAAACAATAAAGCAATAACAAACCAGATATTTAACTGTATTACAGAAAAAGAATCAATTACCACAATAAGTTTAGAAAAGATAAAATTAGGATACTTGTAGAATTAACAAACAGTTGAAAAATTATTAAAGTTTTAGGTATTAATGATTAAGTAATGAAAAGTAAGAGATATGAGGAGAGAGAAGAATCATGATAAGGAAACGGTTAAAAGAATATGTGGTAAAGGCATAAGAAAGAACAGTGAGACAAAACAGAATAAAATGAATACAGAAAAAGACAAAACAGGGAAGAAGGGAAAAATATACTTCAACACACAACAACATTTTTATACTCCAACAATGAACAAACTGAGAAGGAATACATGGAAACAATTCCATCCACAATAGCCTCAAAATAAAATCAAATACCTAGGAGTAAATTTAAAAAAGGATGTGAATGAAAGAGATTGAGAAAGACTACAGAAGATGGAAAGATCTCCCATGTTCATGGATTGGTAGAATCAACATAGTAAAAATGGCTATACTACTGAAGGCAATCTACATGTTTAATGCAATTCCCATTAAAATCCCAACTACTTTCACCACAGAGATTGAAAAATCTACCCTAAAAGTCATTTGGAAACAAAAGAGACCGTGAATATCCAAGGCAATACTCACAATAAAGAGCAATGTTGGAGGCATCACAATACATGACTTCAAACTATATTACAAAGCAATAGCAATAAAAACAGTATGGTACTGGCACAAAAACAGACATGAAGAACAGTGGGACAGAATAGAGGACCCAGATATGAATCCATACAACTATACCCACTTCAATTTGACAAAGGTACCAAAAATATATGATGGAGAAAAAACAGCCTCTTCAACAAGTATTGCTGGGAAAAGTGGTTACCTATCTTCAGGAAACTGAAACTAGATCCATGTCTATCACCCTGTACTAGTATCAACTCAAAATGGATCAAGGACCTAAATATCAGCTCTGAAACTCTGAAATTACTACAGGAACGACCAGGAAACACTCTGGAACAAATAGGTATATGTGAAGACTTCCTCAATAGAACCCCAGCATCCCAGCAATTAAGAGAAAGGATGAATAAATGGGACTTCATAAAATTAAAAGGCTTCTGATCAACAAAAGAAATGGTCTCTAAACTAAAAAGATCACCCACACAGTGGGAGACAATATTTGCCAACTATACATCAGACAAGGGACTGATAATCAGAATATACATGGAACTTAAGAAACTAAACTCTCCTAAAATCAATGAACCAATTAGGAAATGGGCAACTGAACTAAACAGAACTTTTTCAAAAGAAGAAATTCAAATGGCCAAAAAACACATGAAAAAATGCTCACCATCTCTGACCATAAAGGAAATGCAAATCAAAACCACACTAAGATTCCACCTCATCCCTGTTACAATCGCCATCAGCAAAAACACTACCAACAACAAGTGCTGCCTAGGATGTGGGAAAAAAGGAACTCTAATCCACTGCTGGTGGGAATGCAAGCTGGTGCAACCACTCTGGAAAAACATTTGTAGAGTTCTTAAAAATCTAAACATAGACCTGCCATATGATCCAGCAATTCCACTCTTGGGGATATACCCAAAGGAATACAACACAGGTTATTCCAGAGGCACATGCACACCCATGTTTATTGCAGCAATATTCACAATAGCCAAGTTATGGAAACAACCAAGATGGATCAAGAAAATGTGGTATTTGTACACAATGGAATTTTACTCAGCTATGAAGAAGAATGAAATCTTATCATTTGTAAGTAAATGTATGGAACTACTAGAGAACATGATTCTGAGTGAGGGTAACCAGGCTCAGAAGACCAAAAATCATATGTTCTCCCTCATATGCAGACTTTAGATCCTGGGCAAATACAGCAATGTGGTTGGACTTGGATCACATGACAAGGGGAGAGTATATGTGGGAGATATAGGAATAGGTAGAAAACCCAAAACATGAAAGCATTTGATGTCCCCACTCCAGAGGAACTAACACAGAAACCTTAAAATGACAGGTTATCATGAGCAGGGGATGAGGAACCAATGTAAAGATCAGTTAGAGTTGAATCAACATGAGTGGTAACACATGGTACATGAAAGCAAGAGAAGGAATCTTTCTATATAGCTATCCTTAACTCAACTAGAAAAAACACTTTGTCTTCCTTATTATACTTATGTCTTTTCTTCAACAAAATTTGTGATAAAGGCAGAATGGGACCTGCCTGGAACTGGGGGGGGGGAGAAAGTTTGGGAAGGAGGGCAAGGTGGAGAAATGACCCAAATAATGTATGCATATGTGAATAAATGAACAACAACAACAAAAAAAAAAAATCAGTCTGGAGGCAGGAAAAAAAAAAAAACCACCACCACAACAAAAAGGAAACTGAAAAAGGAGTCAATCTGTCAATGTTTCTTTCTTACTTAGGTAAAAGATAGATTCCTTCTCCAGGCTTGTCTTTTATAATTTCCTTTGTGGTCAGAACAGTTGTTTTTACCGTATAAAAGTACAAATAGGTTAAGCCATGCGGAGCTATTTGCCAGCTGACTCCATTCAATGTAGTAGGTAACTACCTTTACATTCAGTCTTCTGCTCCCTCAATGTGTACTCATAGTTCTCCTCTATGGCATGTGTGGCCCATGGTTATTTCTGTGGGGTGGTGAATCCAGTAGTTTCACCCTAGTTTGATGTCTCCTGACTTGTAGCTTGCATTTAATGCCCAAGTAGTTCTGTATCTGTACATCTGAGTCCAAGTCACAATCATTTTTCTGTATCTACACTGATTCCTGGCTGGTTGGTTGCTGAGATAATTGGAGGTGGTCATTAGGATTTGGAGATATGAAAACACAGAGTTTCTGCTCTTATAGAGTGAGAGGTTTGTCTACAAATTCTCTCTCTAGGTGACACCACTCCATGGTACCTGCAAGGGAGTTAAGATGCTCACGGGGCTCTTTTTGCTTGTTGTATTGGACACAGAACATCAATTTAAAAGAAAAAAAAACATTTTTTTTTGCATAGTGTCAGCAGCTGCACATGTGGGCAAGTAGGATATCTTTTTAGTGCATACACATTAGATGGATATTTTCCCTTCCTACCTTTTTGCTTAGTACTGTATATTTATTTCATAAATGTAAAGTTCAGTATTTCTGGATTTCATCTGGTCTCTGGGTATTCTTTCCAGTTGCCTTCACTTTCATTTCAGCTTCTCCCACTTCTCTCTGTAGTTGCACAGCTGATTTTTTTTTTCACATTTGTGGAAAATGTAGGAAATATGTGGTTGCCTCTAATTCACTATCATTGAATATTCTTATAGATGATTTAATGGAGGTTCTAATTGCAAAGTTACAACAAATTGAGAAACAAAACAAATGATGGCAACTTTGGATAATAAAACACAATATATCACAGTGCACATTAGTATGGATAAACAGTTGAATAAACAAGTATATAGGGGACAAACAATTATTTCCTGGATGATTATTCCAATTAATATTTTTTAATAGGGCAAGGGACATAGAAGCTGTTCTCTGAACATTATAAAACTTGTAAGAGGTAACAGTTATTGATGATTACCACAAAGCTGTAATATAATATCTTCAAGACTAAATTACCTTCCCTTAAACAAATGTTTTAATTACAGAGGAAAGGATTATAACTTTATAGTGAAGAAATGTTTCATACAGTACTTTATATGACCAGTTTTAATGTAAGTTGTTAATATACACCCTGTTACAAGATGAACAAGTTACACATATGGAACTCTTCAAAGTAATGAATAATCTCAATTTATTCATAAATCATTAGGAAAATATCAGGGGAGGAACATTTTACAAAACATCATGAATAGTACTCTGAAAAAGAAGCACAGTTATGAAAGAAAATGAAGGACTGTGAAACAGAGTTGAAGGGGGATAAGAGGCATGGCACTAAGAGGCAGGAAGGAGGGAGAAAAACAAAGCTTAGTGAAAAAAGTGAAGAAATCAATCTAAGTCTGTAATTTGAAATAATATTATGTAATTTTCTCTTTTTCATGTTTGTTTTCTTTATTGCTGTTCTGGGTGGAGGATATATTGCAGCATTTACGAAAGTATATCATCCTTGTAATTATAGCAATATTATGAGGGTGATATAGTGGCTTAAGTGGTAGAGCATCTGACTAGTAAGCCTGGAGCCCTAAGTTCAAGCATCAGTACTGCCAAAAAAAAATATTATTGAAGGCATTTAACTTAATGAAGCTGGATGAACCATGTGGAAACTCTGTAAGTTATAAATATCTAAAAAATAAAAGTTAAAACATTTGATTGGCAAGTCAAATTGAGTATATATACAAATATGAATTCAACCAAGAAAGCAGTTTTATAATATATGTTAATCCAATAATGAGGTCAACCATTGACACTACACCAAATTTCTTACCTTGTGGAGGGCCCTATTCCTGTTAGTTCACCAAATATCAGCCTATTAAATAAGCAAACTAAACTTACATGTTGAGAGATGCAATGAACTCTAAGTATTGTGAAAATAGCATCTTGCTTTCATTTTTATAGTCTCACATAAAGCCTGTGACTGTTGTTCTATGGCTGTAAAATCAATGAGTATTGAATGAATAAATAAGAGAATGGAGGGAAAGAGGAGACTTCAGGTAACACCCAATACTTCCAAAGATTTATTTTCTCAAAATTCCAACCATATGATGAAAAAAATATTATGCCCTTTTCTGGGTACCAAAATATATTTTAGTTATAAGGAAGTGATATGATATATTTACGAAAGTTTTTTCTCACAGTTTCAAATCCAATAAATTATTTTAACTATCCTATACTAAAGTGAAAAATTCAGTGTATGTGTGTGTATGTGTGCATGTTGTATGTGTACATATTTTCCTTGAAAGAAATTATAATGTTTAAAAAAGGGCTGGGGAATGGAGTACTTGCTTAATAAGTACAACACCCTAAGTTTAAACCCTAATACTGCCAAACATAATCAAACCAAAACACAGACGAACTGAATGAAAGAAGAAACAAGACCAAACTCTTTGTTGTCTGCAAGACACTCAGCCCACTGGCAAAGATACATAATCCCCTGAAAGTGAAAGGAGATAAAATGATACTTCAAGTAAACAGAATCCTAAAGCAAACAAGGGTGGCTATACTTGTATCTGACAAGCAGGCTTCAAGTCAAAATTATTCAGATATAAAAAGGTCACTACAGATTATTAAAGTAACAACCCATCAAGAAAATATAATGATGGCAATTACATATGCAGCAAACTTTTGTGCACCCAATAACATAAAACATCACCACTAGACACAAAGGGACAGATAGAGCTAAAACAATATACTGAGGGACACAGATAACACACTCATCAGTACATAGATCATTCAAACAAAAGAAACAAGTTCAAAGGTAACCTGAAATAGTTTAAATAACTTAACAGGTATCTGCAATTTATTCCAGGTAAACAGCTGCAGAATACACTTTCGTCTTACCAGCTGATGGAATTTTCTCCAAAATAGATCATAGATCATAGTGTAAGTCTTTGAGAAATACAAGAAAATTGAAATAATTTCTTTTATCTTATTAGATCATAATGGTATATAACTAGAAAAAAATTGCAAGGAAACATAAATATCTCAGCCATGTGTCAGTGGCTCAAGGCTGAAATCCTAGCTACTCAGGAGGCAGAAGGATCATGTTCCAAAGCCAGCCAGAGCAAATAGTTCATGATACCCTATCTTGGAAAACCCAACACTAAAAGGGCTGGTTGAGTGGCTCAAGAAATAAACTCTGAGTTCAAACCTCAATACAAAAAAAAAAAAAAAAGAAGAAGAAAAAAATCTTATAAAAATATCTACAACACTGAAAAGTATAAGTAAATAATAAGTTGGTCATTGAAGAAATCAAAAGGTAACTAATATTTGCTAGGATCAGTTGAGCATGAAATCACAACTTACCAGAATATTTGGAGCACAGCAAAGTTCTAAAACTGAATTTTATAGCTATGCATGTGTACATCAGAAAAATCAGAGAGATCTCAAATAAACTGTTGATGAACTTCAAGTATTAGAAAAATAAGTAAAAGCCAGAAAATGGAAAGAAAGTAATAATAAAAATCAGGTGGAAATTAACAAAATAGGAAGTTAAAGTTCAGTGGAAAGAATCAATGGGACAAAGAATTGATGATTTGTAAAGACAAATAAGTTTACCAAACTTTACTCAAACCAATCAAAAGAAAAACAGAGAAGACTTAAGTTAATATAACTAAGATATTCAAAGGGGAACATTGCACAATTTACCACGAAAATGCAGAGGATCATTAAGGAATATTTTGAAAAAAAACTGAAAAAGTATTTCAAAATATTGCATTCCAATAAATTAAAAAATTTAGAAAAACAAGGATAAATTTCTAGAAACATACAACATACTAAAATTTAATCAGAAAGATATAAGAAAAACATAAAGACCATACTTTTAAAGAAAAAAACCTAAAGACCACACCTCTAAAGAAAAAAACAAAATTAATGCTCCTCAGCTATTACATGAAATAGAAAGGGAAGAAACACATCCAAAATGGATATGAAGTCACTATTACGCTAATAGTAAAACTGAATGATGAAAAAAGAAGAAAATTATGCATCACTATAAGAACATAGGCACAAAAATCCTTAACTAAATATTTGTAAAGCAAATTCAAGAACATATTGAAAACATCACACACCATCATGAGATTTCATTCATTTCAGTGGTATAAGGTTCTTTGAGCATATAACCCTAAAGAGAAAAAAGAAAAGCATCACATGATCACATCAGTAGATGTGGAAAAAGCCATTGCCAAATTCCAGTGTCCCTTCATGACAAAAGCTTGAAGAAACTAGTAATTTAGAGAAACTAAGCATCACATGAGCTATATATGACAAACACAAAGCCAGTATTACACTGAATGGGAAAAATTTAAAGCCTTTCATGTAAAATCAGAAATGAGAAAAGGTCGTCCACTCCTTTCACCGTTATTTCATATATTGCTTGCTTTGATTCTTAGCCAGAGTAACAAGGCAGAAGAAAGAAATAAAAAGGATATAAATGGGAAAGGAAGAAATCAGATGACCTCTACTTAAATGACAGGATCCTATACATAAAAGACTCTACAGACTCCACCAGAAATCTCTTAGTTATGATAAACACTTTTGAGCATAGTAGCAGGAAACAAAATCAATAAACAAAAATCAGTAGCTTTTATATAAACCAATAACAACTATGCTGAAAAAGAAATCAGGAATGAAATCCTCTTTACAATAGTCTCTATATGTGAAAGTTAAGAATATATACAATCATGTATGGAAAAGTATTGTATAATGGAAACTATAAAATAGATATAATACAATGAAATGTATAAATTTCCCATGTTCTTGGGACAGGCAGATTTAATAGTGTTAAATGGTCAATTTCCAAAATTGTTCTATATTGCAATCCTAATAAAAATTTCCTATGATATTTTTCACAGAACTAGAAAAGGAAAACCTAAAACTAATATGGAACCAGAAAGGTCACACAAATTCACATCCCATTCTGAAGAAAAATATTAATGTCAAGGGAACCATCATACCTAGTTTTAGAGTATGCTAAAGAGCCATAGTAAAACAACAACAACAAACATGGGACTGGCACAGAAATTAACCTGTACACCAATGGAATACAACAGAGGACTCACAAAAAAATCTATGCAGCTACAGTCATGTTTCTCAGCAACATTTCCAAAAGCATAAATTAGAGAGAAGACAGTCTTTTCAACAAATTTTGCTAGGGAAATTTGACATCCACACGTAGAAAACTGACACCAGAATTCTATGTCTCACCTTATCCAAAAATCAGTTCAAAATGGACAATGACGTTAATGTAAACTTTGAAACTACTATAGAAATATATAAGGGAAACACTTCAATATCTCAGAAATTATTTCTGAATAGGACTCCAACAAATCCAAAAATATTATTCAAAATTGACATATTGAGTTTTATCTCATTAAAATGCTTCTTCACATCAAAGGAAATAATCATACATAGAGTGCCTACAGTATGGTAAAAAATCTTTTCCAATTGACATTTTACAAAGGGTTATAATCTCAACTTATAAAGAACAGAAAAATACTCAAAACAAGTTATCCATTTAATAAATTGGCAAATCATCAGAATAGATATACTTTAAAAGAAAGAAATAGTAATGACCAACACATAAAAAAAAGTTAAAATCTTTTAACCATCAGGGAACTGCTAGACAAAGCTATACAGATATTCCATTCCACCTAGTCAGAATGGTTTTCATAAAGAAAAAACCAAATACTTGCCAAGATATGTCAAAAAATGAACCCATATATACCCTTGGTGTAAAGGTAAATTAGTCCAGCCACTATTGAAGTAGTATGGAATTTTCTCAAATAACTCAGCACTATCATATCATCCAGCTATACCACTCCTACGTGTATACCTGAATGGCACAATGTCAGTGTGTAATGGAGATATCACATGCCCATGTTTATTGCTGCACTATTCACAGAGCCAAGTCAGGTTACCTGCCTGACTTGGGGTCATTCCATGGATGAATGGATAAGGAAAATGTGGCACTATACATAACAGAGCATTGTTCATACATTATGATGAATAAAACCATTACAAAATGTATGGATATGGAAATCATGTAAAGTAAATTAAGTCAGACTCAGAAAAAAACTGCAAATTTTTCACTTCTATGTGGGTTCTACATTATAAAACATTAATTCAGAGGGGGGACTATTTTGGAAGGAGACAGCAACTAGTAGAAGGGCAGGCAAGAGCGTTTAATTGGAGACATAATCAAGACCAAAATACATCATATACATTCACTAACTGTTACAATGAAACCTATTATTTTGTACACTATAAGTTATGTATATACATAACTGGCACATGAGTGAAATGTCAATAGAAGTAATGAAAAATCACTCCTGAATGAAGCAAACATTATAGAAAAACAAGGAAAGAAATAGGTAAAGAGCAAAGATTAAAATGTAATGAGCTAAGAATTTATCTGGATTACTATTTAAATTGGAAAATATTTTAAATGTCTGATCACATTTTGACCTCTGCTATGACACAGTATTAATACAAGAATTGCCTGGTTACCATAAACAGGTTTATATTGATCAATGTTGATTTCAGTGTTGGGAACATTGCATGAGAAAAACACATTCAAGGTGATTTGGTAATCACCACAACTATTTAGGAGATATCGACATAGGAAATCACTTTTACACTTTTTTTTAAATGTATATTTTTAATGCTTTTATAAAAATTCATTTATTCACATGTGTATACATTGTTTGGGTCATTTCTCCCTCCTCCTGCCCCCTGCTTCCAGGCAGAACCATTATACTTTAATTTGTTTGAAATCTCAAGGTTACATTTTGTCCCTTAATTGATGTTGGTTTTGTAATATACTAGTTAGCCTGTCTCAGCTGACTAACACTGTAGAAAAATTAAAATTCCCAAGTTAAAAATCTTCATATGGTGCCATCTTTTATGTATGCATCTGCTAAACATTTGAAAACCATCTCTTTCCATAACATATCATGTGGCTTTGGTGACCTGATTCTTTGCCCTTAGCTGATTTCTTCATGTTTGTAATATTCTTCATCACTAAATTCCTGAGATAAATGCATGACTCACTTTTTTATATTCTAATAAAGTAATGTTATCAAACAAATATGTGCACTGAATTTACATTTTGTGTTTTTCCATAAATTTTGGTGAGGTAGAATCTTGTAATTCACTTTATTGTCAAATTCTATGCATTCTAGAAGGTTTTAATTTTCTTTGATATTAATGGTTGATTTGTAGGGTATGGTCCTATTTTCCATTTTTGTTGTTTAAAATTTTGCTACAATTAATATATAGAATGTTTAAAATCAGCCCTTATGATTTTATAAAGTATTATTTGAACTTAAGGATTTTTTATGTAAAATTACATTAATTTTTCCTAAATGTTTTCTGAGCATTTAAAATTAAGTAGAATCTAACAAATATAAAGTCCCACATTAAAAAGAAATGAATGAATGAAAAAATACTCTATTTTTAGCATTAACATTTAGCAATTATTATACAATTTCAAAACTGTCTGCAAACTTACTATATCTTTTAATGTGTATTATATTCTGTTACTTAAATTCTTTCAAAATTTTGCCCTGTCCTACATCAAAGCTATCAAAAAGAATTATGACTCATTTTTACTTTCTTTACTGTGTGTTGTAGAATTTATATTTGTTGATATTTCTACATATTTTGTTTGAAATTAAGAATAGTATTTTAGTAAGCATTAATCCTTTACTGAAACATTCTTTAATTCATCTCTGATCTTGTAAATGCTTTACTTAATTTAATATATTCATAGATTCTGTCCTCATTAGTAGACATTCTTACAACATTTTTCTTTTTCTATGATTTAGAATATTTATCTTATTTGTTTGTGTTGGCAAAAATTGTTCATAGAATCTATAACATTGTAGGTAGTTATTAAGTTGAGAAAATATTTCAATTTTAACCAAATTAAGGCTACCTTAAAAATAATTTGTAAAATGTTATGAAATAATTCTATTATGTAGGTAATACAAAAGACTTAAAGTATTTACATTTTCCCTATAATTTCAGTATTAAATCAATGCATATTATATTTCTTATAAGATGTTGTCTCATATAATTTAAGATACAATCCTTTGGCTCATGATCTCATATCTAAATGTTGTGTAATATAAACATGATTTAAAACACATGTATGTAAATGCAAAAATGACACCTGTTGAAACTATTCTGGGAATTTGGGGTGGATAAAGGAGAGCAGTGAAGGGGATAAATTCAAGCATGTCATATTTAATACATTGTAAGAACTTTTGTAAATGCCATAATGTACCCCATCCAGCAAAATAATAAAAAAAGAAAGAAATGTCTACAGTAATAGCAAAATATAATTATCTATTTTTGCTTTCAAATAATTAATTGGAAGAAAGAAATAGTGATAATATATTGGCTCAGAATTCACCATGTTCAGACAATATCTAAAGAGCTTTAGATATAAAATAAACATATTTTCTGTTTATAAGACTATAGGAAGGTATAGACATAATAATTAATAAATTTTACAATCTTGTAATACAAAGCCATCTTTTCTTTGTTGAAGTAAATGCTGATTAATTTTCCCAGAACTTTCTTTATATATTATAGATGTCACAGCCATTCCTTCAGTGTGAGTTGATTCTATACATAGAATAAATCTGGAATTTGTATCAAAATTTTCTCTATTACAATACTAGTCCAAGGAACTATCACTTCAGCTTTTAAATTATTGTTGTAGTAATTTTTCTCTTCATCTATAGTTTATTCTTATTCCCCTCATTAAAAACACCGAAATTAGATTCAAGAGGAATAGGATAAACTGCTTGAGTGACAATGCTAAGTAGTAGATTGAATCATTTTCTTACAAAACCTATAAGACCTTTATCACAAGTAAAATCCAACATTTTGTATGAATGCTATTTGTAGAAAATATCCTCCTTCCTCCTTGTATCTGAGTTTGTTTCTTATATCTGCCATGCTCACTTGTTACTATAAGAGCTCCTAACTTTTCCCTGCAAATTTTAGTCCTGATATTGAGTGGAATTTTTCCATTTTCTCTCAGTCCTGAAATTTCATGTAAACAATTAGGTGTTTTTTTTTTATTTCTGATTCCTTTCTTAACAAGTCCACCCTTCACCACTCTGTTTAAAACTACATCTGCCCAAATCTTTCCCATGCTTCATTTGTAGTACCCAGCATTTATCGTTTAGCATTTTATTCGGTTTTCACTTGCCCTGTATTTTGTGTGTTGTACATGTGATTAGATAACACTATGAGCATAAGATTATTCTTACAAACTGGAAAAGAGCCTCAGTACTTGTATTTAGCAGCTTGATTTTGTAGATGATAAAATTGAAGCACAGAGTAAAGAACTTGTTCAACTAGTTATTGAACCAACTTACATTTTAACCCAGACACATGACTGTCTTGTCTCCATCATTCATCACCATCTTATTGTATGACATTATTCCATAATATTATCCTGCTATAATCAGATTGGGTTACTTTATTAAAGAGAGAATGAAGTGAATAAAACAGGAATCTTGTAGTTGTCAAATGTTTTCAAGAGGTGGGGATATAAAATAATGTGATTTAGAAAGGATTATATGAAACTTCTCAAATTGACAGTTACAGTTTTTCAGAGAGTGAAATGAACTTCGTAAAGTAAAAACCAATTTATGAGATGAAGGCATAGTTCTGGTGAGGGAAATAGTATTAGTTAGAATACTGAATTTCCTAGTGTAACAATGAGATTCAGAAACAGTGGATCAAAAAGTGAAAATATTCTTGAATATGAACTGCAGTTTTCAGTGTTTTATCCATATTGTTCTTCCTTTGAATATTTTTCTTCCTTTAGTTATTTTGGTGAACCTCCACAATGATTTGATAAACTAACATACATTCCTACAAAGGATATATAATGGTACCGTTTGTTCCAGATCCTCACCAGAATTAGTTATTTGTTTTCTTGGTGGTATCCTTTCTGATAGTGATGTGACAGAATCTCAATGTAATATTGATTTGTGTTTCCTGATGGAACAGGATGTTAAATTTTTTTCAGTTATTCATTAATCATTCATTCTTTTTTGATAGCCATTCATTCATTTAGTTTGGACATTTATTGATTGGATTTTTGTTATTTTGGTGTTTAATTCCTCAAGTTATTTCTATTCTGTAAAATAATACACTGTAAAATGAAAGCTGGCAAAGATTTTCTACCATTCTGTAAGCTTTCTCTTTACTTGTTTCCTTTACTGTGTAGAACTTTATAATTGGATACAACCAGATTGTTCACTTTTTTCTATTATTACCTCATCTTTTGGAGTTCTATTCAAAAAGTCATTGCCAATGCCTGTATCTTGAATTATTTTCTTTAAGTTTTCTGTAGTAGATGTCAAATCTTCAGTTCCTACATTAAAGGTTTTGGTCCATTTTGAATTAAATTTTGTATAGGGTGGGATGTATCGATCTGGTTTGCGTTTCCTTTTCTTATTTTTCCTTTTTTTATTATTTTGCTAGGTGGGAGTACACTGTAGCATTTACAAAACTTCTTACAATGTATCAAATACATCGTCCTTGAATTTACCCCCTTCCCTGCTCTTTTTCACCCCTCCTCCTGATTCCTGCAGAAATTTCAACAGGTTTCATTTCTGCATTTACTTACATGTGTATACATTGTATACATTATTTGCACCATATCGTTTGAGTTTTTCCATATGCAGCTACATTTCTCCAGCACCATTTGTTAAAGAAGCTGTCTTTTCTCCAACATATATCTTGACACCTTTGTCAAAAATCAGAAAGTTACAATAGTTATAACAACAAAAGCCTATTTCTGGGTCTTCCATCATGTCTGATTGGTATACATGTATTTTTTTCACAGTGCCATGGAGGTTTTTTGTTTTGTTTTGTTTGTTTTTTGCTATAGTCCTATAGTATAATTTGATCTCAGGTATTATGATACCTCCTGCTTTACTGTGTTATTATTATTATTATTTTATTGTTATTATTCTCAAGAATGCTTTGAGTATTTGGTATCCTCTGTACTTCCATATGAACAATAAATTTTCTTTATTCTATAAAGAATGACATTGGAATTTTTATGGAAATTACATATAATCTGTATATCAGGAACATAGGCATTTTTGACAATATCAATTCTGCTGATCCATGAACATAGGAGGACTTCAATTTTCTAGGGTCTTCATTTTTTTTTCTACAGGGTTTATAAGTTTTCATTAGAGAGGTCTTTCACCTACATGGTTTAATTTATTCCTAGGTACTTAAAATTTTTATGGTATTGTGAGTGCAATGGTTGTCCCAATTTCTTTCTTAACAGTTTCATTTATGATATTTGGAAAAACTACTGATTTATATATGTTGATTTTATGCTCTGCTACTTTGATAAAAGTGTTTATCAGATTCAAGAATTTCTCAATAAGTTTTTAGTGTCCTTTAAGGATAGGGTCACTTCTTCTACAGATAGGTATAATTTGAAAGATGAGGGAATATTTCAACAGATCCAACTCAGATCCAGAGGAACATTACAGAATATTTTGAAAGATTGTGGTTCAATAAATTGGGAAATCTGGAAGAATTGTATAAATTTCTAGGCATATGGCCTACTGAAATTGGACCAAGAGTGTATTAAATACCTACTCAGTAATGTGATTGCAACATTAATAAAGAATTTTCAACAAAGAAAAACTCAAACCACCTTCTCACACTATTGCATAGGAAAAAAATAAGGAGGCAATTCAAATCTCATTCTATTAAATAAATATTACCCTGAAACCAAAAGTGAATAAAAAATTTGACTACTACAACTGTCATGAGTGCAATAAAATACTAGGAACCAATTTCCCTGATGAACACAGTTGCAAAAATTTTTAAATAAAATACTTACAAACCAAAATTGGTGATACATTTAAAAGATCATATATCATGGTCAATTTGGTTTTATTCTAGGGATTCAAGGACAGTGAAACATATGCAGATCAATAATTGTAATGCTGCACATAAATAGAATCAAGGTCAAAATTACACAGTCATTAAAATATGTACAGAACAGGATAGGTACCAATGGGAGGGGGCAGAAGGATGAATTTGGTGGGATACTGTGTACATATGCATGTAAATGGAAAAATGATACCTGTTAAAATTATTCCAGGAATGGCAGGATGGAGAATAAGGAGAGGGGTGAAAGGAGTGTGTTCAAGTATAATATATTTGACATATTGTAAGAACTTTTGTAAATGCCATAATGTACCAACACCCAACACAACAATTAAAAATGGGATGGTTTTCACCTAAAAAAGAAAGAAAAAGAAAAATCCTTTGATATAATTCAACTTGCTTTATGATGAGAGCCACAGATAAATAGGCCACAGATGGGTCAAACTTCAACATTATAAAATATGTATGTGTCAGACTTACAGCCAACATTTCAGAAAAACCTCAAAGCATTATTCTTATGACTAGAAATATGACAAGAGTGTCCATTTTCTTCAATCTTATTCAATATAGTGCTTAAATTCTTAGCTAAAATTGCCCAGCCAGGAAAAAAAATGAAGATGATAGAAATAGAAAATGAAGAACTCAATTTATTCCTGTTTCTAAATAACAATTATCAATTTTTAATAAATACTGTTAAAAAATATCTTACTTTTATTTAATATTTGTTAGGCCCATAGTGGCACCCTTTATATGGAAAGGTTGGTTTTGATGGAAGTACATTGTATGCATATAGGGAAATAGCACATTAAAGCCCCTTTGTACAATTAATTTATGCTAAAATTGAATATAATGCTGGATGTTGGTGGCTTACGCCTATAATCCTAGATATTTGGGAGGATAAAATGAGGAGTTTCATGGTTCGAGGTCAGCCTATCCAAATAGTTCAGGAGACTCCATCTCCAAAATAACCAAAGAAAAATGGACAAGAGATGTTGCAAACATGAACCCCTGAATTCAAACCCCAGTACCACCAAAAAAAAAAAAACATGAATATATAATATGTTCAGCTGGGAATTAAATTAAATTACTCTTTAAGTTGAAAGTTATTTAAAATCTTCATTCATACTTTGGCTTCTGCTGTGACACAATATTGATACAAGATTGCCTGGTCACCATAGACAGCTGTGTAATTGATCTGTATTTATTTCAATGTTAGGAATACATTATACAAGAACAACTTATTTGAGATTACTTAACAATCACCATATCTATGATGGTGACACCGGCATAGAAATCACCCTAGCCTCATTCTTTTAAGGTCACCTCAAGTTACCTGCTTGTCACATAGTTTGATGCTGGTTTTGGCTACACATGAGCCCGAAAGTAATGAAAAACATTGACTTTCCAAAAGTCCACCAAACATATAATACATAAATGGTAGCTTCATTATACATACCAATAAATTATCTCCTGAAATTCTGGGCTATGAGCACACTTTCCTTGAGAGTCTTTTTTTTTTTTTTACTTTGGAGGAAAATGGGGATTCACAAGAATCTTTTACTGACTGTCGCTACATACTTCAGGTTCTCTCTTTGCTTCCTTGTCTTTGCAAATAATCCTCAATGAACTATCTCAGATCTATTATCATATTTAGTATCCTTTTTATTCTTATCTAAGAAAACATCTGACCTGATTTGAGCTTTTTCTCCATTAAATTAATTACAAAATATTTGGTAGTATCAGGACTGACTTTGTCTTTCTCAACTCACTTTCCTTTTATAAAATAAAATTTAGCAAATACAATATAACAGTAAACCACACTGCAAAAGAAACATTGTCTGCAGATGAAATAGGTGACACTGTTAACAAGAAGGAGACTCTGTCCTTTCCTGTGATACCACAAAATGTGTATTTATCAGCTGGTGAGCACTTACTTCACTTACTAAATGAGAGGACAAAGGCTTGAAATTGTTGGACTTTTGAAAGTTTAAAATAAAACAAGTCATTATAACATTTTAACTGTAAAATGAGCAAGAGCTACTAACTATGTAGTATTATAATTATGAAAAATACATATCCTAATAAGTATTATGTGTGCAGGGGTGATGAATGAAAATTATGATTATGTTAATAATAAATTGTTTAATTTGCTTCTTTGAATTTTTATGTATTCTATTGTTTATCATGAACATATTTTACTCACGATAAAAATCACACTTTTTAATATCAAATGTTTTGTGGTGAAAATTTACCAGGCCATCCTTGATAGTCTCTAGCATAAAGAAACTATTTCTCTAAAAAAACATCTTTTTCACACTAGTCAAAAATTTCCTGATTTGATAATTATGCTATGGAAGCTACCTTCACAAATTTATTTAGTTTGTAGAGGTATGCTGAAAAGTATTTTAAAACTTATATCTTAAAGAATATTGAGTGATGAATCTCTTAATTATAGTGCTTTTGTGTAGAAAGACAAAACTTTTACTCACTAAGCCCTTGCAATTCTGTCCTTGAAAAGAAGCCAAGTCATCTTCCTTGGAAATTGGGCCCTGAGGATGACAAACTGTTTCATCATCTCAATGCCCATTGAATGAGGTGCCCTTGATTTATCAGGCTGAGAGGCAAGGCATACACTGTGCTGCTTATCTTCACAGTAGCTCCCTGGAATTCTTTAAGACATAACTTCCAGTAAACTGATAAAAAATTTATACCTCATAATAAAAAAATTAATGTGAAAAATATAAAAATACTCTTAAAGAAAAGAAACACGTGGACTGCATTTTCTCTTCATGAGAAAAGTTGGGGTTTGACAAAATGTTTGCTATGTGATTTGGGAGGAAGTTTTCCTTTTTCATCACCAACTATGACTGCCGGTAAGTATTCTTTAAATTTGAGGGTTTTAGATTAAATAAAAAGAAACAGGGACTTTATGAGCAGTATATACACATGACATACACATATCTTTTTTTTTTTTTAGGGTCTCATATTTGCCCAGGCTGCTTCAAACCACGGTCCTCCTACACATATCATTTAAACTTTATCATAAATTATGTTAGGATTTGTAGAAATAGAAATGCAGACTTGATAGAATCAGTATTCACAAGAAATATATATATATATATGAAATATATTTTTTATATGAAACTAGAAATTTGTATCCAAGGCTCAAACTCCTGAGATTCCATGGCATGTCTGGCCACTGGCTCTTAAATGTCAAATAAAAAAGCATGGTGAAGACAGAGAAATGATGTTTATTACACAGCTCTGGACATGCCATGGGAAGAGGCATAATAAGCACTCAGTTCATCCTCTGCCATCTTTGGGGTATAGACATTATCTATAGGATTAAGTAACAAAAGAGCACGTTGTAGGGGACAAAGTTATGCATACTTAAACAATCCCAGTCACAGCTGTGTTTTGGGTGAAAATTATCTTAGTCCAAGGATTCCCAGAAAGATTCCAGAGAAGTTATCACTGTCCTTACTTGAGGGGAGTAATCTGGTTCCCATGAGGTGATTACTCCTACTGCACAGTGCAGCCTCATCACTATAGGTAATTGTCCTCATTTGAAGTGGTGGTCTTTTCTGGAAGTCTTCATTGTTCCTTATGGGAAGTTTCAGTCCCTTATCATAAAGATGTTATTAGTTCTGTCCTTTCTGGAATCCAAGATGATTGCAAAGTGACTGTAAAGAGAGTGAATGGTTTAGAGCTAAAACAGATTCAAAATGGAGGCAGGGATAATAAACTTTTCCTGTTTTTAGTTAATTTGTGGGCCCATGTAAGGAGTCAGAGCTTTTCAGCAAAAGCAGTTTGAACATCTCTTACAATACAGTTAGAGGAAATATAATTTGAGAAGGAATTTGATTATGAATGTTCAAGTTAGGAAAATGTCACATTAATATTTTATGTACTCTATAACTTTAATTTATACCACAAAAGACCACAGAAAGTGAAATTTCTAACTAGAGATCATTGATAATGCAAAGAAAGCAATAAATGATATATTAAAGTTGTATTCTGTCATTGTCCATAACATGTCTAGCATTTTGGTCCAAATTAAAGAACCCTTTATCAACAGGAATGGAGTATTATGAACTTGCTCTTTGGAGTGAAAGAATCTTGATGATCTCAAAGAATCTACATGAATTCGCACAACCTCAAAAAAGTTATAAGAACTTCTTAACCCTTTTGTTTATCTAAACTATATAGATTATAGTAGTATATATGGAAAAATAGTCCACGTGGATTAAATGTGTTAATAAGTAAAAGTATTGGACCAGTATCAGGTCCTTTCAATTATGAAGAAATTCATCTGTATTATATGACACATAAAGTCAATTTTATTCCAATTTCTACATGCGGTGATCATTTTTTTTCAGGCATAGTATATTGAAGAGAAACATCTATCTGCTCAGCAGTGGGTTTTTGAGTAAAATAAAAGTATATTGTCAACATTTATGAAGAAAAATTATTTATAAAAATTCCTAGAGGACCATTAACATAAAAAAAAGCTTTTAAAAGTCATTGAGCCAAGTTTTGACTTTGAGTCCTCAACAGTTTAGAAGAGCACACTATGAATACATGGGAGAAGAAACTTGTGCCTGACTTCATCCTGATGGGACTAACAGACTGAAGAGATCCAGCTGCTGCTCTCTGTGCTCTTTCTCCTGATATACCTGGTCACTGTGCTGGGAAACGTAGGGATGAAACTGATCATTCGCCTGGATCTCCAGCTTCACACTCCTATGTATTTTTTTCTCAGTCACCTGTCATTTCTTGACCTCTGTTACTCAAATGTCATCACTTCTAAAACCTTAGGGAACTCAGTGACTTCCAACAAGAATATTTCTTTTATGGGCTGCTTAACACAGATGTACTTTTTTGTTTGGTTTAGTGTTGCTGAATGTGTTCTTCTCTCCTCGGTGGCCTATGATCAGTACATAGCCATCTGCAATCCTCTACATTGTCCAGTTATTATGTCCACGAGGCTGTGCTGTGTCCTGCTCACTGGGTCCTAAATGATTGGCTTTATGGATTCCTCTGTCATGGTGATTTACATGATTAAATTGCCTTTCTGCAACTCTGATTTAATGATATAATCCATCACTATTTTGGTGACACATCCCCAATTTTAGCCCTGTCCTGTGAGGACACATTTAACATGGAATTGTGATATTCATTTTTGCAGGTTCTATACTAGTCATGTCCATTATCACAATATCTGTGTCCTGTATGTCTGTTCTCTATACTATTCTAAGAATTATTTCCTCTTCAGGAAAGAAAAAAGCCTTTCCTACCTGCGCCTCCAATCTGTTGGGAGTCACCACCTTTCATGGCACTATGATCTTTACTTATTTAAAACTAAGTAAGTCCTACTTCTGTTTTTAATACCATTGTGATCCCCATGGTGAATCCTCTCATTTATAGTTTTAGAAACAAAGAAGTGAAAAATGATTTCATTAGAGTCATGCCAAACGGGGGGGGGGGGCTCCAGACAAATAAAATGAGGGTGATGCTAAGCATTTAATTACTCACTGGTTTATTCCCAATTACTTTAGCTAATTTAATTCACAAACAAAAAACATCTGAATGAAAAAAAAATCAGGTCCTAAATTTGTATTTATAATAAAGCAAACCTAATAAAATATAATGAAGTTTTAGAAAAATGGTATATACTAACATTGCAGTCAACTTGAAAAAATTTGAAGTTTATTAAGGGGACACTGTAACTATTGTTGATACTTTTTTGTATTTCTAGATAAGTACTTGTGATTTTATGATGAGACATGACATACCCATAAAATTTCTGACATTTCCTATTTGCCCTATAGCAATGTTTAGATTTCACTTAAAAATGCACCATTTGACAAAGTCTTTGTCAGTGAGAGCTGTGGGATGAATGTGGTCTCAGTAATAAGCAAAATCAAGGCACATTCAGCAGAGCTTTGCATCTGAAATACTGTGAATTTACCAAGTTAAAAATCTTCATGCAGTGAGATCTCTTGAGTGTGTTCCTGGTAACGATTTGAAAATCATACCTTTCTGTGACATGTCACATTGCTTTGGGTAATTAATGCTTTTACCCGATTCCTTTGAGTTTGTAGCATCCTACAAAAAAAAATCCTCCAGTTAAATGCTTGACTCATCCTTATTACACTTTTGATAGTAAAAATGTTGTAAAACAAAGACTTGACAAGGAATTTAGAGTTTGTGCTACACCACAAACTTTGGTTAATATTAGAATTTTAAGATTTCTTTCATTTTAAACTTTTTTCTATATTTTTTGAAATTCTGTTTTAATTTTCTCTGCTACTGAAAAGTTATTTGAGGAAGTATAGTTCCACTTGCAGAGCAGTTTATTTCATATCAATTGTTATGTGTATTGTTAGAATAATATGATTTTAAAAATTATTAACATTTGAAAATTACATTAATGTTTTATGTAAAATTATCTTTCAGTTTCCTTAATTGTTTTATGTGTATTTAAAATACAATCCTCTTAATTTAGGAGTTAAAAATTTAATTTTTAAAAATTTAAATGATGATAAATGTAATTTAATATCACACTTTAAGAACTCTCAACCTATTTATTAAAATCTTCTAAATATACACTGCTATTTTTATAATTTATTACAAAATTTTTCCTTGTCCAATGTCAGTGCCATATAAAACTACTTTGACTTATTTTTCCTTTGATATCTGTGCTGCATATAATTTATATTTGATGGTATTTTTGTTTGCATTCAGAAATCACACATTAGAGGACCGGGTGCATTGTTACACACCTTAATCCTGGCTACACAGGCAGTAAAGATGGGAAGGTAATGGTTGGAGACCAGCCTGGGAAAATGTTAGCAAGTTTCTGCCACAAAACATGAGGTAGGCATAGTGGCTTCTGCCTATAATTGCAGCTAATGAGAGTTGCAGGTCAGCAAGGCCAGATAAAGGCAAAAACCATTATACCCTAATGAAAAGAAAGTAAAGGGAAAAGGACTGAGGGCATGGCTCAAATAGTACAGTGTTTGCCTAGCAAGTGGGAGGCTAAGGGGTCAAATCACCAAATAAATAAATAAAGAATTTAGTAAAAATTTTCTGTTTACTAGTACACTGCTTTGTCTCCTTTCTGATCCTGTAATGCCTTATGTCATTTCATATATCATGGGGTTTTTCGACTGTTCTAGTCATTTTTATAAAATTTTTTCCGTGATTTCATTCATTTTTTTCTATGATTTAGAATGCTTACAATGTCATTTTATGTTGGTAAAAATGTTCAATAGAAGCTATAAGTTTATAGACAGTATTTAAGTTGGGAAGCTTCTCAAATTGAGACTATTTCATCTACTTTATGAAATATACCAAAAAGTATTTATAGAATGATATCAAATAATTATAATCTCTAGGCACTATGAAAGAGTTGAACTGTTTGCATTTATTGTATAAGTTAAATTTATATCTGCACATTGCATTTCATAAAAGATGCTGTCTCAAATATTTTGATATAGGATACTTCATGGTACCATGTCAAAATGCTATACAATATAAGCAGCATGGCAAAATATTTAATAGCTGTTTTTGCTTTCAAAAAATTGATGCATAAACAAGAGTGATTTGATATTTGTTCAGCACATATCCAAAGTACTTTAAGTATATAATTAACATATTTTGTGTTCATAAGATTAGTGGCAGGTGGGTTTTAGCAATAATCAGATTTTAATGTAATGTAATAGAAAGTCATCCTTTGCATTCTTGGAGCAAAATCTTAAGAATTTTTCTGGAGCTTTTTTTAGATTTTAAATAAAAACTAGAAAAACAGTTTAGTTAGAGATAAAATTGTAACTCAATTTCATAAAAGTTTAATATTACCAGCAGAAATGAAGACCCAAACAACTAGGAAAAGTCATCTATATTTATCTCTAGGTTCCATTAAGAATAGAAAACCTGTAGGAATGTAATTAAACATAAGGGTATGATTTAATGGAATCAGATTGAAAGAGAGGACCTCACAAACCTTTTCCATATTTTTCTTAGTTTCTTTGTGCAGCAGTTCTTTCCTTGGATATAGATTAAAATCCTTTTGCAATGAGGTTCAGATAATATTCTTTCTGACAAGGTGGGCCAGAACATTTCTTTAAGGCCACTTCTGACCTGAACAATGGTAGAATATCAGAGTGATGTTTCTAGGATGAGTGAGTGAACTTCTTGTTTGATGACCCAACTTGGGAAATAAAATTTTAGTTTATAGACTTTCTTGAGGGATAAAGAAGCAGGAGAAATAGGAGTGAAAAAATTCAGACAGACTTTGCTCTGAGACACTTTCAATCTACTTAATTTCCAAGTACTCTGCATAAAATGTTGATATATTTTGAGTGTCATGGCCTGATGATACATGACATATCATGTATCTAACATATGTTCCCATCTGAAACTTCAAAAAATTATGACAAGTTGAGCATATAGCTGTGGTGAGGAGATTTGGATTAGTAGATAAGAGGTAAATGATTTGCAAAGGAAGAAAATAACCTAATGAGAATAAGAATTAATAAACAGGAGAAAATAAATTAAAGCACCTTGAATGGTCCAAGTATAAAAGAACAAATCTAACTCATTCACTATTAAATGTTTTCTTTTCTTTTTATTTATTTATTTTTTTGGTCAGTACTGAGGTTTGAACTCAGGGCTGGCCTTAAACAGTGATTCCCTTACTCTCTTCCTCCTGAATAACTAAGATTACAGGCGTGAGCCACCAGTACCCAGTCAAATGTTTTCTTCATCATTACCTCTATTTTTACTTTATTGTTATTCTTGGTGGGAGTACATTGTGGCATTTATATTTACAAAGGTTCTTGCAGCGTATCAGATATATAGTAATTCAATTCATCCCTCCACCACCACCCTTCAGCCCCCTTCCCCTGATTCCTGCAGTAATTTCAACAGGTATCATTTTTGCATTTACATACGTGTGTACACTGTATTCATCCTTCTACCCTCTTACCCCACCATCTCCCCATCATACTGGTGATCCCCCTCAGAACCTGCTCCTCCTTCCTCTTCTCTGATTTTTAGAAGAAAAAAGATAAAACACAAAAACAAAAGTATGTCATGCTTGAGATAAAGATAGCTACACAGGGAGTTTCCTTGTGCTGTTTCCATGCATATATATATATATACGTATATATATATATATGCATATATTACAATCCAATTGCCTCATCTTCTCTAGTCCTTTCACCGCTCATCTGGATTATTGTGTTTGATGCAACTCTTCAGGTTCAGATGATAGAATCATCTCCTTGGGAGCAGACTGAATTCCATCATAGAAAAATAAACGTGCTACTTAATGTTCCTTCATATGAGCAAAAAAAAAAATACACTGTGGAACAAAAAGATATGCAGCAAAACAAATAAAACTGAAGTTTAGGTTTAAGTGAAGTTAGGTTTTTTCTATTTTCATGAGCTTTCATTGGGATACAGATTTTGGAACAATAAAAAATACAAAGCCATGCCTAATAGAAGAGAAAGACAGGACTGTGGAATGTGGAAGTACTTGTAACAAATGAGGAAGAATCACAGCATTAAAGTTGAATAGTTATTCAGATCCTGGAGTAGCCTTGCATTGTAGACAATTTTAGGTTATTTTCTAAGTCATGTTTTTACTTATTTTGTTGATCATTAGTTATTGTTTCAATAAACAATAGTTTACATTCAAGTTTTGGAATTTCCAAATAGATTTATGTGATTGAAGACTGAAAACCAATGGCTTTAAAAAATAGTTTATAGTATTAAGTAGAGCAGAACAAATGAATGTAAAAATGCCTAGCTTGTTTTGAGAGTGTGAGGATAAGTTTTATAGAGGAACTAAAGAATGAGGATTTAAATTCACACTGAAATATAATTAATATTGGAAATTTCAAACCATAGAATATTGGCTATAATATTTGGAACCATAGTTCATGAAAATCAATATACAAAGACACTAAAATCACATTTGTGCATCTATAATAATAACATGGATTCATCTGGACGTGGGCATAGCTGTATGACTTGTACAATAGGTTAACATTCATACTTTTTTGAGAACTGTTTATTGAATTCCTTTGCACATTATTGATTAAATTATTCATGTCATGAAAAAATGGAATTTCTATCATTTTCTGTGTAAAACTTTCTTCATTCAGTTTAAACTGTAATATTTGATGATCTGTTCGTCAATAAAAGCTGTGAGATGCATTTGCTCTCTGAGGTAGGAAAAAATCGTGGATCTCACTTTGCAATGCTTGGACCTGAAATACAACAAATTTACAAACTTAAAAGTCTTCATGAGACTTTTATGTGTGTACCTGTGAAATTTGAAAATCAAAAACTTCCATGAATATTAAGAATTCAGTGTGGTGAGATTACTATGTTCACTTCTGTACATCAACCACATTCAAGTTTTTTATTTTGTTCCCTTTCCCTATGCCTCCCATGTGCATTCTCCCCTTAGTGTGTGATCATTGCCCAGTAGTATTACGGCATTTGTTTTAGGTATATAATCCACATATGAGGGAGAACATGTGATTTTTGGACTTCTGAGCAGGACTAACTTTGCTTAAGATGATGTTCTCCACTTCCATCCATTTTCCTGCAAATGACAAAATTTCATTCTTCTTTGCAACTGAATAAATTCCATTGTGTATAAGTGCCACATTTTCTTAGACCATTTGCTATTAAGACTTTTTGCATAAAAGTGTGGTAATTTTTTTTCAAAATGCTTCCTGAGTTTCAAAAGCACAACTTCTCTTTTTAGCACTTGATTTAAAAATCAAGAAAAGTTCTAAACTGTCAATTAATTTATTAACTGTTTTAAATATGTGTTATATTTCTCTACATTTATATATTCCATGATTTTACCTTGTCCAAAACAAGGTAAAAGTAAAAGTATTGTGTAAAAGTATGTGGCTTATTTTTGCTTTGATGTTTATGTTCTATACTTCATTTACTTCTGTGATTTAGAAAATTCATAATATCTGTTTTTCTTGGCAAACATGCTCAAGAGATTATATAATGATATAGACAGCATTTAAGTTAAAAAACATTCTTAAAGTCTTTAAGATTACTTTATCTTGTTTTCCACAGAGGTCAAAAATAATCTTCACAATATTTTAAGTGATGAAAATCTAAAAAAAGTATGAAAAATTAGAGCTATTTGCATTTCTCTTATAACCTTGATATTGTATCACTTCATTCTATATTTTGTAAAGATGCTGTCTAAAATAATTCAATTTGTAATATTTGGTTCACATTGCTATGTTAAAATTGTACATATAATATAAATATATTATTTAAAAAGAATGCAATGAATCATGGCAAAATATGAAATCTGTTTTGCTTCCAAAAAATTGATTGGTACATAAAAGAAGTAATCTATTTGCTCATCACCACTATGTTCAGTATGCAAGGATTTTGATATAATTCTCATATTTGATTTCTTTTCATTAGTTTTCATTTATTCACATGTGCATACATTGTTTGGGTCATTTCTTCCCTCTGCCCCCCTCTCTCATTATTCCCCCCCCCAGGTAGAAACTTTTCTGCCCTTATCTCTAATTTTGTTGAAGAGAAGACATAAGCATAATAAGGAAGACAAAGCGTTTTTGCTACTGGAGTTAAGGATAGCTATGCAGAAAGATTCCAGCACTGCTTTCATGTACCCATGTGTTACAACCCATGTTGATTCATCTCTAATTGATCTTTACACTGGTTCCTGATCCCCTTCTCATGTTATTTGTCACTTTAAGGTTTCATATTTGATGTTTAACAAGTTTCCTGGCAAGTGGGAATTATATGTACAAAATTTTATTTTATTTTTTTCCTTTATGGTTCTGCTGGGTGAGGGTACATTGTGGCATTTACACATTTTTTGCACTATATTCACTATCCTACCCCTTTTTCCCAACATCTCCCCTCTCCCACTGTTGCTAGTTATCCTTCCCTGGGTGGACTTGTTCTGCCCTCCAGTTCTCCAATTTTTTAGAAGAAAAAAGAGAAAATAAAAAAACATAACATTTTAGTTTGTTTGGGATAAAGGTAGCTATACAGTGTGTTTCCTTTTGATATAGGCATCTATTATATATGTTATAGCCCTCAATGACTTTTTTTCTTAATTTTAGTCTTATGCCATTGAAAGCCATCCTTTTTTTGTTTCAGCAAAGGCATAAGAATTTTCCTGGAATTTTATTTATATCATACAGATTTTAATCAATTCAATCAGCATAAGGTACTGTATTCAAAAAATAAATTTGGAATCTACCTCAACCCTTTCTCTTTAAGTGTATTTTGTAGCTATGTTTTATACATGACTAAACTGGAATGGAGAGAAATCAAATAACTTCTTCATGATATTTCCCCTAGTGTTACAATGAACTTACATTTGAAAACAGAGAATTTATCCTAGAGCCCACTACTCATTACCATACTGTTATAATTCATTTTGCATAACATTATTCTCCTATAATCAAATATGCTTACTTTTTGTACTAAAGAAAGCACAGAATAAAGAAATATAGCTATTATCCATAAATGTATATTGTAAATGTTATCTAGAGCTGCTGATATAAGATTGTGATTTTGGCTAAATTTTCTCGAATATATAGAAAATGTATTACACAGAGAATGAAGAAGAATGTGGTGTAAAGGAAATAACAGTTTGTGAGATGTATGCTCAACACCTTAGCTATGATGGAAATACAAATCAGAACAATATCGAGATTTCACCACACCATCAAAATAGTTATCATAAACAGCAAAACCAAAAAATACTCCTACACTGTTGGTGGAATGTAAATTAGCACTACTGCTATAGAAAGCAACATGGAGGTCCTTCAAAGAACTAAAAATAGAACTATCATTTGATCCAATGATACCCTTCATGTGCATATATCTGAAGGAATGTGCTCAAGAATATAGTAGAGCCACTTGCATGTCTGTGTTTATTGCAGACTATTCATAATAGTCAAGCTAGGGAAAAAACCCAGGTGCCCCGTAACTGATGAATGGATTAAGAAAATGTGGTATATATATGCAGTGGAATTTATTCAGCCACAAAAAAGAATGAAATTAATGTTATTTGCAGGTAAATCAATAAAACTGGAGAAAACCATGTTAAGTGAAGAGAGCAATGCTCAAAAAGAGGGGATGGAGGATGAAGGAGAGCAGTGGAGGGGTGAATTCAAGTGATATATTTGATACAGTGTAAGAGACTTTGTAAATGCTACAGTGTACCCAACTCAGCACAATCACAATGAAGAAATGAAAGATCACAGGTTTTCCCTCAAATGTGGGAACTAGACCTCTAAGTTATTAACATACATATATATTGAGAGACAAAACCAGATTGTTTTAGTGTATTTGTCTTAGGGTGTAACAGGAAGGAGGAAGGGGGCGAAAATGTCAGAGAATGAAAAATATTGAAACAGCTCATCTATATATGAATATACACTAACATAATTTTCCATAAGCTGCTGCATATTAGGGGAACATGGTGATAGAGAAAGAGTGAGTAATGAGGAGGTTATATGATAAAAGCTTGTTATAGTATAGGCCTGAAATACCAAGGTGAAACTCCCTTGATCTACCCACATGCACTTTACAAAAAATTGAAGAACCAGAGGGTAAATCCTGTCTTTTTCAGGGGTGGGTACCAGTGGGAGGGGTGGACATAAGGAAAGGCTGAACAAGTCTTATTATAGTGTATGTATTTTGTATTCATACATGAAAACAGAATAATAAAGGCTGCTGAAATTGTCCTAACAAGGAAAAAGGAGGGAGAGGGAAGATAATCTAGGGGGTAAAGCTAACTAAGATATTTTGTTAGTGCATATGTAAATATTCCAATGTATCCTCCTGTAAAACCAGTATATTCTGATAAAAAATAAAGTGTTTCTTTATTTCTGTATAATGTCCACCATTTTATTCTTTGTTTTCTTGACGATAGATGTTCTGACTTTTGTGTGATAGAATATCAATGCAGTTTGGTTCTCATTTCCATGATGGCTAAGACTGTTAACTTTTTAAAATATAAGTTAGCACAACTGCTATGGAAAGCAACATGGAGGGCCTTCAAACAACTAAAAATAGAACTATCATTTGATAGTTCATAAATTTTTTGAGAACTGTTGACTTCATTTGGACATTTATTGATTGAATTATTTGGTCTTTTAGTTTATTTTTGGAGTTCTTTATATGTTCTCTACATTTATTCCTCAACACATAATTAACTGGCAAAGATCTTTCTCTCAATCCATACACTGTCTCTTGTTTTTCTTTTAGTGTAAAGTAACAGTACTATGTTATTTCATTATGATATTTCCATACATGAATGTAATGTACTTTGATAGAATTTACCCCTCTATTACTCCTTCTTAATTCCCATTTCTCCTACCCCCATTTAAAAGCATTTTTTGTGTATTATGCTGTTTTTCATTAAGCTCTTTTAATACATATACAATGTACTTCAATCATATTCATCCCCCATCACACTCATCTTTCCCAATCACCATCCTGATGGCTCCTCCCTCCAAACAGTCTTCCTTTAAAAATTATGTCACATTATTTTTTAGGTTTATATTCTGCATATAAGATTAAACATATGATCTTTATGTTTTTTATCTGTCTCTGAACTCTAATTGTTGCTTTTTCTGTGCAGAACCTTTTTAGTTAAATGTACTCTTATTTGACAATTATTGCTCTGTTTCCTAAGCTATTAAATTCCCATTCAGAAAGTCATTTCTCATGCTTACATCTTGAGTTATTTTATCTAAAGTTTTCTTACAGTATTTTAAAGCTCTTGTTATATTAAGATTTTGCTTCATTTATACTGTATTTTGTACAGGGTGACAAGTAGGGATCTAAATTGAATGCAGTAAATATGGGTATCCAGTTTCCTAAACACCAGTTGTTGAAGAAGCTATCTTTTCTACAACATAGATTTTAGAACTTGTGTCAAACACTTTGTCTTCCTTTTCTCTTTTCTTCAACAAAACTAGTGGTAAAGCCAGAACATGACCTGCCTGGAACTGAGGGGGGAAAGGGGGAAAGGGTGGGGAAGGGGGGGAGGGGGGAGAAATGACCCAAATAATGTATGCACAGGTGAATAAAAAAAATAAAAGAATCAGACATAACTGCATGGGCCTATTTCTGGGTCCCCTCTTATTTTCTTTTGTTCTACATATCAGTTTTTATGCCGGTACCATGCTGTTTACCCTATTGGACTCTAGTATAATTTTAATTCAGCTTTCACTATAGCTCCAGCAGTAGTGCACAGAAATGCTTTGGATGATGGGGATTTTGTGCTTCCAAGTGAACTTTTGGATTTTTTCCTACTTTGGTGAGGAATATGGGGATTTCGGTGAGTATTCCATTGACTTTGTAGATTGCTTTCAGTAGTATAACAATTTTCACAATAGCAATTCTGATGATCCATGAACACAGGAGGTCTTACCATTTTCTAATTTCTTCTTCAATTTTTTTCTACAATGATTTATGGTTTTTATTGTATAGTTGGGTTTACTCCTCAGATAGGTTGATTCCTAGTTACTTTTTCAGGATATGGTGGTTGGGATGACCATCCTAATTTCTTTTGTTATATGTTCATTATCAATATGTAGAAAACTTAGTGATTTTCATATTTGATTTTGTTTCCTCCACCTTGCTGAAAATGTTGAGCAGCTGTAAGAACTTCTGTTAGAGTTTTTAGTGTCTTTTAAATATAGTTTCATATTGTCTTAATATGGGTATAACTTGAGAGACAAAAAAGGATATTTCAACTTTTATCAATAAAATCAAGATGATTATTTGGGAATACTTTGAAAAATTTCATTCCAAACAACTTAAAAGTAATGAATAATTTCAAGCACATTTGACCTACTAAACTGAACTGAGGATATAAATCTTAAATAGTCATATAATGAGCAGTGAGTTTATAGTAGTAATAAGGAATCTCCCCACAATGAAAATCTCAGGATGAGACAGCTTCACAGCTAAATTCTAAAAGACTTTTAAGTAAGATTTAAGAGCAATACATCACAAATGCTTGCATAATGTAGAAAGGGAAGTGTATTTCCAAACTCTTTCTACGAAGCCCTAATATCAAAAGTAGATAAAGTAACTAACACAGTTACTATGACTACAAAAAACCCTATAGAACAATATCCCTGACAAACATAGATACCAAAGAACTCAATAAACTACTTGGAAAATGAATTAAACAAACTATTAGAATGATTATAATCCATAATCAAATTTGCTGGATTCTAGGGATTCTAAAATGTTTTAGCATATAAAAATCAACAAAGGTATTGCTGTACATAAATTGAATGAAGGATAAAGATTATATGATTATTTCAATAGATGATGAAGAAGCTTTTGACAAAGCTTGTTTTGTTTCAATAACCCACATGATGAAAGCCCTGAGGATATTAGTAACAGAAACAGCACACCTAAACCAAATATAAGCTATCTATGTCAAACCAATAGCCAACATTATACCAAATGCAGAAAACATGAAAATCATTTTCTATGAATAAGTAATGCAAAAAGTGTGCCCACTTTTTCCAGTCTTACTCAATATAGTGCTTGAGTTCTTAGCTAGAGCAGTAAGACAAGGAAGAGAAATTTTAGTGATAGAAATAGGAAAAGAAAGATTTCAAATTAGTCCTGTTTGCAGGTAATAATTACAAATTTTTAAGGAAAATATTGTTATAATATATTTTCTTTTAATGTTTGTGGGGCCCGTACTGGCATTCCTTCATTCATTGCTGATATTATTAACTCTTGGAGTCTCTCTTATTTTTGATTTACTTGGACTATAAAATGGAAGGTTAACATATTAAAGTTTACATATTCAGTGTAACTTTTAGTAAAGACATGGTGGTGAAAATCCAATTTTGCTTTTCCAATATTTGTGCTATACCTGTCATAAATTTTATGTCTTGATATATGGTGAACCTCAAATGTTTTTATATAGTTTTTCTTTAGGTATTTGTTTTAAGGAAATTAAAATTTCTGAAATTTGTTATATTTATCTTCATGTTCACATTTTTCTTCCTGTTTCTTTTTATAAACCTATGTTTCCTTCCACCACTATACTTCCTATTCTTGGAAAATAATTGAATCCCAGCCATGATGGTTATAAGTTATCTTGACATAAGTTTGCATATGCATGATTTTGTGTTTGTGTGCATAATTAATTTTCCTGAAAAATACTTTATCTTTTTTGATCTATTTTCAAGATGTTTCATTTAAATGAGTATTACAATCTGTGTTAATACTCATCTTTCACTACTATAAATATTAATCACCAATAATTCCAATAATAGTTTCTTATTGCATCTGCTATAATCCTTTGACATTTTCTTTTGTATATAATTTCTTTCCCTCTAAATGCCTTCACAGTTTTCTACTTAACTTAGTTTATCAGCATTGAGATTTATCAGTTGATCTTAAATATTTTTCAGTTTCATAATATTTTTATGAATAATATATTCTAATATTTTATTTCTAAGATTTGGTGTTGCCTTGTTTCCCTGGTCTATATTAAATTCTTGGGATCAAGAGAAACCTAAATCATGAAACTACAGTCACATGCTACTCTGTCATATTCTTTATTTACAAATAAAAAGAGCAAGTTATTTTTATTAAATATGAACTTGATATATTATATAGAGAAACAATTTTAATACAGAATAATGAATTTCATTGTGATATTTTTATATGTGCATACATTTGGTTCATATCCTCTCTCATTACCCTTTCTTATTGTCCCATTCATACACTTCAGATTTTCTAAAGGTTTCCTTCCACTTTCATGTCATCTTGTTTTACAAGATTCCACTTAATTGATAAAAGAAATTATAGTTGTCTAAATTTGCCTTATTTCACCTAAAATGAAGATGTCTACTTCCTGTTGGCATTTCATATTTGTCCTTCCTAGATCTTCTTATACTTTTGGATCAATGGATTGATGTACTACTTGTTTTAGAGAAGTAGTGACCATTATATCATCAAAAATTTATCTTGCTTTATTCCCTCTTTGTATATTAGACTGTTGAATATTATTGCCATATTCTTGTGTATTGTATTATCTCTTTCTCTTTATCATTGCATTTAATTAATACCTATCAGTTTACTTTCAATTTCACATATTCTTTCCTAATCTGAAATGACTCTACAGATGAGCCCTTTGAAAGATTTCATTGTTTCTGTTTTATGAATATGTTTGTGTATATTCATGTTTTTTTCCAGGATTTAAAAGGATATAGTTATAGTATCTGTGATATTCCTGGCATATTCTTGCATGTTGTTTACCATCTCTCTTAGAACTTTCTTCAAGTAATTGTCGATGACTTTATTGTAAAACTATCAGGACCATGTGTATTGATACAAGTTGAGTTTCTTAGTCATTATCATAAAGAATGGTATGATCTGGCAGAGAAGACATTGAAATGTCTCTTTTATTTCAGGAGTCTTATTTTTCAACTAACTATAGCTGACTTTAACAATTCTTTAAAATGTATCTGAGTTGTTTTTACATTCCTGTATGACAGCCACCGATTCTAACATTGTCTATTTTCTAAAAGGAAATGATTTGTGTCCTCTATTTCTTTTTGAAGATCTCTTCTCTTTCCTTGAATTTCAGATTATTTGGGTGCATGCATGGTCAACACCGGATTAGGCTCACAGAAAACTGCTACATTTTAGATTTTATGATTTTTTGGAATAGTGCATGGATAAAATGAGATTCAGTTTCTATCATTTGTAGAAATGCATGTTCTATAATCTAAGTCTTATTCTTTGCTATAATTTTAAATATTTGCATTATTCTTAACAGTGAAGTATCTCTATTCTGCACTTTTGAAAGGTAATGGAATCTGAAAATGAAGATATATCTCCCTAATCTCATGTTCTCTGCTCTTATTCATCTAAATTCTTTGCTTCATTTAAAAGTTATTAGCATATATTAATTGTAAAAGGGATTTCAATGTCATATTTCCATACGTGCATATATTTTGTTTGATCAGATTACCCCCTCTATTACATGCTCTTTTCACCCATTCCCATCTCTTTCCTTTATTTAACTTTTTTAGTAGATTTCATTATGCTATTTTCATGTATACATGTGATGTACATTGATCATATCCATCCTTCATCACCCAAGCTCAGAAACTACAAATTCTATGCAGAATGGCAAGGCTTACGTTATCTAGTAAAGTCACTGTACCAAAAGTTTTTAATGCATTCCTTTTTGTTTTACTTCTGTGCTTGACTAAGTGAAGACTTTCAGCCATTCTTACTTTTTTTTAAGTTATAAGTAAATTACAAAGTGAGATCAGCGAATCATTTCATTCTATGTGTAACAAGCTTAAAGGCAGAAACTATGTAACAAAACAGCTTACTTTTGATACTGACATCAGTCTTAACAGCACTGGAACTTTGAGCCAAATAAAATATTTGTACATGTTTATCTCATCTGTGATAAAAAGAGAACACAAAAACCTGCCATGGTAGTTGTTATGAAGATCACACAAAATAATCTGTGCAAAGAATTTATACAATTTTTTGCCTAGAGTTTCTAGATAGGTCTAAGGATAAAACTAGCTAAACAGTTTAGTTGAGAAAGCATTCAAATATACTTCACAAAAGTTTTATGTTATACAAGTACTTGTAAGAATGAAGACTTAATGACCCAGGGAATGTGGCCTGTTTTCATCTTTATGTTTCATAAATATGTATATATAATCTACAGAGGGTATGTTCTCATAATTACAGACTGATGGAGAAGGACCTCACCAGGCATGTCTGTCAGGTTCCTCTTGCCTCTCTTTCGCTTTCTTTTTCTTTCTTTCTTTCTTTCTTTCTTTCTTTCTTTCTTTCTCTCTTCTTTCTTTCTCATTTTCTTTATTTCATTCTTTCTTTTGTTCTCTTTCTGTGTCTCTATCTTCCTCCTCCTTTCTCTCTCTGTCTCTCTTTTACTTGTTAATTCTTTTCTTTTGTTCTTTCTCTGTCTCTCTCCCTTTCTTCTTTCTTTCTCCTTTCCTCCCTCCCTCCTTCCTTCCCTCCCTTCCTCCCTCCCTCCCTCCCTCCCTCCTTTCCTTTCTTCCTTTTTTCTTTCTTTCTTTTGTATAGGTCAGGGCATTTCTGTAATGAACATCAGATTATTTACTTTCAGACAGGATGTATCAGAGAATTCATTAATGGTCAGCTTGTACACAGAATATTGGTAGAAATTCAGAATGATGTTTCCGTGTGCTTTCTGACTTGGTTTGGTGAAGAAGCCTCCCCACTTGGGAAAGACAAATTCTAATCTCTTACCTGCCATGGATTTGAAAGGAGCAGAAAAAATGAACATTACAGAAGATCAGAGAGACTTTGCTCTGAAGTGCTTAATGTAAATATATTCAGCAAGCCAAGGTCACAGACCTTGTGTTATGTTCCTAACCCCTCAAATTTTCCTTCTGAAGATTTAGCTGTTGTAAAAAAAGATTAAAGCTGAACTGGTGACTGCGGAAAAGGGAGTTGAGTTAGTAGATGAGTGACAAATAATCTGCAAGAGTGAGAACAACTTTAAAAGTATATTGAGGAGTGGTGTTGTGGCTAAAGTGGTAGAGTACCTGTTTTGCAAATGTGAAGCCCTGAATTTCAAACCTACATCCCTCTAAAATAAATGATGAATAAATAAAAACAGAAAACAAAAAGTATATCGAATGAACAGAAAAAAATCCATCTAGCACCATTGAAACTTTTAAGCACATTGAACAATTTAAGCAATTAAGCAATTCAATCATGGACTCATCATTTTTTATTAAATATTTTCTTCAGTAAATCATATGTTCCAGGTAAATTTCATGCCCTACTCATAAAATTATGAGGTTATGGGAATACATTATAGTGTCAGTACTGCGATAAGTCTAAATGGAAATCAAGTACTCAAAAAATAATACCAATGGTCAAGTGATAAGAAAAAGAGGTCACATGAGGACAGTAGAAGTCAAAGAATTATTATTTTATTTATTGGTAGATTTGGGGTTTGAACTCCGAACCTCACAGCTGTTAGGTAGGAGCTGTTAACATCTGAGCCACTCAACCAGCCATTTTTTGTGTTTGGTTTTTACAAGATAAGGTTTTGAAAACTGTATGATTGGTCTGGCTTTGAACCGTAATCCTCCAGATCTCTGCCTCCTGAGTAGCCAGGATTATAGGTATGAGCCATCAGCACCAGGAAGAATTATTTTCAAGGAAAGTAAAATTGAGCTGAGATATGTAGAATCACATATTATCAACCTTATTATTTAATAGTTCCATTATTTTATGTTGACATGGACAAGTAGCACATGATTGAGACTGACTACCCCCCTTATTTGCTTTCAGTGATGCTGGCATTAAAAGGGGAATACTGGAATGTTATTACAGATTACCAGGACATGGATTCCTTTTGAATTTGTTTAAACATATTAACCAGACAGTTTTACATGTAAATTAAATTATCTTAGTTCCTTTTGCCCACATTCTCCTTTCTAAGATAATGATTATTTTTGATAATTGAAACAATTTAAAAAAAAATGATTAACTGAATAAGATTAGCTAAAATATTTCCTAAGCAAATTTAAAAACCTAAAACATGATCTTAGAAAGTTGCACAGCTTTTTTCATAAGAAAAATATTCAAAAATGTTTTTGGGTAGATAATTCCTTTCTTCCACAAAACAGTCCCTAAAATATTATATAAATTAAACATAAATTTTAAGGTGTTGTGGCTTTCAAGGGTTTGATTAAATAAGATAAAATCTTGCCTGCAATGAAAGTATTTTGTCTCTGAAAATTGGACTTTTTAGGGGGGGTTACCACTGGTATTTGTACTCAAGACTTCAAGGTTGCTAGGCAAGTATTCTACCATGTGAGCCATTCCTCAAATCTTTTGCTTTAATTATTTTCTGATAGAAGCTCCAGCTTTGGCTTGGGCTATGATCATGTACCCTCCCCCTTCAAGCACAGTTGCTATAGCAGTCATGAGCCACCATGCCAAGCTAATTTTTTGATATATGGTCTTATTAACTTTTTTTACCTGGGATGGCCTTAAACCATAATCCTCTTATATCTGTCCCCTGAGTAGCTTGGATTACATATTCCACAACTCCTGGCTTAGCTCATTTTTTAAGGAAATTTGAGGGTAGGTTCTTTTGATAAATATTTACTTGTTCAAATAGAGGTGTGTGTCTACTGCATATGAATCCAAAGAATTTAGAAACTGAACTACTGGAAATTATTCTGAATATTAATCACACAGTTTTTAAATTAACTCTTAAAGGAAGTCAATTTGATTAATATGGTTGATGTAATTTTTCCTGTACAGATACAAAAATATCACCCTTTCAGAGATATATTTCCATCAATAAACAAGTCTTATCTTAATATCTCTTCATGTAAAGAAATTTTGGAACAAAAATAAACACAGAAAATAAATAAAGCAAAAAGATGTTTAAGCTTAAGCAAAATGTGATTGTTTCTATTTCCTGGATCTTTTTCAATGAGCATACACTTTGTGCAGTGATAAAAAGTGCAAAGTCATTTCTCATACAAAGACTACAAAGCAGAATCGGAACTCAGTGAGGACTTGTAACATATGAGCAAGGATCATAGCATCAAAGTAGGTTCGCTATTCAAATGTTGTAGCAGCATTTAGGTTGCTCCATAGATAATAATCTATGCTATATTTTTGTTTTGGTGATACTTGAATGTACTTTCAATAAACATTATTATATACTATCATTTAAAATTTTTAGAGTTTCAGAATGAAGCTAATTAATTTCTGTGACTGGACAGTGGAGAGCAAATGCTTTAATAATGGGAGGATAATCTATAGTTTCAAGTCAAAGAGGTCAAAATAATGTACAAGTGACTACCACAAAGTCATGAAGATAAATTGGGTAATTTCAGCAACACTTCATTGGAGAGGAATTAAAGAATGAGGAATTAATTTTATCCTGGAACATAACCAGTGGGGGACATTTCAGTCCATAGTATTCTGAGGAAATCATTGCAGTTCAGTCCATGAAAAATATGTTATAGAAAGACTACCAACAGCATTCCATGTATATCAATGATTAAATAATATAGATGAACTTAAATACAGTCATAGACCTGTGAATGAAAAAATAATATGATGACATTTCCAGCATGTTATATTGGAAGTAAAACAATGATTTATTTGGAAATATTTTTGGAATATAAGCCCCATCATGCAGAATGAAGATTTTCTCTGCTTTCTGACAGAACAAATTTATTATCAACATATTTTGCAGGTGTACTCAAATTTGAAAATGCACTTTATTTTTAAGCCAATTTGTCTGAAAGAATTTTTTCATTGCCTCTTTTACATCTTTGTTCCTCAAACTGTATATGATAGGATTGAGCATGGGAATCACAATAGTGTAAAATATTGACACTACCGTGTCATTTTCCAAGGCATAACTGGAACTTGGTCTCACATACATGAAGAGGATTGTTCCATGATAAATGGACACTCCAGTTAGGTGAGAACCACAAATAGAGAACACTTTTTGCTTCCCTTCAGCAGAATTCATATTCAGAATGGCCAAAAGAATGAAACCATAGGAGACTAAGACAATGAGGATAGTGGTTATCTCAATAGATCCCACACAATAGAAGAGTAGAAGCTGGTTCATGCTAGTGTCAGAACAAGAAATAACAAGTAGTGGAGGTATATCACAGAATATATGTCTAATTTTATTGGATCCACAGGACAGGCTAAACGTGGCTACTGTGTGTATAATAGCATGTAAAAAGCCACCAACATAAGAAGCAATAATGAGGGGCACATAGACTCTAGGTGACATGCTCACTGAATACAGAAGTGGGTTGTAGATGGCTATATAGAGGTCATAAGCCATTGCAGCCAAAAGAAAGCATTCTTTGGTCCCAAATGTCATGAAGAGAAGCATTTGTGTTATACATCCAGCATATGGAATAGACTTATTTGTTGCCAGGAAATTGGCCAACATTTTTGGGGTAACAACTGTAGAATAGCAGACATCTAAGAATGACAAAACACTGAGGAAATAGTACATGGGATTGTGGAGTTGAGAATCCACTATTACCATTACAACCAGTCCTAAATTCCCTATCAGAGTGAGAAGATAGATTCCTAGCAATAGTAAAAATAAGATGACTTGTAATTTAAAATCATCTGTGAAGCCCATCAGTATAAATATGGTGACTTCAGTCACATTGATATCATTTCTGTATAAATCCATATCTGATGATATTCTTGGCATTTCAGTTGTTATTTATATGTTTTAAAGGAAATGCCCTGTGAATATAGCATCAACACATTTATATCCTCATGTTCATGGTTGGAAAGGCATAATGAAATCCTTGCCATTGATAGGCTTGACTGTGATGATGAAGTTCATTCCAACTGATGCATTATTCTGTTTAAATGAAGTGAAAAAATGTTATTCAGTTGTTAGCTAAATTTATCAGGTTAAAATAATCTGTCAATTGAATTAGGTTAATATCCAGGGTATTTTTAAAATATTTTTTTGTGTTTCAATTTTTTATCATGCTAGAGATATACCACAGGTCTTCAACATGTAAAATAAGGCTTGTACCACTGAATTACAACCCCAGCCGTATTTTCAAGTTGATTTTCTATCAAATTTCTTTACCTGCTTTAATACTATTTTGTCTTCATATTTATAAAGAGTGAGGACTCATGCCAGGTTTCATATAAAACAATGAATAATTTTCTGCAATGTCTCCATTTTTAAAATGACAGCAAACGTATTTACCATTGTCAGAATGGTTTGAGTTTAAAAGTGGAAATCAGTGAGAAAGTTATTAAGTAAATATTATTTGTTAACTCAAATTGATATTCAGTATACTTATTTTTCAATTTCTCATTACAGAATGCCTTCTCTCCACACTGTCCAAAGTTCTTTCATGGGACAATTACCCCATTCCATTAATGCTTTTAAAATGACTGGGATGAAAAGATGATATTCATATAGGTGAACTTTAAAAAGAAATAAGTCAATGTTACTTTTTAATTCTCTGGAATTTTTTTGTTCTGCTTTTCACTTTTTATTCTTGAAACAAATATCACCAGTTGTTCATTTCTGGCCTTGGGTGGATATTTTTACTGGTATTTTTAAATTTTAATTTAATATGAATGCCTGATGTCAGACATTATTATTCTGATTATGCATGCAAGACCCTTGAGTATATTTTATGCATTTATGTCATAAACAATTGTCAATCTGTTAAAATATTATCAACCTCATTAAGTTTTCAAAACTTGTAAAAATACATCACTCAAGAAGAACTAATGCAATTTTCATAGAAGCTATTGCTAAACAAACAAAACCATGATATAAGCCACAAATTTGCAACAATAAAAAATGTTGAAGAATAATCAATATAAGCACAGAATGTTTTTGTGATTGATATATAAACATAAGATCCACCATAATGTGCAACAAGTTTTGACAATGAGGGCTTGGTTTGTAGGTCAATGTTAGAGTACTTGCATAGTATTTGTGAAGATATGGGTTCAGTCTGAAGCACTGACTCCCTGCCACCAAAGAAAATAACAAATTTCATCATGGTACCTTTTATTTTTCCTTCATCATATCATACAGCAAACTGTATTTAAAGGATAGAACTATCTGCTGTTCAATGAGCTGGCCTGGAGGCAGATGTGAACAAATGATTAATATTAGATGTGAAACATACTAACAACAGGTTTGTCATATTGAAACTTCCATCTGTCAAGAGGATAATGAGAGAGACACTTAAAAACTGTTCTTAGCAGACGAGGGCACATTTTTTTTCCCCAAGTTCCTTGTGGATGATTTTTCTAGTACAGAGGACCAATAGCTTCAAAAGTGTGGGATTTACAAGCAAACAAACAAAATGATAGAATTCTAGAGAATTAAATTAAAATAAATTCTAATTCTTTCTACATTGAGAAAATGTAGTTCTTATTCATCAACACACACAAAAATAATAATTTCTGTATCAGTTTGAGTGGTGGATTGATAAAATAATCTATGAGCCATCAATTAATAGTATATTTATATATGTATCTCTATGTATTGATATATTGATTATCACAAATAGTATTCATGTTTGAAAAATTCCTCATTCCCTTTCTTCTTTCTCCTTCTTATATTCATATATATATTCTATAGCCAAAAACAGGACAGGAATTAGGCAGATACAAATAAATGAAATGGAAACTGTGCAGGCATTTTTTACAAAAATACTGGTAGGTGATCCACAAATGGATTTCTTTTTAAAATGCATATGAAAATATTGGTGAACAAATGCAGGAAAAATTCTTCTTAAACATCTAATTTTTGATTCCTTAATGAATTTGACAAAAGAAATTATGGGAGATAAATAAAATTATATTGAGACTATAAATTCTTCTAATTAAAATCTCAGATTTAGCATTTAATGAGAGTGTAAGCTTGGAAAAGTACTTATCTTTCAAAGTGAAAAAATAACTAAGATTGGCTAAAATTCTCAGTGATGTATAAGTTACATGAAGAAGATATCATTGCCAAAAGTTCTTACTCATGAAATACATTAATATTCATTTTAATATTAATATTAAAATTAATATTTTAAATATTTTTGAAGGTTGAAAACACATGACACATAACTTCCAATTTTACTATGCTACAACCTAAGTAAATAAGAGTGTGTAATATCAACTTTTCATTTTACCTTCAACAATTAATACTCCACAAAAAGCTAAGCATTCATTTTTTAAGCTACAAATATAGTTTTATATGACAGTTAATAATACAGTGAAATTTAATGTGGTTATACTTATTGAAGCCTGCTATTCTCTAGTGTATTTGACCTTAAAAATGCACCCATGTCACTGCAATCTGTCCAATTGAAAACCAGTCAAATATTTACCATTCATAATTACCAACCCCCATTACCTTTTTGTGGATAAAAATGTTTCTTATATTTTGATTTCTCTAATTTGACTTTAAAGGAATAAAGTGGTTTATGAATTGAACTTTATTTTGTTCTCAATCAAGTCACATTAGAACAATTATATAACTTACCATAAGGAACAGGAGGCATTATGGGCAAAAAGTGTGAAGTTTAGATTCTTTATCCAAAGTGCCAAGAACACAGACCTCTCTGTGAGTTAATATTTTAAGAAATTAGAACTGATTGTAATCACATCTATCTGATTTCATTTTGAGAGAAGTTAGAAAAAATAAACTACAGAAATATTAGCAAAACCTGATCAATCTGGAAGACCAAAGTAAAATTAGGTCCTCAATTCTCAGTCATGAAACAAAAATCACCAGGCATCCAAGGAAACAGTATTGCTAATTCTGAGCTCAAGAGGAAGGACAGGTACAACAGCATCTGTCACATTTTTAACAATACTGCTTTGTGTACATTTCTTTGGAGTATACTGAACTCAGGGCCTTGAGTGCTAAGAAAGAGCTCTTACCACATGAACCACATCTTCAGCCTGTGTAGATATTCTTGTATAATCTTCATAGCAAGCTGTAAAATTACTGCTTCAGAATTCTTTTATTGAAGAGAAAACTGAAGGTCCAGCTAAAAAATAACCAAGTCACACAAGCAATACCCATTTAGTAGTAGAGGTTTCTCTCTTTCCATATTTATGCTTTTCCACTGAACCACATTGTGGACATTATGATATGCAACCATTCAGGAATTATTACCTGGTACAAATAATGCAAAATCACATGCTTATATATTTTAACTTTCATACTGCAATCAAGGGTAAATAGACCATGAAATAAGAAAAATAAAGCTAGTTTATTTGTAGATTAATTGCTTAACAAGAAAATTAAGTTAAACTTCATTTAATTCCCTTGATAAGAAAAAAAATCCCAAAATGTAGTGTAACCAAGCATAAATATTTTAGTTCACTTAATAATTTTCTGAATTATGAATGCAATTCCTTAGTTCAATGGGTCCTATTCTCTTATCTTATCTCTAGAAAACTAATATAATCACAAATGATCAAAATACTTAAGGAATCTTCACCGGTTGCTCTGCATAGCATAGAAGGGTTGATTCCTTTTGTAGGATAATTTTCAGTTAGGTTGAATTCCCTGTGTTAGATTAAATATTAAGTCATGCATTTCCATTTATAATGCAAAAAAAACTAATAACCATTTTGTAAGTGATAGAAAGTCTTTCTTCTTACATTCAGAAATGAACTGCTGGGCCAATTAAGGCACACCATGAATATTATACATTTTAATGCCTGTATCAGATCCTTGAGCTCTTCTAGAATTCCTCAGAGATATGCCAGGGAGAAAACACACATATTCTCTTCTGGGACATAAAATTTTCAGGGAAATTTTGCTCATAGTAAACAAGTGAAGAATTTAAAGCAATGAATTACTTAATAAATGACAAAAATGATGATAGGCATGTCATTTATTCCTGAGTATCAAGTTATTACTCAAGGCAAAAAGCATATATGCTAAGGACTGGAAAATAAACCTAAGAAGTTTAAACATAGTTCCTGCTGTTCTACTAATTCTGTGCTATTAACTTCATAAATTCTCTGAAATCCAATTTCCTCCTCTTGAAGAAATCATTCTTTCAGTATGGATTCTGCATGTATATATGTATCCACAAGCACACATACACACACACATATATACACACACAAATCTATACTTACACATGTATAAAGAAATAATACAAAACAAAATTTATAATCTCAAGTAAGCTGAAAAATTGAGATGAAATGGATAAATTCCTAGATGTACATAACCAACCAAAATTGAATCAAGAAGATATTAAACACCTAAATAGTCCTATTACTTAAAATGAAATTGAAGAAGTAATAAAGCATCTCCCTACAAAGAAAAGCCCAGGACCTGCCAAATTCATGGCCAAATTTTACCAAACCTTTAAAGAAAAACTAATAACAGTACTTCTCAAACTTTTCTAGGAAGTAGCACTACAAAACTCATTCTATGAAGCCATTACATTCATTCCAAAACCCAACAAATACACAAGCAGGAAAGAGAATTATAGATAAATACCTTTGATGAATACACATGCAAAGATTCTCAACAAAATATTGGCAAACAGAATTCAACAATTTGTCAAAAAGGTCATACCCCATTATCAAGTTGGTTTCATTCCAGGGATGCAAGGATGGATCAACATATGTAAATCCATAAACATAATACAATATATACAAAAACCGTATGATCCTCATAATTGACCCCAGAAAAGCCTTTGATAAAGTCAAACACCCTTTTATGATAAAAGTTCTGAAGAAACTAGGTATAGAAGGAGTGCTCATCAACATAATAAAGGTTATATATGACAAACTTAGAGCCAACACCATGGAGAAACTATGTGATCTCCATTATTTTCCAGTCCAGGCTTCATGCCTGGTCTTCAACATACAAACACTATGGAAAGCAATATGGAGATTCCTCAAAAACTGGAGCTATAACTGCCATATGATGCAGTAATACCACTCCTGGGCATCTACCCCAAAGAATATAAGACAGAATAGAGTAGAGACACTTGTATAGCGATGTTCATTATGGTTCTATTCATGATAACCAAGCTCTGGAAACAATACAATGCCCTACAACTGATGAATGGATCATGAAATTGTGGTACATACACACAACAGGGTATTACTCTGCCACAAGGAATAACGACATGGGTTTGACAGTAAACGGATGCAATTGGAAGAAATCATGTTAAGTGATGTTAGCCAAGATCAGAAACACAAAAGACACATGCTTTCCCTCATATGGGGAAGATAAATCCAAAGATAAACATATATACAAAAACAGGCATGATCATATACACACTCAAATGTAGAACATGCCTGCAACAGTGGAACCACTGCATGGAAGTCAGGGAAAGAGGGAGAGGAAAAGAGAATGATAGAGCATCAGTAATATCTCACACCATAAGATGTGAAGGTAAGGATATACAGATGCATATTGAAAACTGTTGAAAAATGGAGGAAGGGAAGTAAATGGGTAAGGGAGAGTATTTGAAGGTATTGAACAGATCAAAGTAAAGCACACCCATAGAAGGCATATATTGAAACACCCCTTTGAAAGTCTACTTAAATATTAATGAAAATCAGGACTGAAAAATAGTGTGTGAGGAGGGTGGTGGTACTAGTAGGAAGAGGGAGGGTGAAGGAAGGAGATTAAGGTGATAGTATATGGTTGATGGATTTCATAAACCTATACAAAACAGAACTAAGAAACCAGTTGCTGTTACTTTAAGTGGGGTAGGGAGGGGAGTTGAGGGGGAGAGATGATGGGGCAATGTAAATAATGTGCAATATAAGTTTAATCAGAATTGTCACTATGAATCCCCCCATAAAATGAATATATGTTAATAAAAATTTCTTTACAAAAAAGATGAATAGAAGATGTTAACCACCATCTCAATAGATGTGCAAAGGATAAAACAGCACATGAACTTGTATTTGTGGTACATTTATTAGTCTACTTATGCTAAACATATCTTATTGTGATCCAGTGAGCACATGTATGTGGTTTTATGTGTTGTGAGTGTGAACATATTTATTTCATATTTTTGCTTCTCAATGTGCTTATACAAATATATAGATCTGTATGTGTGTGTCAAATGAATAATCAATAGATAAGTACTTACATTCATAAAATTACATGCTTCATAAAATCTTAGAAAGTTTTACATTTTCTCCTCCATATATGTGGTATTTTTGTATTTGTCTTATTATTTTGTAGTAAGCTTATGTCTCATATTGTAAAATTTCTCATTTCATATTAAAATACTTTAAGTTTTTTGTAAGTCATCATTTATACCAGAGAACATGACTCATTCTATTCATGTCTTTCTGTAATGTGTTTCACCAGAGCCACATATATTTCCTTCATTTAGTAAATCATCATATTGCTTTCTGAGCAAGGTAATAGGAGTGCAGTCCCCTGGGACAGATCCTGAAGGCTTCATAAATGGGGAACAAGTGAATATAAACAATCTCAGTGAACAATGTTCATAATTGAACTAAAATTGCATGTGCTGTTCCATGTATATGAGAAATTTCACACTTTTGCAGAATATTTCAGGAGACCTAAAATTTTATTTTAAATGTTATTTTATATTAAAGTTTTCAACCATTAAATACATGTGATAAAAGATTTTAATTTCTGCTATTGGATGGATGACATAGAATGTATTTACCAAACTCTAATTTATACAAAGTTCTTTCTAAAAAATCAAAATTAGCACATGTTGGACAGCAACAGTGAAAATAGAAAATATTGAATTTATGTTTGTAGAGATAAATAAGAATATTGTTAATAAAGTGTATGCTTTTATATTCTCAGTGAAGGATGATAGACCACTTTGAAGTATGAACAATCCATAATCTACAGACAGAGGGACAAACTACATCTGCCCCACTTCACTTTCACAGTGCTTCCATTTTGATAAAATAAGAAAACCAATTAATAGTTCAGGTTAACTTGTTCTACTAGATATATATTTTAAAGCAACTCTACAGTTATATTGACTTCTAATGTTTCCCTCATCAGACTTTTTTAAAATCATGTTTTGTTCTATTTCACTCCAGTTGGAGGATGCTAAGGATGTCACATTTAGACAGTAGCTATGTTGTAAGAGGAGAAAATGCAAAACACTGAAATGTACAGGCAATTTTTGGGAGAAGTGGGATTGGATTTTGCAGTTTACCCTTAGCTTTGAGAGTAGCTACAAAAGTGAAACAAAATATTACAAAAGCCCTTGTCTGTCAGGAAAGCTCAAACATGGCTATGTTTCTCTCCTCTTTGCAAACTTAGTACACCAACATCAACCCAAGATATTTGTTTTTTTCTGCCTTCTACTCAAATTATATCTATGCATATATGGAGGAGGGGACAGGAGTATGAGTTGTTTGCTTGTAAAACTTCTTTGTTCTTTAAAGAACAATCCGTAGAAACAAAGAGTAGGCAGAGGAAATAGCCATAATCAAAATATTAAATCCAGAATTAATTGAATTAGATTCTGATACAATAATGTTTTCATGTGTGTTCCAAATCAAATGTATTTCTTGTAGCTAAAGAATAAAATAGCTGGTATAATTGTGCATACAAGGGTAGGGATTGGATTCCTAAACACAGCAAAAATACATTAAATTAGATAAAAATAAAAAATGAAATATATGCTCAGGATTCTTGTCACATACAGTTTGCAGGATTTGGTTATAATATATATTTTGTAACCAAATGAGTACTAATTAAATAAAAGTTTGATGAAACACATTAAACTATGTTCCACCCTAAATTTATAACCCAAATGAACATATTAAATTCTCTTGTATATATATATATATTTTTTTTTGGTGGTACTGGGACTTAAACTCAGGAACTTGAGTTTGCTAGGCAGGTGCTCTACCACATGAACAACTTCCCTAGGCTGTGTATTTCTTTCTTTATTTCAATTCATTTATTCACATGTGCATACATTGTTTGGGTATTTCTTTAAACATAATTTGCAGAGAATGAGAAATAAGACATAATTGAAATATATCTACTATTTAATGTGCTTAGCTTTCAGAAGAAAAAGGTCAAGTTCAATATAATTCTTGCCATTAGTTCAATGATATTTCTGAGTCAAGGCAAGAAACAAATGACTTGGAATGTGAAAGTACATGAAACATCATGCAGTTTCATGATTAAAAACCATCTGTGATATTAGGCTTGCTCTTCAAAGAGTTTTTCTCATTGAAATAACAATGTATTTGAATGAACCAGCACCCAAAGACCTATAACTGGCACTCCTGTTGAGTGTGGGTCTCACTTAACAGGAGTGCCAGCTTGTCCTGGGACAATCCTCTTCATGTATCTGAGACCAAGCACTAGCTATGCTTTGGAGCATGACATGATAGTGTCAACATTTAACACCATTGTGATTCCCATGCTGAATCCCATTGTCTACAGCTTGAGTAACAAAGATGTAAAAGGGTGAATGAGGAAACTATTTTGGAACAGTGGTATATGGATAGAGTGAAATTTTCACATTAAACATTAAGTTGAATAATTAAGAGTGATCTTTCATATTAAATTTATACTTCTGCTCTAAAAAGAAATAAATGTTGCCATGGAAAGAGCAAACTCCTTGCATATTTTAGCAGAGGAAATCAGTAACATATACAAGTTCTCTTTTCTCTGCTCTGGAACCACACCCAGCCCACTTCAGTGACACCCATCACAATCTGGTTCACAGGACTTGATTATGGCTAATTAGATTTCTGGTTAGAATTAGGACAGGTGTGGTAGCACCTAACACTTTGGTCCTTCTGAAAATGGTAACCAGGTAACATCAGTGTCTAAAGTTCACACACAGTCTTTAATTTCTGCCCTGAAGGAAGCTCAGAGTCTTTTCCCTTCTGAAGTACTTTTAACCATGTATTGCTTGGTAAGTCTCTAAAGTCAACTTTTCCTTGCGCATTTTGATTAACTCCCAGTACTACTTCACTACTTTCTGTTCAAATGAATCTTGATTCTGTGTGAGACAACAGAATACTGAAGACCATCTTACAAGAGAAACTGTTTTATTTTAAGATTTGTGAGAAATAGAAATTTATTAAGAACCATCTCCAGAAGTGTAGGAGAAAATACAGAAAAGAGCAGAGTAGTTTCCCAGGAAAAATAGTCTGTGACACTTCCCCAACAGGGGATTCAAAGGGCCTCTTGTCACCAAACAGCTGTGGATCTTTTCAGTTAAAATTCTCTCTATACAGAATTCTTTGGAAAGCCAGCCTGTTTCCATATCCCCTTACAACTAGAATACTGTGTGGAGTGGCCCAAGGGTATTCCTTCCTCCAGTGCTGGACATTCTTCCGTGTTGTGTTTGCTGGTCACACGCAGTGTGAACATCCTGCATGGCTCCCTCCTGAAGATGTTTGAGTTCATACCTGGCCTATCATGCACATCATGAAAGTCATAATAAAGTCAAGGGTTCTCTCACTGTCCACTTAAAATGCAGGGAGTCATGAAAAGGAATCATAGTGACTATGACCTATATAGAACACTAATCTTGATTATGGTTTCCCTGCTGCAAAGGGTGAATCTTGGAGAACTCTAGGTCTGAAATTTTGTTCCTTTTGACCAACCATTCCCTATAACTTCCCTCTCCATTTCTGCTACCCCTAGACTCTTGTAAACATCATTGTACTCTCTTCTTATAGTTAAATTTTTTCATAGTCTACATAAGTGGAATCCAGTGGGGTTTGTCTTTTGAGGTGATAAATATGTGAAATAAAATGACTTAATCACACTACTGTGTATAGGTACATCTAAACATCACAATAAACCGCATGAATGAATGCAATTATAATTCATCAACTGAAAATGACAACAATAAAAGTATAAAAAGGATGCAAAAGAGCACTTGGATTGCCCCACATACTTGGTTTTGTGATTATCTCTGTTGTTTTCTCCTTGCATTGGGGCATTATTTCCAAATCCTTGGTGTGTCTTTTGAGCCAGCAAGCAGCAAGTTAAGTCTGAAAATACAGGTGGCAATCCTCTTAGTCACTCTCTTCTTGCCATGGTTCTTACTAAAGGTAAATTCTATGGTTTCCCACTATGGAAGGTGTTTTCTTCTGATGATTACCCTGAGAGGATTTGCTGCTCTCTGTGTCATGTCATGCATACAGGATGTGATCTCACCAAGGTATTACCCCATGGGGACCCTTGTGGGTTGGAGCCCCTAAATGCCTTTAGGGAGATGTGGCATTGAGATTCAATCTTTAGTTACTTCCTGCTGAGAAGGGGCAAAGATTGGCCCTGGCAGGAGATAGGGATCCAAACCCAAGGGGGTATCTAAGGATCTGCAGTATTATTGGTGAGACTGCAAGACAATCTGTAGTTTGAGTGACTCCAGATAAGAGGAGGAAAAATGGTTTAGGTTGTTAAATTAGCACATCAGTAGCTTATGCTGAACAACCTGTCAGCGTACAGCTTTAGTCAAGCTATCCAAAAAATCAGCACAAGCCTCAGAATGTCCTTGAACGCATATTAGAAAAGATTTTTAGGCTCTCCAGGTTCTGGTAAAGTTTGCCATGCACACACGCACATAGGAAGATCTGCTCATAAGCCTGAGGGTTGTGTCGATTGTGCCTGTAAGGTTGAGAAAGCACAAGTCCCCATTAAAATTTCAAAGGTGATGGCCACATTGTTCTGAGCAATAAGCCTGGCAATTTCCTGCTCAAAATCTCCAAAAGGTGTTTTCCATTGCAAATAGAGACCTCCCGATAAAGCTGCTTTGGCTGTCTGACGCCAATCCGAAGGAGGTAACCACAAATTATTTAAAGCATACAAAATAGTTAATGTAAGCAGAGCCTGAACCCTGGTTCTCCCTCACAGTATCTCTGAGGGCACAAAGAGTTCTTAAATCAAATATCTGATGAATTCTTTGAATTCCTCCCTGTCTGTCAGCTTGTTCTGTAATTAGAAATAGCATTAAATCATCTGGATCTGTGAAATCAAATGTGTCATTATATTTATTTCAAGACTTTTGGACAGGAGTCAACTCTTCTGTTTTAGGTTTTTTTACTAAATATGTATCAGTACTTTTTTTTTTTAAAGGGGCTGGTGTCTTTCCATTCTTATGGAGGAGTAGGTGCTGCAGCTTTAGGCATAGGACACTCACACTGAGGCACAGTTTGCTTTTTACTTTCATTTTCCTGAAATGGCTCAAGCACTGTTTTTACCAGTGACCACATAGAATATATGTGCAGTGGAATAAGAGGGCCCTGTCTGTGCTTATTTTGTATTATTTTACTAACGTGATCTCAAACTTCAACATTCAATATTCCCTCCTTCAGAAACCAGGGACAATATTTGAGAACCCAACCAATAGCCTCTTTTACTTGATCAGAACTTACAGAGGCTCCAGATTGCTTTAAAAGACATTTTGGAAAGGAAAACATAATGATCAATACTAGACAAATTCTGCCCCATTGTTACCCAGCCTTTAATATTTACGCTACATTATCCTCACACCTATAGTCACAACTCCTATCAGGTGGAGTTTGCACACCTTATTGCTTATGATTACCACAAATCTCTTTAGGTCCATGTCTTCGTGGCCCATGCTGCTCAAGCCTCATGTTGGCAGACCTAGAGAGAAGAGGGATGGTGTGCACTGTAAAAAGAGGGACTCAAAGTCAAGGTGAAATTTGAAAGCAAGGGGGAAGCTGGGATTCTGAGATAGCACTCAGACCCAGAGTGCTCATCTCACTCAGTATTTATTGAGTTGCTGTGTATAGCTATTGATCATGAACCACATATGGTTTTATAGTTAATTTCTGGGCAAAATAAGGTATAATTTTAAATTTCTATACTCTGAAAAATAGCAGGTAACACTATTGAATGTAGGAACATAACGTGTGCAAGGAATTCATGGTTCTTGGAAGAATATTGGCAGGACACTGTCTTCAGTATCACATCCCATAACCAGAAACTCGGTCTTCCAAGTAACTGGGCCCTAAATTCATGAACTTCTGATGTTCATTACACTGCCTGGTCTCCAACAGTTTTTCTCCCCTTCAACTGCTCCTCGTGTAGGAGGAGCAGAGGCAGCCACAAGACCACATTGTGTCTGTTGGATGGTAAATTCCTCAAGGAATCAAGGTCAGCATCTATTTATACCTACTTACCCATGTTGTATCAATACTAGTCACAGTAGCTAAGTCATGGAATCAGCCTAGGTGCCCATCTAGACGAGAGTGGGTAAATGAAATATGGCATACGTACACAATGGAGAATTAAAAAGAATAGAATCATGTGGTTTACAGGAAATGGTGGTCCCTTAGATCATCAGGTTAACAAAATAGGATAGACTCAGAAAAACAAATATTGCACATTTTCTTTCATATGAAAAATCTAGAAGGACCTTGAGTTGAAAAGGATTATTTAGAAAAATGAAGACAACCAGTGAGAGATGAGTTGACTATGATCAATGTACATTATCTACTTGCTTGAAAAAGTACTAATGAAACACATTCTTAATATGATGAATACATGCTATTCAACATGAATGAAATAAATTTTCAAAAATTAAACTTTTCATTATCTAATGAGACAAAGGTAGAAGAAAATGTAAGATAATAGTAAAAATAACTCAACAAATAGGAACATAGGGAACAGCAAATGGAAGTAGACAGAAAGTGAGAAAAGAAAGATAATTATGGTTTACAATGTAGGAATTAAACTACAATATAATTTAAATTGAAGAACATTTAAAAATCCGTTATCACTCTTTGACAAAAGATACAGCACAGAATTTTTCAACTGCTTAAGTGGATTTCATATTCTATGAGGGAGAAAAATTGGGAATTGATGAATTCTTTTGGGATGTGATATGGAACAATACTTTTGTTTTCACTCTCTTTGACTCATAGTAAGTATTCTTGTTAAAATTTTAAAATGAAAAGGCTTTAGATAAGGTAAAATAAAACAGCAGTTTTATAGAATATTGCTATGAGTATCATTTGGTGCTTACCCAAAATGATTAACAATTGTGGAAACAGAAACATAGAGCTGATGAATCAGAGTCTACAAGCAATTTTCATTCTATGAATACTGTAGAAAATATTTGATTTTAACTGGTCAAGATATGAAAATATCATGCATTCCAAATTAAGACTCATGTGGTCTATATTCATAATGAACCCTATTAAAGTAAGTGAAATTTGTAATTATAATTAACTTATATTGCAAATAATAAAATAATACATGTGTACATTAAAGTTGTTTTCTACCATTGTTCTTTATGTCTCTAGCATTTTGCTCAGGTTTAAAGAACTAATCATCAGCAGGATAACATTATTGTGACCATGTTGTTCAGAATCAAAGTATAAAACCCTACAAACAACATGTATTTACACTATCCTCAAATTATAGGAAATTTCTGCATACTTTACAACATATAGAAAACATGAATAACAGTAGTAACTATGGTATTATACTTCATGTACATTAAATGTGTTAATGGAAGAATGCATTTGGAACACCATCAGGTCTATTCTAATTATGAAGCATATAACCTTTTGCTATGTCATATTTATTTATTTACTGACTGATGGATTTATTGTTGTGCTAGGTGGGGATCCACTGCACCTTTAACAAAAGTTCCTATAATGTATCAAATATGTAATAATTAAAGTCAGTTTGTGCTTACAACTTGATTTTTGAGTAAAATAAAATTATATTATCAACTTTTATAAAAATAGAATTAATTATAAAAATTGCCATAAGACCATTTATATAAACAAAAAAGCCTTTAAAATCATCAAGCTAAGTTTTGACTTTGATTCCTCGACAGTTTAGAAGAGCACACTATGAATATGTGGAACAAAACGTGTGCATGGCTTCATCCTGAAGGGACTGACAGACTCTGAAGAGATCCAGCTGGTGCTCTCTGTGCTCTTTCTCTTGATATACCTGGTCACTGTGCTGAGGAACGTAGGGATGAAACTGATCATTTGCCTGGATCTCCAGCTTCACAAACCTATGTACTTTTTTTCTCAGTCACCTGTCATTTCTTGACCTCTGTTACTCAAATGTCATCACGCCTAAACCTTAGGGAACTTAGTGACTTCCAACAAGAATATTTCTCTTATAGGATGCATCACACAGACGTAGTTTTTTGTCCTGTGTAGTGCTACTGAATGTTTTCTTCTCTCCTCAATGGCTTATGATTACTACATAGCCATCTGCAATCCTCTATAGTATACAGTCATTATGTCTGTCATTAAGACTCTGCTGTGTCTTCATCACTGGGTCCTATATGATTGGCTTAATGGATTCTTCTGTCACTGTGATTTACATGAGTAGATTGCATTTCTGCAACTCCAATATAATCCACCACTATTTCTGTGACACATCCCCAATTTTAGTCCTGTCCTGTGAGGACACATTTGATATTGAAATGATGATAATCATCTTTGCTGGCTCCACTTTAATCATATCCCTTATCATAACATGTGTATCCTATGTGTCAGTTCTCTATGCTATTCTGAAAATTATTTCTACTTCAAGAAAGCAAAAAGCCTTCTCTACCTGTTCTTCTCATTTCCTGGGAGTCACCATCTTTTATGGCACTGTGATGTTTACTTATTTAAAACCAAAGAAGTCCTACTCCTTGGGAAAGGATCAAGTGACTTCTGTTTTTTACAAAATTGTGATCCCCAGGATGAATCCTCTCATTTATGGTCTTAGGAACAAAGAAGTGAAAAATGCTTTCAATAGAGTCATACAGAAGAGAGGGGCTCCAGCCAATTAAAACAACAGTGATGTTAAATATTTAAATTCATCTTTCTTTCATACTGGTCATGTCCTTGATCTCTCTCTAAATCTAATTGAATCCTTTGGTTGTATTTGTCTGGAGCTGTCAATTCTTATGAAAACATAAGTTTAGATATATCCAGAATTATGATTTTAGAACTCCAGATAGTAAATGGAAGTTTTGAAATATCTTTTAAATGTTTGGTGAGAACATATGTGTTTTAATGTTAACTAATGTGCAACATGTGATATGGCATGCATACTGGAATTTTAGAGAAAGTTGTTATGACAAAGAGAGGAATTGTAGCACAATTTGTACAATGTTCAAATCACTCTGTGAATTGAATTCACACTTAAAAATACATAAAAAGGAAAACTATTAGCTGTTCCCCCAATTTTTTTTAGAGTAAATTATTGAAGTTATGTTAAGTTGAAGGAAAATTATGGTATTCTAAGTTTGAGGCAATTGGAAAAAAAATGACATTTATTCAAGAAGAGAAACTGTAACAATTGGAGACAATTTTGTGCATATTCTTATTCATTCTTGTACCTCTGTATCTATATATGACATATGCAAACAGTATTTCTGTCATTTCCTGTTACTGTTCTGCAACTTTCTGCATTCACATAAGAGTTTGACATTTGGCAATTTCTTTGTTAATAATGGTTGTGAAGTGTATGGTTTCTCAATATATGAGCAAAATGAAGACTCTTATCTTCTAGTTCTTTGAATGTGGAATACCGTAAATTTTCCAAATTAATAATTCATAGGCTGGGATACCTGCTATGTGTGTTCTGGTAGACACTTAAAAAATGTGTTTGTGATGTATCAAGAAATTTGGCAAAAGTTTCAACAATTTTCAACTCAATCCTTTTGGTTTGGAATAATCTTTAAAAGTGCATTTTTGCATTAACTGCTTTACTCACCTTATTTTACAATTTTAATAAATAAAAGATGTATAGAAAGAGTTGAAATGAGTTCGGTTTTGTAACTTCTCATAAACTTTTGTTATTTAGAGTATTGAAGTCTTTACTTTTAATTTTTTTCTTCACTTTTGATAATATTTAGATGGTATAATTCCATTTTCTTTTCTTTTTTTTCTTCTTTTCATGGTCGTGGGATTAGAACTCAGGGACCCTGAGTTTGTTTGAATAGAAGTGCTTACAACCTGAATCAAACCTCCAGCCCATTCTGCTTTAGGTTATTTTTTCAAATAGGGGGATCTTTTTTTTTTCTCTGATGGCCCTAGAACAGGATCCTCCTATGTATGCCTCCTGTGTGGCACACACCATCACTCCTTGCTTATTTTTGGAGGTGGGTACTCACTAGTTTTTTGCCCAGGCTGGGGAATCCTCACACTATCAGGACACCTGTGTATTGGTGATTATAGGCATGGGCTAACATGCCTATAATCCATATAGTTCCATTTCTAAGCATTTAAATTTTTGTTGTTTAAATATGTGTAACAATTACTACATAGCCAATGAATGTGATTTTATAAATTGTTTATTTTAGCTAAATCCTTATATGTAAAATTATATTTGTATAGTTTCACCAAATGCTTTCTGTACTGCTTAAAATAGAGTACAACTTCCACATTTTAGAAGTCAGAAATTTAACAATATTTCTCAAATTCAAAATTGTCAACTCATTTGTTAAAATGTTGCAAATATATATTACATTCCTCTACAGTCTTAATATATAACAAAATTTTCTTATTCACTACTAATACCATATAAATTATTAGTTGTTTTTGCCTGTGTGGTAGAGAATCTATATTTGTTGGTATTCTTATTTTGAAATTAGAAATAAGGATTTGGTAAATTCTTATTAAATCTTAGTAGACTTAATATTTAGGTAGACTACTTTCTCTTCCTGATTCTGTAAATTCCTGCTGCCATTTGAGATATTTGTGGTCTCTTTCCACTTCTAGTCATTTTGTTATATTTTCTTTTATCTTGCCTGCATTTATGTCAGTTTCTACGATACAGGAGATTTACACAATTAGTCGCACTAGCAAAAATGTTCAGGGGGATCTACAACTTTGTATTGTTTTAAGTTGGCAAAATTCTTTTTTTTTCACATTGGCATAAGGATTTTTTTTTATTCATTTATTTTTTCATTTATTCATATGTGCAAGCAATGTTTGGACCATTTCTCCCCCAACCCCTCTACTCCCACCACCTCCTCCCTCTCCTGCCCTACCTGCTCACAATTTAATTAAAATAAGACTTTTTATTTTTTTACAATGTAGACTTAAAAGCATTTATATACTATTACTAAATAATTAGATGGTCAAAATGAAAGATTAAAACTATTTACATTTGGCATATAATTTTAATATTATATCACCACATGTTATATTTCATGTAAGATGTTGCCTGAAATAATTCATACATATACAAAGAATTTTAGATATATCATTAATATATATGTTACATAATCACATACTGTGTCACACATCCAGCTTATAGAATCGAAATTGCCAGGAAATTGACCAACATTTTTGAGATGTCAAGTGTAGAATAGAAGACATCCAAGAATGGCTGGCTAAACAGTCAGAAAATGCTACATAGGGTTGTACAGTTGGGAATTCCCAAAGATCAAACAACCATTCCCAGGCTTCCAATCATTGTGAAATGATAGATTGCAAGAAGTAGTAAAAATAAGATGACTTGCAAGTAAAAATCTTCTGTGAAGCCCATCAGTATAAACATGTTGATGTCAGCCTCATTATACAAATGAATCCTGTATAGATTTATTATCTGATTATATCCCTGGCATTTCTATTATTAGAATTTTTAAAGAAAATATGCTCTCAACATAGAATCCACCAAGTTACATCCTCATGTTCACATTTTATAAGGGCAAAATGAAAACTTGGTCATAGGTGGAATCAGTAGTGATGAAGGCATTGAGTCCAAGTAGATGTATTTCTCTGCCTAAATAAATTGGAGAAATTGTTTTTCAGGTTTTTAATTAAATTTCTTATATTTAAAAATCTGTCAGTGTAATTGTTTTAATGTCCATGTTAATTTCTGTCTTATTCCTCTATCAGCTTTTATATTACAGAATCTTAAGTTTCAGAAACCTTGAAGACTCATCCAAGGATTCATACAGAACCATTTGTGTTAGAAGGTGCAGAATCTGGCAAATTGATTCCCTGTTCAGAATTTAGTTAGTTTTTTAAAGGAATACTTCCTGCAAATCAGAATTTTCAAGGTGGAGATGGGCCCATGGGATGATTTTTCTATAATATTCCCACTTTTAAAATGGCAAAATTACACTTGCAGCATAAGGATGGGCCTAATTTAAATGAGAAAAACAATATGAAAATTATTTAACAAATATTATCATTCTATTTTCCTTTCCCTCTTTCCCCAAGTTCCATACAGTATTGCCAGCATTACAAACATGTTCTACATATGAGTTTGTGCATGACCATGTTGTTTTTGTGTATATGTTTATGTTTTGTATCTATCTTCCACAAATGAGAGAAAACAGAAAACCTGCAGCATTGGAACTATTCTATGAAACTTGTGAAAATTAGAGATAAGGACAAAATAGTTTCTGCTGGGTATTGAGGGGGGGAGCGGGAGAGGGTGGAGTGGGTGGTAAGGGAGGGGGTGGGGGCAGGGGGGAGAAATAAACCAAGCCTTGTATGCACATATGAATAATAAAAGAAAAATGAAAAAAAAAAAAGAAACTTGTGAAAACAGGGACTATTAAAGACAATGATAAAGAATCATTGTCTTAATATCATGTTTTAATATCACAAAACATAACATCTGTGAAAGTAGAGGATATAAGGATATGTATTAAAAACTGTTGAAAAATGCTGGGTGGGAGACAAAGGGTTAAGGGAGAGTAATGCATGGGGTTGAATCGACCAAAGTAAAGTGCACCCACACCAGGGATACATTGGGAAACACTGTTGAACATAAATTTAAGGGCTGCAGGTGTAGCTCAAGTGGTAGAGTACCTGGTTTGCAAGCATGAAGCCCTGAGTTCAAAACCTCAGTTCTATTAAAAAAAAAAAAAAGAAAAGAAAAAGGAACATAAACTTAAATAGTTTACTTAAAAGTGTAAAATAAGTAGAGTGTGTGAGGACTCATGGAGGGGAGGGTTAAAGAAGGAGATTAAGGTGAGGGTACATGGATGATGGACTTAATGTACTTATATAAAATTGAACAAAGAAACCTCTTGCAATTACTTTAAATGGAGAAGGGAGAGGGTTTAGTGGGAGAGATGATCGGTGCAATGTAACTAATGTACAATATAAGCCTAATACAAATTGTCACTATGAACTCTCCCCCTAATTTGCTATATTGGAACACAACAAATATACCTTAAGATAAAAATTATGAAAAATAGATATTATCATGTAACTAGAACATGGGAAAAATGAGACTTACATTGAAACATTGTCATTCAGACAGCTTTTCTGACCAAAGCATTTCAAATTTTCTCTCCTAACACATTTCATTCAGTTTCTACTCAAGGGATAGTGATGAACAGAGCAGGTGTTCTTCTGGACAGAGATGTGTTTGAAAACAAAATCAATTTTGTGTTATTTAAAATTTGTTAATTTTTGTGTTAGTTTTTAGTTTTTCTCTTCCTTTTATTTCTTGAAACAAATATACCATGATCCATTTTGGGTTTCTTTGGGTTTTTAAACATTTAATACTAATTTTAACATAATACCCATATCAGATGTGTTAATCGTGTGCTTGTTATGCATACAAAACCATGGAAATATTTTTGCAGATATATTTGTGTCAGAAATAACTCAGAACCATTCCCTTAATGTGTCACAATACTTATTGGCCTGGAAAAATTGCTTCAAATTATATATCACCAAATAAAAACCAATATAATTATTTATAGAAACTATTGCTAAAATAATAAAATTATGATATATGTCACAACTGGACAAAACTGAAAAGATGCAAAGGCAACAGAATCTGGAAAGAATACCTTTGTTATTACATACAAATATTAGATCCACTGCTTTTCACAGAAATATTTCATCATAAGAGCTCAGGGTATAAAATGCTTGCTTAAAATTTAAGTGCTAAATTCAATTTACAGTGTCAGCAGGAAAAAAGTAATTATGTCATATGTCTAATTGTAAGAGTGAAATACTTGCAATGAGTAGGGATGACTTGAATATGCCATAGCAACACACTGTGTGTGTGTGTGTGTGTGTGTGTGTGTGTGTGTGTGTGGATGTATCCTAAGAAATCATGGTCAAGCATATAATATTCGTACCTGAATACCTATATTTCTGACCATGATTCACAGTAGCTAAGTCATGGAATCAGCCTAGGTGCCCATCAAAAAGCAAGTGGATAAATAAAATATAATATATGTCCATAATGAAGAATTATGAAGAATAAAATTATATTGTTTGCAGGAAATGGGTGTTCCTTGAGATCATAATGTGAATAAAACAGGATAGACATAGAAAGACAAATATTGCATGTTTTCTTTCATATGTAGAATCTAGAAAGAAATTGAATTATAATGGTGGGTCATTTTGGAAAAAGAAGACAACCAGTAGGAGACAAATTGAATATGATCAATGAATAATATGTACATTTAAGAAAATATTATAATGAAACCCATTTTTACAATTAGTGAATACTGTAAAAAATAACTAAAATAAATTAAAAGAAAAAAAGAAATAGTTTTAATTCTCTAGTGAGCCAATGGTCAAAGAAAATATGAGATGATAGTAAAACAGATTCATCAAAAGGAAAAATTGAATGGAACAAATAGAGAGAGAGATGGGGATGAGAGAGCAAGTGAGAGAGAGAGCAAAGAAAGATGTAAACAGTATAGTTTAAAATGTGAACTAGGAGCTAAACTACATTATTGTTTAAATTGAAGGACATTTAAAATCTCTTATCACATTTTAACTTCTGTTGTGACAAAATGCTGGAGTAAGAATTGCCTTGATTCCATAAACTGGTCTACACTTGTGCAATATTGATGTGAAGAAAACTGGTTTAGTAAACCTTGTCCAAGGTGCATTGCCACACCTTGCCTCATGACCAGAAAAAGCACATCTGGCTGCTCATTTGTCTTAATCCTCCAGATTACTTTTTGCCTCACAGTTTGATGATCCTTTTCTAAGCTACAGACTACTCTGTGTCTTTCCAAAAGTTCCTCAATGAAATAATACATAAAAAGTAGCTTCTTTGTCCACTGGAACAAATTTTCTATTGTAATCCTGAAGGATGAGCACACATATCTACAGAAAAATCTGTATTATAGTCACTTAATCCAAAACTCAAAAGGACCTTTTCCTGATTTTCAGAGCATGCCTGTTCAGATTTTTGTTTTACTTTCTCCTCCAGGGTAAATAAAAACAAAATATTTCATTTTATTATCATATATCACACCCTTTAGTTTTTTTAAAGATAATTTTGACCTTTTTCATATACACAGTAAATGAGGTTTTAGCCACTAATTTAATTACAAAATGCTAGATTCAGAGTTGTTTTTGTCATTTTGCTGATGTTTTTAATTAAAAAAATCAAGTATAATAAGATAGCAAATGATGCATCACAAATATTGCATGCAATGAAATATATGACGCTACCAAACCAGAAAGAAGAATCTGTCATTTCCTGTGATCCCTCAAAATGTGTATCACCTAGTGAACTCTAGTTTCACTGATTGAGTATTGAGACACCAACTAATACCAAACACATGTTTATAAAAAGTTAACATGGGACATGGCATATTATAAAATTTTAACTATAATGTGAGCATGATATACTGAATATACAGCATAATTATAATTGTGCAAGTCTTCATGTGTATGTCCAAATAAGTGTTATGTGCACAAAGTGAAATGATTGAGAGAAACTTCTATTGTGTTAATGGTTTAATGTTGTTTCACTGACTTTTTTGAAGTCTATCAAAAGAAGATTAGTGTAATGAACCCATTTTACTTGTGATGACATCACATTTTGAATAGGAAAATATTCATGTGAGAAATTTTCACTTCCATTCTTTATAAGTTAAGTCATAAATCAATTATTTCCCTGAAAACCTCTTCTCCAAACTAGTTTAAAATTTTTTGATTTGCTAAATAAACTGTGTCAATATTATGCTTCTTAAATTTATACAACTATTAAGTGTGAGTATAAATAATAGTCTTAAAAAGTTCGGTCACCAAAAACAGCTTATGAAGTGATCATATGACTCAATATGGAGATTTTGTGTGAAAAGGAAAATTCTTCGCTCATTTAGCTCTTGAACTCTGTCCTTGAAAATATGCCAAGTAACTTTCCTTGGAAAATGATCCCTGAGAATGACAAACTGTTGCGTGATCCTCATCTTTATTAAATGAGATGCCCTGGACATTTCTAGCTAAGAGACAAGGCACACACTGGCCTGAATATTACCAAAGTATCCTCCTGGAATTATTTTGAGATATAACTTCCTGCTAAACTTTACCTTTTAGAGATCTGAAAAAATTTATGTGTAATGTAATTTATCACAGAATGAAAAAAATGAATGTGCAATAATATAACATAAACTATTTAAAGGGAACATGCTACAATACAATAAAGAATTTTTAACTCCTTAGATGGATTTCATATTGTTTATAAGAAAAATTTGATTTGATGAATTTTTAGGCATATGATATTAGAAGAATTCTTTTATTTTTCCCCTTCATTGGCTCACAATAAGTATTTTTGTTAAAATTGTAAAATTGGAGGGTTTTAGATAATGTAAAATAAAGAGAAGCTTTATAGATTAATATCAGTAAATGTATCATTTTTTTCTATATTCTGAATGATGTCAGCATCAGTGGGAAAATGGCAGAACCAGAGTCTACAAGCAATATTCATTTCTTGAAAACAGCATGGGAGACATTTTTTTTTAATGTTCAATTTAGGAAAATATCATGCATTCTGAAATTCAGACTTATATGTGATGTGTACTCTGAATGCACCCTAGTAAAATACCCTGTAAGTTAAATTTACTTGTACTTAGAGTTAACATATATTGCAAACAAAAGAACAGTCCATGGTAAATTGAAGTTGTTTTCTATCATTGTTGATTATGTCTTCGGCATTTTGCTCAGGTTTGCAGCACTAATCATCAACTGCCATACAGTACTATGATAAAATTGTTCAGGATCAAAGCATAAAACCCTAAAGTCAACGTGGATTTACAGTGAGCTCAGATAAGTAATTTCAAATTTCTGTATCCTGTTCCACATCTAAAATTCATGAATAATAGTAAAATTTGTATGTAATAGTAGTAATTATGATATAATGTTTCATGGACATTAAATGTGTAAATGAAGGACACATATGGAACACTACCAGGTCTCTTCTAATTATGAAGAAGGTAACATTTTGTTATGCAATATTTAAATGTCAATTTGTGCCCACATCAATATTTGGCAAATGATTTTTTGAGTCAGAGAGTATGAATTTACTGTCAATTTTTATAAAAACTAATTGTAAAAATTAGTACTATGACATTTATATAAAACTTAAGTCATTTGAACTAAGCTTTGACTTTGACTTCTGAACAATTAAGAGCAGCACATTATAAATATGTGAAATAAACTAAAAGAAAAGTGCCTGACTTCATCCTGTTGGGACTGGCAGACTCTGTAGAGATCCAGCTGGTGCTCTCTGTGCTCTTTCTCCTGATATACCTGGTCACTGTGCTGGGGAACGTAGGGAAGATAGTGATCCTTCACCTGGATCACCAGCTTCCACTCCTATGTATTTTTTTCTTAGTCACCTGCCATTTCTTGACCTCTGTTACTCAAATGTCATCACACCTAAAACCTTCGGGAACTTAGTGACTTCCAACAAGAATATTTCACTTGTGTGCTGCTTCACGCAGATGCATTTTTTTTGTCCTATTTAGTGGTGCAGAATTCTTTCTTCTCTTCTCAATGGCCTATGATTGCTACATAGCCATCAGCAATCCTCTACACTATCCAGTTATTATGTCCACAAGGCTGTGCCATACCATTCTCACTTGGTCCTATAGGATTGGATTTGTGGATTCTTTTGTCAATGGGACTTGAAGAGTAGATTGCATTTCTGCAACTTTCATATAATCTATCACTATTTCTGTGACACGTCCACAATTTTAGTCCTGTCCTGTAAGGATACACTTGATGTTGAAATGATGATAATTCTTCTTGCTGGTTCCACCCTAATCATGTCCCTTATAATAATATGTGCTTCCTATGTTTGGTTCTCTGTACTGTCCTGAAAATTATTTCCACCTCAGGAAAGCAAAAAAGCCTTCTCTACCTGTCCCTCCCATCTCCTGGGAGTCACCATCTTTTATGGCACTGTGATGTTCAGTCGTTTAAAATCAAAGAAGTCCTACTCTTTGGGAAAGGATTAACTGGCTTCTAATGCTTTCATTAGAGTCATGCAGAAGAGAGGGTGCTCCAGGCAAATAAAATATCAGAGATTTTAAACATTTAAACTCATCTGTCTTTCATATTGGGCATGTCCTTGATCTCTCTCTCTCAAAACAATTGAATCCTTTGCTTTTAATTGTCTGGAGATGTCAATTCTTATGCAAACATAGTCTTAGACATAACTGGGATTTTGATTTTAGAAATCCATAAGGCAATTGGAAGTCTTGACATATCTGTTAAATGGTGTCAACATATGTTATAAGGGAGACTAATATTCAAACTGTTATACCTCATGCAAACTGAAATTTTAGGATATTTAATTATGACAAAGAGAGGTACCATAGCACAATTTGTATAATTTCAAAATCACTCTTTAATTCACAAATATAAAAATAGCTAAAAAAAAAGACAATCAACAATTCCCAAAATTGATTTTAGAATAAACTATTTGACTTATTTCATTAAAAGAAAATGGTGTATTCTAAGTTTGAGGCCATTTGAACAATAATGACATTTATTAACGAATGATGTAACAATTGGAGACAGTTTTGTACATGCTCTTGTAAGTGAATAATTGTGACTCTATGTCTGTATATAACATGAGGAAACAATTTTTCTGTCATTTTCTATGTTCCTTTTTGTAACTTTCTGCATTCACTTAACAGTTGGATATTTGGCAATCTCTTTGTTAATGATGGCTGTGAAGTGAATGTTTTCTCAATATATGAACAAAATCAAGACTCTCATCTTCCAGTGCTTTGGCCCTAAATACTGTAAGTTTACCAAGTAATAATCCCCAGGCAGTGATACTCCTTATGTATGTTTTGCTAAATATTTGAAAATCATGTCTATCTGTGACCTATCAGGAATTTTGGCAAACTGCTTTCATGTCATGCCTTTATGTTTATAATGTTTTTAAAATGAATTTTTGCAATATTATTTTTATTTAAAAAATAATTGTTTGATTACTTTTTTCCCATTTTAACATTTTTAATAGACAAGAGTTGTAAAGTAAAAATTGATGTGATGATGAATTAGGTTTGTAGTGTCTCATAAATTTTGGTGAGTTAAGAATATTGAAGACTCCTTTATTTTTATTTTTTTCTGCATTTTGTAGAATTGTAGCTCTACTTTTCTTTAATATTTCAATTTTTCTAATTATTCATTTATTCACATGTGCATACATTGTTTGGGTCATTTCTCTCCCCTGCCCCCCCACCTCCCCCTTCCCCACTTGCTTCCAGGCAGAACCTGTTCTGCGCTTTTCTCTAGTTCTGTTGAAGAGTAGAAATAAGCAATAATAAGAAAGACAAAGCGTTTATGTTAGTTGAGTAAAGGACAACTATACAAAGAGATTCCTAGCATTGCTTTCATGTACAAATGGGTTACAACCCAGGGTGATTCATCTCTAACTAATCTTTACACTGGTTTCTGTTCCGCTTCTCTTGTTGACTGTAGCTTTAAGGTTTCTGTATTAATTCCCCACTCAATTTTATTTTTGAAGGCATAATTTTTTTTTCCTTTTTTTTTTCAGTCTTGGGATTAGAACTCAGGGATCCTGAGCTTGCTTGTATATAAATTTTGGTCCACTTAATTGTGACCTCCAGCCTATTTTGCTTTAGTTTATTTTCTTCAATTAGTGGGTCTTATTTTTGTCCATTGGCCTTGGGACAGGATCCTCCTATGCACCCCTGCTGTGTACCTTAGGTTACAGGCATCATCATTCCTACTTTATTTTTCTGAAGGACAGAATGCAGGAAATCCCAAAAAGTGATAATTTGCCAAGGAGACACTTCTTCCCAGGAGACCTGAGAGACATCTCTGCCCTTGGGCAATACAAAAAAGGACTATAAAAACCCAATTTCCAACCTTGACATGTGGGACCACCTGTTTCCAAGTCTCCTTACATGCCCCCATCCAACTTTTCCCTTCTCTTCTCTACAAATAAAATCTTTCCAACTTCTGCTGCTGTGCTTTCATTCTCAGAGTGAACACAAGAACCCTGAACACCTAAAATTCCTGCACATGTCATCTGTGCACCATTTTGAGGTGGGATCTCACTAACTTTTTGCCCAGGCTGTTTGATTCTCCCAATCTCAGAACTTCTGAGTAGCTGGTATTATATGCACAAGCCAATATGTTTGGCCCTACAGTTTCATTTTCTAATTATTTAAATATTTGTTTTTTAAATTTGTGTAAAAATTGAAAATATACAAACAATATGATTTTTATAAATTATTTTGATACTTTTGCTAAGCTTATAATTTAAAATTATATTATATAGGAATCGTGAGGCTCTGAGTTCAAACCCCAGTGCTGCCAAAGAATAAAACAGAAAAATTTACATTACACTTGACAGTTTTCCCCAAATGTTTTCTGCGTGCTTAAAGTGCACATTCCATATTTTAGGAGTCAGAAATTTAAATTTTTTTCTAAAATTTAAAATTGTTAACTAACTTATTCAAATCCATTAAATATATATTATAATACCTAATTTTCTTAATATATTTCAAAATTTTGCCTTATTCACTATTAATAACATATATATCATTACTTTCTTAGCATTGGTATCTGTGTGGTGTAGAATCTATATTTGTTGACATTCTAACTCTTTTGAAATTAGAAATAAGAATTTAGCAAATTCTCATTAAATCTTATCTTAGTAAATTTAATGCTTATGATAGATGATTTTGACTAATCCAGATGCTGTAAATTCCATATGTCTCTTGAAATATTTGTGGGCACTTTCTAGATTTTTAGCCATTTTATAACATTTGCTTTAATCTCACTTGCATTTATGTCTGTTTCTATGATACAGAAAATTTATATTATTGTGTTAGGAAAAATGGTCAATGACATCAATAACTGTATTCTGTTTTAAATTGAGAAAATTCTTAAATTTTAATTAAAATAAGAATTATCTTCTTCATCATATAGATTCAAAAGCATTTATATACTGTTTCTAAATAGTTATATAGGCCATATGAAAGATTAAAACTATTTATGTTTGCCATATAAATTCAATATTATATCACTACATGTTATATTTCATGTAAGATGCTATTTGAAGTGATTTAAATTTTCCTTTAGTTCATGGCACCATGTTAAAATGCAGTGAAATACAAATATGGTTGTAAAAAATGACTGCAATGCACAATGACAAAGTATGAATATTTTTACTTTGGATAATTGAAGGAAAAATAGTAATTGTATTAAAACATCTTAGCACTTACCATACTTCAGACAACATACAAAGAACTTTATATATATATATAATGTATAATATATATTTAATAACAGTTGTATTTTAGTTATTTAATTATAAATTATTATATCATTAATATAATTGCATATTATAATTATATATTAATATACATATTAATATGTATAATATATTTAATAATAATATATGTAATATATTTTAGGTTTACAAGGCTACTGGCATTTGGGCAATAGAAATAAAAGAACTTTAATCTAATATAATTAAATGCCATTCTTTTTATGCGTTCAAGGAAATGCTTACAAATTTTATTGAATTTTCTTTTTATTTAATACATCTTGAATCTTTTCAATCAATATATGTTGATTCCATGCACAGAATAAATTTTAACTGTACTTCAACATTTTATCACCATCCAAGGAACAAATAACTTTAGGTTTTTTAGTTTGTTTTTGATTTTGCACTTTTGCATGTTTATTAGCAAATATTCATTGTTAAGGGAAATTCATTGTGTCAATTCTAAATAACCTTTCATTGCACATTGTTTAGATCTCTCCCTCTATCTCCCCCACACAACTCCCTCTCCACTGCACTTAAAGCAAATATAAGAGGTTCCATTATAAGTTCTATTTCATGTATGTATATGAAGCCAATCAACCATATTCCTCATGTTCATCTCCTCTATTCACTCTCACCCCACCCACAACTACTCCCCCCGACATGTACCTATTTTACAGTCCTTAGTTTCACTTTTAATTCCAAAGTCAATGTTCTAAAGGGTTACTAAATGTTTCCCAGCTTTGGTCAGTTCAACCCCCACTGACTGAAGTACTAATTCAGCTCTCTAGTACTTATGTGTGGTTTGTCATTACTCTCCTCATGAAACAAATGAAATTAGACTGAAGTGGTGCAGGTAGAAAACATAGTATCTAACACTACAGTATAATCTGTATCATTTAACATAGTGGTAGTGTGAAGTGGTAGATTTGATCTTTTATTCAAAAAACCTGCAAGAATTTTTAATCTCAGGATGAGCAAAATGCCAAAGCTTTGTAACTGCCAACTGATAGAAGTGATATTGCTCTTCTTCCTTACCTCTACAGAATCATCCTTTACATTCATCATGCACACTTAGTTTTTAATGCATGAGTTTCTTACTATTCTCTGTAAATATTAGTCCTGATATTGTCTGGAAAGGTTCAATTTCTTTCCTTCCTGAAACTTCATGCAAATAACTGCATGTTTTTTCATACACTTTTCTTAACAACAGCATTCCTTACACTCTATTTAAAATAATATCCCTCCATCATGCTTCATTAATACGTCATAGTAGTTATAACTATTTGATGTTTTATTGCACTTGCCTTTTGCTTTTTGTGTCTTTACCGATGATTAGGGAACTATGAGCACAAGATTTTTTTCACAATCTAGAATAGCATCTGAATAAGTCTATTTGGTGGCTGTAATTTATAGATGATAAAACTGGAACACAGAGAGATTAAATAACTTATCCATGGCCACACAGCTGGTTTAGAACAGGCACACATTTGAACTCACACAGACTTGCCCTAGAGCCCTCATTACTCATGGTCATCCAATTATATGACTTTTTTGATAGTATCCTGTTATAATCAGATTGTTTTCTGTTTGCATTAAAAAAGCATAAACTAAAAATATCAGAAGTGATTGATAAATGTATGTTTCTTCAAATATTATCTAGAACTCTAGAGGTGCTGTGGGCAGCTAGTATGATTTCGGCAGCAGTAAATCTTCTCAAACACTCAGTCTCACATATAGAATAATAAACTTCGAAATGGACTGTACAACATGAATCCTGGGTGGAAAAGTGTATTAGTTAGGATACAGACTTTTGTAGTATTAAAAAGGTATTTAACAACAGATTGACTCTACAAAAAGAAAAATGTCCTTACATATAGCCTCATTCTCATTGCTCTTGCACTGAACAAAGTGTCTGGGTCACTACCATTTACATGAAAATCCAGGGACTCAGGTACTTCTATGTTATCACTACTATTTCCCAGCTTTTGCCCTCTTCTACATGCTTAAAGAGGAGTTCATTCAGTCTGAGGTAAAAGTCTGCATTCTGCTTTGAATGAAAAGTAAGATTTCTACACTTGAAAAATTCTTCCACACTGTTCACATGGATGGTCTTCATTAAATAACCAATTATAGGACTACTCTGATTACCTATTTCTTCTGATATATGCTCATTTAATAATTAAATTAGCAAACTTTGTTTATAGTGTTTCTATTTTTAATATTATGTGGGAACTGAGGCAGGTAGATCAGAGAAAAATGAGGCATGAGGAAGAGGAATTCAAAATTCAGATATAATCATTACACTGATGAATTGCTTGATAAAAAGCACACAGAGACTACTTTCTTTGCTTATTCTTCACAATCCTTTTTAAGCAGTAATATGTAGGTTTGTAATTTAAAAAAAAAATCTCTTTCTCTCTCTCACCTTGCCAACTTTTACAAATGATTACTGTGGAAACAGGCTATGAATAACATAAATAATGATCCTTATCCTGTGAAAAACTTGCAAAACGTCTCCTTGTGTCACAGAAGTGTTTGCTAATGAGGAAAAAACTTATCTTACAGAGGGACACCTGACTTACAAAAGAACACCTGATGAAACACATCCTTTGTTTACAGAGATGATAAAGGAAAACAGACATCTATATCACAGGGACTCAAATTTAGAAAACCAAACAGACTTAATATCTCTAGACCTGATTGAAAATGTCAAAACAGTGTAACAGCAAAAATGACTGAATGTGCCAGATGTCCAGAACAAAGTGGAACAGTCAACCTAGGGTACATTAAAGCCAAATCCCAACACACTTTTTCTTCATAAGCACCCCTGATGTTAGAGCACTCAGTGTATTAGATGTGCCCACACCCACATCTGGGTGTGTTTATTTTCAAGTTTACGGATCCTTCCCTAATCTTTATGAACTCTACTGATAGGCTTATTGGAGAAATTATTTGTCTCTGATTTATCATGTGCTTTTGTGTGTATAAGCTTATTTCCCATATTTCACTGGACAATTTTGTAGTTTCCAACAATCTTTTGTTGTTGTTTACCCTGTCCACTAGAAATTTATTTAAGCAATTGCAAGACCTTTAGTAAAAGATGATCAAAAATATGTGTATTTTAGCCTGTTGATTATTTTAGACATTATTTTCAGCACTCTGTATGATCTTTCAGAGAAGACATTGAGAGTAATGTAAACCTTTTGTTTCAGGACTCTGCTTTTTCCAACTGCCTATATATTGCTGAGTTAGTCATGCATGCTTGTATTGTCACCAAATCTTCCTCCTGCCATTTGCTGAAAGTAAAAAAGTTCAAGGTTCTCTGTGTGATCTTGTCATTCCGTAGATTTCAGATTGCTACTATGCATGCAAACTCAAATCTTGGGTATGTTTACAGAAAAGAAATAGCAAGATAGGTAAGTGAAGTAGATGGTATGAAGGCAAAAGAATAAGGTGAGAGAAGCCAAGCACTGTTGGCTCAACCTGTAATCCTAACTACTCAGGAGGCAGAGATCAGAAGGGTTGCATTACAAAGCCAGCCTGGGCAAATAGTTCCCCCCAGAACCTAACTCAAAAATATCTTTCACAAAAGAGGTCTGGTGGAGTGGCTCACTGTGCAGGCCATGAATTCAGCCCGAGTACCACAAATAAGGAAGGAATGATAGCAAGATAAAGCAAAATAAAATAAGTACAGAGAAAGATTAAAAAAAATCAGTAAAACAAAGCTAAAAGAAAATAGTGATAACACAAACCTACCAGTCAGTTATCATTCCTTAGGAGAAAAGCATGAATCCCTCTTCCTGTAAGGTTGTCATTTAAGGTTTACTGTGTGTGGAGGAACAATACACTAAGTCTTTGAATTTCTTGACTTTATAAGATAAACTCTTGTATACAATGATAGTCAGAGCTGTGTTTCTTAAAACCAGATTGTTTTATTTTTAGACGAACTGTGAACATAGGTTCTTCTGTCAAATACTTACTTTTTCCAATACATATTATGGCTGCTTTTAGCATAATGGATCAGAAAAAATTCAAAGACTTAATTACTAAAAGTTATTATTTTTAATCTCAACCATGCATTTATAATTTAACTCCTTGTTTTTTATTGTGGGGCTGCAAATGGAACCAAGGGTCTCACTTACACTTGGTTAGTGATATACCACTGAGATACAGCCCAACTCAAGTATTAACTCAAAGGAATGTTGTTTTGATTTCTATAATCTGATGAAATATTTCTTGTAGAGTCACAGGACAATCACCCACATGGTAAATGATGGAAAATCTTTGAAAGAAAATATTTTGTCTTAATGATTCTTCATATACATAAATCTTGGAACAATTGTAAACAGAGTATAATAAATGAAATAGGAGAATGGGTTTTAAGTAAAAACCATATTTTCCAACTTGAGCCTTGTTTAACCATGTTTAAAACTTTTCAATAACATTCACAAAGATATGACTCATAGATCTAGGACAATGGGAGAATGAGGAACTGAGTCATGAATTGCAATTCAGGAGCAAAAGTCATAGCATCAAAACAGGCTAGCTTTCAAATCTTTGTGAAGTCATGTTAGTAGCCTTTTGTAAGGTATCCTTTAAGAAATACTTTTATTTGTTTTTTTCACACTTGTGTGTACTCTCCAAAAACATTGCTGCCTGTTACCAGTGTATTTTCCAGAGTTTCACATAAATCTGATCCATTTCTGGCAAAATGTTAGATAAAGAAAATATTGGGTAATGGAAAGGAAAGACATTATTAATGAAAGAAAAATCTATACATGAGTTAGAAAGTCTATTGCAGATATTATGCCTGGTTTGATCTGAGTATATGAATAGATGAGGCAATTGCAGTAATATCTGGGAGCAGGAGGGTTGAAGATGGGAAAATTAAATTTAAAGTGAGTGCCAGAGGCTTATGACCAAAATGAGGACATTTGAATTCAGAGAATCCAGAGGAAATTATTTTCACATTGTAAATCAAGTTATAAAATACTCTAAAGACAGAAATATGGATGTATCATTGATTATTTAATACACATATGCTTGAAGATACAGATACGCTTATATATAAATGATACAATACATTGGTGTTTATGATATGCTGTATAACAGGAATGGATAATGTTTTACTTGAAATCTTTTAGGAATATAGGCACTATTAATTAAAATCAAGAACTTTTCCTATTTGTAGCCATAAAGATATAGAATTAACAACAAACATGAGTTTTTAAATCTACTCAATTTACAAAATGAACTTCATTTATAAAAGTTTCTCTCAAATAATTTTCTCATTGCCTCTTTTACATCATTGTTCCTCAAACTATAGATGATAGGATTCAACATTGGAATCACAATGGCATAAAATGTTGATACTATAATGTCATGCTCCAAGGCGTAACTGGAACTTGGTCTTACATACATGAAGAGGATTGTTACATGATATATGGACACTCCAGTTAAGTGAGACCCACATGTAGAGAAAACTTTTTGTTTCCCTTCACCAGAACGCATTCTCAGAATGGCCAACAGGATAAAGCCATAGGAGACCAAGACAATCAATATAGTGACCATTTCAATAGAACCCACAAAGTAGAAGAGGAGAAGTTGGTTCACTTGAGTATCAGAACAAGAAATAGCAAGTAGTGGAGGGATATCACAGAACACATGCCTGATTTCATTGGATCCACAGAAGGACAGGCTAAATGTGGCCACTGTGTGTAGAGTAGCATGTAAAATTTCACCAACATAGGAAGCAATGATGAGTGGTTTATAGACTCTGGGTGACATGCTCATTGAATACAGAAGAGGGTTGTAGATGGCTACATGTCAGTCATATGCCATTGCAGCCGGCAGAACGCATTCTGTGGTTCCAAAAGTAACAAGGAGAAACATCTGTGATACACAACCAGGATATGTAATGGACTTATCCATTACTAGGAAATTGACCAACATTTTTGGGGTAACAACTGTAGAATAGCAGGCATCCAAGAATGATAAAACACTCAGAAAATAGTACATTGGGTTGTGAAGCTGGGAATCCCAAATAACCAGAGCAACCAGTCCAAAGTTTCCTATCACAGTGAAAAGATAGATGGCAATAAATAGTAAAAATAAGAAGATTTGCAGGTCAAAATCATCCTGGGAAGCCCATCAGTATAAATGTGTTGAGGTCAGTCACATTGTACAACTGAATCCTGTATAATGCCACGTCTGATTAAATACCTGACAATTCCATTATTAGAGATTTTAAAAGAAATATTCTGTGAATGTAGAACCCACCAAGTTAAGTTGTTGCATCTGTTAGGAAAAATGCCACACAAAGAAAACTCACGAGAAAACTCACGTCCAAGGGCAGGGTTTAATGGCAGGTACGAGGTAGTGCAGGAAGAAGAAAGGACAAAAGGGAAGGGGTTCAGGCCAGGCATGGCCTTTTACAGGAGAGGGAGGGTAAGGGGTTAGCACATACACTGGGGGTCCCTGATGGAGGTGGAGCTTGAGTGGAGCTTGTTTTGGAAGCACGGGAAACCTTGTTAAGGGGGAGGGAATGGCTCCATTTTCCATGAGGTGCCACTGATTTATAAAATGGCAGCATTATTGTTCTATCATTCCCCCATTTTTCTCTTTAACTGCTTCCTGTTGGCAGGGGGCGTTGTGTGGGTCAGGATCCTCAGGCTCCTGTGGCGTCTTGGATGGGGCCTTCACAGTAGTTTTCTGGGCGGTTTTGGAGAGGTTGGTATCTCTGGAGGTACAACTGCTTAAATTTTGGTTAGCAATAGCAGACATACGGTCTAAAAGAAATCCTGTATTGTTCTTATGATACAAGTGAGGAAACTTAAGAATAGGAGAGCAAGAAATACAGGCATTAGGATGGGCATTAACCAGGAGAACCACTGTGAAATGTTGTTCCCTAGAGGATCCCAAGAGTCCTCCAAATCCCTTCTCCGTTTTTCTAATTGTTCTTGGAGTTGCCTAATTTTATTTTTTACTACTCCTGACTGGTTAACATAGAAGCAGCACTCCTGTTGTAAAAATAAGCAGAGACCACCCTTTTCTGCAGTGAGCATGTAATGGCCTCGTCAGTTTTGGAGTACAACTGAGGCTAGGGAGTCAAGTTGTTTTTGTAGGGTTAGGATAGATTCAGCCACCGTTTGAAGATCACTTATCAATTGATTAGAGTTTTGTGTAGTAGTGGATAGAAGTCCCTATTGCTGCAGCCCCCTTTCCCATAGCAGCCATTATTCCCAGAGTGGCTAACAAGGGAATAGCCTGGATTGCCAGTTTTGATCAAAGATGTGCGGTGAGGGGGATAGGTAGGTCCTGATCTTCTGTAATAATGTCCATGTCAGGGACCAAAAATACCAGAGTGCAGATGCCCTTCCAGGCTTGGGGTAAACAGGGATATACACTCTGACCACATAAAAAGAAAGTCCCGGGAATGGGGGGGGGGGGGCAACAGATATTGTTCCCAGTTTTGTTGGCTGCCCTAGTAGTGTGACATTTTTTTGTCACCAGGGAATCTACCTTGACTATCACTGAGGAACTCTGTAGGCAGAGAGGGGCTGGCTGGAAGAGGGGAACTGGGGAAAGGGTGGAGGCAGTGGGACTTTTGGTGAAGGAACAGTTTAAGGTAAGAGGTGTGGAAATATTTATGGGGCTGGCGATGATCTGAGAAGGGCCAGTTCACTGACACATCCAACAACCACGGGCTAGAGTAGGATTAGTGTGGTTGAGTAGTTTATGAGTGGTATTTATGACCTGGAGGAGAAGGGTTTCAGAAAGGAACAGTGTTTGTAAAGGAATTTTGGAGGCTTTCTGGTGGGAAAGAATAGGTTGTCAAGAACCTGATGTACCTGGGTGTGGAGGACCTTCTTGTGTGCCTGATCCTGGACTCCTCCTCCATCAGACATACCATAATGTGTGAGCTCAGTACAGCACACTTTTTGCCCACAATTTCCAAAGCAAGTATAGCCCACGTTGCTGCCTTTACTCCTTGCAGTCCAGTGCAGTTTGCCCCACATTGTATATGGAGTAGCTGTATCGTAGCAAGCCCTGTGCTGGTATGAATAAGATGAGGTGCACGAGCAGGGGGGAAGTTTGGGGCTCACAAGGGTACAGGTCATAAGAAAGAAGAGAGCACAAAGTGTAAGACGCACAGGGCAAGGTATCCAAAACAGAGAGCTGCGTGATGGGGCCATCTCCACTCAGGGGGAGAAGTTACCCACAGTCCAATACTCTGGAGGGAAGGGACAAGGACAAGAATTACCCACAGGAAGGAATGGAGTGGAAGCATAGGTGGAGTGGTTTACAGTAGAGCTTAGAGTATGTTGGAAAATGGGTAGATTTCTTCAAGAGTAAAGTCTGAGAGAGTATCTTGGAGAGGTAAGTAGGCTATCCAATCTATGAAGTAAGGGAGAGAAAGGTATGAAAAAGGAGGGAGGCTGATTATACTGGGGGGTGGGAAATCTAAAACCTCAGAGTAGAGTGTATACAGGAAAGAGTAAAAGCACGGGCAGGCACTGACAAGAAAGAATGGAAGGGGGAAGTATAAAGAGTGAGTAGGTGAGATGCCAGGTCCCCAGGCATAGGGCTCCTGCCTATGCCCTGGGAGTCTCCTTGAGTGTGTCTCTGTCTTCTGAGATCTTGGGAAGGCAGGAGATCTTTATTTTTGTTGGTCCTGTAAGAAGAGATTGGTAGGTCTTTTGTGGGGCTGCCAATTTTAGATTTTGAACATGTACCCAGGAGGGAAATCCTGGTAGCTTAGCAGCCATGGGTGTAGTGAGGATGACCTTAAATGGGCCTCTCCACTTTTCCTGCAGGTGGCCAGGTTTGGCTGTACATTTCAGATAAACTAGATCTCCCATTTGGAGGGTGGGAGTTATTTTGGTGGTGTCAGAGGGCTGTGGTAACTGATCATGAGTATGCGACCAAAGGAGAGAGCGGAGAAAAGTGAGGAGAGGATTGAGGAGAGTGGGGGGAATGTTAGGGGGTTCTACCTGAACTGTGATAGGGAGGAGTGGATGGCCATAGAGGAGATCAAAGGGACTGAGCATGAGTGGTCTTTTAGGGAGGGCCCGAGGTGAAGAAGGACTAGGGGTAGGAGCTTTGTCCAGTCTAGGTGGAGCTCGAGGGAGAGTTTGGTGAGAGTATTTTTAGTGTGCGATTGTCACGTTTGACTTTACCTGAAGATTGGGGGTGATAGGGAAGGTGAAACCACCAGTGAATATTTAAGGATTGTGCCAATTTTTGAGAAATAGAGGAAACAAACTCAGGCCTGTTGTCTGACAGGATAGAGGCTGGGAGACCAAACTGTGGGATGATGTCTGTGACTAAAATCGTTGTTACTGTGGAGGCCTTCTTATTGGATGTAGTGAAGGCATCCGCCCATCCCGTGATACCGGGAGGTACTTAATCCTCTTTATTGGAGGCATATGTGTGAAGTCCACCTGCCAATCCACAGCAGGGAGACATCACCTGGCTGGTGGGTAGGAAAGGGAGGGGGCCTAATATTGGAGTTGGGGTTTGTGTGCTGGCAAATTGAGCAGGATTGGGTAATCTGTTTAAGGTATTGTATGTCTCCTGGAGATAGGGAAAGGGATTGGCAGAGAAAGGTGTAAAGAGCATGAATGTTAGGATGAAAATGCTTATGTAAATAGGAGATAGGGGTTTTAACCTCAGTAAAGTGTGAAATGCATACTTAAAGTCAGTATAAATGTTGACAGTTTTGTCTTTTGCCAGAGTTGGAGCTCTGGCCATGGCAGTCAGTTCTGTCTTCTGGGAAGTAGTGCCCAAAGGGAGAGGCATGCCTCAATGATGGCAGACTCAGACACGATGGCATATCCAGCTCTTCGCTGTCCATTGTGAATGAAGGAGCTGCCATCAATGAACCAAGTGTAGTCAGCCTGAGAAAGGGTGCCCTCCTGAATGTGGTCTGTGCAGGGAAGGAGCTCTTCAAGGATCTCAGGGCAGGAGTGAACTAGGGGTGTTGAAGAGAGAGGAAGAAGAGTAGCTGGGTTAAGTGGGGGACATGAAATGAAAGTTAGAGTGGGATCCTCGACCAAAACCACCTGGAGGGATAGGATACGAGAGGGGTCATGGTGTAAAGTCCCTTGTATGTGAGGAGTTCCAAGAGGCTATGGGGGGAGTAAACAGTAAGGGGAGACCCAAAGGTAAGTTTTTTGCTTTCCTGGATTAAGAGAGAGGCAGCAGCCAGGGCCCTGATGCATGGGGCCCATCCCCTGGTTGTGGGATCTAACTGTTTGGAGAGGTATGCTAATGGAGCAAAGGAGAGCCCTATGTTGTGTTCCAGAACTCCTAAGGCAAACCCTTTCCTCTCAGAAACATAAAGGACGAAGGGATGAGTGAGGTCTGCCAAGCGAAGTGCCAAGGCTTGTAATAGGTCTTGTAAGAGGGTTTTAAAATGACCTGACACAGGCTGAGAGGGGTCCAGGGGCTCTTGAATGGAACCCTTGGATGACTCATATAGAGGTTTGGCCATTAGACTGAAGTTGAGTACCCAGGCTCTGAAATAGCCAGCCAGGCCAAGAAAGATGAGAACTTCAGCCTTAGTGGTGGGGGCAGGGAGAGAGGTGAGCAAGGTCTTATGATCTGTGGTGATAACTTATGAGTAGGGGAGATAGATAGGTCCAGGTAAGTTACCTGGGTGAGAGACAGTTGAGTCTTGTTAGGGGACACCCGATATCCCTTTTTCCCAGAAAACTAAGCAGGAAGGCAGTGTGTTGTTGGCTATCCTTGAGCGAGGGGCTGCAGAGCAGGAGATCATCTACATACTGGAGGAGTTTACTTGGGGAGAGATGGAGGGTAAGGAGATCCCTAGCCAGAGCTTGGCCAAAGAGGTGGGGACTGTCCTGGAACCCCTGAGGCAGAACAGTCCAGGTCAGTTGTTGGGAAGTATAAGAATTTGGATCAGTCCAGGTGAAGGCAAAGAGGTTTTGGGGCTGTGGGTGGACAGGGATAGTGAAGAAAGCATCTTTTAGGTCCAGGACTGTGAAATGGGTGGTGGTACCAGGGATGTGAGACAGGAGAGTATAGGGGTTGGGTACCACCGGGTGTATTGGAGTCACTGCCGCATTGATTAAGCAGAGGTCCTGTACCAGCCAATAAGACCCATTGGGCTTTTTTACAGGCAGAATAGGAGTGTTATAGTAGGGGGAGTGGGTTGGGCGAATAAGGCCCTTAGAAAGAAGCTCTGAGATGATAGGCTTTAATCCCTGTAAGTGGATTAGAGAGATGTGATATTGAGGTTGGTTTGGGAAAACAGAGGGGTCCTTGAGAGTAATAAAGATTGCCTCGTGATGGGTAGCAACTGCAGGGTTCTGGAGGTCCCACACAATGGGATCTACCAGTGTAGCAGGTAAGGGCAAGGGGTCAGGAGGGGCTTGTGGAAGCAGAGCGCCCATGATGGCAAGGAGGGGCTGAGAGGATGGAGACAAGGGGTTAATGGGTCATGGCTTAAGAGGGGGTGGGTTTAAGGTGAGAGTGACCTGGAATTTTGACAAAATATCCCTTCCCAAGAGTGGGGTGGGGCAATTAGGTAGGACTAGGAAGGAGTGAGTAAAAAGCATATCTCCCAGTATGCAGGTTAGAGGAAAAGTCATTAAGGGATGGGTAGGAGTTCCCTCCACCCTGACTATGGAGGTTAAGGAAGGCTTGGTAGGTCCCCAGAACTCTGTCAAGGCAGAAAAAGTGGCGCCAGTGTCTAGGAGGAGAGAGATAGGCCTACCATCAATAATGGCCATTACCTTGGGCTCCCGTAAGTTATGGTCATCGGGCCTAGGAGTCCTGGGCTCCATCAGTCCTCAGCCACAGTCGCCAGTCTTAAAAGATCAGTTAGGGAGGAGGGACAGTGAGGGGGCTTAGACCCTCCACCTTGAGGGGTGGAGGGGCAGTCCATCATCCAGTGGCCTTCCTGTTTGCACTTAGGACATGGCCCCGGTGAGCGGTGTGGTTTAGGACAAGCACGGGCCCAGTGTCCCTCAAGACCACACTGAAAACATGGGCCAGGAGGTGTTCAGGATTTTTCCTGGCCTCAGGAGTTAGAGGTCAGAGGCTTTTGCTGGAGGGCTTGTGCCAACATCTGGAATTTAGCCTTATGTCTCCTCTCCTTATCAGCCCTTTGTTGTTCTCGGTAATTATAGACTTTGAAGGCCACGTTTAAAATTTCAGCCTGTGGAGTCTGAGGGCCATTTTCTAGCCTTTTCAGCTTTTTTCTGATATCTGGAGCTGACTGGGAGATAAAATGGGTCATAAGGATAATTGTCCCATTCTTAGTTTCAGGGTCACCTTTTGTATGGCATTGTAGCGCCTCTGTGAGCCAGGACAAGAAACTAGCTGGATTTTCCTCTTTTTCTTGTTGGATTTCTCTAAGCTTATCAAAATTAACAACCTTTTGGGACTACTTCTTTAATCCCACCACTAAACAGGTAACCATCTGATCCCTAAGTGTTCTGTCACTGGTTTGGTAATTCCAATGAGGCTCCTCAGTAGGGACCGCTGTAGCTCCTACAGGATGGGTGGGGGTGGTGCAATGGACCTCATCTGCATGTGCCCTAGCCATGTCCCAGACACGTTGTTTCTCCTCTGGAAGGAGGGTGGAGGAAAGAATGAGATAGATGTCATGCCAAGTAAGGTCATAGGATTGAGCCAAGTATTGAAATTCCTTAACATAAGAATCAGGGTTAGTGGTGAAGGAGCCAAGGTGCTTTTCTATCTGAGAGAGGTCAGCAAGAGAAAAGGGGACATGGACCCTCACAATGCCTTCCTCTCCAGCCACTTCCTGGAGAGGGTAGATGGAAACCGGCTGACTGGGGGGTCCATGAGAGTGAGTATGGGGGGGCTCATGGGATCCTGTGGTCCCGGGTGGGTGGAAGGGTGGGCAGAAGGAGGGATGGGAGGAGGAGCAGGAAGAGGAGTGGAAGGAGGAGCATAAGGAGGGGTAATAGGAGAAGAGGGAGGAGGGGCAGGAGGAGAAGCAGGAGGAGAGGCGGGAGCCAACAGCTGAACAATGGAAGCCCATCTTTGATAAGGTGGAGGCTCGTTAGCAGGGTCAAAAAAAGGGAAAGCTTCAGAGTCAGTAGGGGATTCAGAGAAGGATTTGGCTGGTTTTGAGACTGGTTTAGAAGCTAGTAGGACCTGTGCAGGGGAACAGGAGGTACAGAGGGAAGGTTTGGTGCAGAGATAAGAAAAGGATTGGACGTAGAGAAGTTCCTTCCATTTGCCAGTGCGCTCACAGAAATTGTATAGATCCCTTAAAATATTGGGATCAAAAGTGCCATTAAGTGGCCATTTGGAGGCATTGTCCAGTGGATATTGGGTCCAGGCCTGATTACAGAGAAAAATGAGTTTTCATGGCTTAAGATCAGGCGTGAGGCGTAGAGGCCTAAGGTTGGCCAGGAGACATCCCAATGGGGTGTCTGAGGGAATTTTGAAGTTCCAACTCCCATGGTGAGGCCTGACCAGAGGAGAGATATGGTGGGCCTCCCCAAAATATCAGGTCCTCAGGAGAGAGAGAGAGATGTGGAACACACCACCCAGAGGGAATGTCTTCACCACAGGGTGGGCCACAGTCCCTAGTGGGGAACCTGGTTCCTGGGACAAAAGCGAGCTGAGAGAGAGAGAGAGAGAGAGAGAGAGATCACAGCTCTGCATGTGAGGAGGACTTACCAAGGGAGAGAGGATCTTGAGGGAAGATTCGCTGGTGGTGGATGGCGCTTGGAGGTGCTCTGGGGCGCAGGAACTTCCCTGTGAGCTAGTGGGAAAGTGGCACTTTCTAGGATCAGGGGTCCCAGTAAAGCAGCTCAGATCCAGGAGGAAAGCCGGGAGAGCAAGTTCAGTGCCTGGAACTCAACCCAATCCCGGGTTTCGGCACCAAATGTTAGGAAAAATGCCACACAAAGAAAACTCACGAGAAAACTCATGTCCAAGGTCAGGGTTTAATGGGAGGTACAAGGTAGTGCAGGAAGAAGAAAGGACAAAAGGGAAGGGGTTCAGGCCAGGCATGGCCTTTTATAGGAGAGGGAAGGTAAGGGGTTAGCGCATACACTGGGGGTCCCTGATGGAGGTGGAGCTTGAGTGGAGCTTCTTTTTGGGAGCACGGGAAATCTCGTTCAGGGGGAGGGAATGACTCCATTTTCCATGAGGTGCCACTAATTTATAAAATGGCAGCATTATTGTTCTATCAGCATCCACATTTTATGAAGGCAAAAGGAAAACATGGCCATTGGTGGAATCAGAAGCAATGAAGGCATTAAGTCCTTGTAGATGCATTTCTCTGTTTAAATAAATGGAAGAAATATTTTTTTCAATTTTTGGCTAAATCTATGGTTCTTTTCAGAGTCCATGGAATGATTTTTCGGTAGTATTCTCATTCCTAAAAGTGAAGCAGTCACACTTATACCATGAGAATGGGCCAAATTTAAATGAAAAATAAATGTAAAATTATTTAATAAATATTATCAGATAACTAGAACATGGGGAAAATGAGACTTACATTTAAAATTGTTGTTCAGGCCAGCTTATCTCACCAAAGCATTTCATGTCCTAAATTCTGACAAATGTCCCATTCGGTTGTTACTCAAAGGACCGTGATGAACAGAACAAATGTTCTTCTAGATAAATGTACTCCATGTTTCAAAACAAAAACCAATGTGTGTTGTTTAAATTTTTTTCTGCTCTTTTATTTCTTGAAACAAATATTATCTCATGACCCATTTTTGCACTTTTTGGATTTTTGTAATATTTATTTCTAATTTTAATATAAAACCCATATAAAATGCCTCAGTCAGGTTCTCATTATTCAAGAAAAACCTTAGGAATATTTTTGAGATATATTTGTGTCAGAAATAATTCATCACCATTCTATTCATGTGCTTCAATTTTTGTGGGTTTGCTGAAATTTTTACAAATTCCTAAAATAATAGTAATAGTGCTAAAACACTAAAGCCACTGAATAATAACCAATATAATTATTTACAAAAGCTATTGTAACACAGCAAAATTACAATACATGTCACAATGTGCAAAAATGACAAAAAGGCTCAAAGTCAACTGATTCTGTAAAGAATGCCTCTGTTGTTGAAATACAAATATTAGATCCACCACAACTTACAATATTTCATTTTTATTCTATATAGTAGAAATATCTTTCATAAAGATCTAAGATCTTTCATGGAAAACAAAGACATATGACATGTGACTCTTAAGGACAGAGGATATAAAATATTTGTCTAAAATGTGCAAATCTGAGTTCAATTCACAGTCACAGAAGGAAAATAAAAGCATGTTGTATATCAAATTGTATCTTAAATAGTGAAATATCTACAGTGTTTAATACTGAGCTGAAAGCAGGGATCAGCATATGATTTATACTCATCATGTAACACTACATCTTTCACATTGAAACCTGTGTCAAAAAAAGAGGAAGGCAATTGAAAACCGTTTAGGGCTGGCATGGTGGCACATTAATCACAGTAATCAGGAGGCCAAGGCAGGAGGTTCTCAAGGCCAACCTGGGCTACATACTGAGACCCTGACTCAAAAATAAATAATTTAATTAAAGAACAGGAAAAACACACTGTTGAAAAAACAGATAACAAATCTTAGGAGACAGTCACATGTCATATGTCTTTGTATTCCAAGAAAGATGTTGGATCCATTTGAAAGGTATTTCTAATATATAGAGTAAAACCTTCTTAAGTGTTGTATTAAATACAAATGAACAAAGATGTTCATCGAATTCTTAGAGAATTCCAGAGTTCTAACATAAACTAAATAACACTCAAGAGAAATTTCTGTATAAATTATGACAACTCACACATTATTTATAAACACACAAACGTAACTTTTATTTTAGTTTGAGTGATTATATTAATAAAATAACTTACAAACCATCGATTAATAGTATCTATGTAAAATGTTTAATGTATTGTGATGCATCAAAAATATACATCTTCTTAAAACGTTTCTTCTTTTTATTTTTTTGGTCCTTCACCCTTTTTTTGAAGTCATCATAAAGCGCGTATGCAAATATTTATTGAAAAGTATCAGGACCACAGCAGGAATTAGGCATGCAGTATTAAGCACAGTGAAAATAAAACTATGCAAACATTTTTTAAAAGAATAGGTAAAATTCAGATACATTACAAATCTTCCTCTATTTCCCAGAATTATCAGATAGAACAAAGTTGTGAAAGATAAATACATCTATGTTTAAACTCAACACTCTGTACTGTATTTAGCATTTAATGACAATGTAAGCTTGGAAAATGTTACTTCTGAACCGAAGAATAAGCAAGATTGATTAAAACTTTCAATGATTTCTTGTTCAACAGTATGAATGAGCTAGAAAGACAAATTATAGATTTTAAATTTTTAACAAATCATGATCAATCCATAAGACCAAACTAAAATCAGTTCATTAATTCTCACAGTCAGAAAACATAAATTGCTATTACTGTATTAAAAACACAACTCAAGAAAGGATAGCTGTTATAGCACTTTGTAATAAACTTTGACTTGAATAGAATCCCCTTTTTTAGATTTAAACATTAAGGCATATGTTTTAGTTCTAAATTCATGCTTATAGATTCTAAATATTTCATGTGACAGAATGCTTTTCTCTTACTTTTAGAAATGAAGTGCCTAGTCAGTTAAGGAAAACTATAAATGTGGTGTGTGTTAATACATACACGAGGTCCTGAACCTATCTTCAAGTCCACAGGGATGATCCAAGAACAACACACTAGGTTTCTCCTGGGGCAGAAAAATACAAATGTACTTTCATTTCTCCCACAGTAAACAAGTTAATGATTCAGCACAATGAATCATATGATAAAATTGATTACAGGAATGTGCACTGGTGCTTGGTATAGAATGATGCCTTATGGCAAAGAGCATACTCACAGGATAAGAGAATAAATCTGATGAATCAGAACATAGTTCAAGCTCGATATTAATATGTGCCATTGGTTTGATAAATTCTCTGAAATCTGTTTTTTTTTCTGTTAGAAACATAACCCTTTTTATTCTCCCAATATCCTGTAAACATATGCATATTGAGATAATATAAAACTCATAACTCATGACAGAAGATTGCAATAAAGATTACTAGTTAAATTTATTTTAAATTTTAGGTGCTATAACTGTAAATTGTGTGAGAGTTTTAAACTTATTGAAAGTTTAAAGGAAAATGTAGCATATAGATGCACATAATTAGGCTTCATACCCATGAACTGGACATTTTCACAGGAAATTGCAGTGGACATTAATAAATACCAAATGATTAGCAAAGGACTACCATGTTGCCACATGACTTGAGCTTCCCATGGGAGATGGGTATTTTCTAATGTCAAATTTCAGTATGTCCAGAAGTACTCTCTCACTGAGTCAAAGTTTTAAGAAGAAGACAGGGTCTTAACATGTTCCAATGTCCCAGAAAATTTACATGAACTGTCCTAAAACACCATGGTTCACAGTCCTTTCAGATTGCATTCTCTTTCTCAGAACAAAATGATACCCTAATAGGGAATTCCTTACCAAGTATTAACAGGCTAAAAAACCCCCACTTCCATTCTGATTTACAGATGTTTTTGCATGACATGCAGTCATTACCCAAAAGTAAACAGCTGTAGCACTGAAGCTCCTTATCAGAGTGCACAAGCTGTGGAGATACGGTTTCCTCCATCTTGACAGCCCATTGGTCCATGAAGAGACATGACACAAGGCTTGAAGTAATGAGGAGACCTTCCACTATGGCAGTACTTAGTGTAGCCATGGATGCATTGCCACACCTAAGACCTGTGGTCTCTAGAGCTATCAGTGTGCTGCATCATCCTGGGAAATGCACAGCCAAAGGCACGAAACTTCAATGCATGAGAGCTGACATAGGTATTTTGGCCAACAACACCATGCATGCAGGCAGGCATATGGCTGTTGAGTCCCAATACCTTGCCCCAATAGTTCCAGTAGGACAGATGTAAAGTCAAGAAAGATCATTCTTCAGAGCAAGATCTAATCCCCCAGCAGGCTGTGTTTGGATTTCATTTGTATTAGCAATGCTTCCTCTTCTCTAGCACAGTCTATGAGCTACAACTAACTTATCAGTTGTGCTACTTTAATTAGCAACTATATTCACATCACTCTATTTCTTATGATAAATATTTTTTCCTCTGTGTATAATAAAACCTCTTTCTGTTTCTCTTTAGAATCTGGTCTAATATATTTTTCATGCTTTCTTGGGGCTTATGATTTTTTGGTTCCTGCAGTTTTGTTAGAAATGAATTCTGAATATTGGGGTGTCAAGAGATGACACAACTCAGAAGTCACTGTACAAAGCAAAATTTTCTTCTGCAAAACAGTGTGCAATCCACAAAAAGTTGGGTAAGCAAGCACACTGGGCAGGAAGTTCTCTTCGATTTTATCTCTAATGTAATACTGCCCTTCTACCTGGATTGGAGAGCTTTTAGGTTTACAGTCTTCCTAGTTGGGCAATTTGAATGTAACAGATTAGGTAAAGAACCTTGGAGGTATGACGTTTAAAGGTTCAGTGAAACAATAGCTGTCTTAGGTCATCAAATTGAGAACTAGGACATCTGTGAAGACAGGAACTTACCCAGCTAAGAAAAACAAACCTTTAAAGGACTTCCTTTCAGGTCAAGTAGAGCTCATGAATCATGTTGAAAACAAGTTTGTAACAGTGTTGGTTATTGATTAAAACTCTTTGACAGAAAAGACCCAACCTAAGTTGATTCTTGCAGTTTGGTGTTTATTTTTAGAAAAGTTTTGGCCATGATATCTTCAAATATTTTGACCGGAATCTCTCTTTACTCATCTTACAAAAAATCAAATTATATGTTCATTAGACTGATTTTTGTACAACTATTGACACATATATTTCTACTTTATTATCATTAAAGTAATTTCTCTGGATAATTTATATTGTTTTATCTTCAAGTTCATTGATTCTTTTATCATCATATAATTACTGATGATCCCATGGAAGGAAAATTTTTTCCTTACATATTGTAAGCATGAAAATGTGTTTTTATTTCCAGAGTTTCACAGCATAATTCCTCATAGTTTCCATTTTATAATGGAAAAAATTTGTAATTTATGCATGTTGTTTACCCTGTACAATTGAACTTTCATGTAGTAGTTTTCAAGGTTCTATAGTAAACAGATTACCACAAATATCTGAATTTATAAAAGCAGATTTTGCCATTTTTATAAGGATTCAGCAAAGGCCTGCAGAAAAGACTTTGACAAAGAATGCACATCCTTTCATTGTAGGGCTCTCAGGTTTTTCCAATAGTCAGTTTATTTATTTAATTTATTTATTTTTATTTCACTTTTTATTTATTTTTTTTTTCACCAATTCATAATGCAAACCAGGCACAACCTTGGTTGAGGTGTACATAGCATATGTTTACTTTGCCTCCTTTTTTTAAGCAATCAATATAAGTACAGAACTTGAATAAAAAAATTGTTATAATGGAAAATATACATGGATAATGGCTTTGCTTTGTCACAAAGTACAAGAAATACTTTTCACTAACAGTTTACAATTTCCAAAGCAGAGAAACCACATTTACCTCACAAGTAAATTGAAATGTGAAAAATCATATCAAAATTGCTGAAAACTGTTTTTGTGTAACAACAATAGGATAAGTTCCAAGTTGCGTGGAGTGGCCATTTCAAGCAAAACCATTTTATGTCTTCTCTTTTTGGCAACTGGCTTGTTCTACTAATGATAACCAGAGGTTTCATTGTGGAGATAGATGTGCCTTATTTACAAACAAAGCCAGTAAAATATTTTGTTTACAATTTTATTTCTACCTTGGTATATGTAATCTACTTAACAATTTTTAGGCTAGGTAATATAAGTAAGATTTTGCCTATCAAATTTTAACTTAAAAATCACAAAAGACATTTCTCATTTATGCTTACCTGCAAAGTCATTAAAGACACATTTGTGTTGAAAATAAGTCATGCCATTTCTTTTAATAGCTATACGCTTCTTATAGAGTTTCTGAAAATACTATGAAATAAAAGTCATTGATAGTAGTTGATTAAAGTATTAAAACTATTGCTAAAAGAATAAAGTTACTAACTGGGCACTGGTGTCCCATCCCTGTAATCCTAGCTATTTGGGAGGCTGAGACCAGGAGGATTGCAATTCAAGGCCAGACTGAGTAAATGTTAGAAAGAACACATCTCAGACAATAGCTGGTTGTGGTGATGCATGCCTGTCATTCTAACCTGTGTGGGAGACAGAAATCTGGAGTATCACAGTTCCAGACTGGCCTGTGCAAAAAGCAAGACTCTTATGCAAAAAATAACCAGAGCAGAAAGGGCTGGATGTGTGGCTCAGGCACTGGAATGCTTGTCTTGCAATTGTGAAGCCCTGAGTTCAAACCCAAGTACCTGCACAAAAAGAAAAAAGAAAAAAAAAGAATAAGGTCACAATATTTTACAAAATCAGTGTTTCATTTCTGGACATACTTCCTGATATATCACTCTTTTCTCATTCAGTCAGTGTGAAGAAAAGACAGAGTATGATCAAAATAAAAAAGTAAAGAAAGAATGAAAATAATGTTAGAGCTGCATGTGTCTGGCCTAAAAGCCCCTGTTATTAAAAAACAATTTATTGGATCTACTGAACTATAGGGGGTGAATTCTATATAGTGACTTTTTTCTTCTATATGTCATAGACTAAAAATAATTTTAATGGATTGAAAACTCTGTCACACATTTGTACAAACTAAATTCAGTGATTACAAATAATTTGTACTAATAATGCAAAACATTTTAAGATTTACCATGTTAAGATGAACACACACCAAGAAGATGAAACTGATAAGATTTAGCTACTTTTGGAAAAAGAAGGAAGCCATGTGGTTATACGACCCCACAAGTGTCTTCAAAACTGCATGTGAAACATTTTTTTCTAATACATAGAATAGGTTCATAAATATGGAACAACAGAACCAAACAAAATACTCATTTATCTCTTAGAAAATTCTGGACCAAAATGCATAAACAAGGTAGAGTTTAATTATACTAAATACAGATAATTTACATATTAAACCTGTGTACACACAAATATATTAATGTATAATTTTGCTGGAATATTCATGTTAAGGAACTAGCTTCTAAAAACATAATTAATTTAAATATGTATTTAATGTGTTTTTCTATGTTCAGAAAAATACTCCTTTGTTTGAATTTTTGCTATTCTCTGTTCTCTCCTACTTTCTATCTTGTCTCTCATCGTTTTGCTTTCCCAGTCTCCCCCCCAAAAAAAGGAATTATAAAATATATGCAAGAATGTTTACTAGAGATCATCAGAGGCAAATATTTAAATATGTATGTATATTTGAATGTTTTCTCCAACTAAACTGTTTACCCAGTCTTATTTTTATATCTAACTAGAAACCCTAGGCACAATGCGATAACTTACCTACCTTACAAGGAAATTCTGGTAGTTGTGTTCTTATCCACTTTTGGTATCAGGGTAATAGTGTCTTCAATTTATGCTGACAGAATGGTAGACAGCAGCAGTAAACTATTTTGCACTTTACCACCATGTTTATTATGCAAGGATTTTAGATATAAGTAATATATTTTATGTTTAACAACTTTGCTGACGGTTGGACATTATAGGTACAAAATGATTTTTTTCAGCAAAGGCTTAAGAATTTTCTTTATATCTTCCAGATTTTATATCTATTCCATAAGCATAAGCTAGTTCTCTTCATAGAATAGATTTGGAGTTGGCTTCATACCTTTATCTGTTACCATCCTAGACCAAGACACAATTACTTTTGTGTTTAAACTTCCTGCTACAATCATCTAGCTCTTGTGTGGTTTATCTGTATTCTTTTCATGAAACACATTGAAATTGATTCAAAAGGAATAAGTTTAAAGCATAGAGCCTAACAATAAAGTCTTATCTTTACTATTTTGTAGAGTGATATGGTTAAATACTAGATTGAACCTTTTAATCACAAAATCTGCAAGACATTTTATAACAAGAAGGAAGAGGAAAAGCCGAAAGCTTTGTAATTGCCAACTAGTAGGAAACATTTTTCTCAGTCCTTGCATCTATGTATTAACTTAAAAAAACTACCATACATTAATAGTAAAAGGGTTTCATTTTGATTATTCCATAGATGCATGCAGTGTACCTTAAACAAATTAACAACTCTATTATATTCCCTTAACTGCCTCTCTCCTCCAGTCCCCTTGAAAAACTGTTTGATGTGTTTATGAACTTATCTCTTCTCATCTGTCATGCTCACTTAGTTGTTACTGCATGATCTTCTAGCTCCTCCAGTCCCCTTGAAAAACTGTTTGATGTGTTTATGAACTTATCTCTTCTCATCTGTCATGCTCACTTAGTTGTTACTGCATGACCTTCTAGCTCCTCCCAGCAAATGCTAGTCCTCTAACTGCCTAGAATTTTTCCATATTCCTCCTTCCTGAAACTCCATACAAATACATTCATATTGACTTTATTCTTTTCTTAATGAGACCATTACTCACCACTCCACATCTTTCTCTCATAGTTCATCTCTATTTCAAAGTGGTTCTTACCATCTTAAATTTTACATATTTTGCATGTGCCTTTTGTTTTGTGTGGTTTTGCTCATGATTAGATAACTCTATGAACAACAAATATTTCCCAAAAGTTGAATCAAGGCTTCAATAAAAATACTTAGTAGCTGTATTTTACACATGAGTAAGCTGGAGCACAAACAAATTACATAACTTGTTCATGATCACTCCACTAGCTAGAATAATCTCACATTTGAACACAAATTATCCTTTGAGCCTCTACTACTCATCACAATTCTCTTATGTCATTTTCCATAATATTATCTGCCATGAAGAAACTGGTTTGTTTTTGTACTAAAGAAAGCATAAACCAATCAAAAGTAATCATTATTGACAATGTATGTTGTTTTCAAATATTATCTACAGCTGCTGTATAAGATAGTGTGATTTAGGCTAAATCATCTGAAATATATAGAAACAGTATTACATACACATGGTAAAAGAATAATAATTTGTGGTATGATGGGGTTGAGGGAAATTTTATTTTTGGAAAGAAAACTGAATTCATTTTTCCATGGTGCTTTGCATACTTTTCGAATCTTATACAGCACATTGACATGATTTTAACTTCTGTTCTAGAATATGTAGATTAAATTTCAAAACAAAGAAAATTTCATGACTTGCCTTGCTAAAGGTTTTAGAATGTCATTATAGCTTCATTGTCATTTATTGTCACAAATTTTTCACCATCAAGAATATATAAATGCAAAGCAAATATTTAATTCAAGACTTCATTATTCAAGAATATTAGAATGCTGAAGGAATCATATTTAATTCATGAATTCTCTTTTAAGAAAATTAGAAATCAAAATAAATCATTTGAAAAGCAATACACCAGTTTACCAAGTCATGGTATGCCACCAGTTTTCTCATTTGAGCCTGAAGTTTATGATATTGATGGAATTAATGCGCTTTCATGCTTCCACAGAACACACATAAGTGGTCTCACTGCATGAAGATATTTAAGTTGTTAAATTTAGTGTGTTTTAGGTTCAAAGCAAAGCAAAATGAAACTCATAAATTTAGCTACATACAGAGAGAACATTCATTTTACAGCTTTCACTAACAAATAAATGACCAAATGTTACAGTTTTAACTAAATGCAGAAATGTCTGCACAGGAAACTACAGAAATTCCATTTGTATAAGTATGTTTACTTATACACTCACAATTATTTACAAAGAACATGCACAAAAGTCTGAATAATTGACACAGTGTTTCTTCTCATAACTTTTTGTATTTTTTATTTGTCTCTAATACTAGAATACACCATTTTCTTAGAATTATCAGCTGAATTCTACCAAGCTTACAAAGATAAACTAATACCATCACTCTCTGAACTTTTCCATGAAATAGAAAGGGAAGGTACACTGCCTAACTCACTCTATGAAGTCAGTATTACACTGACCCCCAAACCAGATAAGAACACATCCAAAAAGGAAAACTACATGTCAATATCCTTAATGAACATTGATGTAAAAAGCCTCAAATAATGTAAAACTGAATCCAACAACACATTGGAAAAATCATTTATAATGACCAAGTTGGCTTAATCCCAGGGATGCAAGTATGGTCTAAAACGTGCAAATCAATAATTATAATACAGGACTTTAATGGAATCAAAGAGAAAAACCACTAGATCATCTCAATATATTCAGAAAAAGTCTTTGATAAGATTCAACACCACTTCTTTATAAAAGCTCTAAGAAAATTAGGAATGTACCTCAATATTGTAAAGGTTATATAGCCAACATCATACTTAATGGGGAAAAGCTGAAACCATTTCCACTAAAGCCAGCAACAAGACAAAAATGCCTACTCTCCCCACTCTTATTCAGCATTGTCCTGGAATTCCTAGCCAGAGCAATAAGGAAAGGAGAAGGAATACAAATAGGTAAAGAAATAGTCAAATTGTCTCTGTTTGTAGACAACATGATCTATACTTCAAAGACTGAAAAAACTCTGCCCAAAAACTCCTAGACACTATAAACAGCTTTAGCAATGTAGGAGGATACAAAATCAACTTACAAAATCAGTAGCCTTTCTAAACACCAACAATGAACAACTTGAGAAATAATGTAGGAAAATAATTCCATTTACAATAGCCTCAAAAAGGAATCAAATACCTAGGAATAAACTTAACAAAGAATATAAATGACCTCTACAAGGAAAACTACAAATCACTGAAGGAAGGAATCAGCGAAAAGACAACAGAAAGTGGAAAGATCTCCCATGCTCATGAATTGGCAGAATCAACGTACTGAAAATGGCTATACTACCAAAAAGCAATCCATATGTTCAATGCAATTCACATCAAAATCCCAATGACATTCATCACAGAGATTGAAAAATCTACCATACAGTTCATTTGTGCACATAAAAGCATATAAATAACCGAGGGAATACTGAGCAAAAAGAGCAATGCTGGAGATATTACAATAACTGATTTCAAACCATACTACAGAGCTATAGCAATAAATAGTATTGGCACAAAAACAGATATGAAGACCAGTGGAACAGAACAGAGGACTGGACATGAATAGGACTAGGGAAAGGAAAAGAAAAATAAACCTTGAATGTGTTTGATGTGGTCACTGTAGAGGAGCAAGGTACTAACCTTGTTGTGGCCTGAGCCACTATAGGAAGGGGACCAGGAAAAAGTGACAAAGTCTGGTAGAGATGAACTAATGTGGGTTGCCATACACATGTGTATGGAAGCACATGTAGGTTTCCGTTGTAGTAATAATAATTGCAGCAGTGTGTCCTTATCCACTTTTGGTATCAGGATAATATTGAATACATAGAAAGAGTTTGGAAATGCCCTTCCCTTTCTATATTATGCAATAGTTTGAGGTGCATTGTTTTTAGATCTTAATTAAAAGTCTTTTAGAATTTGGCTCTGAATCAGTCTGTGTGGTCCTGAGCTGTTTATAATGGGGAGATTATTACTTCTATAAGCTAACTGCTTATTATGGATATAGGTAAGGTTGATATCATCTTTGTTAATTTTAGTAGGTCATATGTGCCTGAAATAATCAATTTCTTCTAACTTTTCTAAGATTTTGGAATGCAAGTTTTCAAAATATTCCCAACTAATTATGTGGATTTCAGTGATATAAGAAGAAATAACCCTTTTCAAGTCTCATATTATACATACTTTAAGATGATATGACCCTATACTTAAAGAACACAAAAGGCTCCAACAGAAACTGATACATTGGATCAAAATTTCCAGCAAGGTATAGGATGCAAAATTTAAAAAAACAGGGATGAATAGTTTTTCTACATATCAATAATGAACATGTTACAAAGCAAATCAGGACAGCCATCCCACTCACAATAGTCTCAAAATGTATTGTGGAATAAAACTACCTTTACAGTGAAAATCATAAAACACTAATAAAAGAATCTGAATAAGACACTAGTAAATGCGAAAACCTCCTATATTCATGGACCATCAATGTTCATATTTTGAAAATGACTGTAGCATTGAAAGTAATCTACAGAATCAGTAGACTATTCATCACAGTTTCCATAACATTATTCACAGTTAAAATAAATTCAAAACACATATGGAAGCACAAAATCTCAACATGATTTAACATGAAATATTAATTTAATGCAAAACACTTGAAAACTGTCTGAACATCATAATATTACTGTTATCTACTAATTGATATTTTTAGAAGCAAAAGACAATGCATATTTTGCCATTGTGAATTGCACTCTTTTTAAATACTATGTTGCATTCATCCTATATAGTTTTTTAACATGGCAACCTGAACCACAGTATTACAATATAAATTATTTCAGACAGCATCTTATACAAAATAGAGCAAGCAATGATGTAATATTAAAATTATGGGGCAAAATCAAAGAGCTCTAATTTCTCATACTGCTTTTAGAAGATACCCATTTAAAATACCACAAAGATACTTATTGGCCTATAAGTAAAAGAAGATAAAATAATCTTAATTTAATGAATTTAAGAATTTTTTTCTACTTAAATGCTGTCTACAACATTTCATATTCTAATGTGCATTTTTGCAACACAAACTGACACAATAAAATTTTTAAATCACAGGAATAAGTGAATGGAAGATAAAGGTAATTGTTATAAAAATCACTAGAAATGTGGAAAGAGGTTATGAATCTATGAAATGACACAGGCATTTACAATGTCAGAGGTGAATCCAAAAGGTCAAATATAAAACTTTGTTAAATTCTTATTTCTAATTACAATTAAGAGCAAATAGTGATATAAACAAATATACATTGCAGACAACAAAAATATAAAAGCCAATAAAATCACAATACTTTCATATGTCATAAATAATGAAAAAGGCAAAATCTTGAAATAAGAAAGTGAAGAAATATAACACAATTTAAATATTTAATATATTAGTTGACAGTTAATTTTTGCATAACTTCATTTAGCTGTTGAAATAGAGAAGTGTGCTTTCAACATTAAGAAAGCATTTAGAAAAAGATCAAGCATTTTATGCAAACAACCCTAATATAAATTTCAAAAATAATTGACTCATGAAACCATATCGGTTTAATATTGGTATTCAATATTATAAAAGTTTAAACAACAAAATATTACTTAGAAAATAAATATTTCTAATATATCCTTTATATTACAGACAAAATTAAAAATTCAATTCCAGATCATGTAGATAAAATTTAAAAATAAAGGTATGTTAGAAAGTG